>NC_063260.1:14951233-15614977 GCF_019578655.1 Ricinus communis
AGGAACTCTCTGGTTAGAAAGTCTGGAATTGAATTCGAATCTCCTCTTATGGATCGCTTTGAAATTTTGAAATGAACAAAACTATCGAAGATAAGAATGGTTTTTCTTTCGATAGTTTTATGCATTTCAAAATTTCAATGTGATCTTTTAAACCAAAAATTTCTTTTAAGGATTGATTGTAAATCCGCCAAAGAAGTTTTACAAAAAGATGTTCAAAATATAGCTTCAAAACTGATTTTTGCCAGATGGCAAGCCATTCTTTCTGTTTTTGATTTTAAAATCGAATACATAAGAGGAGATTCGAATTCAATTCCAGACTTTTTAACCAGAGAGTTCCTTCAAAAATAGGAGTGAAAATGCCAAGAAAATCGAAAGCAAAAGAAGAAAAGTCGACAATAAATTCAAAGCCTGTTCAAAGTCCAAAGAAGGAGATTTTACCCTCCTCTTCAAAGCCTATCAGAACCTGGACCGAAATCATCCAGGAAGAAATTGACAAAAGCAAGGAAGATCCGACAATTACAAATTCGGAGCGCGGCTTTGCACAGCGAGATCCCTGGAGATTTTAAAGGGTCCAAGAATATTCAAAGCAAATGATACAACTTCACCCTGAAGTCTCTCCAAAGACATCCTCCTCTTCCAACAAAGGTAAAGGTATACTTTCTATCCCTTTTTCAAAACCTGAGATAGAAATTTCCCTCAAAACCTATCTCAGAGCTCTCAAAGCATTTCAAAGCCTAACTCTCAAGAAATAGTTTTGTCACAAATAAAACTTTTCAAATCCAATGAGTATATAGAAAAACAAAATTTTCAAAGCATTTTAAATATTGAGGAAGGATTATAATAGAACCTCGATTTCAAAATTTTCCCTCCAGGATGGTATTTGGCGGTTCAAATTCAAACACTTCAAAAAGCACAAAGACCATAAAGACCCTGCATATTTCACATGCACCATACAAAGAATCCTCCACCCTTCATATTGGGGAATTGATTTACATTCATCAAGATCTTTTCCAACTTCCCTCCAAAGAACTTACCCATCAAGCCTAAACTCTTCTTTCAACTATTGGGATTACCAACAAGCTTGGTTTAATACCTTTCTTCTTCAAAACGAAGGACAAAGCCATTCTTGACTTTTCTACTTCGATACAAGCTCAATCCAAACTTCAAAGATCCCATATTGGTTTAAACAATGGTAGAATTTTTATGGCAATGTTCCTGAGACCATAATTCCAGAAGTTCTACCTCTGTTTAATCTATTCAAAGTCCTATTGCACTGATATTCCTACTGCTTTGAGGAGTATCTGGTACTAGATTTTTGGATGACTCAGAGGTTGCTAATCTACTCATTTCTTTGGCAAACTCGGTTTGCTTTTGGAAATGGTCTTGGCTCGGCTTTGTAGTACGATATGGCTTAAAAACTGGTTTTAAGCTTCTCTGACTGGTTCGACTCTTTTGGTTGACCCGATCGGGGATTGGAGAAGTCACCACTACGGGGCTTTTGAATCCGGTTTTCTATTCTAACCGATTTGCTTTCCTATAGTGTTTAGACAGTGTTCGAATAATTGTTCTGTTGAACAATATTCTTGACATTCTTTTCAAGGTCATCGCCTACCAATTTGTAAGGTGTAGCCTCTATCTCACTCTCTCCATAAGGAATGGTTATCTTCCTAAGGGAGGATGCTGTTAGGTTTTCTCCTACCTTCCACTCGGGGGCTTTGTTCCTTAATACTCTTATCTTTAAAAGGATATGAGTGACCATGCTCTTTGCAATAAATTTGAAACCAATCAAAAATTTGATTTGGGCTTTGTTTTGAATGCAAAATTGATAGTATCTTTCCGAATACTATCTTTTTCTTTTAAAAAGTTCTTAAAAACCAAAGTTTCTTAAGATGGTTTTTCTTTGAATAGAAATCTTCATGCAAGAGTTTTTATCAATTTCAAACTCTTTTGAAATCATGTTGATCCTTCAAGGTTTTGGGTAATGGTACGATGGTGATGGTGAAGATGGGGTAGAGGTTATCTCTATATCTTCGTCATCATTCTTTGGATCGGGATGTTGCTTTGGTAATCAACATTCTTGAGTGTTTTTGGAATATCAGATGTTGAAAACCTGGGTTGTGTTTGGGATGGAATTGGTTCTTTGTAAGGGGCATAGATAACAGAAGGAATTTTGGATACCCTTCCAATATCTATGGTCGAGGTTGAAGAACCATCATCAGAAAATCTAGAGGAAGTTGACTTTCATTGAATGTGATCTTTACCTTTCCATCTGGATATTGGGCTATGTGTTTGAGGTTTGTATTTGGTTCTGTTTGCTTTGGAGAAGTAGGTTGGGTTGCACCTTCAAGGATCCATTCTTCTGGAAGTGTAATGTCTTTCCATTGAATGGTCTTTGGAATGGTTGTATTTGATTTGGATAGATCTGTTTGAAGGAACAGGGTTTCTCCTTTTGGTGAGTGAAGTTTGTGTTTGGAACCAAAGGCAGAAATCATAGCTTTGTAATGAATTTTGAAAATTAATGCTATCGGAATAGATCCTTCAAGCATTTTGTAATTGTGAGTTTTGATTTGAAGAACGATGCTCTTTAAAACATTTTTATCGTTTAAAGAAATCGTGATATTTGGAAAACAATTGAAAGAAATAAGTCCTTTATTGAGACTCGACTCAACAGTACCTAACAGGGAATCATAGAAATTTGTAAATATAGCATCCCTAAGGACGGCTAATATGGAAGTATCTAGACCTTCTCTGGTAAGGGGCTTAATACCTACCTGGACTAGACCTATGTGGATATACTTATAATCCTTTTCCATATGCTTTTGTAGGGTCTTTGGATTTAAGAGATAAATCTCTTCAAAAGGTTTTGAAATTTGGATATCTCTTTCTTCAGTCTTGATTGTAAAATCAGTCTTGAAGAGAGGGAACTTTGAAAACTCATAAATTTGTTTCTTTTGGACTTTGGGTATTTCCCAATCGTCTATATGCTTTGAAAAATCTTCAATAGTGATTTCTTCACTATTTACTAGACCTTTGTACCTCGATGATTCAGAGGCAGAAGAATTTGAGAAAGAAGAAGATCTACAGAAGAAAGGTTCTAAATTCATTTTAACCTAAACCAAAATAACTTTCTAGACAAGCTCGGACCCACTCTCTCTTTCTTACTTCACGTAAAATGAGCAGAACTTGCCTATAGGAAACTGGTCTAAAATGAATGTAAAATCTTTGTAATGTAGATATGCTTCTAATCCCGGAACCCAATTGGCTCTGATACCATTTTAGAAACAAGATCTAGGAAATAGAAGGAAATAATAAGCAGTGAAGATTTAGATCTAAGTTCGTGGCGTTGTGATTCACGCTTTAAGCGTACTGTAGGAGCTTTAGATGCTCTTGCGAACTGTTTTCCGACTATAAACTTATAGATCTGAAAATAAATTTGAAACAAACAATCGACAAGTTTCGATGTGCGGATCCTCTTACGAGGCAAGCACAGAGCATACGCTTGATGATGGGGAAAGAAGAAGATGATAGATAAAGAAGATAAACTTTGAATTGCTTTATTAATAATAACAGGACTTTGAACATAAACATATAAACAATCTTTGAAAGCTTTAAATAAACATACAACTTTGTAAGACTTTGAAATGAAGAAAATATAGACTTACAAGAGGAGTTACAAGATTCTCTCTCTTACTCACTCTCTTTTACTCTAATCTCTTCCGTGAGATTTAGACTGACTTTCTTCTCTCTTCTAAACTCTAAGTTCTAAATTCCGAGGGATGAAGAAGGAGGACTCCTCTATATATAGAGGTCTTGGAGCTTTGGATACTTGTCACGGGCTTTGGATGCTTTGCTTAGTGGAGTAGAAATGATTCCACTTGTCTTTGGAGTCTTGTGGAGATTCTTCACATGCTTTGGAGTCTTTTGATAATGCCAACCGCCTTTTGAGAAAGTTGTCGGCCATGTCTTGAAAGAATCTTTTGCTTTTTGACTTTTGTTTTCTTTCTTTGTTTTTGTCTCTTTCTTCTCTTTTTTTCTCTCGGCAGTGGGCTCTAGGGTTTTTGGGCTTTTGGCCCCAAATAATGAAACATTGAGTACTTGGTTTTTAACCCATGGGCTTTAAAAGAAGGAGATAATATTTATGATTTTGGTCCCGCGATCATCCAAATCGAATGCAAATACCTTGAAGGATGATGATGAGGTTTTGATTTGCCTTAGAAGAAGCCGTAGGTTTACAAGCTATATAAGTTGTGGAAATCTTCTTCATCATGGGTAGTACTATTCTGGGAAAAGCAGCTTTGGAAGGAGAAAAGATTGTACGTGCCAGAGAACGTTGTTTGTTCTTTTGGAGGAGCGAAGAAGCTATGTTTGGTCAAGAAGTTTTGAGCGGCTTTTTAGGGACGGGTTTGTCTTGGTGGTTGAATTTATCCCACCATTTTACTTTGAATCGACGGATAAGTGTAATCTCACCATCCGAAGCGGGATTGAAGTGAAAGTACCATACCCATCTTTCTCATCTTCAACAAGATGTGGGTTTGAAGAGAATCCTAGATCAACTACAAAATGATTTTATTCAAAGAAAAATTTCTGATTTTCAAATGAAGATTGAGAATGAACTCGTTCGATCTTCCAAATGCTTTTGGAATCAAGCAACGTGGTAGATTTGCCATATGAAAACGATTTTCGGATAAGCAAATCTTCCCTACTAAAAGCCGATTCAGATGAATGAGTCCTTAGAAAGCCATGCACAGTTAGAGATTAAAGATCTTGAGTCTAAAGGTTTAATTTCAAAGTCTAGATCACCTTGGTCTTGGCGTACTTTCATGTCGAATAAGAATAGCGAGATAGAAAGAGGAACTCAGGCTAGTGATCAACTACAAACCATTGAACAAAGCTCTTAAGTGGATTAGGTATCCTATTCCAAATAAGAAAGATCTTTTACAAAAGCGTGCATTCATCTTTTCAAAGTTTGACATGAAATCGGGATTTTGGCAAATCCAGAGTCGATCCAAGATCGTTATAAAACGGCATTACAGTCCCATTCGGCCAATATGAGTGGAATGTGATGCCTTTTGGATTAAAAAATGCCCGCAATTCGAATTTTTAAAATCATGAATGACATTTTTAATCCATTTTCAAAATTCGCATTGTCTACATAGATGATGTTTTAATCTTTTCAAATTCCATCGGGCATTTTAAACACCTAGAAACGTTTTTCTATGTTGTTAAGAAAAATGGTTTAGTGGTTTCAAAGTCTAAGATATCTCTTTTTCAAACGAAAATTAGATTTCTTGGTCATTACATCTCTCGGGGTACAATTACTCCAATTGAGAGATCCCTTGCATTCACTTCAAAGTTTCCAGATAAAATTTTGGAAAAAACCCAGCTTCAAAGATTTCTTGGTAGTTTAAATTATGTTATGGATTTTTATCCTAATTTAAAAGCTGCTCTTCATGAAAAAGCCCCATGATAAAGGCTAAGTGGAAAAACCCCTCCTTGGTACGATCCGTCAACATACAAAGATAGTCCAAAGCATTAAAAAACAAGTTTTAGAAATTCCTTTTGCATCTGGTGATCATACGCATTTAAGATTGTAGAAACGGATGCATCGGAGTTAGGTTACGGTGGGATTCTTAAGCAAGTCCAAAATTCCAAAGAATGTATTGTCCCTCAAGAACGATACTCAAAAGAATTATTCTACTATCAAAAGGAAATCCTTTCGATAGTTCTGTATTTCTAAATTTCAAAGCGATCTTTTAAATCAAAAATTTCTTTTAAGGATTGATTGCAAATCGCAAATGAAGTTTTACAAAAGATGTCCAAAATATAGCTTCAAATCGCCCGTGGCAACTTGAGCTATCTTATCTCCTGTTTTCTGATTTTGAGATTGAATTTATTCGAGGAGAATCAAATTCTATTCCCGACTTTCTAACCGGAGAGTTTTTACAAAACAGGGAGTGATACAAAATGCCAAGAAAATCGAAATCTAAAGAAGAAAAGTCCACGGCTTCAAACTTGGCCAAAATTCAAAGCCCGTTGAAGGAAGTCCTCCCTTCAACTTCAAAGCCCATCGGGACTTGGGTGAGATAATCCAAGAAGAAATTAATCAACCGGATCCAATTCAACCTCGGATGGATCCTTTCAAAGGCCGATCAAGCAAACAAATTCAGGAATGGCTTGCCCAAGAAGACCCTGAATTCATTCAAAGAATAGAAGAATACAAAGACAAATGGTTCCAATCCTCGCCCCAACCATCTACAAAGCAAATTATTCCAAAGCTAGAAGCGACTCCAAAGTCATCATCCTCCTCCACAAAGGGTAAAGGTATATCATCCCTTTTCAAAATCCGACCGAGATGAGAGATAGAGATTTTCCTCCAAATCTATCTCAAAACTCAAATAGTCTTTCAAAGCCAAACTCTGGGAGATTGTTTGTGATTGATCAATCGTTTTAAATCAAATGAGTATTTGGAAAAACCTATTTTCAAAATGTTTTAACCATTGAGGAAGGATTTGACGCGAAGAGAAAGCCCCTCAAAACTGGTTTCAAAAATTTTCCCTCCAGTTGGTTTTTTAAACCTGGAATATTTCAAAGCCTCAAGCTTATTACCATCCAATCCTGGGTACTGTTCAGCCACTTCAACACTTGAAGACAAAGCCCAAAGCCCAAAGACCCTGCATATTCAACATGCACAATCCAAAGAATCCTTCACGATTGGGGTATGGATTTACACTCTGCTTCGCTCCTTCCTAACTTCCTAAAAGAACCTACCCTTCAAATCTTAACACCTCTTTCTCCTATTGGGATTAAAGAACAAGCACGGCCAGGTTCAATACCTTTCTTATCCAAAAGCGAAGGAAGGGAAGCCACTCACGGCTATTCTTGACCTTGACACCAAATCCAAACTCATCCCAGGCTATTCTACTGCACCGAGATATTCGAAGTCTTAAGTCTTTATGTTCAACCTTATCGGTTTAAACAAAGGTGGAATTACTACTAATGCCCCAGACTCTTATTCTCATGGAAAAAGCTTTTCTCTGCCTTCAACCTATCTCAAAGCTACAAACCAATTTCCCTACCTCATGTGTATGTTTCTCACTAGGATGCGCAGATGGATGAGATTACTTTCAACTTATCTGCCTATACCAGATTCAAAGTAAAATGGATAATTCAACAAACAAGACAAGCATCATCGTCTAAAAGCTCAACCCGAAACAAGCTCTGCGCCTTCCGCTAAAGAAACAAACAACGTTCTTAGCACAAAGTCTTTTCTCCTCTGAAAGCTGCGTACTTCTACAACATAAAACTTATTTAAAAGGTCTTGTCCGAAAACAACTTCTTCTTAAAGGCAAATCAAATCAAAGCTCGTCTCATCATCCTCCCTGCTATGTGGATTTGGAGATCGGGAGATTGTTCACATGGGATACTCAAAATCTCATAAATATTATCTCCTTCTTTTAAAGCCCATGGGTTAAAAACCGGAAATGGTAGCCCAAGGTTATTTGTGTTGGGCCAAAAGCCCACACTAAAGCCCACAAAAAAAAGAAAAAAAAAAGAAAAGAAAAAGAAAAAGAAAAAGAAAAAGAAAAGAAAAGAAAAGAAAAAAAAAAAAAAAAAGAAAAGACAAAAGAAAAAAACAAAAGTCAAAAAAGCAAAAGATTCTTTCAAGACATGGCCGACAACTTTCTCAAAAGGCGGTTGGTATTATCAAAAGACTCCAAAGCATGTGAAGAATCTCCACAAGACTCCAAAGACAAGTGGAATCATTTCTACTCCACTAAGCAAAGCATCCAAAGCCCGTGACAAGTATCCAAAGCTCCAAGACCTCTATATATAGAGGAGTCCTCCTTCTTCATCCCTCAGAATTTAGAACTTAGAGTTTAGAAGAGAGAAGAAAGCTCTTCCTGAGTCTAAATCTCACAGAAGAGATTAGAGTAAAAGAGAGTGAGTAAGAGAGAGAGAATCTTGTAACTCCTCTTGTAAGTCTATATTTTCTTCTGTTTCAAAGTCTTACAAAGTTGTATGTTTATTTAAAGCTTTCAAAGATTGTTTATATGTTTATGTTCAAAGTCTGTTATTATTAATAAAGCAATTCAAAGTTTATCTTCTTTATCTATCATCTTCTTCTTTCCCCATCATCAAGCGTATGCTCTGTGCTTGCCTCGTAAGAGGATCCTGCACATCAGAAACTTGCTGATTGTTTCTGTTTCAAATTTATTTTCAGATCTATAAGTTTATAGGCTGGAAAACAGATTCTGCAAGAGCATCTAAAGCTCCTACAGGCTGCTTAAAGCGTGAATCTGGCTACAACGCCACGAACTTAGATCTAAATCTTCACTGCTTATTATTTCCTTCTATTTCCTAGATCTTGTTTCTAATTTGGTTAAGCCCCTTACCAGAGAAGGTCTAGATACTTCCATATTAGCCGTCCTTAGGGATGCTAGATTTACAAATTTCTATGATTCCCTGTTAGGTACTGTTGAGTCGAGTCTCAATAAAGGACCTATTTCTTTCAATTGTTTTCCAAATATCACGATTTCTTTAAACGATAAAAATGTTTTAAAGAGCTTGAAAGCCCCATTCCAAAACCCTTCAATATCAACAGATTGGGAATCCAAGCCCCTAGATTGACCTGGAATACTCCTAGGAGTACCGCTCCAGATCTAGGAATTGAGAATAGGAACAACATCCTAACCCAGTCTAGATTCAATGCCTCCTCCGTCTATGAATGGAATATAAATGGAATGTCTGAATACAACATCCTTGGTCTCTTACAACAGATGACCATGGCAGCCAATGCCTACAAAACCCAAAGTGGTACCTCCGATAGAGCCATTGCTGAGCTCCTGATAGCTGGTTTTTCTGGCCAGTTAAAAGGATGGTGGGATTATCATCTCACTCAAGCACAAAGAACTCCAAATCCTAGGTGCTATCCAAACAACAGTAGAAGGAACTCCGATCCTAGATGAAATAGGAAATCCAATTGAGGATGCGGTTTCGACCCTAATCCTCACTATTTCCCTACATTTCATAGGAGACCCTTCTCTGCTCAAAGACAAGAATGCCGAGCTCCTTAGCAATCTGTGAAGCTTAGCAACTTCCAAAGTTACAAAGACACTTTCCTAACCAGAGTCATGCTTAGGGAAGATTCTAGCCAACCTTCCGGAAAGAAAAGTTCTTAGCCGGTTTACCTAAGATTCTAGGTGAAAGAGTTAGAATACCATAAGAGAAACCCATAACGGTCAAACCCCTTATGATTTCTACACTTATGGAGAGTTAGTTAGTCTAACCCGGAAGAAGGTTTAAAGATTTGTCATGACCTTAAGCTTCAAATGGGAAATGAAAAAGACTAGGCAGGAACTAGGTAGTTTCGCAACCGCCTGAGTATAACCCAATAGAGCCCGTGTCTAGTTGCAAAGGGAAATGCAAAGTTGATTCTTATCCAAAATCTTTCAAAAAGAAACGATTTTCAAAGTATAGAAAGCCTTCTAAAAGCAAGGAGAATTTCTATAAAAAACCATCTTCTTCCAAATTTCATTCTAAATTTCCAAAGAATGATTCAAAAAAGGATTTTTCAAAAATTACATGCTTCAAATGTGGTAAGAAAGGCCATACTTCGAAGTATTGCAAGTTTTCCAAAAGACTCCATGAGCTTCAAATAGAAGAAGAAGTTTTGCAAAAGATTTCTGCTCTTCTAGTTGATTCATCTGAATCAGAGTTCTCAAACAGTGAGGAAGAATTTCAAATCGATGAAATCAAAACCTCAATCGATTGTTCCGAGATTCAGAGAGCTCTTCAAAGAACATTAATATGCTCACTAGGCAACAAGAAGCTCTTCAAAGCATATTAGTGATCCTCTTATTCAAAAGCAAGTTTTAAAAGAAATTTTAAAAATCGAATCTCTGGTTCCTTCATCCAAGAGTAAGAATACTTATGATCTTACTATGATTTTGGACAAAGGAAAGAAGTTGAAAACCCTCTTCCCACTGTTCAGGAACTCCGGAAGGAGATCAAAACCATCAAAACAGAACTCGAAAGAGTTGAAAGAAAAACAACAAAATGATTCTGTTTGCTTCAAAGCTCGATCCTCAAGCGAATAGTGATTCTGATTCTGATGAGGAAAATGATTTTCAAAACCTTGAAGTTTCTGAAAATGTTCCTGAAAACTTTATCAATGTTTTAAAGGAAATTACTTCAAGAAAATATTTGATTCAAATAAAGCTTGTTTTCCCTGGAGATTTCCAGATAGAAACCATCGCCTTGTTTGATACAGGAGCAGACCTCAATTGTATCAATCGCGGTTCCTAAAAGGTTTCACCAAGAAACCAAAGAAAGGCTGACTTGACCAATTCTTCAAAGATTAAGATTCTTTGGTAAAAGCCGCAATTCTTAATAATAACATTGCTTTAAAGAATGTTTTTATTCTTACAAAGGATCTTCAGCAAACGGTTATCTTAGGGACTCCGTTTATCAATTTGATAACTCCCTTTAAAGTAACAACTGCTGGAATCATTTTCAAAGCTAAAGATTCAAAGATTGTTTTTCCTTTTCTAGAAAAACCAAAAAAGAGAAATTTGAATCTTATCAAAGCCCATTCCATTTACAATTTTGAAATCAATGCTTTGATCAAAGGAAAACAGACCCATCTTTCTCATCTTCAACAAGATGTGGGTTTGAAGAGAATCCTAGATCAACTACAAAATGATTTTATTCAAAGAAAAATTTCTGATTTTCAAATGAAGATTGAGAATGAACTCTGTTCTGATCTTCCAAATGCTTTTTGGAATCGAAAGCAACATATGGTAGATTTGCCATATGAAAATGATTTTTCAGATAAGCAAATCCCTACTAAAGCCAGACCCATTCAGATGAATGAGTCCTTAGAAAGCCATTGCAGATTAGAGATTAAAGATCTTGAGTCTAAAGGTTTAATTTCAAAGTCTAGATCACCTTGGTCTTGCGCAGCTTTCTATGTCAATAAGAATAGCGAGATAGAAAGAGGAACTCCTAGGCTAGTGATCAACTACAAACCATTGAACAAAGCTCTTAAGTGGATTAGGTATCCTATTCCAAATAAGAAAGATCTTTTACAAAAACTGCATTCTGCATTCATCTTTTCAAAGTTTGACATGAAATCAGGATTTTGGCAAATCCAGATTGATATCTATGGGCTCAATCCTAGCCAGAGGAATTAGACTAGGTCTAGGGTAATCCTATTACTAAAACCATAACTCTTAGTCCTCAAGCTCCTACTGGCTCCTTGAAAGATTATTGGCTCTTCTTGATAGATTTCTAGGCCTCTGCAATCTTATACTCCTTTAATTACATTAATTATCCTTGGCATTACTAAGACGAAATTATAAAAATTATAAAGCTCGCAGGCCTAAAAATTTTATAATAAAATTACACTCAAAATAATAAAAATCCAATCACATTTGTTTTCCAAAATCCGTGATCATCCTACATATCAAGATTGCATAAATTAAATAATTAAATTTATAATTTTATCTTTTGGCAATTTAACTTAGGATCCATTTAGTTCAAGGTCAGGAATGAAAATGGAAATGTGAATGAGAATGAAGAGGAATGGGAATGGAATAATTAAATTTAATATATTATTTGGTTGAGTATGGAATGAGAATCAAACTCATTTATCGTTAATAACAAAATTAATACTTAATTATAGTTAAAAAATAATAATCATTAATTTATAATTATTATATGCGATAAATATAGAAAATAATGTCTATATAATAACTTATTGTTTCACTTATTTAACCATTTATAATTGATTTTACTTGATTCTCATGGGAATAGACTTTTCATTTCTTAAGAAAAAGGAGGAATAGGTGATTCATATTAATGAGGTAATCACATTCCAATTCTAGAGTGACTTTTGATGAAGTAAAGACTAAGAATGGAAATTACTCATTCCCGCTCTAATTTTTCACAAACCAGACAACCCCTTAATTGAAACATTTTTAATTAAATACCTTAAATTCAAATCTGAATCTAAAATATCCCTTTTGAAATCTCATTTCAAACATTCAAATTGATTAAAAATGACTTAATTCCATTTTATGTAACACTTTACGTAAAAAATATAATTAATTTTAATTATAGGACTATATACATGACATTATAGCTTCTAAACAATTTCAGAAGCTACAATGTCGTTCGACACTGTGTCTAGTCAGTCGGTTGTATATAGTGTCATTCGTCTTTATATAGTATGGAATCAAGACTATGTATAGCTGATCGACACGATCGAACACTTGTGCACAATGCCAATCGGCTTTATAGAATATATACACATTGTTTTTCAGTCAAAAATATAAAATTTAATATGCTAACAAATATAAAAAATACTAATTATGTGAAATACAGTGTAGCTTTGATACCACTATTAGAAAAAACCTAATTAACAATTAATAACAAAGCAACATAATGAAACATTAATTAGAAACAAGGCTCAAGGCCCTAAACATACTACATTATCACAAATTTTATATATACTAGATCTAACTGTATTTACATAATTAAGTTTCTAGTTCTATTTTAAAACAATTAAGATTACTAGTTATGGTGCAGAAATCCAGTGAAACTGATGTTTTGGCTTTCTAGCTCTCTAACTGTAGAGCTTTTAGTCTGTCTATATAGAAAAACTGAAGTACTAATGCAATTAGGGAAGAGAGTTATAACATTTATATCTTTCATATTATTTTATTTTGCCATTGTTATTTTTTATTGCATAACTAACCTTAAATTTAAATTATGCTATTTATTTTAATGATTTCTGAGAGTTAGAAATTTGAATCATCCAAGCTTTTAATTGTTTAAGTTAGATATAACAAATTTTAAACTAAAGTACTACAAACTAAGGGTTCATATAAAAAGAAATAATTCATTAGTATTAAAAAGGGAAAATACTAGAAGTTGGGTAAATATATGTTTAGTCCCTAACTCTCTCTTTCCATACAAAGACACTCTCTTTCTCATTCATTTCTCGTATTAGAGGATGCCCTAAAGATGCGGAGTTGTTAGATATTTTTCTTAATTTATATATCATATTGATAGCATGCGATTTTACTAAAGGCATTTTCGATTCTTAATGTTATAAGTAGTTATGATGTTATCAAGGAATAATCCAAACTATTAGGGACGTACACTATGGAATATAAACCTAAAGTAAGAGAAATTATAAAGCAAATTTATAATGATGAGATTTTATTACATACATTCCTAAACTCTATTCATAATCGATGTTTGATCAAGAATTAGATATTGATCATTAGACATTGATCAAGCGCTCGAGACTACTATAATGTATAATCACTTACTATGAAGTAAGCAATATGTATCATAAGGTATAGGGATACTAAGATAAGCATATGAGTGCTTGTTATAAGAACAAGTCCATTGAACACGACCTCACTATGTAGTCCATATGGAATTTACCCCAAGTGTCTATGAACAACACTCTTGTGTCAATCATATAACATGTGATCCTTAGACTTGAGATAACAATGTATTATCTTATATGAGGATTGTTATACTTTAATACTATCTTATATCCTCCTAAACATGGAGTGCTCAAGGAATAGTCATTGGATGTAGTAAAAGTCATATGAAGATAGTAAGTTATCAACAAAGAATTCATTGCCTAAGGTGGTATGTCATGGGACCTTATCTTGATGATTTTTTATATGCTTTATGTGGAAGGTTGTATGAATAAAGATTATGAAAAGTGTTTCATAGATCTTATTCAAAATGTTATATGAAATTATTAAGAATAAATATGATTGATTCAATTATAGAATTGACACTTGCATCATACTCTATGAATCAATTGGGATAAAAGTACGATGAAAGAAATGAATTACATTGTAAGATTGTTCACTGCAAAGGTTGATTAATGCACTTTAATTATTCCAATATATTTAGGTGGTCATGATGCATTGCTAAATGTCAATCTTGATATAAGATTATAAATTAAGTTAATTAGAGAATTAATATTTAATTAAAGGAGTTTCATTCATAATTCATATCTATTTCCAACATGCGAGGAACATTTTGGGTCATAGACAAATAGACTTTAAGTGATGATTTAAATGAGGCTCATATATATTCAGCCTAATTAAAGGTTAATTATTTGAGAATTTATGAACTTTGTATAATTGAATTATGATGGGTTTAATATCCATGGATTAGTTATTAATTAATCAAAAGTCCAATTAGAAAAATAAAAGGCCAACTTAATGTAAGTTTGGATTTTGCAGAAATCCTAACCCTTTAAGGACTTTGATTAAAAGGTTATAAATATAGAAAGAGATGTTTGGAGCGGCAAGATGATGTTCTTTAATGAAGGATGATGCTCTTGTGAAGAAAATTCCTATATGAATCAATCAACAAAATTAATTGATTCATTCCCCTGCTTAGAACTAGCATTTTATTTCCTATATCTCATCTCATTAAAAGTTGTTTAGAGAAATCTTTACTTGAAAGCTTATGTAGATCACCAAGAAAGGCTGGTCATTTGAGTAGTTTTAAATTGTACTTATCATCCTTAAAGAATCAATAATAAAAAAGCAAGAAGCTTCCATTGAATTGACCAAAACTCTCTTTATAAGCTTTCTTATCTTTTATTTATTTTGTGTGTTACAACTGTTTTACATTAATGAAATTTTTGGTAGAAATTGAAAAAAAAAAAAAATTATTTTGCTTCTATCGCAACTTTTCTTATGCCTTATATCAAATTCGTAACATCTCGTTCAAGCTCCGAACACCACCTTTGTTACTGTCTTTCACTCAAATTACCACTAAACATTGTTCCTAACCTCTTAAACCCACTGTTAACAGAAGTTGTACCTATGTATTGCCAAATAATGAGTTGTTGAAGAGAGAGAGTGTGTCGCACGATTGTTGTTCTCTCTCTAGCCAAACTAGGAAGGATCAAGTCACCACCATCACCAATCGACTCCTTGCCCTTAAAATGCCTACATGGAAAGTTGCAATTGTTGCCATCGCACTTTGATTGATGAACTTGTCTCAACAAAGCAAAATCTTTACAGGCCCGATTTGCAATGGTAGCGAGGTTCCTAAGACAGGAGTTGTACGTTGGACTCCCCTTGTTGAGAGCTTCATAAAGGTGACTTCTGTTCGCATTTCAGGTAACCTAAATTTTTCGGCCACCACATATGTCATGATACTCTTATTTGCAAGTGAAAGGCAAAAGTTCCATCACGAGATCTTGGTCATCTTGCGGTACTGGTTTTTTCAAATTTGACACAGTTAATCAATTTTGGAATTAATAATAAATTTCATTTTAATTTTAGCTAATTAAATTGGTTGATTTAAATTATTAATTGTTGAGCATTCATTTTATTCTTAAAATAATTAATCAAGTTAAATATCTCGGATGATTTTAATTATATTGCTTTTGTTTGATAGGATGATACATATCTGTAAATTAAGTTAACTAATATTTGAACTATAGAAAAATTATATTACTACTATAGAGGTCTGCGAGGCTGGCTCCAGCATTTTGGAGCCCCTAGAAAATTCTAAGAAATAAAGCCTCAATTTCTCAATTCTCTATATAAAAATAAATTTTTAATAAAATTAAAATTATATTAATTCAATAAAGTCAAGCAAGATCATTAATAGTACGAGTTAATATTATTAATAATAAAAAATTAGAGAAAAGTATAACATTGAGATGCAACCTATCCAAATGAATAGACTATTTCAAGTACACTACAAAGAAATCTAAGCCTCTTAGTGCTATGTCATAAAACCTCAAGAATCTTAGTACAACACCAACTTTACTTCATAATTATAAACCATAAATGATGCAACAAATGAAGCTAAATGATGCATAACTAAATTTAAAAAGAATAGTTAATATCTTTTCGCTTTTTTATATATGAATTTTTAATTAAATCATAGTAATCAAGTTTTGCTACCATTATTTTTAATAGGTAAGATGGCTAATTCGTCTTGTCTCTCTTGTAACATAGTTGATTCAAGTGAATTTTTAAATTAAAAAAATAAATATATTGAATGTTGTATGTTTAAATATTATAAATAATTACTTTTAAGCCCATATAATATAGTCAAAAGTCAAAAAGAAATTAACTCTATATTCAACCATTAAAAATTCTGTGTCTCCTATCATATGAGAGGCCCTAGGCTATGCAGCTTGCCCATGGAGCTGGCTCTGGAAATCTAATAAAGTGTGTTAATGTGTTGTGAATTTAGCCAAGTTGGATGTATTGCATAATTTAGAGGCTCGACTTGATTTCAAAATATTTATTAAAATGCTTTTGCAAGGACTAAATTCGTTTTACGAGAAGAACTAGTTTGATTTATAAAAAGAAAAATGCTACTGAATCTTTATAGAAATTTTTAAGAATTTACTTGCATTGCATTTCATGTTTTATTGTTTTCTTATAAATTATTTATAATTCAGCTAGAACTCTTATTTTTAAATCTTAATCTTATTTTAGGTAAGTACCTAGAGTCTACTTTAATGGTTCATTTGTCAGTTAAATATTATATTATTATATTAGTCTAAGTGAGTGGATAAGTATATAAAATCATAAATTTATAATTACATTATACACATGCTTTTAATATTTGTTGATAATTAGATTGTTCTATTTAATTGCACTTTACAAATATTATTATTTTCTATTAGAAAAATTGGAAATAAAAAATAGTATTTGTCGCATATATATATATATATCATCACACGTATTATGTGCATAAATTATTATTATAAAAATTATAGTATAAAAATATTTGATGAATTAGTATATAGTATAAAATTAATTAAACATATTTAACTATTTTATAATTATTTCTCTTTACGATTTCTTGTGTTATTATATATTTTACAAATTTAATGGAAAATTAAACTTTAAATAGATTTATTTAAAATAATAATACATTGAAATTTGTTTCTTTCTTGGATTTAATGATCCATTTTCTATATTAATCTTTATATATTTATTTTATCTAATTATATTTTTTATTAAAATTATTGTCTATAATTTATTTTGAGTGAGGAAGAGAAGTTGTCTGCATAGTATATAATGGTATCATTGTATAACAGATTGTGTTAAAACACTTTTGCCTGCCAAAGATAACGCTTCCCAAATAGAAAGCCGCTTTCATACTTTCTCAAGGACCTTATTATAAGTGTTATTGTCTACACAATTATGGAGCAGAGGAGTGCCAAGATAGATGCCCAAATCATCAGTCCATTGATAACCCACACGCATTAGAACGGTTAATATTAAAAGAAAAGAACACTTTGGTCTTTGCTTGACTTACTTTTTGCCCAGAACAAGTACAAAATTTGCCAGCACATCATTAATAACACTAACCTGATCACTTGAACCTTCACTAAACAAGAATAAATCATCCGCAAAGAAAAGATGAGTCAGCAAAGGACCATTTCTTGAAAACTTTATTGGTTTCCAATGACCATCTATTCTAGCTTTGTTTATTCCATGGGCCAATCGTTCCATGCAAAGAATAAATAAGTAGGGGGGACAAGGGATCACCTTGCCAAATACCCCTTAAAAGGCAGAAAAGAGTGTTAAATCACCATTCAATAAGAGTTGCATAGTTAACGAACTGACACAATTTATTATTACAGTAACTAGAAACTCTGGAATACCACCCACGAGGGTATCATATATGAAGAACCATTTCAATCGATCATAAGCTTTCTCTGGGTCTACCTTCATTAACAAAAACCCTTTCTTCCCAGTTTTCCTCTTCATTGTATGAATGGTTTCTTGAGCAATAATGATATTATCAGTAGTATCCCTACCCAGGACAAAACTAGTTTGATTAGGCCCCATAATATCTGGCATAACAGCGCTTAAATGCATAGCAATTATCTTTGTAACAATCTTGAGCATAACTGTGCAAATACTAATCGACTTGAAATGAGAGATAAATTCAGGTCTTTCAGTCTTTGGAATAAGGACAAGCAAAGGTCCTATTAATACCTTCTATGAATTTTTCCTATTTCAGAAACTAACTTCACCAAGTTACAGATAGAATCCCCCACCACATCCCATTTCTTTTTATAAAAAAGAGCATGAATGCCAATTACATTTTAAGTTTTTTGAGAGGAGGAGAAAGAGAAAATGCAAGAGTAAAATGCTTAGTACTCTAGCTTCATATTTAGTGCGTATTGCTACATATTGCTCTCTATTTTTATTAACAAGATAAGCAAATATATAATGCTTTTACAATGATTAAACTAAATCAACTAACATAAGTTAGCCTACTAAATGAAGTAATCTAGCACACTAAACAAGATAGTGTTAAACATGTGTTGGTTTAATTTAAACAAGAAATTCTTATCCTAGTCATATTTTTAACCAAAAATAGGTTCCTTTTACTAGAACAAGTATTTTTCATGCACCATTTAGGACAATCCAATAAGACAACAAGAGTAAATATTGTCGTTGTTGTTATAACACTCCTCCTTACTGTAGATGGAACTTCAGTTGTTCTTTATCATAAAGCATTTATTTTTCCAAGCAACATCAACTCTTCTTGAGTCTTCACAAGTAAGGACACGAACTTTATCTTGAAGCCTTTTTTCTTCAAGCAAAATAAACTCTTCTTGAGTTGTCATAGCAAGGATATAAATCATTTTCAACTTCAATTGGTATAGAATCAACATTACCCAAAGCTATCAAACTAGGATCTGGCAGATCATTCATAAGCATTAGATCAAGGGGAATGTCAAAGTTGTCATCCTCCTTATCATTAAGACCCATTTCATTAGGAACCATATCCATGCTACAATCATCCAAATTGACAGTTGAATGTTTAGTCTTATCTAATGTAGTGTGGTTATGATTAGGTTTTAGGTTAGATCGATCAATTGATTAAGGTTTTATGGAAGATTATCGGCGTGTTTCGGTAGGCCTTAGTTAGTCAAGAGAAGCTTTTATGTCCCAGATTGGTAATCCTTATATTGTTTCTTGGGGGAATGTTCTCTTTCTAGGTTAGTTTGAGTATTATGGTAGGTAATATTCTAGTACTGGGCTTAGTTAGTACTATGGTTGGAGAAGTCTTAAAGTACATAGTAGGTATAGCAACCTTAGTGATAGTAGTGGTACTCGTAATCTAGTGAACTTTAGAATCCATTAAATCTGCAAGAACACGATATCGAGTACCATATGCACTAACACTATCACGAAGATGTCTCGAGTGTTTCTCCACTCTTTGAGGACCGGTTCTCCTTCCTTTTCGAACAACCATCATCCAAGGACCACAGGAAGAACTTGGTGTATCAACAACCATGAGCCTGCACTTGAATAGGCTCTAGAATAGGAGGATTAACATTTTTAGCCAAATTAATTGGACAAATGGTGGTGACATGACCATAGTGGCTGCACTCAAAGCAAATTTTGGTTAAGCCCTCGTACTTAACTAATTGGACCTTCTAATCAAACTTAAATTTCAAAATCAGAGGATTAGATAAATCCAATTCAACAGCAATACTAGCAAATTTCCCTCCAGAGACAAACTTTGTGTTGTAATCAATTCGAACCACTTTCCCTACAAGTTCCCTAATAGTTTGTAAGACCTTCTTATGGTAATAATGGAGTGGCATACTTGGCAGCCTAATCCAAGCCACAACTCAGGTAATATGATTAGTTACGCAATTAAAGTGAGGAGTCCATGACTGAATTGTCAAGTAGTGACCAAGAATAACCTTTGGACCGTCA
Source organism: Ricinus communis (assembly GCF_019578655.1). NCBI lineage: Eukaryota > Viridiplantae > Streptophyta > Magnoliopsida > Malpighiales > Euphorbiaceae > Ricinus > Ricinus communis. The sequence goes on from NC_063260.1 coordinate 14,970,994, forward strand.
AGTAAAATATACTGAGCATCCTTTTTGAATTGGAACTACACTAGGAAATAATTATTATAAAAATTAATTACAGTAAAATCATGAGTTAATTTCCACATCACTTATAATCTTGAACACAATAATTCATATCCAATGTTCTTGTGCAACAATTTGATAACTATTGTGTTTCTCTAAGGCTTTGTAATCAAATCTCTAATCCTCTGTGAAAAGGAAGCTATCGGTATGTCATCTTCAAAAAAAATTTAAATGTCCTCAGAACTGAATACAAATTATCATCTCCTTTAAACAATTCCATCTCTAATGTCACTGAATCCTTTATTAGACTATCCTTGAAAGACAAAGATGGACCAGAGTGACTTGATGAACCCATACTATCTCAAAATATTTCCTTTTTACAAGTGTGGTCATCTTGCACTAAAGGTGAGGGATCTTTTTCTCCTTCGGTCGCAGTTTCTACTTCCATAAATTGACAATTGCTAAAGAGATTTCTAACTGTCAAATAACTTCTTAAAAAGGTCTAATATTTTAGTTTTAATAATTTTCTTAAAATTCTTAATTTTATAATATTATAATTATAATTAAATATAAATAAATTAATAAAGAAAAGAATATAAAAAGAGATCAATTCTATATTTTGATGATAAATAGAGCAAAGCATAAAATATTAAATATAAATAAATAATAAATTACTTAAATAATTTTTCTCTAGTATTGCTTGATATGTTGTATTAAATTCACTAACAATAAAGTAAAAATGAGTTTTTGAATTAAAAATGTTTCAAAATTTTTATTTAAATTATATATAACTTAAATTTACAATAAAATATTATAATAAAATTTAATTTCATATATATATATATATATATATATATATATATATATATATAAATCAAATCCTAAACTTTACAGTTCTTAACAATTTTATAAAACTATTTCAAAATTTCAAACAAATATTCATTCTTTTAATTTTTTTTCAATAAAATACTTTTCAAGAAGAGTTTTGAAGTTTCATAATAAGAAAAATGATATGAAAAGTCGATTGTGCTTACTAACATAATAATAATTATAAATAGTTTATCTTAGACTTAATATATAATTATTAAAAATCTAACTTATGTGCATCCTTTCACATAGTTTACATCTAAATGCAACAAATTTTTTATTAATTCGATAATTTTTATGTTAGTAAGCATAATTAATTTGCCACGTCATTTTTCTCATTGTAAAATTTTAAAAATTGTTACTAAAAATTGTTTTTGAAAATAAATTGAAACTATATGTAGTTATTTTCAGAATTTTGAAACAATTGGATAAAAATTTTAAAAATGTGTAAATTTGAGCATTTATTAGCAATTAAGCATATATATATATACGCTTTAATTATAATTAGTTCAGTATATAAAATTAATATTAATCACTCGAAGTAATTAACTTACAATAATTCTATTAATGTAGTAGTATAATAATTATGATGGACACATAAGTTAATATATTAATAAAATTTTATTTGCTTTTTTAATCTCTTGTCTTTAATTGCAAAAATTTAGAATTAGAAATTTATTAATTGAAATTAAAAACATAAAATTAGAATAAAATAAAATTAATTACTGATTAATTTTAAGAATATTTTAATTATACTTTTACCTATTTATCTATATATATATATATAATTAATTTTAAATTATTTATATAAAAAGAATGCATTAATTATAATATTATGAAAATAAAATAATTTTATGAATAAAGTACATGAATATCAATGATACATAATTATGGTTAATACAGTTTTACATGTAATAGTTGGAATGATAGTGGATAGAATATCTATCTAATAAAAAATATCTAAGTTTTAAATCTTTTCAAAATATAATTACTTTTCATTTTAGTTTTGATTGATATTACTATACATTATCAGAATCTTCTCAAATTGATATTTTATATTTATATATATATATTTTATAGATATTTAGCCAAATAACAGTTACTTCATACCTGCTTAATAAATTCATTTAATATATAAATATTAATGAAATCAAAAGATAAAAATTAATTAAATAAAATAATCTATTACAATAAAATAAAAATACTAATAAAAGGATTAATAAAATTTCAATTAATCAAATGAAATTAAAAATAAACCCAAAATACCTGACCCGTTACCTATATAATAGGTTATTTGAATGGTGAAGCTACAACTAGTCATCGGTCCACGTAGTTAAATTCTTTTTCAATTTAACAAAACCAATTCACCTATCTAAATTAATACATTCCGCGGATATTAATTAGTAAAGATCATTAATCTGTAAAACATCTATAAAAAATTTCATAAATTGTTAAGTATTGGTAATATATTCAAGGTTATTGATTTTGTTCCGTCTGACTGGAATAGTCAGAATGTCTTATTTTATTAAGAAAAATATAACAAAAATATTTCTTATTCCTTATCGGCAAAAATCTCGGCCATCTCGGACCGGAACGACCGAAATTGGGTTAAAATGGCTATTCTGGCCGAGATTAACAATAAAGGCCAAAATGAGATAACTTTATTAAAAAAAATTATATCATTGAATTATATCATTAAATAATGAAATAGTTCAATAAAACTTAATCTAACTTAATAAACTTTTTTCTCTCTTCATCAATAAAAACGAATTAAATTTAAAAAATAAAAAAATTAAAATCCTTCATAATAATCTCTTTATCTTTATCTTTATCTGTCACCTCATTTTATATTCTACAGTTTAATTATGCATTTTTTTTACTAATTCATTAAAATATTTTTGTGAATTAATATATTATTTAGTAATAACAACTCAAAACTTATATAATTTGATTTTCATGGCTTTATACCACAAAATCTATTTTGTACCTTAGTCGATTGTATTATACTAAAAGATTTTATTATTGCAATTCTATAATAATGAAAATTTGAATTTATGTTTGCTTGTTTCTTTTTAATATGCTATTTAATTAGACTATGAGTACTAATTTTGTAATGTTGCATTCTAATGGTTTAAAATTTAATTATACATATATATTCTGATCCCGAAATATTTTGTTCCAATGATAAAATCCGAAATGACGGTCGGAATGGAATTCATAACTTTCGATATATCTCCAATTAAAAATCATAGATATTTTTAATATATAGTATTAATTATTAGATAGCAGAAATATTAACTTTAACCTATAACATGCAGTTGATTTTAAGAAATTTTGATTCGATATTAGATGTTATATATATTGTAAATGGTCGAGAAAATCATGAGTTCAAAATACTTCGAAATTTAAGCTATCCATATTGATTATTTAACATTCCTAGTCAGCTACACAGTATTCTAAGCAAGAAGCCTCAATGGCTTAGAAATTAATTATATGTTTATCATTGTATTTTGCGGAGAACCAATACAAAGACTTCTTTTTGAGAACTAGAGTTTAAACTCTGTTAATAAGTCTAGTTTAAATTGTGAAAAGACCCTCACTCTGGTGAACCTGAGCGTACTGTTTTTCACCAAATAATATTCATAGACTTTGGATATTGAACCTAACATAAGTAAATTAGGAAGACAAGCAGGCAGCCAGCAGATCAGCAATGATCATCCTATCACAAATCACCTGCAGAATAATTTAGAAACAAAATAAATAACATATGATATGACCACAAAGGAAAGTGTAACATCCCCAGTTAAACACTTTTGACAAATGGTTAGAATCTTACACAAGTTGAAGAGCAGTGAGGTCCGAGCGAGAGTAGTGATGATTAGGTTCCAGGAGGTTTACAGGGAGGAAGTTTCGATCATATTGCTGTGGAGGAACAGATTCATACACAGAACCTGCCATCAAGTTTGTTTGCTGTTGTTGGTGCTGCTGCTGCTGCTGCTGTGCTCTCTCATTTTCAGCTATCTGCACTAGGCGACAGTTTTAATTACTATTATACAATTTTTCATTTTCTGATAACTAAGACTTGAAATTACAGAATCATAACTGAGAAAGAGACCCACCTTTGCGCGCAGGTACATATTGTCATTTTGCAGCTCAATCTCCTGCACAATGTACACAAAAAATTCTTAAACTGAGTCACTCTCCAACGTTCTAACCTACTTAATAAGCTTACTTTCATCACTTCATGTTCAAGAACTAATACTCAAGCAGGGATAGATTCATTCTTTTTTAAAAAAAAAGGAAAAGAAAAAAACATACCCTTTTCTGCATGTACTCAATTTCAGCAAATAGCATTTCATTCTGTTAGAATTGAATCATGTTAGTCTTATAAGAAAATGTAAGAAGAAGAATATGGCAGTATTGATTTTATTCTTGAACTAGGAATTCCTACAATGAAGAAGTGTTCTTAATAAAATACCTTTTTAGACCTAATTCTACTGATTCCTTTCTCCAATCGGCCTTCTAAATTCTTGAGGTCCTTAAATGGCAAGGTGCTGAGTGCCTCCCCCAAAATGTGCCTGATCATAACATATAAAGTTATTGATGAATGCATTTTTAATGAATTGCCTTATCAATGGACTTACAGAACAAGAATATCAACTAGGTTAAGTTACCTGTTTGAATTTTGAGTCTCCCGAATTTGCCTGCGTAGTTTGGAGGCTTCTTGTTGGTAGAACTGAGTTTCATATTCATATACAGTAACAGTTAAACCTTATTCAGATCAATGCCATGTAATAATTGCTCCTTCGTGAGGTTGTGTAAGGATAAATGCATTTGTATATGTGGGTGACTGAGGAGTATACAATGATCTAATGCTTGCAATCTATATGGGTTTCCCATATGGAAATATTGACAACAATTCCAATTAGAGACTGCTTATAGTTTATGTAAGGCTACAGTTACATGAATTGGGCACTTAGACTGAACCTAAAATTATCATTTAGTTCAATGCTTTCCAAAAAGTTTTAGAAACTTCTTGAATTTCTCATTTATTCAACGGGAATTTATAAAAGTCCTACTTCTATAACTAAAAATTATTTTGATCTGCAGAGATTTAGAGAGGACTTGAAGTTGATTTTTTGTCTAAAAATTGACATACTCATCTTCTGGCATGCTAAATATGCATATGTTTAATAATGAGATATTAGTCCAATTTATGGGAAGACATGCCTTTTCATGCATTCAAATGTAGGCAGCATATTATGCTGTCACCCAAATAAGCAATTCACCAATAGCCTTAGTTCAAGTTTCTTTTTTTTTTCTTTTCTTGAAAAGGAAAAGTATTTTGAAACTCCCGTTTACTTTTCATGCCTCAAAGAAAAAATAGAAAAGGACTCCGAAAATGATGTAAAATAAGTAATGAACATACAGTAATACATATACAAGAAGATATGCAACTTGACACAACATATTTGGAAAAAGAAAACCAATTCTCTGAAAACTTGGCATTAATTAAGTTTTACCAAGCAACTAGAGAACGTTCCAATCTTACTGTTAATGTTAATAATAATAAAATTAACCTGATTCGTAATTTGTCAAAGAAGCTCCCTATGTTTGGTTGATATATATTTGAATTACCTGAGTGTTGGCTTCAGAAGCAGATGCTGGATTTGTGGAATCTGAACATGCTTTCTTGTACCTGTCAATTGTTGATCTGACACTGCAAAATCATTTTTTTCCCTTTCAGAATCTCATGATATGCTCTGTTTAATGAACTCAGAAATAAAGCACAAATTTCCTACTGCATAAATATTAATTATATTTATGATACACACATATATAGTAAAATGATGTAATATGTTAACGGTTCATATTAAGATTTTATATATAGACCTTTTCTTCAAAAAATATTTTACATATAGATAATAAAACAGAAACAATATTAAGATAGAATTTCATAAATGATATAAGAGATCATATGGTACTAGGTTGAACTATTCAAAATATTTATAGAATATGATAAATGAGATCACAGAAGATGAACTAATCTGTATGTAAATGTTTACAACCGATAATTAAAACCAATCTGATTATTGCTTGAAAAATTATGTTGTAATAAAATGAAAAAATTTTGATTTAATTTAGTTTATTTATTCCAAAAATAAACAATAAAATGCATAAATATCTTTTTTTTTTATAGTTCTATTTGACATGGTTAGGTTGCATATTACCCATCCATATAATTGATCAATTTAGTTTTTTTTTTTAAAAAACATTTATAAACATATGCAAATTATTATTATTTAATTACCTCTGTATCATTTCGGGTGCATACTCTTTCACAAAAATGCAACAATTATTTTCTTAAAGCTTATAAGTAATACTATAATCAATTTAAAAGAACAGATTGCCTCGGTGCTAACTTCTTTAGCAAAGTATGAAAGATTTAAAGTTTACTCTTAATTTGTTTTACAAATTAGAACATTTGAAACCCTAGAAAAACAAGAAAATAAAAGAAAACTAAGCAGCCATAAAAAGAAATTTGGCATTCTTTTAATGTTTCACTTCAGAAACTGAGCAAGTGTGACTTTTCTTTTCTTTTTTAATCTTTTGTAAAGAAGAAATGAGATTTTGCATTGGGTACATTGAACTCTTGCACCCATTACTGTCCCATTTTTTTATTTTTTTTTTGAAATTTGAAAAATTACTTTGGATAAAACAAAGAATTGATGTCTCTCCCAAATACAAAATTTGAAAAAATCTGAAAAAATAATGTGTAAAAAATTTAAAAAACTAATATATTAAATTAAAAAAATTTCAAATTTGTTTTTTCAACATCCAAATAGCCATGTCAAACCCGGCTTTACTGAATTTATTTTGAGGAAAAAAAGAATTTAAGATCTAATATTTTTAAGAAGTCGATAATAAACTTATTTTCCGATCAAACCAATTTTTTTCTTTTTAATGTAATTAGTATCAAGTGTGTACACAATAAAATAATTGGATCAGTAAATGGTACGTATAAAAGGAAGCCGCCCTCCCTCTCTCACACACACGCACAAGCACAGATTGGGGTGAAGCCTAAAAAGGAGGACTTAAGGTGGGTTGTAGTTACCTTAATTTTCTCGAGCAAACTCTGATTGGTTGTGTCTGCCAAGATGGCAGAGAATGCGAGTTTATGATTGGCTCAAATACCTAATAATAACCCAATACACAAAGTGTAAAATAGACGAACTAATCTAAAACACTCTATTGCCCACCTCGATTGACTCCAAAATCCAAAAACAAAGGATCTCTTTTCTATTTGCATTTTCTTTAGTATAAAAGCACTAATTGTAAGAGAGGAAAAAAAAAAGAATTAATTAATAAAAAAAAAAAAGCACCAATAGAAACTTACAAATTACTAGAATATAATAAAGAAAAGAAGTACTCCTGTCTTGGGTGTGTGCCTGTGAACTCTGATAAACTGTATCAGGTCCAGCAGCAGAACATTGGTGGCAGCTCCTCATCCCCATGCGCTAAGAAAAGGTGACCGTCTCTCATTGGTTCGTACCTTTTTTGTTTATTATCAACTCTCTCTACTCTCAAGCCTTACCCTATATATACACTTACTTCAACTATTTGTTTGCCTACATATGTATGCTTTAATTCTCAATGCAAGAGTTCATAATTAAATCTCTCTGGCTGCTTGAATATTTACTTATTGTTTTTTTGACATTAAAACGAGCAAGCATTTGAACCCATTTCTGTTTGACACCTTGTTACCTTAATTATGACAGATCTCTCTTTCTAGAGAGATGATTTGGAAGTTGAAAACGGGAATCTTTTTATATGCTACTTATTTTTCTTTATACAGGTTTAAGGAGTTTGTTTCCAAAAATATGAAAAGTTTTTAACACTTACTAACTATAAAGAATCCTGCAAAAATGAAGTGAAGAGAAAAAGGATTAGCCACATCAAGGATTCTTTCTTACATATCTCAAAAACTCTCTTGCTTAAGTCAGTTCTTGTTGGTTTTAGCTTTCAATGTAAAAGTAAACAAAAACCACAAGTATAATTTTCAAGTGTTGGGATAGAAGGGAAAATTCTAATTTAACAAAAAGAAAGAGAAGAAAAATTTAATGCGAAGAGACGATGAAAGAAGAAGTGCAGTAAGTGACTCATGACGCCACTTCCTTTGTCAGATGTGAAGAAACTGAAAAATCATGTGTGACGTGACCAAAGATTCTTGTAAACACAAAATATGTATCATATAACAAGAAATTAACCCTAACAATACCCACCTCGTCCTCTTTTACTTGTGTTCTAGACATGGACAGGGATAAAATGGTCATGGGAAAGGCTAAATCCAGACTTTTTTTATTGCCTAATTAAGACATACCCAGTTTAGTTTCTGGAATTTGATGAAACCCTAATCAATTAACTCCCAAGGTTTGCAAAAGGGTAATAGGGTAAAATACTGTCTACAAAATCATAGCACTTCTCTTTCACTTTGAGCACTTGATTTTTAGCTTTCATGAGACAAGATTGGAGGTGAATCTTGTGATGGTTTAGGAAATACCATTTTAAGTATGAAACCCTAATCTACAATTTGATGGAAGCTCATATTATGTTTCAGATTACCTGACATGGTGCCTAAGAGAAGTCCAGTGATTGATGGGAAATTAGCTAATGGAATAGAGAAGAGAAAAGATAATTCCAGTTAACATACAAAATAAGAGCTGGTTTCATATATCTTGACAACCCTAGCTATACTTTGTTTTATCTTATAAATAAAAAGCTGATTACTACCAAAACAAAGCCATTTTTGGTTTTTGGTTCTACTTTTATATATTGGAAGCAGATCTGTAAGCCTAACAAAATTAATGCTGAGATGAAGTATAAAGAAGAGAGAGAGCATCAAAAGAAAGAGAAAACAAACCAAAAAAGAAAAGAAGATGAAATAAGAGATAAAGAAAGGAAGCACATCAAGAACCAAAACTCCAAAAGTGAATCCTTGCAAGCAAGAACAAGAAATCATGTCTCCTATAACTGTAAACCAACATATGCATAGACCAAGCAGGAAAACAAAAAGAAAGAAATCAAACAGCATAAATGATCAAGAAGTTGCAGGTAAAACTGGGAGAGATTTTAAGGGAAAAAAAGGGACCTATTATTAGAATACTCGTAGAGGCGGCCACGGCTTGAAAATACAATGAGAGCAACTTCAGCATCACAAAGGACAGATAATTCATAAGCTTTCTTGAGCAGACCATTACGACGCTTGCAGAAGGTCACTTGGCGATTCGTAGTGTTTTCGATTCGCTTGATTTCGATTTTGCCCCTTCCCGACTTTCTCTGGGAAGGGCCTTCCGATTCTTGATTAGGGAAATCCGTGATTGCAAGCTGAAATTTTTTTTTAAAAAAGTTTAAATATAGAGAACAATTAACTAGGCAAAATAAATCCTGAATTTGGACAAGAAACACCAAAACAAGCAAAACACAAATATAGACTATCTGGGTTACGTTTGATATTGGTTATTTTCTTTTGTGTTCACTAACCTTGGTACTAACAACAAAACAAAGAAGGAATGTTAGAAAAGAAAAGAAAGAGTTTCTTCAATTCTTTTTTCTCTTTCTCTTTCTCTTTCTCTTTCTCTTTCTCTTTTGTGCAATAGTAGAGTTGCAGAAAATGGAAGTGGGTTGCTTTATTAGCTAGCTAGGTATATATGGACACATGAAATAGACTCTTTAACAAGAACCCAACTCATACACAGATACATACAAACACAAGACAATAATATTACTGTTAATTACAAATATATTCTCTCTTTGTATTATAGGTCTAGATTGAGAATACACATAATTATAGTGCAAGTATAATTAAAGGCGAGGGTCCATATCATGTATGCGGATATAGATAAAAGGAGAGATGATAATTAAAAAATAATAATAATAAAGAAAGGTATTGGAAAGTGCAATTCCAAGTTGCACTGAATGCTTTTTAATGTTTTATGTATGGGGTGGAAGAAAATCTAAAATCAAAGAACTTTGTCATGTTTTTCTTGCTTTTTGGTACTTTTGGCCTCTCTCTCTATATATTTTCCATTCTGGTGTAGATTTCTTTCTGACTTCATCTTCTAGTGGTTGAAAGTTTTTAACCTCTTACTCTTACTCTTTCTCAGAATATTTATATATATACGCAGTAAATTATTGCATCTAATGAATGAAGAAGTGACGCAAGTGAAAGAGGACTCCCATGTGATTCCCTGTTCATGTGTTCATCAATCTCTTTATCTTGAATATCATTTATGGTAAAATTTGAAGACTTCCATTCATACTCTCAGTTGCAGTTTGTTTCTTTCTTTCTTTTGAGGGTTATAATTGGTGGGATCCTTTTTCCATGGCCCAACAAGATGCCATTGAACCACTATTTTTGCTGTGCGGTACTCGTAGTATGCCAATTACTACGCACCCACACTTCACCCTCAACTATAGCTTGCTTCGTTATTGGCACATTTAATTAGTTATATGTCATAATTGCATAAAATTTTCTCACCTTTTACTATTCTAAATTGGGTTCCCAATTTTCTTTTCTCCAATTTCATCTTACATTCTTTGTAAGATATTAGAAGTGAGCTTCCATTAGTGAACGGTTTTGGCTGGATCTATTGTTCAAAAAAATAGTTTTGGTTTGATTCCCATGGCTGCTAGATATGAGCTACAAGGATCTCTCCAGATGTAACTGTCACTGTAATATTAGTTAAATTAGTTCATAATAATATTGGTGGATAGATGTGTAGAAATTGGGAAAATAATACAAATAGTTATTTATTTTCATTTTGATTATAAAACTTTAACTTATATTATTTTAATAATAAAAAATTGACATTGTTGTATTTTTTTCTTAATTGTTTTTTTTATTGACTGTTTTTGCCACATGTCAATCTTTCATTTGTAAAGTGATTAAATTAAAATATAATTAAAATTAAATTATAGAAATAAAATAAAATCTTATAACTAAAATGAAATGAAATGAAATGTAAAGTTTAGTGACCATTTGTATCATTATAGTCAATGCCTTAAAAGATATAAATTGAGGGCTTTTTTTATAGTGCACCTGCGTATAGTATGCACCTAGAGATTGACCTACTATTAGAGATAAACATCATATAAATTTTAATTTGGTAGAGAAGGTTGCTTAAGTTGTAGTGAATCTCATTTGTATTATAATATATGAGTAATTTAATAAATAAAATGGGCCGACCAAATCAACGGGTTTAATAGAAGTTGCTAAAAAATTAAGGAGAGAACTAGAGTTTTTTAATTGATTTTTTGAATTTCAATAGATTGAGTAGTTAAATAATTTTAAATTAAAAAGTGTGAAAATGATAATATATGAAATTTACATAATAATAAATTGGGGTAAAAATCATTTCAATAGTTTGTAAGTTTTACGGAGCGGAAAATATTATCTGGTAAACAAATCACAAGTTACTTAATATAATGGGTAGGATTAAAAAATTCTAATCTAACAGTAAAGTTTCTCTAGGGGTATATTATACCTAAGTGCTTTACATAAGATTGATAAATGTGACTAAATCAAAATAAAAAATTAAATTAAATAATTAAAAACTAAAATCAATAATTAAAATTAAATTAAATATATAATTAAATAATCGTTGATAATGATTATCTCCGATTGTCATTAGCTAAATTTAATATATTTACTGAAAGCTAAAACAAAAGCTTAACAACAGTTTGTCACACAGTGTTTATAAGTTAAGTTTACTAAAGGGATAACCCATATTTAGCCTCTTGTACTTTACACCTTCATTTGCTAATATTGAGTCTTCACATTTCTATGTTTGCGAAATTAAAGTTGTAAATTTAGTATGCAAAATAATATTATTTGGTCCATATATTCTTTAATCTTACTATTAAATCCTTATATCTTAATTTATAACCACTTAAGTCCTTAATTATATGTTTTAAAGAATTCTTACTTAACACACTAAAATTATTTAAAATTAATTTGAAGCTTAGTTCATTAATTTAGGAACTTGACTAAATTATGTATTTTATTTAAAAATAAACATTTAATAATGAAAAATTTTAATAATCTATTTTATGATAAATATTCAATACCATAACGTATATATAAATCATTGCATATTTTATTTGGTCATTACTGTGTGTATATTGAATTTTATATGTATACATAAATATCTATATATATATATATATATATATATATAGTTTGTCTTAGTTTTTTAATTATTTGTTAAAAATTATAACTTTTACAATTATTTCTTTATAAATAGCTTACGTCTTTCATTTTATTAGTTTATTAATTAAAATTCTATACCTTAAATAATATAACTGACTTAATCTAACAAATCAAAATTTTAAATTAAATAGATTAAAATCAAGTGGTGTCATCCAATTTAAATTAATAGTTTATTATTAAAATATAAATATAATTTAAACCCAAATTATAATAAATTCTTATCATTTTGATAACTTAAAATTTAAACAATAATATTTGGGGGTAAATATCATAAAATAAAAACAGGAGTTTAATATTATGCAAATAAAAGTATAAGGGCACAATCTTAAAAAGTAGAAGTACAAAAGTTTAGTTAAAAATCTAAAAATTATTTCTACACGCGTTAACAACACATGTAATACACTTTTTGAATTATTGTTAGACAATAACTTAAATTTATAAAAATAAAAATATAAGAACTTAATGTCGGCTAATGAAAGTGCAAGAACCTAATCTAAAAAAGGTAAAAGTACAGAGGGCCAAATATTAATAGATTGCTATATACATTTGTTATTCTCAAATGATTTATAATTGTAAAATATTAATAGCTTGCTATATATTATTTATAACTTTACTAAATAAGTGATATTTGTCATTTTCACATGATTTCTAATTTTAAAATATTATGTATTTACCAGATATTGTTCACAAACTTACTAAATAAGTGATATTTATTATTCTCACATGATTTTTAATTATAAAATATTAATTTTAAAAATAAAATAATTCATATATTTTATGTACATGAACTTATAATTTGGGATATAAATAATAAATGGTATCAAAAAATGTAAATAACAAATGAAATCTGATTTTTATTATTATCTATATAAAATTAATTTAAACTCATTTTATTCCAGTTATAGAACACTTTTTTTGATACATAATGACTTTAAAATTAAAAATTGTATCATATTAGTTTTAATAAATAACTCATTCTGTTATTTGTTAAGGATTATAAAAAAGAATCATTTTCTTGAAATAAAAATACTTTTCAATGGGTCTTTTTAATACATGATGACTTTGGACAATTTACATCATATTAATTTAGTAAATATTGGTTCTGCCATTCATAAAAAATATGTTTATTTTGAATTCTTTTAGAATATAACTAATTGAAAAGATAACATATATATATATATATATATAGATTTTTAAGTTTCATCTATCTATATATAATGAATTTCCGTAATTATAGAAAAACTTTATTTAGTATAGACTATTAGATGTAATTTTAATTTATAAAATTAATTTTATTAGTATCTTAAAGAAACTACAGAGTACGCACAATACTACTAATTTAAAGTAAAATTGGTTTGAATCTATAATGATATATCTAAATTTGGATATTTATGATCATTAGGTATTTATTTAAAATGTATTAACAAGGTCTTTAGTTCAAAGATTGTGCAGATGTTGTTTCTACATAAAACTATTTGGTAAGATTTAAATATTAGTATTGATAGCTAATTTAGTCTCAATCAGTTGTTGATTATATAAACTCTATTTTTAAAATTTTTCTTATCAATTGATAGCTTATTTGAATTTTTATATTTATTTGAACAATAAATTATTATTAGAATTTATTAATAATAATTTATTTTAAGTTGGACTCATATAATTTATTTTAAATTCATGATAAATAATTAATATTTTAAAGTCATATTTAATAGTAAATAATTATAAAATTTATGATTATGGCATTTGAAATTAGAATATCTTATTAATTAAATTTAAATTATAATTCTTACTTTTAAAATAACTTTTACAAATATTTTTAATAAATACAACTAAATAAAATTAATTATAATATTTTTAATTATTATAAGTTATTTTTATTAATTTATATCGTTAAAAATAATATAATAAAATATATTTAAAGATAAATTATACTTTTAATAATCATTTAACATATTAAAAATAACTGCTAATAAAATTTTATTAAATTATTTAATTTATAAATTTTCAATTACTAGCTATCAGCTACTAACTACTAGCTCTATTAATTCGTCAATAAACGCTATAACATATCCTTAAAGAAAAGCTAGAATTTATTGTTTATTGGCAATTTTTGCTGCCTAATTTTCTACCAACAACGACTTTTGGCCCAAATTTACCACTTTCTTGTATTTATATGATGACTTGGGCATTTTCTTTAGACAAATAACTTGCTAGACTTTAAATTAAATTGAAACAAAATAAAAAAGGACTATAACGTTTGGCACAATTGTTATGTCTTTAAATAAATTTATTTTGAAAAATATTGATTAGGTTATTCTTTTGAGAACAAAATGTAACCTTTATGATATTACATGTAAATAAGTGTTATTGTAACATATAGTAATAATAATAATTTTAAATAAAATAAATATTTGATTAATGTCTATTAGTTATTTTTTTTTTATTATGGAAAAGAGGAAGTAGGGGTTCAAACTTGAACTTCAATCCAAGTTCCATAGAACTCTTTCACTAGGCCAAAAGCTTAGTGCTAATGTCCATTAATCATTTAACACCGAACAGTAACATCATACCACAACGACAAGTGATTTTTAGAATTCTCCATCAAGGCAGGGTTCATAATATGGCCTTTCTTTTTTTGGTAATGTAAAGCCATCATTTGCATCAAATATTCTTAAAGGTTTTTCATTAAGGGTGTCAATAGAATATATGTAAGAGAAAGGATTTGACTCAGAAGAAGAAGAACAATTATCAATTTCAGTTAGAAGCATTTGTAGTTAACAGTTGATATGTTACATGCGTTGCACGTATTGTAATTTGTGAACATACCCTAATATTTAATTTGATTTTAAATATGTGAACATACCCTAAAATTATTTATCTGCACTTTTATCATTCATTCATCATTATAAATAGTAATCAAGTTTTGCAAAATGAAAATATAATAATTAGTTTAGTATTTGTTAATATCATAAATAAGTAACAAGTTAGTACTTTATGTTTAAATAAAAATGTTAAATTGAGATATCTTAAAATTTTTTGTTTACTTGTGAATGTCATTTACTTCAATTATTAAGGTTAATTTTTATGCAAATTATAAGGGTAGATAATGAAAGTAGAAAAAAAAAATTCAATAACATTTAATAAATTTTGAGTTTAAAAATTTGTATTTTATTAGTTTAAAATAAAGTTAGTTTATTGATATTTATCTCATACTATTTAATTACTGCATAAAAATTTAAATCTTACATTCCATTTCTTTTTGTCGGTTAACAGAAGTTAAATATTATTTTAAATTCAAAAATATTTCTCTTTAGAACCATTTTTATATATAGTATTGATATATCCAGTGTGGAATATTAAATACCATAATGTTAATATTGATTTTAATTTTAACATTCAATATCTGTTAAATTTGCTAACATAATATGAACTATGTTAATAATAGAAAAAGTTAAATAAACATTAGAGTTGTTGACCTGTTTCATTACTAAAATACTATCATTTAAATGTATAATTTAAGTTTTTTCTTAATTTTAGAGTTTTATTAATTTTATGTATTTGGATAATAATATTTTTAATAGCAAGAGTGTTGACTCAATCTTTTTCTTCTTCCCGCTGAAGTTTACAATAAGTTAGTAAATTTAATTGATAATTTCACCAAAGACTAAAATTGAAATTAATATTAAAGTTTGATACTAAAATTTTAAAATTTATATAGTAACTATAAAGTACAAAATGTTTTTGATAATTAAACCTATATGTAATAACAAAAATTACGACAAAGGCAATGCTATTTATCTAAGTCATATTCTATTTACCTCCTTATAAATAAATATGATCTTCTTTTCTCAAATAACTTACTGATGGATTTATTTAGAATTAAATTATGAATTTTTTAAATTTAGTAACAATTATTAGACGATGTAATTTTTAAGAATAAGATATTTATTTTTTAAAAAGAATTCGGTGCCAATATTTAATATTGCCTAATTAGGGTGTATCTTTCTTTAAGCTAAACTCATAACTTTAGTAATCATGATTCAAAACATCAATACATGAAAGGAGGAGGCACCACTGACCACTCCTGAGGGACCAGTCGAGAAACAGAGGCTCTACCTATATGGTGAGCCACCCGCTTCGCTGATTGCAAAATATAAGAGATTTTACAATGGCAAAAGGTACAAATACACCCTTAAGTTTTTAGTCAAATTTCAATTAAGCCCTTAAGTTATAAGTTGAAAGAATGAAGCCCTTAAACTATATAATACAGAATAATTAAGCCTTTTTATGCAACTTTATTACTGTTATCATTAACTATTTTGGTAAAAGATACATATAATTCGTTAACCTCTTAAATAGATATCAATTTATAAGTTAGAACTATTAGGCCCTTAAACTAAATAATATGAAACAATTAAATCCCTTTATGCAATATTAAACACTTTTATGCAATACTACTACAGATAATTATTTTTATTGATAACAACCTAATTAAAATGACAAGCAATAGCATAAAGACACTTAGATTATAAATTTTATTTTTTTATATTTTAAAAAAATAATACAAAAATAAAAATAATCATTTCAACAAAAAAAAGAAAGATAAAACCTAGGTGTGAAAAATGAAGAATTAAGATAAAACCTAGGTGTGAAAAATGAAAGGGACTTATCTTTTTCCTTTTGTTGACATAATAATCTTTTAGTTTAAGGGCTTAATTGTTTCACCTTATAGTTTAAGGGCTTAATTGAGATTCAGTCAAGAGTTTAAAGGGTTATTCGTAGCTTTTGCCAAAATAGTTAATGCCAGAAGTATCAGAGTTGCATAGAGAGGCTTGTTCCGTATTATTTAGTTTAAGGACTTAAACTTAAAGTTTAAAGACTTAATTAAGATTTGACTAAAAGTTTGAAGGACGTATCTTTTGCGTTTTACAATTGATAATCTTTTTAACTAAGGTCTGGCAATCTTTAATAACTAACCCAAAGATGGACAAATCACGAACATAATAATTCACTGCATGAACCACATCCAAGGCATCTACTTCCTCTTCAATCCAATCAATACCCATGTTCTTTATCCAGCTGAGCGCCTCTTTCGAGCTCAGAGCTTTGGCTAGGGGAGCTGACACTGAATCATGTATACGAGTCACAGACCCAGTTACCACAAATTGTTCTTGACAATCTCAAATCATAGACCCTGCACGCATATACTTTTGTTGTGCAAACACAACCGCATCAACATTACATTTGAACCAACCGTTTGGGGGCTTTTGCCAAACCCCATTACTAGTGACTGTTGCGGGCCCCTGCATTGATACATATTTTGGGTGGCCTGTGTTAGGCAAATTATGTAGTGTATGGTTTGCTGGAAGTAGTAAAGAGTGAATATAAGTATTATTTTTATGAGAAAATTGATACTAAATATCATCTCTAATTATATTTTCACACTCTAATAAAATTAAATAATTATTATGAAATAATAAATTTAAATAACAAGAAAAGAGAATTTAAAGTTAAAAAATTTCTTTTAAGAATTCAATAATTAAAATTAAAGTCTTAGTTTACTTCATTAGCTTTTACTCGGATTACAGAATCTTTTCTAATTCAATTTGTTAACTCAATTAAGGGTAAATTAATATAATTATCTGAGTCTCTTTCGAGTTCATCTAAGAATACTAAAATTAATTACAATCGATTTTCATAGTCACGTCAATTAATTAGGATTCATTAAGTTCCTTAACAATTTATTACTCTCCAAAGGATTCGTCTACTTTCATAATCGAGGTTTCTAGGTTTTACAAATCTATGAGCTGATAAATCATGCAACTTTCTTTATCTTTAATTTATCCAAAAAAAAAAGTATTTAATCAAATTTAAAATCAAATATAAAAATAATAAAAAAACTTATAAATTGACTGAAAATCAATTCATTGAAAGGAAATGAGGATCCAAATAAGTAATAAACTAGCTACACAAATTCAAATTCTAAAAAGAGTTTAGCAGCAATTAATTGCAGCAATACACAAAAACATAATTAAAAGAATCAAAGAAGAAGAAGAAATAATAAATTTAAACTCTTGAATCTTTGCACAAAATCTTCTTTGATCTCCTTAAATGTGTCTATAAAAGTGTTTTTCTTAATGATAAGAAATTGAATAAAAATATCTTTTTATCCCCCTTTTTATATATTCCAACTTAATGGAAACCTAATTTCACTTGAATTCTCGAGTTTCCTCCTAAAAGAAAACTTTCTCTTTCTTGGCACGACTTTTAGCACGGTCATGTTATGTTCTTCACTTTACACTACAGGTTTGCACATGACCATGTATAATCATATACTGAGCTTTTATAATTTCTTCAACTTGGACAAAAGCAGTCACGGCTTCAAGCATGCTTATGTGACACTCGTGCATCATACTCTTTAAGGACTCGAAGTAGACACGGCTTTTAGTAGGACTATGTGTCAAGTCATGCTTTCTGATTCTTCTTCCAGAATGTAGAATGGGCACAAGCACACCCATGTCATGACACAATTTTTCTTGATCATGTAGGCGTCCTTTTTAATCTTTCCTAAAAATAGGTGGAAAACTTATTAATATCAAACAAAAACTTAAAAACAAATAGGAAACTAGATGAAAGTCCAACTTAAACAAATGCTTAATAAAACAAATTTCTTTCAAATTATGACTAACTATTCATTCAAAATTAATTAAAATTCAACTTAAAAATATATGTAAAATTATAGACAATAAATTCCCCCACTGTGGGCGGTAGTTTCGGGCGCGCACCCAAGTGTCTTTAGCGACTATGACACTGCAAGGCTTTTCAACCTAATCTGAAACACGTTAACTAATCACAAAGACTAGCACAGAGATGAGAGTCGCCACCCGGGTAATTCTCTGAGACACTTTTACTAATAAGTGATATTTTTTGATTCCATAAGAAGCTTATGTCACAAATCTATAGATGGATTTGGAAGCCAACTTCCTTATTTGGGTATATTTGTCTTTAATTTTATTGTTTAATGGGCTAATCCCTAAAAATGCAACAACTATATATTACACATCAAGCACTACAACATGTGAGGTTTTCTATATTTAGTCCATTTTTTATAAAAGCCCAGCCCATACTCAAAGTTATTAACTTAACTTACTAATTAATTATGTACAAAGTCCACCTAGTCTAATCCAAATACAAGTTATGCTTTAATTTCTAACCTTTAAGTCTAATGGACTACTTTTTATGTAATTAAGTGATCTTAAATATAAAATGGCTTAATTTAACCTAACTAAAAATATAGCAAAGTCCATTATGTCTATGTTGATTTTAAGACCCAATTACCATTAATTTACTTAGCAGATTATAATTTTCATACCAAGTATAATTTTAAACCCTATATCTATATGTCCAATTTTAAATAGGCAATCATACAGTCATATTTTAGCATCCACTTAAAGTAAAGCGCATAAAGTAAATCTAGCTATTACAACCCGCCCACAACTAAGAAAATTGAAAAGAAAACCCTAAAACTAAGTTTCAGTACATAAAATTGCCAAAGATACATCAGAAACTTGAAAATCAGTAGGAAATATGCACAATTGATTGGCTCAAGGTTGATCGGCTCAACACAACGCCAAATTGCTTCTACATTGAGCCGGTCAGCTTTGGGGGACATCGAGTAGTTTTCTTGCGACTTATCTTAATTTCTCACGCCTAAAGCTAATTAGAACGTGTAAAATTAATATAAAAAATGAAATATAACATGAAGACCCTAAAAGGCATATAAACCCTAAAACTAAACTGATAGTAATTAAATATGAAATTGTAAGGCAGATCCCATATTTCAATTATAGAAGCTTAAATCTAATATAAATTAATTATTTTTACTAGTCACATTCAAGATCCAACAAGATTTTATTATTAGATTCGGAACCCTATGTGCTTTAATATTAGATTCAAAATCCAATAAAACCAGCAGATTTATATTATTAAATTCAATGCCCAACAATTTATAAGCATGTGAATTCACAAGAAATCCTATTCTACACATAAAAATAATAAACCAAAAGAAGATCTAATCATGTTTCTAAAGTATAAAGTAAAAGAATCAGTTTGTAAAGATGGGGATGCTGATGGTGTTAATGTAGGGGAACTCTCAGGTTGTCACTGTTGGTAGTTATTATGCGAGTCTCAAGAGATGAAGAAGCTGTTGATGAATCAAAGAGTGGTTGGAAATCCAGTTTTGCTTTGGGATTTCAAAAAAGTTTCTATCATTCTTCAATAGATTTCCTAATTTAGAACTCTTTCTTAGTGGCTTGCTAAAAACTAATTCTCTGCCTTTGTCGATATATCTCTATAGCTAAACTTTTTTGAGGAATGTGGCTAACCCTAAACCTAAGCTGTATCAATCTATTTATAGCAGTAGGGTTAGAAAACTGGAAAAATACCCTGCTAATACCAAACCTTTGCCTCTTGTTTCTATTTGGTACCAAACCTTCAATTTGTTTCTTTTTGATACCCCTCCTATTATTTTTGTTACTTCCACCAGTACCAATGAGGATCCCGGCAGTTAATTGATGATGTAGCTGCCGGATTTACAAAACACCACCCTTACTTGATACATATTTTGCTAACTCCTTTATTTAATTATAGTCAGCAAATCACTTGTGTCCCACCCTTAAATAAATAACCCTAAAACATTTAATACTTACATTTACCTATAATATCTAAAACTTACCTTTACCTTTAGCTAAACAAGTTGTCTCGATTTAACCTTTTACCCTTAGCTGAAAGAGTAACAACTTTCCTTTAGCTTAGATGAAAAACGTTTTACTTCCACCTCCATTGTCAAAACTCTCTGAGCTTTCACTTCCTAGTTTCTTTACACAACTGTAGCTGCATATTTCGAGACTGGGTAGCAAAGTCATTTGACTAGTGAGTAAGGGAGAAACGCGAAGACCTACCAGAATACTGTAAGTAAATGCACCTCAAGTTCTTCTATGGTAATTCAAAGAATTGAAGTCTTTTTGTGTTAAACTTGCATCATCGTATGCGTATTTTATGATGCATTACTTTGGAAGTTATTTGACCATGAAAACACTAAATATACATATTGGGTTAGGGTTTTCTCATTACTTGCTACTGTAAAGAAATCCCTTTTATCGATTGAATGTTGATGATGTTTATTAATACTTTATATTAAAGTAATTAATGTATGTTTAATTAATTTAGGGTAATTGTATTTTAGTTTGTATTGGCATGATTATGGAGTTGATAGGAGAGGTCAGCCTAAGCTATAGGATGTCGGAGCTATTGATTTTTGCAGTTTAGATAAGATCTCTAGTTAGAAATTGATTTAATGGCTAGAGAGCTAGGAATGAAACCTAAAAATAAAATAATTATGTGGAAGCATCCTAAGGAGAGTATGAATGATGGATCGAAAAGCCTTGAAACTGACAATGATGCTTTAGAAATGGCAATGTCTGTGGAGGATTGTAAAATGATATATATTTTTAGTAGGGATAAGTTTGAAGGAATAAAAGAAGTTGGAGAAGAATTTGGAAACCACATGCTAGTGAAGAGGCTGTGAAAAGATGTCTGAGATGGAAGGAGAGGAACCAAAAAATGAACAAAATATTGATGCTGACAGCTGCGAGAGTAGTGAGAATAATGATGCAGATTCAGAGGATAATGAGTTTTTGCACTCTGATTATGACCTTAAGGATGAAGATGGTGATGATGATGCCATGTTTGAGAAGTTTGTTGATAAGGAGCTTGAGAAGGACAAACCATCTAGATCTGGGAGTGCTAGGCAACTTGCTAAGGAGTTGTGTGAAGATCCAGATGTGACACTTTATGCTCCATCAGATGAGCTGTTGTCATGCTTTCCAACTGAAGACAGTGATGCAAATTCAAGGAAGCACAGATGGCTTATGTTTAATGAGGAGATTGACCGGTGAATCCTAGCTTTAAGATTGGAATGCTATTCAGTTCCTTTAAACAATTCAAGGATGCAATTAAGAGCTCATCAATTAAAACTAGAAACCACGTAATATTTGGATCAAATACAAAGCAGAAATGCAAGGCTAAGTGTAAGAAAATATGTCAATTCTTTATTTGGGCTTACTTGATGAATAGAGACAAACAAATAGTGCAGATCAAGTCAGCTTGTTAAGAGAGGCATACAATAGGCATGTTAATGCCAAATGGATAACTGACCATTATGTTGAAAGGTTCAGAGCTGATTCTAATTGGGCAATTCAAGGGATCATACAAGCTGTGAAAGAAGACTGTGGTGTTAACGTGTCAAGACTTAAAGCATGGAAAGCAGGAAATGCTGCCTTGAAATTTATCAATGGTGATGAGACAGAACATCTTTCTAGACTTCATGTTATAAGCTAGAACTATTGAGAAGTAATCTAGGAAGCACTATAGTTTTTGATTTGAATAAAGGTGTTTTTAATAGTATGTATGTGTGCTTTGCTGCATCGAGGGAAAGATTTAAGTCTTGCAAGCCTTTGATATCTCTGGACTGGTGTTGGCTTAAAGGAGTATTTAGAGGACAACTTCTCACAACTGTTGCTATAGATGCAAATGACTACATCTATCCAGTGGCATGGTGTGTTGTCTAGAAAGAAAACACGCAATAATGAAAATAATTTTTAGAGTTGTTGGCTGAAGATTTGGAGATATCAAACAATTATTATTGGTTGTTCATGAGTGACATGTAGAAGGTAAATATTCTTCACATTTTCCTTTTTTTAAAGCAATTGATATATATATGGTATTAATTTTATGTTGTGATTTTGGAATGGGGTCTTATTCTTACTATTGAAAAACTTTTCCTTAATTGTGAACATAGTTTTTGTGTTAGACATGTGCATAATAATTTTAAAAAGAAATTTAATAGTCTAGGGGCTAAAAGAACTTGTGTAGGGTGCTGCTAGGGCAAGACCGAAATGATCACTTTCTCAAATGAAGATTTACCACTAGAGGGAGGGACCACAATGAGGCTTTCTACATTACGGCTGAAGTGAAAGGGAAAAAGGACTCCTTGTATGATGGTAGATGATGTGTCAGCCATCAATATTTTTCCTTCTCGCATACTTCCTAAACTGAGAATGACTATGGAAGATCTGAAGCCATCTAATATGGTCATAAGAGCCTATGACGAGACCAAAAGAGACATAGAAGGGACATTCTCAACCCTTGTAAAGACGACACCCATAGAATCCTGGGTTGAGTTCACTGTCTTGGATATCCTAATAACTTTTGCTTTGTTATTAAGTAGGTCATTGTTTCATGCCCTAGGAAGAATGCCATCCATTGTGCATCAGAAGGTCAAACTCCTTCATGAAGGAGAGACAATTACTATCAACATTGAAGGTGGCAAGGTTGTCTCGATTATTCAAGAAGTTGCTAAGGAGCTTGATGCCCCGACTAGGTTTCAGGTTACTGTCCTCTATGAGGATTATATGGATTCAAAATTAGCAAGCATGTTTAAGAAGATGGACTTCATGTCTGGAATGGGGTTAGGGAAGAATCAATAAGAAATTGCAAAACTGTTAGATTTCAAAGGAAAAAAGACTCGACATAGCCTAGGATACCATGAGGATGAATTAAGGGCAAACCAAAGGGTAAGACTCTAAAAGACATTTTTATCCAAGAGTACAAGCCGTATTCCGACGAGCCCGAGCCTGCTACTATAGTTGAGACTGAGGTGTCGAGCTTGGAGATACTTAAGAGTTTGATTATCGACAGGATGATTGAACTACGCATCAGGGACGTCTAAAAGATAGTCTAACCCAAGATTGAAGAGCTAAAACTAAAGGAATGTCATCTGCATACCGAAGAATCTAAGTCTGTAAAGTTTAACTACTCTATTTGAGGAGAATATCATTGATGTATTCTCTGAAAAAACTGATGTAATGACATCTAATCTTTATAAGGACGATTTCTTTTTTGCTTATAAGATTAATGATATGAACTCTAATTCTACTTACTTATGTCATGTCTTTCATGATGGTAGTATGCTTTTTAATGATTATGACATGTGCATGTTTGACATTAATTCCATTCAAATTGACCCATTTTATTTATCCATAGATTACAATCGAAGGCACATTTCGATTTCTCATAATATAACTCCTGAGGAGATGAGAGAATATAAAAAATATTAGAAAAAGGAATTCAGTATTTGCTTGGTCATACGATAATATGACAGGGTTAGACAGAAAGATAGCAGAGCATCATATTCCAATCTACTAGCTCATCAAGCCTATGAAGTAGAAAATGAGAAAGCTGAGGCCGGAATAGGCAAAGAAGATTCGAGAAGAGATAGCCAAGCAGGTAAAAGCCAATTTTCTTAATGTAGTTGACTATCCTGAATGGTTGGTGAATATTATCCTAGTCCCGAAAAAGGATGGAGAACAAAAACTTGATGGGTGCTACTCGTGTTAGCTACAATCTAAGGCAATGTACCAATCGATGCAGTCTAGCACTAATGGCGAGTATCAAGGTCGTATTCCTCGGGAAAGCGAAAGCCCAGAGTTACTCCTTTGTTCTTTGTTATATTAACCTAAAATGGATGATGAATAAATTCTAAACTAATTATTAACTACGAGCTAAGTTCTAAGGGAGATGCAGGAGTAATTGATAAGTGAAATAATCAAGACAAGAAGACAAACCCAAAGGGAATCTAAACTAGTTGGCAATCAAACAAAAGATAAAGGATCGGTGAGTCTAATTATGCTACCCGTGGATGAATTCTTAACCGAATTCGGTTTCTCTCTCTCGATAACCGAATTCCTAAACCTAATAACCTAAAGTTGGAATCTCTTCCTAACGATTGATTCTTAAATTAGCATTAAGCTTTAATCCGCCTCTATTAAGCTTTGTTAATTCTTAATCCGGCTAGTTAATTATCCTTATCTCTAAGCGATTATTAACCAGTTCTTGCTATTCAAAATTCCAATTGCCAAACGGATTTCTCAATCTCATAAAGCAATCTAAACATCACAATTCACAACGTTTCATGAATAATGCATTATCTTATTAATACTGAAAACAAGAAGAATACAAAATCAACTCAAACAATCCAACAATATAATATCAAGCCAACATAGTAAAGAAATCCCAATGGATTTAATCAATCTAGCTAATCATGTTCATTCTCAAAATAAACAAGAATTCAATTACAACAATAAGTAAAAAGGTAGAGAAAACCCGATTACTCCCTTAGATGAGAGTAAACAGCCCCAAATCCTTTTGCCCCATTTGAATCGATTCTTGTTCCTCTTGCTCGATTTGAAAATCAATGAACGAACCTCGCCCAATCTTCGATCCTTCAAGGAGATCTGATTGAAACCTTGATCCAAGTCTCCTTTTCTCTTAGTTTCAACTCAGAAAACCCTTAGAGAAAGAAAAATTAGGGTTTGGGACGTTCTAACCCTAGCCTCCTCTCTTTCTCTTCTTTTTATTCTTTTAATTAATACCCCCTGTCACCTCCAATACGGCCGTGTTCCTGGCCATGTTCTCAACACGGGATGGTGTTCCTGACCGTGTTACTCTCTGTGGCCGTGCTCCCTAAAATCTACTTCTTCTTTGGTGTCCAACACGGCCCTGTTTGTACCCGTGTTGGTAACACGACCCATGTTTGTGGCCGTGTTGAGAACACGGCCAGTGTTGAGATCAACACGGCCAGTGTTGAGATCAACACGGCCATGTTCAGCTTCCTCATGCTCGTACTTAGCTCGTTTCGGCAGCTTTGACGTCCAATTATGCTCCAATTCTTTCCTTTTTCATCCTTTGACCTCTTTTGGACCTAATGCACACAAACATATGTATAAGGTGAGTGTTGAGACCAATTCACATCCAAATGTCCATAAAATCAATCTTAAAAAACCCCATTTAGATGTGTGTATTTTACGCACATCAAATAACCCCACACTTAGCTCATTGCTTGTCCTCAAGCAATCAAAAGTAAAATAAGGAAAATAAACCACTAAGGAACAATACTTAAACTGACAAACAAGCTAGAGAGTTCCTGCACATATCCTTAACAAGCACAAGTCAAACAAAAAGAAACGAAGCAATCAATTCAAGTATCATAACCAAGATGCCAATAATTCACAAAATACTGTCTCAACAAAATTATTCAGAACCAACTCCTCACCAGATTCACTCTAAATCACTCAAAGTGTTTAAAGGGTAGTGTTTAATTGCTCAATGCATCAACTACTGCCTTACTTACTATATGCTTGCTCTTAAATCCTACTCCTACCACTTATGGAGAGTCAACAACCATGTCAAGAGGTCTTTATAAAGGTTGTAATGGGGATTAGGTAGGGGTAGGTAAATTTGGTGAGAGTTGAACCTATGGTGTTCTGCAATGAATTACATGACCTGCACACAAGCCACAAAAATTATAAGGGATAAACAATGAACAGTAGTCCAAGGTGGGAAATAGGAATCAAGTCCAAATGTTTGGCTCACTTACTTTCTTTCTTTTCATCACCTTTCCCTCTTATTCTTCTATTTCTATATTTTTTTTCTTTTTTTTTTCATAAGGGAAGAACATTCACATAATAGAGTGAATTTCTTTTGGATCAAGTGTCGCTACAAGATTCCAAAGCTATTCCCAAGACAAAAATTCCCAATAAAAACAACTCATGTGCAAAA
Organism: Ricinus communis; assembly: GCF_019578655.1. NCBI lineage: Eukaryota > Viridiplantae > Streptophyta > Magnoliopsida > Malpighiales > Euphorbiaceae > Ricinus > Ricinus communis. The sequence goes on from NC_063260.1 coordinate 14,997,821, forward strand.
TCATAACCCAAAGCAGAATAAAACTAAGTGGTAATGAAATATGATAGAAAATGGTGAAATAGGGGGTTATCTACAGAATCAATAAACGAATGAAGGCTATTTGGCTAGAATGAAAAACCTAAGTGCCTCTATCATACCAAAGTGTTAAACTCTCTTTGTGGCCCTCATAAGCATTACCGAGCAAGTTCTAAAAGTAAAGACAGTACTTGGCACTCTCAAGAAGAAATAAATACAAGCATATAAAGTGTATGCTTACAATTTAGGCTCAATTTCTCACAAGTGTGCTTTTGAGTAGGTTCTAAACAAAAAATCATCAAAACAGAATTAAATAAACCAAAGCAACTTAGTGCAAAACTCAAACTAATTATCTTACACTATTCCGCAAAACTCAACACTATCGGTTTTACCCGATCACATGGACATAAACAGGATTTCAAAATCAAGTCAACAGTAAGAGCATCGAAACAAAGTGAAAAATTTTCAAAATTTTACAAAAAGATTGCACAAAGAATAAACAAATAACTGAGATGGAATAAATGAAATGCGATATATACATTAGAAAAGGATCTAAATTTCATATACAAAAGAATAGAACATGAAAGTAAGTATATATTGATATCACCACCACACACTTGAAGGACACACTGTCCTCAGTGTACAAAATATATGAAATGAAAAAGGAAAAAGAAACTAATACCTGCCGATTATGGCTCCGAGTGAAAAAGGTGCATCAACAGTATGGTTTGTGGTGGAGGAGTGGTACGCTCGAGGATCGGAAGTAGTGTCACATGCGAGTCGGTGGATCGGGCAGAGCGTCAATAGGAGGCTCGTCAGTCACTGTGTTGAAAGGTGCTCGGTCGGATAGGGAGGGCCGGCCTAGATCATCCGCTAGAGGGATGTCAAAATGGCTCGCATCGAACCCGGAGTGTGCAAAGTCTCGAGTAGTAAAAATATCATCGAACATGTCATTGGCCATAGAGGCCTCTAACCTACCTCCCCGCTTCAATCGGGGCTTGAAACATAGCCCTCGCCTCTTAAACCGAGCCATCATCCGGCTCAAACTCACCGACTAAAAGGTCCCGCTGAAAAGCCTCTTGTCGAATGAAATGCCGCCGCTCTCCGCTAACCTCTCGCACTTTAAGCCGCAGCTCTCTAAACTCAATTGGGAGACTCCTAAAACAGTGAAGATCCGGAAGGAGTCAAGTAGACGGTCCGGAGGAAGACTCGGAATATCGGGAAGAAGGTGGGACATCCTGTACCATAGGCTCGTGGGGCGGTCGCTCCTCTCCGAGCGCAAGAGAGCATTCCTCGTCCTATACTCTGGTCCTAGCGGACCCTCACGAGTCACCATCCCCATACTAACCATCTAGGGAAGTCCCAACGTCTCCATCACCCCCAAATACAATGTGGTATCGCTTCCTCCAAAACTCCTAAGCTCCTAGCCAAATTTGAGTAATGTAAGTCCCAAAACAGGAAAATACCTTCTTTGAGTTGTTGCAGAAAGCACCGATCCGTTCGGCCAATAAGTACCCCATGTCGTAGTGCAGCTTGTAAAGTATAAACAGTCCTACCGGGTAACTACACCACCACTATCTCCCCCTCAGTTGATGGTCCTAGCCAGCAATGCATGCAAGTACCGCAGCTTGACCTTGGCCGGCATCAGAACCCTCAAGTCATCGAAATCTCGGCCCACATCTGCGGATATGACACACCAGCGGTGTATACTATAAACCTCCACCGGTGCATCCTCCTCACCACAAGCCTAAGTGTACCCCAAACTGCTGTACACTCATCGTGAAAGTCTGCCTTGCTAGTCCGAAATCGCATCCGGTTGTTGGAAGTCCCGCAATGCTTTGCGAGGAAAGGGCAAACTCCACAATCAACTCCCTATATGTTGGTTCAACAATGTCAAAGAAATGTTGAAATGGGGTGTCTCAAGATATCGACTGCAGTTGCAAGTCCGACGGTCTATCCTACACCCCTTTCCTAAATCTTTGTGCCTCATCGATTGATATCTCCCGCTCAAAGGTGGGTCGCCCTTGGAAAGTAGGAATCGATGGCCGCGGTGGTCTAATTTGACTGAACTACGGCCTGACGATCGAGAGGAAGAGGAACCATCGGTCCGCCTCCTCTTGTAAACTCTTGATCCTCGTCCGGTGGACATGGTACCTGAAAAGGAAACTTTTAGTACTAAGGATCAACAAAATTCTGGCAGCATAATAGCATAAAATGAACAAACCAAACGATTTAACTCGATAAAATTAAACTGCTCAATGTCCTGCAAAGAAAATTTAATCCACAACACTGCCAACTAATGCTAACCAATTAAATTTGCAATTCATCCATATGGAGTTTACTTCGCCATAATCCATCACAAGGCAAACCAACATGCTAATATAAAATAGATACAAACAGAGTCGACTATCTATGACAGAGCCTATTGTTTAGCCGAATGGGCAATAATGATAAAGAGAAAAATAAGGAATTAATCACAATCATAAATAATGGTAGAAAAGAAAAACGGAAAATATGAGCAAGTTAAGTATATAAACTATATTAAAGAAAATAAAAGAAAATTAAACACAAACACGAATGTAAATGCATGCACCAAATAATAAAATAAGGGAATAAACAAAAAATAAATAAATAAAAAAAATGAAACACAAAGAAAATATAAATTTGAACTAATATCAAAATAAAATAATGAAAAATGAAGTTGGAGGGTACTTACTTGACAAACGCAATATCCAAAGCCTTCGAAATGAGAAATAAGATGTGAGAGAGTAAGAGATGGGGGAGAGCAAATTTTTTTTTGAATAAAGTGGTATATATAGGCAGAACACTCGTGTTCGACAACATGGGCCGTGTTCATGAACACGGTATGGATATCGTCGCGTGTTACGGACACGGTCTTTGACATTGGAACGTGTTGTGGACACGGTAGGGCATAAATGCCCGTGTTAGCTTCTGTGAACGTGTTCATCTTAGTTTGATTTTCTTCAATCAGAACACGGGCCGTGTTAATGAACACGGTCTTGAACACGCCCATGTTGATCTCCAGATAATGCAAAAGTTGCGATTCTCAGCACTTTCTCACTCTTTCTCACCTGCAAAACTAATAAATCCTCAACTCATACACTCAACATAAATAAAACTTAACAAAAACCAACTATAAAACCTAATCAACTAAGTTCACAATGCAAGGGTAAAGTATTCAAATTGAAAAATAGAATTTGGGGTGCCTCCTAAAAGCGCTTCTTTTTGATGTGATGAGTCTTCTTAGCTGGACTCATGGTGAAAAGCAAACGGTGGGGGTTGGCGACCATCCATCCTTCTTCCAAGCAAATGGCTTCAAATATCCGCTTAGAGGGATAATCGTCAACTTCCTCTTCCCGACAAGCAAGTCGCCAGATGATGGGCAAAACTCACTCCTCATATATTTGCACGTAGTCATGATGCTCTAGGGCTCTTCCAATTTGAAAGCTAGAGTTTCAACAATTGGAAGGATCGACGGTTGGGCAATTTCTTCAGGAGTGTTGATGGTTTTCTTGATCCTTGGCTTGGTTCACTTGCTAGGAGAAACTCGAGCTCCTCCAAGACTTCTTCATTGGACAACTCGTGCTCATCTTCCATCATCGAAGGGACTTGTGGAAAATCCACCAAAAATTCCTCTAACCGCAACTCAAAGATCATCAATTGTGTATTCTTGTTGGTAGTCTTTCGGAGGATCATGTTTGTCTCTTCCTTTCTCCGGTTCTATCTCCATGTTCAAAGAGTCGTCCCGCATATAAGCATCATCGTCAAACATAATAGATAAACCAGAAAATTCTCACCGAACGCAAAGTGATGGCGCCAAATGTTGATGGAGTTCTCAATTGCTCTTCCGCTAGTAACTTGAAGATTAAGCCTACTTGATGCTCTATGTTGTTAATCGAGGCTTGTTGATCTTCAAGTATCCTCTCCGCTTGTTGGAATCTATCATCAAGACTTGTAATAAACCTCATCATCGGCCTCCTCCGACACTAACTCTTCATCTTGAGTTGAAGGTGCTGGTTCCGGGCCATCTAAGCTCCATCCATAGGGTGAATGAGTACTCCACTCTTGATTATAGGTGCTTCCATACGAGTCACTTGGCCAATTGCCCAGTGCTAAAGAATAAGGAGTAAAATCACTGCACAATGGACAATCATTACTCAAATGTAAACCACAACAAAATTCATAAAAAATTTGAGATGAAAGGATAGGAGTGGAGAGTTGTTCGATAGCCCTGCAAAACGATTCCACTCGAGCTTCTAAAGATGCACGGGTATCCCAATTTTTAGCACTCTCTTGGTTCCTAATCCCATTTTCCAATGCGTCACACAAAGAGTTTGAGTTTAGCATTGAACCTCCTTATCATTCACTATCTGAATCATAAACTTAAACTAAATAAATATGTACAAATAAAATAAAATAAATAAACAAAAAAATCATTAAATAATAAGAAAGAAAAAAAAATGGCTAAATTAACAAATAGCAAATTTCACTCTAGTTTTCATATAATTCCCTAAACGCGGCCAAAACTTGATGGGTGCTACTCGTGTTAGCTACAATCTAAGGCAAAGTGTACCTATCGATGCGCCTAGCACTAATGGCGAGTATCAAGGTAGTATTCCTCGGGAAAGCGAAAGCCCAGAGTTACTCCTTTGTTCTTTGTTATATTAACCTAAAATGGATGATGAATAAATTCTAAACTAACTATTAACTACGAGCTAAGTTCTAAGGGAGATGCAGGAGTAATTGATAAGTGAAATAATCAAGACAAGAAGACAAACCCAAAGGGAATCTAAACTAGTTGGCAATCAAACAAAAGATAAAGGATCGGGTGAGTCTAATTATGCTACCCGTGGATGAATTCTTAACCGGTTTCTCTCTCGATAACCGAATTCCTAAACCTAATAACCTAAAGTTGGAATCTCTTCCTAACGATTGATTCTTAAATTAGCATTAAGCTTTAATCCGCCTCTATTAAGCTTTGTTAATTCTTAATCCGGCTAGTTAATTATCCTTATCTCTAAGCGATTATTAACCAGTTCTTGCTATTCAAAATTCCAATTGCCAAACGGATTTCTCAATCTCATAAAGCAATCTAAACATCACAATTCACAACGTTTCATGAATAATGCATTATCTTATTAATCACCGAAACAAGAAGAATACAAAATCAACTCAAACAATCCAACAATATAATATCAAGCCAATATAGTAAAGAAATCCCAATGGATTTAATCAATCTAGCTAATCATGTTCATTCTCAAAATAAACAAGAATTCAATTACAACAATAAGTAAAAGGTAGAGAAAACCCGATTACTCCTTAGATGAGAGTAAATGTTCCCAAATCCTTTTACCCCAATTGAATCGATTCTTGTTCCTCTTGCTCGATTTGAAAATCAATCAATGAACCTCGCCCCAATCTTCGATCCTTCAAGGAGATCCGATTGAAACCTTGATCCAAGTCTCCTTTTCTCTTAGTTTCAACTCGGGAAAACCCTTAGAGAAAGAAAATTAGGGTTTGGGACGTTCTAACCCTAGCCTCCTCTCTTTCTCTTCTTTTCGTTCTTTTAATTAATACCCCTCCAACACGGCCGTGTTCCTGGCCGTGTTCTCAACACGGGATGGTGTTCCTGACCGTGTTACTCTCTGTGGCCGTGCTCCCTAAAATCTACTTCTTCTTTAGTGTCCAACACGGCCCTGTTTGTACCCGTGTTAGAAGATCAACACGGCCATGTTCAACTTCCTCATGCTCGCATTAGCTCGCGTTTCGGCTTTGACGTCCAATTATGCTCCAATTCTTTCCTTTTTCATCCTTTGACCTCTTTTGGACCTAATGCACACAAACATATGTATAAGGTGAGTGTTGAGACCAATTCACATCCAAATGTCCATAAAATCAATCTTAAAAAACTCCATTTAGATGTGTGTATTTTACGCACATCAATGGAGAAGTTAGAATATGTATAGACTATAGGACCTAAATAAGGCAATGCCCTATGGATGATTTTTCCCTTCCTCATATAGATGTGATAGTCGATAGTGCAACCTCAAGTGCAATGTATTCTTTCATGGATGGGTTCTCTAGATACAACAAGATTATGATGGCAATCGTAGATAAGTTGAAGACAACACTCATCATCGAATGGGGTAAATTCCATATGGACTACTCAATAGGGTCGTGTTCAATAAAGTTGTTCTTGTAATAAGCACTCATATGCTTATCTCAAAATTCTTATTCCTCAACTTTATGAGATAGATTGCTTACTTCATAAGTAAGTGATAACACATTATGGTAGTCTCAAGCGTTTGATCAATGTCATATGATCAATATCTAATTCTTGATCAAACATTGACTATGAACAAGGTTTAGGAAAGTAAGTAATAAGAACCTTATCATTATAAACTTTATAATTTCTCTTACATTTGTGTTTACATTTCCTGGTGTTCATCTTTAATGGTTTGGATTATTCCTTCATAATACCCGACTACTTGTACCATTAGAGTCGAATAGTACCTTTAGTATGATTATATGGCATCAATTCTGATGTATAAATTAACATAAATCATCTGACAACTCTTTATCTTTAGGGCATATTTTAACAGTTGATGCACCACTAATTCAGGCCTTGTCTAGCATTACCATAAGCACAACAGGCACCCTAAGGAAATGATCAAAGCAGTGACTGACAAAACCATCAGAATGATCATTTTCTCAAATGAAGATCTGCCACTAGAGGGAAGGGACCATAATAAGGCTCTCTACATTGCGGTTGCAACGAAAGGAAAAAAGGACTTCTTATGTGATGGTAGATGATGTGACAACCATCAACATTTATCCTTATCGCGTACTTTCTAAACTGAGAATGACTATGAAAGATCTGAAGCCATCTAATATGGTCATAAGAGCCTATGACAAGACTAAAAGAGACATAGAAAAGGATATTCTCAACCCTAGTAAAGATGGCTCAATAGAATCTTAGGCTAAATTCACTGTCTTGGATATCCTAATAACTTTTTCTTTGTTATTGGGCAGGTCATGGTTTCATACCCTAGGAAAAATGTCATCTATTGTGCATCAGAAGGTCAAATTCCCTTATGAAGGAGAGACAATTACTATCAATGCTGAAGGTGGCAAGGTTGTCTCGACTATTCAAGAAATTGCTAAGGAGCTTGATGCCCCGACTAGGTTTCAGGTTACTGTCCTCTGTGAGGATTATATGGATTCCAAATTGGCAAGCATGTTTAAGAATATGGACTTCATGTCTAGAATGGGGCTAGGGAAGAATAAATAAGAAATTGCAGAGCTGTTGGACTTCAAAGAATAGAGGACCCAACATGGCCTAGGATACTATAAGGATGAAATGAGGGCAAACCAAAGGTAAGACCTTAAAAGACATTTTTATCCAAGAGTACAAGTCGTATTCCGACGAGCCCGAGCCTGCTACTATAGTTGAGACTGAGGTGTCGAGCTTGGAGATATTTAAGAGTTTGATTATTGATAGGATGATTGAACTGTGCATCAGGGACGTCCAAAAGATAGTCTAACCCAAGGTTAAAGAGTTGAAACTAGAGGAAGTCGTCTGCATATCGAAGAATCTGAGTCAACAAGGTTTAGCTGTTATAGTTGAGGAGAATATCATTGATGTATTCTCTGAAAAAACTGATGTAATGACATCTAATCTTTATAAGGATGATGTCTTTTTTGCTTATAAGATTAATGATATGAATTCTAATTTTGCTTACTTGTGTCATGTCTTTCTTAATGGTAGTATGCATTTTAATGATGATGACATGTGCATGTTTGACAATAATTCCATTCAAATTGACTCATTTTATTTATCTAGAGATTACAATTGAAGACACATTTCGATTGCTCATGATATAACTCTTGAAGAGATGAGAAAATATAAAAAAATGTTAGAAAAAGGAAATCAGTATTTGCTTAATCATACGACAATATGCTAGGGTTAGACAGAAAGATAGCAGAGGATCATATTCCAATCTACTCGCTCATCAAGGCTATGGAGTAGACAATGAGAAAGCTGAAGCCAGAATAGGCAAAGAAGATTCGAGAAGAGATTGTCAAGCAGGTAAAGCCAATTTCCTCGACATAGTCGACTATCCTGAATGGATGGCGAATATTATCCTAGTCCCGAAGAAGGATGGAGAAGTTAGAATGTATGTAGACTATCGGGATCTAAATAAGGCATGCCCTAGGGATGATTTTCCCTTCCTCACATAGATGTGATAATCGATAGTGCAGCCTCAAGTGCAATGTATTCTTTAATGGATGGGTTTTCTGGATATAATAAGATTATGATGGCATTCATAGACAAGTTGAAGACGACATTAATCATTGAATGGTTATGCCTTTTGGAAAGGTATAACCTAAGGCTTAACTCGAAGAAGAGTCTGCTTGGAATGACATTAGGGAAGCTACTAGGGCAATTAGGCATACCAATTGATCCGAACAAGGTTAAGGCCATTTAAGAAATTCCTAATCAAATTTAGAGAAATAAGTCGAAGGATTTCTTAGACGTCTGTAATACATTAGTAGATTCATTTCCAAGCTCATAATGGTTATGATCCTATCTTTAAGCTTCTGAGGAAACACCAACCTATTATATGTGATGTACATTATCAGAAAGCCTTTGACAGGATTAAGGAATACATTCTGAAGCCACCGGTATTGCAATTGCCTAAGGATGGTAAATCGTCAATTCTTTACTTAACCTTAGAAGAGGAAGCTATAGGAGTAACGGTGGCGCAATATGGGCCTAATGACATGGAGCACACTGTCTATTACCTTAGCAAGAAGTTTTTCCCATATGATTCAAAATATAAACTCATAGAGAAGACTTGCTTGGTTATGATATGGGCTACGAGGAAATTCATACATTATTTCCAGTCTTATAGGGTTCAAGCAATTCTAAAGATAGACCCACTAAGGTATCTATTCAAAACTCCATCTCTTTTAAGAAAGTTGGCTAGATGGTTAGTGCTCCTAATAGAGTTCAACATCGAGTATGTTACCAAAAAGGTAGTTAAAGGAAGAGTTGTAGTAGAGTTTTTGGGTTAGATTGTGATCGAGTAAGATTACCCTTGGGAGAGGTACTTCGATAAAGCGGTAAATGCGAGAGGTGAAAGATTGGGAGTGTTTCTAATTACGCGTGAGGGAGAAATCATGCCAATGCCAAGAAATTGGACTTTAAGGTAATAAATAACATGGCAAAGTATGATGCTTGTTTATATGAATTAGAAGCGGCCATGGTGGCAGGAGCAAAGTAACTGATGGTCTACAAGGACCCCATGCTAGTAATTCAGCAAGCCATCGAAGAATGGAAAGTAAAGGAGAGAGGTTGAAACCATATGTTAGTTATCTCATGACCTTAGTTTGCAACTTCTCCAAGTGTTCATTTATACACTTGCCTCGAGATGAGAAAGAGATGGCAGATGTGGGACAATCCTTCACAGCTCCTGATGAAGCCATTGGTGATTGTAAAGTCTATAGTGCCTTACTATTATGGAGAGCGAATAATGGAAGTCTAGATGGGACTAGAGGAGAAACCTCGATTTTACAAGTTATAGAAGTTTATGGAAAGCAGGGAGTATTTAGAAGAGGCGTTTATGAGGGCCAAGTGCATTGTAGATTCAGGCCAGGAACTATATCAGCCATGATGGGTTATTGTATAAAAGAATGGCTTCGGGTGTCCAGCTCAAATGTCTGACTAAAGGGGAAACACAAGTGGCGATAGAAGAAATGCATAAAGGGGGGGGTGTAGGCCTCTTATAAATGGTGATTAGGAAGATTATACGTCAAGGTTATTACTAGTTGACAATGGAGAAGGATTGCATAGCTTTAGTGAGGAAATTTCGTGAGTGCCAGTTATACAATGACTTGAGTCGTCTGCTTCCGATTGAACTTCACATTCTGACGTCTCATTAGCCTTTTGTAGCTTGGGGAATTGATATCACTGGGGAGATGATGTGCATCATTTTATACATGTTTATATGCCCAATTACTTACATTTTTATGCATAGTTATCTTATTTTATGCCAGAATCACCTATGTTTTGGTTCCTTTCATGTTTTAGGTGACTATCAATGGACATTATCAGTAATCGAGGGAAATATGCACAATTACGGACTAGAATCCATCAAAATTGAGCAAGACTAGCATTCCAAGGTTGAGCACGGCTTGGACTCTGGCCGTGCTCAACCATCAACATTTGACCCTCAAGAGTGCTATTTTGGCACAGTTTTCGAGGCCACCACGGCCTCCACCATGGCCCGTGGTTCACCGGCGAGGGCACGACTAGGAAGAAGCCTTAAGTTGCGGGACGCGGAGGTCTAGCATGGTCTGGACTCCTTCCACGCTGATCAGCACGGGCATGACCACGGCCGTGCTGAGAGATTTATATAGGCAAATGCGATTTATTGAGTTAGGGTTCACTTTTCTGACTTGATTTTACACATACATGCATAAGCCATCTTTTTCCAAAATTCAATATTCGACTTTAGGAGACTATTTCATCTATTGAAGGAAGGATTACACTGGTTTCAACATCAAATTAAAGATCAAGAGTAGATTCGGAGGTATTCAAGAGGCAATTTAGGGTTCATCATTTAGAATTAGGAATTTAAGGTTTTTTTTCATCTAACTTGAAGAAGAAGGGTATATACATGCTTTCAATTTACTTTTCTAAATTTGTTCTTTACTTTGTGTTGCTTATTAGTATGAGTAACTAAATTTGTTAAACCCATTGGGGTTCCTATGTTGTTGGATTATTTTTAATGTTTATGATATTTTGATTATCAATGCTTGTCTCTTCTTGCTTTCATAATTAATGAGAAATCACATTATTCATGAGATGTTGTGAGTTGTGGTGTTTAGATTACTTTATGTAATTGAGAAATTCATTTAGTAATTGGAAATTTGAATAGCAAGAACTAGTTAATGATCACTTAAAGATAAGGGTAATTGACTAGCCGGATTAAGAATTAACAAAGTTTAATAGAGGCGGATTAAAGCTTAATGCTAATTTAATAATCAATCGTTAGGAAGAGATTCCAGCTTTAGGTTCTTAGGTTTAGGAATTCGGTTATCTCGATAGGGAAACCGAATTCAGTTAAGAATTTGTCCATGGTCGCAATTGGTAATCAATGTAATCTCTATCTTCACTAAAATCCAACTAGCTTAGGTCCCCTTGGGTTTGCTTTTTCCTTTGATTGTTTCACGAAATCCTTTCAGTCTATCTGACACTTAGTTAATCATTTGCTTACATTTAATCATAGAATAAAAACTTTATTGATTTTGTTAGGGTTAGATATCATAAGATGCTGTAGTAGTTCTAGGATCACCCTTACCCGAGAATACGACCTTGATATTATGACCACCCGTGGCGGCCAACAACTTCAAAATAAAGCCAAACGTGATACAGATGGTCCAAAATAGTGTACAATTTTGGGGGACTGCCGAGCGAGGACCCAAACGCTCACAACGCCAACTTCTTGGAGATCTGCGACACCTTCAAGATAAATGGAATAATTGATGATGCCATTCGATTGAAGCTGTTTCCTTTTTCTTTGAGGGACCGAGCGAAAAAATGGTTGCAGTCACTCCTAGCCAACATTATTACGACATGAAGATCGTTGGCTGAAATTTTTTTATATAAGTACTTTCCTCCTGCTAAAATTGCTAAATTGAGAAATAATATATCTTTTTTTGTGCAGTTCAATGAAAGAGCATGTACGATTCTTGAGAGAGGTACAAAGATTTGCTCCGGTGTTGCTCGCACCACGAACTACCAGTATGGATGCAGGTCCAGATGATGTGTGCTACTCGTGTTAGCTACAATCTAAGGCAGTGTACCTATCGATGCAGTCTAGCACTAATGGCGAGTATCAAGGTCGTATTCCTCGGGAAAGCGAAAGCCCAGAGTTACTCCTTTGTTCTTTGTTATATTAACCTAAAATGGATGATGAATAAATTCTAAACTAACTATTAACTACGAGCTAAGTTCTAAGGGAGATGCAGGAGTAATTGATAAGTGAAATAATCAAGACAAGAAGACAAACCCAAAGGGAATCTAAACTAGTTGGCATCCGAACAAAAGATAAAGGATCAGTGAGTCTAATTATGCTACCCGTGGATGATTTTAATCGAATTCGGCTTTCTCGAGATAACCGAATTCCTAAACCTAATAACCTAAAGTTGGAATCTCTTCCTAACGATTGATTCTTAAATTAGCATTAAGCTTTAATCCGCCTCTATTAAGCTTTGTTAATTCTTAATCCGGCTAGTTAATTATCCTTATCTCTAAGCGATTATTAACCGCCTTGTTATTCAAAGTTCCAATTGCCAAACGGATTTCTCAATCTCATAAAGCAATCTAAACATCACAATTCACAACGTCTCATGAATAATGCATAATCTTATTAATACCGAAAACAAGAAGAATACAAAACCAACTCAAACAATCCAACAATATAATATCAAGCCAACATAGTAAAGAAATCCCAATGGATTAAATCAGTCTAGCTAAACATGTTCATGTTTAAAACAATCTAGGAAATCAATTACAATGAAAGAATAATGAAAATAAAACATGTACACCCTTTTCTCGAATTGGATGATGCCCCAAACCTGGATCTACACTTTGATTAATCTCCTAAACCGCCTCTTGAATTGCTCCACTCATCGTTTTTGCACTCGGAATCTTACGATTCCGGATTCTTACTCACTGCGCAACTCTCTCTGCGCGCCAAGACATTGTGGCGAAACCGAAACCCACTAGGGCTCAATGTCACTCTTCTTCCCCTCTTCTTAAGAAAAACTCATTTTTTCTTATATATTTAACTCGTCGAGGCCGTCATAGGCCGTTTCAGCCCGCCGCAAACCGTGGATCTCACCAAGTAGGTTTCACCACGGCCGTGTTCCTCCTGCGTGGTTATGCCACCAGTGCCTCTCGAGGTTGGCCACCACGGGCCGGCCGAAGGCCGTGGTGGCTACTAAACCGTGCCCAAAGTGCCAATTTCAAGAATCAAAGTTATTGGCTGAGCACGGCCAGAGTCCAGCCGTGCTCAATGTATGCATTGCGGGCTCTTGTCCGATCTTGATGAATTCTCGTCCGTTTCCGCACGTATTGATCTATAATTGCTTAAACAACGATGATGGTCCTATAAATGTTCCTGAAATGCAAAAGAACATAAAACACGGGCGATCTGGGAATAAAAGCACAATAATTGCTAAGAACATACGCAATAATATGCAAGCAAATATGTGTAAAACTATGCTCATCACCAGACCTTCTACAGCGGTTTGAACCTTGCTACTAAGTAGATGGTAGACGCTGCAGCAGATGGAGCCCTGAATAGTAAGATGCCAGAGTAGGCGCAAAATTTGATAGAGGAGATGGCCATGAATAACTACCAGTGGCAATCCTCTCGGAGTCGGCTAGTCAAGCAGGGAGTAGTCAACCAACTATACTCCATAGTAGCCTTAGCAGCTTAAATGGAGCTTTTGACTAAGAAATTAGACCAGCTTCAGATGCTGGTTCATACAGCTTAGATAACCTGCGAGCTTTACGGTGGCCCACACTACGATGCAAATTATAATGCGGAAGGTATGTTTGCTTCAACTTCTAATTCTTCATCTTTTATTGTTTCTGCTGACCTTGAACAGGTAGACTACATGGGTAATGCACCTAGACAGTAAAATAACCCATATAGCAATACATACAACTCCGGTTGGTGTAATCATCCAAACTTCGGTTGGAGAAACAACAATGCCTAGGGTCCACCTAACTTTCAGCGTGCCAATCTCGGACTGCTTCTGATGCCTCCTCCACCGAGAAGAAATCTAACTTGGAGGAGCTGATGTTGAAGTTTGTCATGTCAATTGAGACAAGGTTCCAGCAGACCGTCAATGCTCTTAGAAATCAGCAGGTGTCCATTCAGAACTTGGAGAGTTAGATTGGGCAGATTTCTAAGATGTTGTTTGAGAGGCAACAAGGATCATTACCCAGCACTACAAAGGGAGCATTGCAAGCCTATCACTTTGCGATCAGGTAAACAATTATCTAGCCCTTTACCATTAGCTGATAATGATAATGTTTCCATGCAGGATAAGCCAGCTAGGAAGGAGCCAGAGCCTGAGGTGATAGAAGTAGAGAAAGTGGAAGACAAAGTGGAAGAGCCCCTATGTACGGAATGTATCACCGCCCCCACCCCGCCTACTTAAGCAGGTAGGAAGGTTGATAAGTAGTTTGGTAAGTTCCTTGACTTGTTTAAACAACTGCGTATTAACCTACCTTTTGTTGAGGCTATTTCGCAGATGTCGAAGTATGCCAATTTCTTAAAGGAAATTTTGAGCAACAAAAGGAAGTTGGAGGACTTGGGACTAGTAACTTTGAATGAGGAGTGTTAAGCTATTCTTTAGAACAAGTTGCCACTCAAAAGGAGAGATCTAGGGAGTTTTACTGTTCCTTACATGATTGGTGATTTGCCTATTAGTGGTGCATTGGCTGATTTAGGAGCTAGTATTAATTTGATGCCTACTAGTTTGTTTGATAAGTTAGGTTTACGTGAACCTAAGCCCACTAGGATGAGCATTTAGTTAGCTGATAGAACTGTTAAGATTTCTAGGGGCATTATTGAGGATGTGCTTGTTAAGGTAGACAAGTTTATTTTTCTTGTTGATTTTATAGTTATGGACATGGAAGGTGAGAGTACTATGCCTTTGATCCTAGGTAGACCTTTTCTTGCAACATCTAGGGCTGTTATAGATGTTTGTAATAGAAAGCTTCAGCTTAGGGTAGATGATACCTTCGACTTAGCTACTACTATAAGACATTCTTTAGACTATGATGATGTTGTGTTCTATGTGGATATTCTGGATGACATGGTTGAGTCTCATTTGCAGGAAATATTGCTTGATGATCCTTTGCAGGTAGCATTACAAGGAGATGAGGAGGAGTTAATCCAGCAGGTGTCGAGCAACTCACTCATTATTGCTCGCCCACCATCCTTTCTCTTCTTGACAAGTCGAGTGAGTGCAAAAGTAAAGTCTTCTTTTGAGGACCCCTCGGCCTTATAATTGAAGGAGTTAACTAAGCACTTGAGCTATGGATTCTTGGATGAGGAAGAAAAGTTTCCTGTGATTATTGCAGCAGATTTGACACCTGATGAGCGAGCAAACACTCTAGACTCTCTCAAGAGGTATAAGAAGGCCTTTGCCTACAAGATTGCTAATATTCCTGGGATCAACCCTAGTTTCTATTCTCACAAGATTTTTATGGAGGATAGCTATAGACCAATAGTTCAGCCATAAAGGTGGCTTAACCTGAACATGAAGGAAGTAATGAAAAAGGAGGTAATTAAGCTCCTTGATGTAGGTTTGATTTATTCTATTTCTAACAGTTCTTGGGTGAGCCCTGTACAGGTTGTGCCGAAGAAAGAAAGTACGACAGTTATTCGCAATGAGAAGGATGAGCTGATACCCACACGGACGGTTACAAGATTCTGAGTTTTCATTGAATACATAAGGCTTAATGATGCAACTCAGAAGGATCACTTCCCTCTTCCTTTCATTGATCAGATGTTAAAAAGATTGGCAGGACATATGTTCCTTGATGGTTTCCAGGATATTTTCAGATTCCAATTACACCTGAAGACCAAGAGAAGACGACTTTCACCTGCCTCTACGAGACTTTTGCTTATAGACGGATGCCTTTTAGTCTATGCAATGCGCTGGCTACGTTTCAACGGTGTATGATGGCCATTTTTTATGATCTGATTGAGAAGTCGATGGAGGTATTTATGGATGACTTTTCTGTTTTTGGTAATTCCTTTTCTCACTATTTGGAAAATTTAGAATGCATGTTAGCTAGGTGCATTGAGGCTAACTTGGTGCTGAATTAGGAAAAGTGTCATTTTATGGTGAGAGAGGGAATTGTTCTAGGGCATAAGATTTCACATGCAGGGATGGAGGTTGATAGAGCTAAAATATAAATCATATCTAAGCTGCCACCCCCTAGTTCTGTTAGGGCTGTTAGGAATTTCTTAGGCCATGCTGGGTTCTACAAAAGGTTTAGTAGAAATTTCTTTGAGATTGCTAGGCTTCTTACTCAATTACTAGTTAAGGATTCACCTTTCATTTTTGATGATGCATGTTTATCTTCTTTTGAGCTATTGAAGAAACTATTGACCACAGCCCCTATCATGGCTTTGCCTGATTGGGGATTGCCCTTTGAACTAATGTGTGATGCTAGTGACTATGCAGTTGGAGCTGTACTTGGACAGAGGTTTGATAAGAAGTTCCAACCTATTTACTATGCTAGCAAGACTTTGACGGGAGCCCAGGAGCATTACACTACTATAGAGAAGGAGTTGTTTGATGTTGTTTATGCCTTCGACAAATTCAGATCATACCTCGTCTTATCAAAGACCATCGTCTTCACTAACCATTTAGCTTTGAGGTAATTGTATAATAAGCATGATGCTAAGCCGAGATTGATCAGATGGATTTTATTGTTGCAGAAGTTTGACATTTATATCAGGGATAAGAAGGGCGCAAGAAATTTGGCAACGGATCACTTATCCAGATTGGAGAATCCGAGCTTGGAAGCACTTGATGAGAGCACAATAGATGATCGATTTCTAGAGGAACACTTGTATTCATTGAAGGTATATTCTGATTCTCCTTGGTTTTCTGATTATGCTAACTACCTTGTGGCTAGGGTCTTACTAGAGGGTATGACTGATCAGTAAAAGAAGAAATTCTTTGCTGATTTGAAATACTAATTCAGGAAGACCTTTTCCTATATCACATCAGCCATCCGAGTGTGGTGAAGAGTCTCTAGATTTTGAGGCACTGTCATGAGGGACCCGCAAGAGGCCATCAAGCGGCGAACCATACTGCTAGGAAGGTGTTCAATGCAGGCTTTTATTGGCCAACTATCTTCCAGGATGCTAGGACATTTGTTCAGTTTGACGCGCGCCGTCGCCAGCCTCTCGCCTGTGATGAAATGCCCCAAACTGTGTGCACGGCGAGATATTTGATGTTTGGGGTATTGACTTCATGGGACCCTTCCTTTCTTCAAATGGCAATAAGTATATCCTTGTGGCTGTTGAGTATTTCTCCAAGTGGCCTGAGGCACAGGCCTTACCTACTGATGGTGCTAGAGTTGTTTGCAGGTTCCTTAAGAGGTTATTTGCTAGGTTTGGCACACCTAGAGCATTAATTAGTGATAGGGGAACACATTTCTGCAACGCTCAATTTGAGAAGGCACTCAGACGCTATGGTATAATGCATTGGTTCTCTACTCCCTATCACCCGCAGACCAGTGGGTAAGTTGAGGTTACTAATAGGGGTTTAAAACACATCTTAGAGAGAATTGTAGGTGTAAGTAGGAAGGATTGGGCTTCGAAACTAGATGATGTATTATAGGCATTTAGGACTGCATATAGGACTTCCATAGGTTTTACGCCCTATAGGCTTGTGTATGTGAAATCTTTTCATTTACCTGTTGAATTAGAACATAGGGCTCTTTGGGCCCTTAAAACTTGCAATTTTGATGTTGATTCTATAGGTAAGGAGAGACAGTGGTAGCTGAGTGAATTGGAGGAGTGGCATCAATAGGCGTATGAAAACTCTTCAATTTACAAGGCTAAGATAAAGAATTGGCATGATCAGAGGCTCGCAGGTTCCAAGGAGTTTCAGATTGGAGATAGAGTATTGCTATATAATTCACGTCTTCGTTTGTTTCCAAGGAAGCTCAAGAGTCGATGGTCGGGGCCATTCATGGTTAAGCAACTTTTCCCATATGGCACAGTCGAGCTTCATCATCCTAAGAAGGGTGATTTCAAGGTCAATGGACATAGGCTCAAAGTGTATCACAGAAACTCGTTGGAGATTGAGCAGTGGGTTAACATGATTCTGTATCTGCAAGGATGATCCATGTCGAGTCCAGCTAAATGACTCAAGAACTAAAAAGAAGCGTCCTTGGGAGGCATTCCCATTTTAGCTTTATGTTTTTATGTTTATTTTTATATTATCAGTCGTTTGTGATAAGCATCATACTACACATGTTTTCATGACCGATTGTTTACATTTTTATGCATGATTATCCCGTTTTATGCTAGAATCACTGCCTTTTTTGTTTCCTTCTCGCTTTCGTTTGAGTCATTTTCAAGGACACCATCAATAATCGAGGGAAATACATGTGATTACGGACCAAAATCCATCAAATTGGGTGAGAACTAGCACCCCGAGGGTTGAGCACGGCTTGGACTCTGGCCGTGTTGAATTACCAAGAGGTTATCCCCTAATTCGTGCCATTCCAAAGACGACTGGAGCCACCATGGCCTCCAAAGACGGCTACTGGTGGCTCAAAGACCGGTTGGCACGGCTTGGAAGGAGTCAAAGACAACGATTTCATTTGACAGTTCAAGATCGCTCGACTCGTGGTCAATCATCACACTGCTGTCGAATCATCATACTCGACTGATGCAAGCTCACTCTCTTGAGTCCATTTGCGTGAAGGGACGATCATGTGGACTCGAATTCCAAGACACACACTTAATTAATTGTTTCCTATACCTCAATTATAGACCTTGAGAGATCAATTTCATCAATTGAAGGAGGGATTTCACTTGTTCCAACATCGAATTGAAGATCAAGACAAACTTTGGGAGCATCCAAGAGGCAACTTTAGATTTTAAATTTGTAATTTGTGGTTTCTCTATTCAATTGAAAGAGAAGGGTGTACATGCCTTTAATTTGTTTTTTCCTTATTTTGTTCCCTAATTGCTTTAACCATGAACATGAGTAGCTAGATCTTTTGGATCCATTAGGGTTCACCTTTGTTGATGGATTATGCTTAATTGTTAGTTTTTATAATTGTCATTCTTGCAATCTTCTTGCTATTCAAGAATAGAAGTTTGATTCAGTTTAATTTAAGACGTTGGATTAATTGTTTATTAGGTTGTTTCTTGACATTGAGAAATGCTTGTTACAACTGGACATTGAATAGTAAGAACTGGTAGTTAACACTTAGAGATAAGGTTGATTTACTCACCGGATTAAGAACTAATAACTCTTAATAGTTTTAAATCATAGTTAATGTTAATCCTGTAGTAATCCGATAGGAAGAGATTCCATTAGGTACAGTGCGTGTTTAGGATCCTGAAGTTTTCGAGAGAGGAACCGGATTCAATTTAGGATTTAGGCACGGGTAAGCAAGATCGGCAATCCATAAAATCCATCTTTAGAATTCCATCACTTAGGCTCCTTTTGGGTTTGTTTCTCTCTTTGCAATTGTCTTTTGATTATCCATTGTTCTTCATTTACTTATTTGCACTCATAACCATTACCGGTACGTTAGAACTTTCACACCCTATTTGAGGACTAGATAACATACAAAGCAGCAGTAGTAACTCTAGGTTCACTTGATCTCTAGGGATACGACCTTGATACTCACTAGTGCTAGGCCGCACCCAGAGGTTCACTTGCCTTTAGGTGTAGGTTGCATAAAGAGCCCATCAAGTTTTTGGGCTACGGTCTTCAAAGACAAGAATGGTGAACTAGAGGAATTGTTTTGTGTTAATTTAGTCATTATTTGTTTATTCATTTATTCTTTATTTATTTTTATTATTTATTATTTATTATTATATTGTTTTGTTGATTGGTGGTGGTGGACTTTGGCGCTTGTAGTTTATGACCGGAGCTCAAACTCGAATCTTATAGTGGCTCTGTCGATCCGAACGATCCCTCGACTCTTAAGGAAGAGGTTGCAATTAGAAGAGGATGAGATTGAGGTTGAGGTACCTGTGGATAGACTAGACACGATGGAAAACCATGACCCCCGTGCCAACGACGATAGCGACGGGAGGGGCGACGACGAGTTTGCTCAACCATCTTTAGATGGGGCAAAACTAGTATAGTCGACCACCAGAAGGCCAATAATTTTGAGATAAAGGCCAATGTTATCCGGATGATCCAAAGAAAGCATGCAATTTAGAGGATTGCCCAAATGAGGATCCCAATGCACATATCTCCAACTTTTGGAGATCTCAGACACATTCAAGATAAATGGAACAACCGATGATGCCATTAGGGCCGAGATTGTTTCCATTTTCCTTCGAGGGACAAGAGCAAAGAGATGGTCGCAATCTCTTCCGAATGATCACTACCGGAAGGCGTTGGCCGAAAAATTTTTATATAAGTATTTTCCTCTCGCTAAACCGCTAAATTTAGAAATGACATATCTTCTTTGCGTGCGCTTTGACGAGGAAATCATACTGATGATCATGGGAGAGATTTAAAGATCTTTTGAGATGTTGCCCACATCACGGATTGCCGGTGTGGATGCGGGTTCGGACCTTCTACGTGGGTTGAACCTTGCAGCCCGGTGCGGTGCCAAAGAGCCCAGAGCCTTTTGATGGAAATGGCCATGAACAACTATCGTTGGCAATCCTCTCCAGAGCCAGAAGATGACATGTGGTCAACCAAGTGGACTCCAAACAGCAGCCTCTCTTACAGCTAAGATCGACCAACTAACGTCATGGGCTGAGTAAGATGCGCACATACGGCGGCGTCTTGTGGAGGTATGTTTGCTTCATCCTCTACTACTTTTCCATCTAAATTGCTATGTCTTTTGATGTTGAACAGTTGATTATATGGGGAATGCCCCAGAGGCGTGAGCGAACGATCCTTACAATGCCAATACATACAACCCTGGGTGGCGCAATCATCCCAACTTGATTGGAGGAACAATAACACCTGCAGGGTCCACCTGGTTTTCGGAGACTTACGGCCACAATGCAACATCATGGTCGACTCTCCTCTACCAGAAAAGAAGTCAAATTTAGAGGAGCTTATGATAAAGTTTGTGACGCTCTGAGGAGATGCTGGTTCCAACAAACTGATAGTGCACTTAGCAAAGCAGATGAACTTGAGACCCTGGTTGGCCAAATTCTCAAGATGTTGTCCAAAGGCAAAGGCGCAGGAGGGCTCTCCAGCACCACGAGTCTAACCGAGGGGAGCACATGAAGCGCCCACTTCACTTTGCCTGTGTAAGTTAGTTTCAGCTCCTAAGCCTGTTTTGATGACGCCACTATTGATGTGCGAGGCTAAGGAAAGCGGTAAGGTTAGGGAACCCGAGGGACAAAAGGTGAAATCAATTCCGGTCAGGGGAATATCAACCTAAGATTCCTTATCCCTAGAGCTAAACAAGCAAGCGGCGAGGCGAAAGAGCGTCGAAGTTTTTAGATATTTTTAGACAATCGCATATTAACTTGCCTTTTATTGATGCATTGGAGCAGATGTCAAGTATGCTAAGTTCTTAAAAGACATACTTAGCAAAAAAGGAAGTTAGAGGAGGTCGCTATGTTCGCCTTGTGAGGAGTGCTCGTGGTGTTTGAGCAAGTTGCCAGGAAGCGTCACGATCCGTGGAGTTTCACTATTCCCCGCACTTTAGGTAATTTATGTGTTGATGATGCATTAGCTGATTTAGGGGCTAGCATAAATGTCATGCCCACTAGTTTGTTCAATAAGCTAGGTTTGGGGAGGCAAAATCCACTAGGATGTGCATTCAATTAGTCAGTTCGTTAAGCTTCCTAGGGAATTCATGGAAAATGTGCTAGTTAAGGTAGATAAGTTCATATTTCCTGTGGACTTTATGGTTTTGGATATGGACAATGAGCATAGTGTACCATTAATTTTGAGGACCTTTCCTTGCCGTACCAGAGCTAAAATAGACGATTTGAGGGGAAGTTAGAACTTAATGTAGGGGACGACTGTGTCACTTTTAGTTTACCCTCATTTGATAGTTCTTCCACCGACCATGTTCATGCCATTTGTTGTATTGATAGAATTGATCTTGCATGTAATACACAACCACAAGATGTGCAAATGGATGATGCTATACATGTTTCTTCCCCTACTAGTATGTGTTATTCATTTGAAAAAAATAACTTATATCAATATGAGACTTTGTGCTGTGATAGACCCGAGAAGGGTAGTTGCAAGTTTGTTTTTGACAGGTCACTTAGTCGGAATTCGGAGTGGATGAATGGACATCCCAAATCGGTCTAGAGAGCACCTCCTTGGTCATCTATTGCACACATCGAACTTTTCATTGCGCTTTTATGCCTCGAGCCCCACTCATACATTGAGCCTACCTTCTTAATTTGCCCGCGTCAGAATGCTGATCCGAGTCCGCATACGACTCGAACAAAAAGAAGCACCGAGGCATTCGAATCTATTTGCTTCTGAATTTTGGACATTTTTTTTTTATTTTGCGACTGCGTTAGATATTTCAAATTTTTAGTAAGTTTGATTTTGAGGAGATGCTATCTTATTGAACCTTTTACTAGATGTTGCTTGGAATGTGTTTATTCTTGAATTTTACGAGGAGTTAGCCTACTTGATGCTCGTCACGTAATTTTGAGGACTAACATATTTTAAAGTGTTAAAGTACACATCAAGGGCGATTCAGTAGACTTTCTAGTTTTTATCTCTTTTGTCGTCTTGTTTTTCTCTTAGTTTTCTAATTCTTTTATAGACTCAATTAGCTTCATTTTATGTATTTTATTCCTTTTACTTCGAGTGCTCCTGTTTTTTGCGCAAAGTGGTGTTTTCACAAGTGGTGGGTGTAGGTAGACCGTGATATGTCCGTGCGCTAATGATTTCTCCTTTGAATGGATTCCCTTATAGCTTTTATCGAACCTTGTTGGAAGAAGGCAATGAACGAATCTCTTAATTATAATCCGAATTAAAGCTGGTATTTTCCTTAAATTCTTCAACTTTACTTTATCTTAGATATAGACATATTAATTAATATTGTTGCTTATTATCAGGATTGACTGTTTAAACTTTGGTTTGAGAATTCATGCAATTTTAACCCACTCAAATGGTGAGATTTTGAGCCAATTGGTGCATCACTATTATGCTCCCTTTTCTTTCAGTGAGCATGAATGAGCATAATCTCTGCATTTAAGAACTTGCTTTATGATATCTTTTGAGATTACATGAATTGTCAATAATCGTGAGATGATTTGGGCACTTAGGATTTACACAATTTGGCCAAAAAGCCTAACCCTGTTTTTCCCTTAGTGAACCAATTTTGAGCCTTAGCCTTTCCTTTCATGATAATAATAACAGTGACACTTATTTTATCACTTCTATTCATTTGACCATTCTTTCTACCATTGTTGCTGGAAATTATGTAAAGTTTATACTGCATTTTATTTTGGATCAATCTGCAATCATATATTTCACTAAGTTGCTAGATTTTTCATAGATGCTCCCTTCAATTAAAAAAAAAAAAATTTGATATTCAGTCTTATTGTATGTGTCAATAACCAACAATCCCTACATAAGCTGTTGTAATATATATACATAGTATATATATATTCAAAAAAAAGAGAGTATTAATTTAGTTCATTTTGAGCATCATCTTATTTTTAGAGCAACTTAGTGTTCATTTTGGTACAACACTTGATCCTTCGTTACTTTCTTGCATTACTTGCTTAACTTCCAGCAACTTGTAGCCTACATTCCATATTTATACGTACCCTACCTTAACCCCATTACAACCTGGCTCAAGACCCTTTGATCATGATTATTGATTATTTCAGAATAAAGGAGATTGGATCTATGCATGGTAAGCACTTTTCTGTATTTTCGCGTTGAGAGCTTGGCGATCTTCTTTCACCTATATACACTTGTGTGTTTTGAGTGACATCTTGTGAGACATGGTTCTCAATTTCTCAATTTAGATGGTTTATCATTTTAACTTTAGCAACTTTATTAAGTTTGTTCTCTCTCTTAAGGATTTAGTGATTTGGAAATCTTAGGAAAAATCATTATGGAGTTTTGAAATTTGTTTTGAGCTAACCTCCTGCAATGCATTGGATTGAGTTATTTGGTATCTGTTTGAGGAGTGAGTTATTGATTGCTTGAGGACAAGCAAAAGTTTAAGTGTGGGGTAATTTGATAAGCATCATACTACACATGTTTTCATGCCCGATTGTTTACATTTTTATGCATGATTATCCCGTTTTATGCTAGAATCACCTGTCTTTTATTTCCTTTCCCGTTTCAGGTCATTTTCGAAGGACACCATCAATAATCGAGGGAAATACGTGTGATTACGGACCAAAATCCATCAAATTGGTGAGAACTAACCCCAGGGTTGCAGCAGCTTGCTGACCTCGGCGTGCTCTTGAATTAGAGGTTATCCCCGACAGGCTATGTTGATCTTCGTAGCCACTCGGCCTCGGCCTGACTCGGTGGCTCGGCAACCCACCGACAGAGGCGCTTGGAAGGAGTCACTACATGACAGTTCGCCGACTCGGTCAATCATCACGTGACTGGACTCTCGGTACTCCAATCCTCACACTGGACTCACGGCCGGCCGAATCAACTATATAGGAAATTTTGAGTTCTTTTGGAGGGGGACGATTTTTGGACTCAATTCCAAGACACACACTTAATTAATTGTTTCCTATACCTCAATTGTAGACCTTGAGAGATCAATTTCATCAATTGAAAGAGGGATTTCACTTGTTCCAACATTGAATTGAAGATCAAGACAAACTTTGGGAGCATTCAAGAGGCAACTAGGGTTTGAGATTTTGAATTTGCAAATTTAGAGTTTCTCATTCAGCTTGAAAGGGAAGGGTGTACATGCCTTTAATTTGTTTTTTCCTTATTTTGTTCCCTAATTGCTTTAACCATGAACATGAGTAGCTAGATCTTTTGGATCCATTAGGGTTCACCTTTGTTGATGGATTATGCTTAATTGTTAGTTTTTATAATTGTCATTCTTGCAATCTTCTTGCTATTCGGTGAATAAAAGTTTGATCAGTTAATTGAGACGTTGGATTAATTGTTTATTAGGTTGTTTCTTGACATTGAGAAATGCTTGTTACAACTGGACATTGAATAGTAAGAACTGGTAGTTAACACTTAGAGATAAGGTTGATTTTTTTGCCGGATTAAAAACTAATAACTCTTAATAGTTTTAAATCATACTTAATGCTAATCTGTAGTAATCCGATAGGAAGAGATTCCATTAGGTTAGTGCAGGTTTAGGAATCCGTGCTCGAGAGAGAGAGAGGAACCGGATTCAATTCGTGGGATTTAGGCACCGGGTAAGCAGGTAAGCAAGATCGGCCATCCATAAAATCCATCTTTAGAATTCCATCACTTAGGCTCCCTTTTGGGTTTGTTTCTCTCTTTGCAATTATCTTTTGATTATCCATTGTTCTTCATTTACTTATTTGCACTCATAACCATTACTGGTACGTTAGAACTTTCACACCCTATTTTGACTAGATAACATAGCAAATAGCGGTGGTAACTCTAGGTTCACCCGATCTCGGGATCGACGACCTGATACTCAGCTACAGGCCAGGTTAGGTCTAGCCTGTAGGTTCACTGCCTTAGGTGTAGGTTGCATAAAGAGCCCATCAGTTTGCATGCTTAACGGTATTTAGAACACTTACTTAGTAACTAAACGTAGGTGTATGAATCTAGGGTTTGAGTAACTTAAGTCAGATTTTTGGTAATTGGTGAAGACAAACTTCCTTGCTTGATACATTTTACTTGAATTATAGCCTAAATGTGTGCATATATGTGTTGAACGCAGGTAGGGAGTTTGGCGACTCGAGATGGCAAAGAAAAGCTTGGACTTCATCCGTCCACCATGGTTTTGGTGGGCATCACGGGTTGGATCCCCAGGCCGTGCTAATCGACACGATCGGAGTCATACCCGTGATGAATATGCACATTAAGAGATTGGGAAATTAGTTGTCCACCATGGTTTTCAAGGCCACCACAGGCTACAACACCAGGCCGTGCCGGTCAGCATGCCCGTGCCCCCGCCCGTGATGGACATGTACGTAGAGCACAAATAAAAATCAGCCGTCCACCATGGCCTTAAGGCACCATGAGTAATGAACAATACCGACGGCGCGCGTCTTGCTCGCAAGACGTCGGTGAATTGCACGGGATGAAGATGAGGTTCGACGCGAGCCTTACCTCGCCTTGACACGGCCTTGTCCTTGCCCGTGCTGACCCCCGTGACTATATAAGCATGCCATTTCAAATTTTTTCCAACTTTTCCCCCTTTAAACTCTAAGGTGCTGTTTCTCCTTATCGATTTTTTTACCTGTCATGGCAATTTCAAGTAAGTTTCTTCGCCTTTTGCTTTTATTTGGTTTAATTTGATTTTTTATGTAATTTTTATTATTTAGGACATTTTGATATACTCTAGTAGTTGTCAATATTTATTGCTTTGGTTGGGTTATTGTTTTGTTTTTGTTACACTGCTTAAGTTTGATTTGGATTAGATTTAGTTTAGACTAGTTGCTATGTTGTGTGATTTTGAATAATAAAATGTTAAGTGTGGGGTTCGGCAGCAATAAAGTTTATTTATGGCATTCTATTATGAAAAATTAATAGCATAAATTTTCTTCATTTGGTGCACAACAACGTGGGCTGGAATGCCATTGTGAATTGGTTTTCTGCAGGAAATTGAGGCTTTAATCTTAGCTTTAAGTCCAAAGTTTTCTGTTGGTCAAATTATAGTCGTTATGCTGCTAAATTTTAAATATAATTTATGTTAACTTGATATCTTGTTCGAATACTAATGATTGACTATATTAGGCAATATGAGGAACCACGATCAATCTCGTCGAATACAGCCTTAGCCCTTCTTTCGACGCGCCCGTGTGTGTGGAAGGAACCTCTTCCTCCACGTCACCTTCATCAGCACCAGCACCCCCACCATAACAGCAACTAGTCCGAGCATGAAGAACACCACCTGCAAATCCATCCGCACCTAGTTGACATCCCTTATGGACATTTCAGAATGCTGATAACGAGAGCCGCTTCCAAGTTATGAGATGGAAGCAAGTAATGGCTGGACGTTGCATCGACTTTGTATCCCTGGAGAGAGTGGGATTGGCTCAGGATGTGTGTGCATTGTTCGACACTCTGCCTTGCGCATAGTTCTTCGATATCATTGATCCAACCTACCACGAGCTCATAATTTAATTTCTCATCACCTTCTTCCTGTAGCAACAGATCACAAACTGGCATCAGCTTGATGCAGTTTACTTCAGACTTGGAGGAAGGGAGTTCTCAATGTCAGTTCCATAATTCGGCATGCATTTGGGTTTATGGACTGAGCAGGAGACCTCAAGCAAGGAGTATAAGGGATGCATCTACATCAACCTAATCTCGTACGACACCATGTGGGATTCATTAGTACTCAGGCCAAAATCATACTACCCCAGCAGGTCTAAGGCGTCTAGCCTTCTGGATCATCTCCTCTATCTCTATACATTGTTAGCTTACACAATTACAGGCAAGGGAGATAGTTTTGGAGCGATCACACAGACTGATGTATTCATCCTCTGGGCTATGCAACATCGTAATAAGCTTAACATGGGATATATGTTGGCTCGTCAAGTTCGTTCATTCATAGTCGATGCCTAGAAGAAGATGCACTACTGTTTTGGCCCGTATGTGACTAGGTTGGCCAAGAGGCTAGATGTATTGGACGACTGTCTGTCCGAGCTTTCTCAGATTGGTGTTATGACACCATTAGGGATCAAACAGATGATCACGGCCACTCGACACCCACATGGCATTGAGTACAGGCTCGTCAATGCAACAGTAAAGGAGGCTAGAAAGGCAGCAACTCGAGGAGCCTAAGACCCTATGGCTGAGATTCTAGATGTTAGGATTCCTAACCCAGCCAGAGTGTTTATGCCTACATCTAGAGGCTCCTCTTCTTATTCTGCAGGGACATCGAGTGCTCGATTAGCCATGGGGTGATCGTAGATCGAGCTGTGATTCTGACGACTACACTATCTTGAGTCTAAGAACAAAAAGGAGTTTGGGTAGTTTCAAGAGGAGACTAGGGCACAGTGTCAAGGTTTAGCGATATGCTCGGCTTTATGCATGGGGCTGATAGCGAGCACCTGGCGGACCTAATGTGGGCGGATGCAAAAGATGGCGGGGCACAAAATCGATTCATCGATGATATGGAGTTTGATTTAGCAGGTTACTTCATGGACCTTGTACCACCAACACCGCCCCCTCTTCCCTACTCCTCTCTTCCTCGGTGAGGATCGCCTTGACAGACTACCGGTGATGACAAAAATTTGTGCTCTATTTCTCTTTCCTTTTCCTTTTTATTTTCTTTCTTTATTTTTTACTTTTATTTTCATTTCTTTTTGCATTTTCATTTTATTTTATTTTCTTTCATTTGCTTTCATGTTATGTTGCCTTCATGATATATATACATTTAATATGATCTTCACTTTTCTGATGTGCTAGTTATGTAATATACCCGATTTTATTTTTCTAACACTGTGGGCAGTGTTATACTCAAGTGTGGGGTGGGTATCTGTGGTTCTATCCCTTGATTATTTAGGCAATGATAATGGATTATTCTTAGGATGTTAGGACCTAGGTTTTTCATGACATTTAAGCTTAGTTTATTCTTTTGTAATTAATGACTTAATTCACATACTAGTAATTAATTGTCCCTCTCGATTTTTGTTCTTGGAAAGCAATTTCACTGTATTCAATATGTCAATTTGGCCGGGTTAAACCGGTGTTACTTGAGTTCTTTGCAAAATTACAACCTTCCACTTTGAACTTTGATTATGCCAATCTCTTATACAATTTATGTGATGATTCAATTGATAAGTCTGGGAACCAATTGCAAATTTTAGCCACTTCAAACATGAGTTTTTGAACCAAAATTTGAGCATCCATTGCACATTATGCTTATAATTTTTATTGTTTGAGTGTGCGTTGTACTTAATTTTGTTTCTAGAACTTGCTCTGTAATACTTGTTGAGGTTACATGAATTTTGAATACCATTAGATGATTTGTGCAACTTAGGAATTCACCACATCTAGCCAAAAGCTACCTTTTGTTTCCATTAGTCAGCCAATCTTGAGCCTTAACTTTTTCTTCATGATTTACACCTATACACTACACATACACCATTCTATACATTTATCTTTCCTTTCACCTTGTATACTGAATAATTCTGTGTTATGCTTCTTCTTTTATGGAATCATAGTGCCTAACTTTATTATAAATTCACTTAGTCTTTTTAGTCATTCTTTGATGCTCCCTTCAATCCAAATTGGATAACTATTCTCATTGTTTATGTCACTAATCATGCAGCCCCTATATAAGCTGCTGTGGCATATATATATGTTTTAAAAAAAATTTGGACTTATTTCTTAGCTCTTAGCTCTTTTGAATTTAATTCTTGTGAGCATCCTTTACTTCAAATAAGGCTTAGTAAGTATTTTTGTTGTTTTCGCATTCAGTCCTGAAGCATTCATTCTAAATAATTGCATGATTTTTTAGTATACTTTACACTTCAATCCAAATATTCTTACCTTTACCTTAGCCACATTTCAACCCTTTTAAAGACTCTTTGATTTTGGTATTCACTTATTCGCAGTAGCGAAGATGAGATTGATGAGCAAGCTTATGCTAAACAGGTTGTGTGCAGCTACATTGAGGGAATTTTCTTGTTTACCTGTAAACACTATGAGTGATTTGAGAGATTCCTGTGAGGCAATGGTTCCTATTCTTTAATGCTGAATTGTTATATAAGTTGTACTTCGAGATGGTAATATTATAGTTTTTCTATGAAGGTGTATAATTTGTTAGTTACTTGAGTTTCATTCTTTATATGTTGAATAAGGTTGAGTTGTGAACTTTAGCATGGATTTTGAGGGGTGATTATTTCTTGTATATGTATTGAGTTATTGATTGCTTGAGGACAAGCAAAAGCTTAAGTATGGGGTGATTTGATGTGCATCATTTTATACATGTTTATATGCCCAATTACTTACATTTTCTGTGCATAGTTATCTTATTTTATGCCAGAATCACCTATGTTTTGGTTCCTTTCATGTTCCAAGTGACTATCAATGGATATTATCAGTAATCGAGGGAAATACGCGCAATTACAGACCAGAATCCATCAAAATTGAGCAAGACTAGCATTCCAAGGTTGAGCACAACCTGGACTCTGGCCGTGCTCAACCATCAATACTTGGCCCTCAAGAGTGCCATTTTCGCATGTTTTCTGAGGCCACCGCGGCCTCCACCACGGCCCATGGTGGCTCAGCACCAGCGAGGGCATGGCTAGGAACAAGCCTTAAGTTGCGGGATGCGGAGGTCCAGCACGGTCTGGACTCCTTCCGTGCTGATCAGCACGGGCATGACCATGGCCGTGCTGAGAGATTTATATAGGCAAATATGATTTATTGAGTTAGGGTTCGATTTTCTGACTTGATTTTACACATACATGCATAAGCCATCTTTTTCCAGACTTCACTATTCGACTTTAGGAGACTATTTCATCTATTGAAGGAAGGATTACACTGGTTTTAACATCAAATTGAAGATCAAGAGTAGATTCAGAGGCATTCAAGAGGCAATTTAGGGTTCATCATTCAGAATTAGGAATTTAAGGTTTTCTTCATCCAACTTGAAGAAGAAAGGTGTACATGCTTTCAATTTACTTTTCTAAATTTGTTCTTTACTTTATGTTGCTTATTAGTATGAGTAACTAAATTTGTTAAATCTATTGGGGTTCCTATTTTGTTGGATTATTTTTAATGTTTATGATACTTTGATTATCAATGCTTGTCTCTTCTTGCTTTCATTATTAATGAGAGATCACATTATTCATGAGACGTTGTGAGTTGTGGTGTTTAGATTGCTTTATGTAATTGAGAAATTTATTTAGTAATTGGAAATTTGAATAGCAAGAACTAGTTAATGATCACTTAGAGATAACAGTAATTGACTAGCCAGATTAAGAATTAACAAAGCTTAATAGAGGCGGATTAAAGCTTAATGCTAATTTAATAATCGATTGTTAAGAAGAGATTCCAACTTTAGGTTCTTAGGTTTAGGAATTCAGTTATCTCGAGAGGGAAACCGAATTTCGTTAAGAATTCATCCACGGGTAATCGCAATTGGTAATTAATATAATCTCTATCTTCACTAAAATCCAACTAGCTTAGGTCCCCTTGGGTTTGCTTTTTCCTTTGATTGTTTCACAAAATCCTTTCAATCTGTCTGATCAACAATGGGCTTTCATCGATGAAAAGAGGATGAAAGTCCTATATCACATGCAATTATATGAAAAGTATATAGCTAGAGCATTCAATACGAAAGTAAAATCAAGAATGACTAGAGCTGGTGATTTAATATTGAAGCACGTGAGACCTACTATAGGTGATCTAAGAGGAAAGTTCAGGCTTAATTTGGAGGGCTAGTACCTTATGAAGAAAATCCTACCCAAAGGTGCTGCTAAGATTTCAAACCTGGAAAGGAATGAATTCTCTAAGCTTATTAACTTGGATCATCTTATATGTCCAAAAGTAAAGAATAATAAATAAATAAATAATAACCTATTGATCAGAAAACCTAAAAGGGCTTGTCAAGCATAAATTTAGGCAAAAGAGATAAAATATTTAGCTTAAAAATCCAAAAGGACTAGCTGATAACATGAATTGTATCATGAGAAATCAAAATATAACCATTTGGATCTTTACTAAATGAATAAATTATTTAGTATTTTGTCAAACATATACATGCATGTTTGTTACTTTATGCACTACGAAAAGAAAAGACAAATCTAAATCCTAAGCAAAATCAATGATATCTAACAAATGGAAACACTATTCATTTTCTTCTTTGCATCTGCATCCTTAGATTCAGTAGCTAGCTCTCATGTCCTCTTACAGCTTCCAAACCCAGGTGTAGTGGAAGTGTAAAGTTAAACCCAAGCCTTGATATTGTCATATGTGGTTAGGTTGCCTTCAACATCAATGTTGCGCTCTATGGTACAGTGAGGCCACAGTCTCTTAATCTTGCTTAAGAAGTTCTGCCTCAGTGAAAAACCTTCGGATTTAAGAGGAAACTCCAATTATTAGTTACTTTCGCCCATATTGGTGACAAAGCCTAGAAGGTATGTAGAAAGCGGATGCTCGTAAACCAGGTAAAGGAATGCAACCGCCATATACCATGAGTGTGACATGCCTAATTCTCCAACAAGGATAGGTCCATCAGATGAGTGTGTCTAGACTGCCCTTGATCTAAGAAATCCAGTTCTCAAGACCTTGAGGTGTAGTGATTGAGCGAACTTGCACATGCTTTGGCTCACACTTGTTAATGTTCCCTATGATGGTCAATATTTGGAGCTTTCATATGTAACTGAATTTGCAAAAAGAGAAAAGAGAAGAAAAGAAGAAAGAAGAATAAAAATAAAAATAAAAGCTAAGTTGAAAACTTGAAAAGGGCGTTTTAGGAAAAAATAGAGTCTCGTAAGTCAAAAACCCGAAAGGGTGGCTTAGGTAAACGTTAGAAACATAGCCTGCTATGCTAAAAACTCGAGAGGGTGGTAAAGAAGCCTATAGGTTTTGTCCATCCTTTTCTCATACTTCTCATAAACTTGAGCTATTTTTCTTCAAACCCTTCATTATAACCCCTAGAGACTTGAGGTTGCACTCTTGCCTCTACTCCTCCTTCTCCTTGTACCACTATCCTAGTCCACTTTGATGCTCTCTTAGGACCTTCATACCCATCTAGAATGTATTCATAAGTCATGTTGTTGGTGAGTCTCATGACTCTAGAGTGCAGTAGGTAGTCAATATCAAAAAGGTTAGGGTTATTGGTCAATTTGGTTAAAGAAATTTGCTTTAGGTTTGAGGGAAAAGCATTGCAATATTTTGGATTGAAGATGACTTGAGAATGGTGAAGGATGAGACCTTTGACTTATCTCCTAAAGAGATGAAGTGATCAATAAGGAAATATGAGGTTTGGATTTTTTTATTGTTTATCATCTCAGAGAAAGAAAAGATCTTTTTTGGCTCACTTTTTCATTACCATCACCTCTAGAATTGATGGTGAAGGTGATAATTCGATGAAGAAACCGAAGATGCACAATTTGTTTGCTAAAGAGGATTTGGAATCAAACCTTGTTTCAATGGAGATGGTGGACCAAAATTGGTGGAAAGAGCTCTCCATGTCAATCATGCGGAAGTAGCAATTACATGAACTCTAAAGACTTTCACCAATTGATCCCTTGTGAGACTATAGGGTTTCCTAAACAAATTGAAGGTGATGCCATAGTGGCCTAAGGGGTCACTAAGCTTCTTCTTGACGTCTAGGGTATGCAAAATCTCCTTTGTCAACTCAAAAAACCATCTTCATTGGTAAACAAATTTCTCCCAACTTAGAGCCTTAATCCTATCCATAACCTCATTTTCAATCCCCAATTGTTTAAGGGAGTGCCTTGAGGGTATCTTGTTGGCAATTACTTCCTTGGAGGCAATTACTTGATATATTTTCTTTTCTTCCTCACTAGTCCCTCTTAATCTATCTAGGATTTGGGCAACTTCAATTTGAGTGTCATCTATAGCTATGCCCTTAACCTTATCTCTTCTAAAACTAGTAGCCTTGGGTTTCATTAATTCACTTTGAAAGACATATGAAAGAAAGTTTTAAAAGTGTGAAGAAAATAAGAGCGGGAGTAGTGGAATGCTTGAGAGTAGTTGAAAGTGACTTAAAACACTTGCTAAGGGGGTTTATATAGCTAAAAGTTTGAGGAAAAATGACTAATAACTCTTAAAATTTTAATATTTAAAAATTTGTAATGATTTTTGAAAATACAGGTCTTATGATAGCCGTGATTGCGACACACTAATCGCATCCTTGAATTTTGAAAATTGTGTCTAACGGATACAAAACTCTTGATATCATGCTCGCCAAGTGGAGGTGTCTGTAAAACATTTCGGCTTTGGGTAAGGGTTAGAAATCCAATTTTTGTGTTTGCAAGAACCACATAGCATTTGTGGTTTGTCTTAAAATATTTTGATAAAATTCCAGCAGCTATTGCGACTGTGATGCTGAGATTGCGTCCGCGATGTATGAGTAAAAAACAAAAAAAAAAAAACTAGAATTTTGCCTTAGGTGCATTTGAATAAGATTTATGGCGTATCTTTTGTGACCACTAATTAGTGTTAGAGTGACATAATGTCACAACAAAATTTTTTAATTAATAATTAATATTCATTAGTATGTCATTGAACATGTCATTTGTATCATGATTATGTATGATCTATTTTATTATATTATGTGGTAGATAAATAAATTATTTAGTTAAATATTGATTTAATTGAAAAGTAATGATTTAGGACTAAATTGGAAAGTTAGAAACAAAGAGGATTAAATTGTAAAGTTTCTTATTTTTAAACCGACTTACTACCTCTTCATTTCTTCATTTCTACTTATACTTTCCGTAGCCTCTTCTTCTTTGTCCCTCTCATTCTTCTCATTCTTCTCCCATTTAATTTTTGATTTCCTAATCAAATTCTACAAACTTTTAGTAAGTGACAATCTATTTCTTCTTATAAGTTTGAAGGTTTTGGGCTTTCATAATTAAGGAAAACAAAGATGAGTAATTTTAATTTCTTTGTTTTTCTGTAAATTGGGATTAATGATATGAAATTATTGACGATTACGTATTTTGGAATTGTTTTAATCAAGAGCAAATATGCTATTACTTGTGATCTTGAAGCTGAAAAATCTGGGCAGAATTTTTCACCTCTGATTTCATGACCTTAGAAGCTTAATTTTGAAAATCTCACATTAAAGTTGTAGGTATATGTCTCAGGAATATTTCTGTAAAATGGTTTTGCAAAACATTGAGTGAGTATGAACTTATAAGGTCACGAATTGCTGCTGCTCTGTTTGTGGTTCAGCAGGTGACCTGGTTTTTATGCTGAAGTTTTGGGGCACCTATAGGCTGAACCAGATAAAGAGTTAAACATGAAAGTTATTCATTTATGTGTCTAGTATATGTATGTAAAATTTCATAATTTTTAGTTGAGTGTATCGTGAGATATATTGAGCTGAATATGACCTGCTCGAAACTATTTTAAGCAGAAATCAGATTTAGAATTCAGAAATTTGTTACTACTTGTGTTTCACAACTTGAGCTAGAAAAGTCCAAATTGAGTAAAATTAGTGTCTATAGAAATTTTAGGATGTTAAATTTATATTTGAAGAGTTTCATCAGAAAATTTATTCATTTGACTGGTCAGTTAATAGGAAACTTTTTACCGTTCTGTTTAAATAGAAATTGGAGCAGCTGTATTGAAATTACCATAACTATTTTTATACAAATGGTTTTGAAGTAATTCTTTCTGCTACGGTTTCTATAAAAATGGAAGTTTAATTCTGGAAAATATGATATTTTTATTAGTTGTATATAATTTTTGGTGTAATTTCTAAATCAGTATCTACAAGCTGCCTACATCAACAAATATGTTGATTTATTGTCATTCATCTCATGGATCATATTAACATCAAGAATTGATGTTATTTTGTTGAAATGTGATGTTTTATGGATACTAAAGATATGTATATTTATGCCTTGTGATTGAAATATATTTGTATTGAATATGTGAATAGGTTCATCCAAATGCAAGAAAGTGGTAAGAGAAAAAGAATAGGATTACTTTGTTATCCTATAAATTTTGGTAAGTATTTTATAGACTAAACTTTATGTATATTGAGTAGGAATTGCTATGTTTGATTACTTGATAATCTCTTGGTTGACTAAGTTGGTATTGATTATGTTCTTGGCTTGTTGTGAAGTGAATTGATTGTGATTAAGGATTGATGACTCTTGAATTGATATTATGTGATCGGGAAAGCTGAGCTGAACGGATAGCTACCCGAGTATTTGAGATGGCAAGACTGAGCCGGCCGAATAGTCTTGTCAAGTAGTCACTAAAATGTAAAAAATGTGAGAAAATGTGAGGATGAGTCATCTGATCCTAATTTAATGGAAATAATGTGGAATTCAATTATTTGACTTAGTTGAGTTTGAGAATATTTGCAATTATGTGAGATGAAATTATTTGTTTATGAGAATAATTGAAATGGTTGATTTTGTGATTGTCAGTTAAGTATTGGTATAATTTTCTGTGTTTGATAAAGACTTGATAATTCTTGCCTAATATACTATAGTTTAGTAAATTAAATGCTTATTGAGTCGCCAGCTCATTTCTTGGCAATTTTTTCCGTGTGGTGGGTTCGTTTGAATAGCCTTGGCTTTGCTTTCTGCATCGATCAACATTATGAGGCGGAGGAGTTATCTCAAGCATTGGGGCATTTTGGGTACTTGTATGAATTAAACTAATGTATAAGTATTCCTTATATATATTAAGTGTGTTATCCACTTAAATTGTATGAATGTATATTGTAACTAAGTAATAAATTATGTCTATAAAATTAATTATATATATTGCTATACAATTTGATGTTTTGAGTTTGGGTGTTACAGTTTTTGGTATCAGAGTGGGGATTGGACCGTTAGGACATAAGTATGAGTACTTATATTTGCATTTATATTATGTTATATGAAGGTTTGTATGTGTTGTGATATGTTAAAGTGAGTTGGAATTTTTAATATATTCCAATGTGTTAAATGCTTGTGTGATTGAATTGATGGGAATAAAGAGGATCAAGAGCATAATATGCAAGCATATAGTCATCCTTAGGGCATGCCTTGTTCAAGTCCCAGTAATCCACGCACATGCGAACCTTACCTCCCTTCTTCAGGACTAGGACAATGTTCGCCAACCATTCGAGGTAGCCAACCACTTCAAGATAACCTGCTTAGCGACCTTTCTTCGTATTTTCTTTGCCCATTATGCCCTTAATCTTCTCATCTTTTGTTTGACCGACTTGATATATGAATGAGTCAGAATATGGTGCTCTGCTATTTTCTTATCTAGAGTTGGCATGTCATTATATGACCAAGCAAATATCGCTTCTCTTTTCTTTTTTCTATTATTCTTTTGAATTCTCTCCTTTCCTCAAGAGTTATAGCATAAGCTACAAAATGACCATGGATTTGCATCTGTGCCTAAATTAAATGAATTAATTTGTATGGAATTGATGTCAAACATGCACATGTAATGATTATCAAAATGCACACTACCATCAGGAAAGACATCGCACAAGTAAGCAAAATTGTTCATATCATTGATCTTAGAAATGAAAAAAACATCATCCTCATAAATGTCAGATGTTATTACATCATTATAAAAGACATGAATAATATTATCTTCTATAAGAGCAGCTAGCTCTTCTTGACTCATTTTCTCCGGCAGGGCGATGCACTCTTCCAGCTTCAGCTCCTCTACCTTGGTGGTGACCTTCTCTCGGACTTCCTTGATACTCAGCGCGACCATCTTATCGATGATCGGGTTCTTAAAGATCTCGAGTTATGGTACCTTAGTCCTAGCTATAGTGATAGGTTCCAGCTCTGATGTCTCGCTAACACGACTAACAATCTATAGGCAAGTGCACCTATCGAATGTAATCTAGCTATGGCAAGTATTAATGTCGTATCCCATGGGACCTGATAAACTACTGCTACTATACTATTCCTATTATCTAACCGATCAAAATGGGGTGAAGATTATTAACTAAAAATGATTAAGAGTGTAATTGAAAGCTAAATATTAATAAAGATAATGAAAGTTTAAAAAGGATAATAAG
The DNA here is from genome assembly GCF_019578655.1 of Ricinus communis. Lineage (NCBI taxonomy): Eukaryota > Viridiplantae > Streptophyta > Magnoliopsida > Malpighiales > Euphorbiaceae > Ricinus > Ricinus communis. Next base: position 15,035,496 of record NC_063260.1, read on the forward strand.
ATGAGTTAACCCAATTAGGGATCACTTTAGTTAGCCGGCTTACAAACAATAAATTATGAATTGATTGATTAAGAATTGAGATTTGTGGATAATTTCTTAAATGAATTGGCCTTTCTCTCAAGTTAATGATAAGCATCATACTACACATGTTTTCATGCCCGATTGTTTACATTTTTATGCATGATTATCCCGTTTTATGCTAGAATCACCTGTCTTTTGTTTCCTTTCTCGTTTCAGGTCATTTTTAAAGGACACCATCAATAATCGAGGGAAATACGTTTGATTACGGACCAAAATCCATCAAATTGGGTGAGAACTAGCACCCGGGGTTGAAACGGCACTGCGGCCACACCGTCTGAATCCAGAGGCTATCCCTAATTGTGCCATTTCGGCCCGACTTAGTAGCCCTACGGCTGTGGTGGCTCAAACTTGAGCACGGCTTGGAAGGAGTCGGCTAGCAGACTCCACAGTTGACCTTTGCTGGACTCGGCCATCTTGAATCAACTATATAGGCAATTTTGAGTTCTTTTGGAGGGAGACGATTTTTGGACTCAATTCCAAGACACACACTTAATTAATTATTTCCTATACCTCAGTTGTAGACCTTGAGAGATCAATTTCATCAATTGAAGGAGGGATTTCACTTGTTCCAACATCGAATTGAAGATCAAGACAAACTTTGGGAGCATTCAAGAGGCAACTAGGGTTTGAGATTTCGAATTTGCAAATTTAGGGTTTCTCATTCAGCTTGAAAGAGAAAGGTGTACATGCCTTTAATTTGTTTTTCCTTATTTTGTTCCCTAATTGCTTTAACCATGAACATGAGTAGCTAGATCTTTTGAATCCATTAGGGTTCACCTTTGTTGATGGATTATGCTTAATTGTTAGTTTTTATAATTGTCATTCTTGCAATCTTCTTGCTATTCGGTGAATAAAAGTTTGATTCGGTTAATTTGAGACGTTGGATTAATTGTTTATTAGGTTGTTTCTTGACATTGAGAAATGCTTGTTACAACTGGACATTGAATAGTAAGGCGGTAGTTAACACTTAGAGATAAGGTTGATTTACTCACGGGATTAAGAACTAATAACTCTTAATAGTTTTAAATCATACTTAATGCTAATCTATAGTAATCCGATAGGAAGAGATTCCATTAAGAAGCGAGTTTAGGAATCAGCGAGAGAGGCAAGGGATTCAATTAGCACGGGTAAGCAAGATCGGCAATCCATAAAATCCATCTTTAGAATTCCATCACTTAGGCTCCCTTTTGGGTTTGTTTCTCTCTTTGCAATTGTCTTTTGATTATCCATTGTTCTTCATTTACTTATTTGCACTCATAACCATTACCGGTACGTTAGAACTTTCACACCCTATTTCGGACTAGATAACATAGAAAACAGGTAGTAACTCTAGGTTCACCCGACCGGGGGACCTGATACTCACTGGTGCTAGGCTGCATCGGTGTGGGTTCACCGCCTTAGTGTGGGTTACATAAAGATCCCATCAAGTTTTTGGCGTATCGCTTGGGAAAGCGAATGGTGAACTAGAGTGAATTATTTTTGTGTTAATTTAGTCATTATTTGTTTATTCATTTATTCTTTATTTATTTCTTATTTTTTATTTTTTGATTTTTTTTATTATTATATTGTTTTTTTTTATTGGTGGTTGTGTGGACTTTCGGTTGGTGGGTAGTTTATGACCGGGGCTCGAACTCGAATCTTATAGAGCCTCTATCGATTCCGAGCGATCCCTCGACTCTTAAGGAAGAGGTTGCAATTAGAAGAGGAGGAGATTGAGGTTGAGGTACCTGTGGATAGACTAAACACGATGGAAAACCATGACCCCGGTGCCAGCGATGATCGAGGGTATGCGAGTTTGCTCGACCATCTTTAGATGGGGCGAAAACGAGTAATCGACTTACCGGAACCAATAATTTTGAGATAAAGGCCAATGTTATCCGGACGATCCGTAGAAAGCGTGCAATTTGGAGGATTGCCGGTGAGGATCCCAATGCACATATCTCCAACTTTGGAGATTTTAGACACATTCAAGATAAATGGAACAACCGATGATGCCATTAGTACGAGATTGAATAGTGTAGGGATTCAATTTAGGATTTAGGCACGGGTAAGCAAGATCGGCAATCCATAAAATCCATCTTTAGAATTCCATCACTTAGGCTCCTTTTTGGGTTTGTTTCTCTCTTTGCAATTGTCTTTTGATTATCCATTGTTCTTCATTTACTTATTTGCACTCATAACCATTAAATGCACGTTAGAACTTTCACACCTATTTCGTCAGACTAGATAAGCATAGCAAGCAGTAGTAACCTAGGTTCACTTGATCTCTAGGGATACGACCTTGATACTCACTTAGTGCTAGGGCTGCATCGGTGGGTTCAACGCCCTTAGTGTGTGGGTTGCGTAAAAGAGCCCATCAAGTTTTGGTTCGGAGCAGTAATGGTGAACTAGAGTGAATTGTTTTGTGTTAATTTAGTCATTATTTGTTTATTCATTTATTCTTTATTTATTTTTATTATTTATTATTTATTATTATATTGTTTTTGTTGATTGGTGGTTGTGTGGACTTTCGGTTTCAGGTAGTTTATGACCGGGGAGCTCAAACTCGAATCTTACCGATCGAGCGGACTCTTAAGGAAGAGGTTGCAATTAGAAGAGGAGGAGATTGAGGTTGAGGTACCTGTGGATAGACTAAACACGATGGAAAACCATGACCCCGTGCCAACGATGATCAAGGGCGATGTCGAGTTTGCTCGACCATCTTTAGATGGGACGAAACGAGTATAGTCGGTTCCTAACATGTGGCCAATAATTTTGAGATAAAGGCCAATGTTATCCAGACGATCCAGTAAAGCGTGCAATTTGGAGGATTGCCCGTGAGGATCCCAATGCACATATCTCCAACTTTTGGAGATTTGTGACACATTCAAGATAAATGGAACAACTGATGATGCCATTAGGGCCGAGATTGTTTCCATTTTCCTTGAGGACGACAGACGGAAGAAAAGAGATGGCTGCAATCTCTTCCACAATGATAATCACTACCTACCGGAAGGCGTTGGCTGAAAATTTTTATATAAGTATTTTCCTCCATTAAACGCTAAACTTAGAAATGACATATCTTCTTTTGTGCGGTTTGATGATGAAAGCATGTACGATGCATTGGAGAGGTTTAAGGATCTTTTGAGATGCCGCCCACATCACGGATTGCCGGTGTGGATGCAAGTTCGGACCTTCTGTACCGGGTTGAACCTTGCAACGAGGTAGATGGTGGATGCTGCGGTGGGGCGCTAAATAGTAAGAGGGCCGGCGGGCGGTGCTCGAACACGATAGAGAAATGGCCATGAACAACTATCGGTGGCAATCCCTCAGGGAGCCGACCAGGAAGACAGGAGTGGTCAACCAAGTGGACTCTGGCAACCTTGGCGGCTCAAGTGGAGCTTCTAGCCAAGAAGATCGACCAACCCATCAACGTGACGTCGCGAGTTTTTGTGGTGGCCCATTACGGGTCTGATCTGTCTTCGGGAGGTATGTTTGCTTCATCCTCTACTACTTTTCCATCTAATTCTGCTATGTCTTCTGATGTTGAACAGGTTGACTATATGGGGAATACATATAACCCTGGGTGGCGCAATCATCCCAACTTTAGTTGGAGGAACAATAACGCTCAGGGTCCACTTGGTTTCGGAGACTTCAACCACATTTGGCTCACAAGCTCCTCCTCTACTAGAAAAGAAGTCAAATTTAGAGGAGCTTATGATGAAGTTCGTGATGTCTACGGAGATGAGGTTCCAGTAAACTAATAGTGCACTTAGGAACCAGCAGGCCTCGATTCAGAACTTGGAGACCCAGATTGGCCAAATCTCTAAGATGTTGTCTAAGAGGTAGCAGGGCTCCTCGAGCACCACCGAAGTCTAACCCGGGGAGCACGTGAACGCCATCACTTTGCGTTCGGTTAGTTTCAGCTCCTTCTAGCTTTGTTTTGATGACGCCACTATTAATGTGCAGTTAAGGCAAGCGATGGGTTAGGGAACCCGAGGGACAAAGGTGAAATCAATTCCAGTCAAGGAATATCAACCTAAGATTCCTTATCCTGCTAGAGCTACAACAAGCGGTGAAAGAGCGATTCGATAAGTTTTTAGATATTTTTAGACAACTGCATATTAACTTGCCTTTTATTGATGCATTGGAGATCTGAAGTATGCTAAGTTCTTAAAGGACATACTTAGCGAAAAAGGAGGTTGGAGGTGGAGGTGGTCGCCTATGATGAGGGTGCTCAGCGGTGTTTGAGCAAGTTGCGGGCGTCACGATCCGAGGGAGTTTCACTATTCCCCACACTTTAGGTAATTTATGTGTTGATGATGCATTAGGCTGATTTGGGGGCTAGCATAAATGTCATGCCCACTAGTTTGTTCAATAAGCTAGGTTTGGGGGAGGCAAAATCCACTAGGATGTGCATTCAATTACCGACGTTCATTAAGCTTCCTAGGGGAATTATGGAAAATGTGCTAGTTAAGGTAGATAAGTTCATATTTCCTGTGGACTTTGTGGTTTTGGATATGGACAATGAGCATGGTGTACCATTAATTTTGGGGAGACCTTTCTTTGCCACGGTAGAGCTAAAATAGGCGTATTTGAGGGGAAGTTAGAACTTAATGTAGGGGACGGTATGTCACTTTTAGTTTACCCTCATTTGATAGTTCTTCCACCGACCATGTTCATGCCATTTGTTGTATTGATGGAATTGATCTTGCATGTAATACACAACCACAAGATGTACAAATGGATGATGCTATACATGTTTCTTCCCTACTAGTATGTGTTATTCATCCGAAAAAAATAACTTGTATCAATATGAGACTTTGTGTTGTGATAGACCCGAGAAGGGTAGTTGGAAGTTTATTTGAGCCATAATTGAATTCGGAGTGGATGAATGGACATCCCAAATTGGTCCAGAGCACCTCCTTGGTCATCGCACATTGAACCTTTTCATTGCGCTTTTATGCCTCGAGCCCCAACTTACATTGAGCCTACCTTAATTTGCGCCGGGAATCTTTGTTCCAGTCCAACACTAGCGACTCAACAAAAGCGCCGGGAGGCATTCCGAATCTATTTGCTTGATTTTTGGACATCATTTTTATTATTTTATTTTATGTAGTCATTTGTAGTTAGATATTTGATCTGTTTTTAGTAAGTTTGATTTTGAGGAGATGCTATCTTATTGAACCTTTTACTAGATGTTGCTTGGAATGTGTTTATTTTTGAATTTTGCAGAGTTAGCCTACTTGATGCTCGTGACGTAATTTTGAGGACCGTATATTTTGAAGTGTTAAAGTACACATCAAGGGCGATATCTAGTAGACTTTCTAGTTTTTATCTCTTTTGTCGTCTTGTTTTTCTCTTAGTTTTCTAATTTCTTTTATGGACTCCCATAATTAGCTTCATTTCACGTATTTTATTCCTTTTATTTTGGAGTGCCTACCTTGTTTACAGGGACGGGATGTTTTCACAAGTGTGGGGTGGAATCGTAGATCTCATGCGATTAATGATTTTCTCCTTTGAATGGATTCCCTTATAGCTTTTATCGAACCTTGTTGGAAGAAGGCAATGAACGAATCTCTTAATTACAATCCAGCCCGTAAAACCGGTATTTTTCCTTAAATTCTTCCATTTTACTTTATCTTAGATATAGAACACTTTAATATTGTTGCTTATTATTGTGATTGGTATTTAAACTTTGGTTTGAGAATTCATGTAATTTTAACCCACTCAAATGGTGAGATTTTGAGCCAATTGGTGCATCACTATTATGCTCCCTTTTCTTTCATTAGTGAGCATTGTATAGAATCTCTGTTTCTAGAACTTGCTTTACGATATCTTTTGAGATTACATGAATTATCAATAATCGTGAGATGATTTGGGCACTTAGGATTTACACAATTTGGCCAAAAAGCCTAACCCTGTTTTTCCCTTAGTGAACCAATTTTGAGCCTTAGCCTTTCCTTTCGTGATAATAATAACAGTGACACTCATTTTATCACTTCTATTCATTTGACCATTCTTTCTGCCATTGTTGCTGGAAATTATGTAAGTTTATGCTGCATTTTATTTTGGATCAATCTGCAATCATATATTTCACTAAGTTGCTAGATTTTCATAGATAGCTCCCTTGAATAAAAAAAAAATTGATATTAAGTCTTATTGTATGTGTCGATAACCAACAACCCCTACATAAGCTGTTGTAATATATATACATAGTATATATATATTCAATAAAAAAAACAAAAAGAGTATTAATTTAGTTCATTTTGAGCATCATCTTATTTTTAGAGCAACTTAGTGTTCATTTTGGTACAACACTTGATCCTTCGTTATTTCTTACTTTCTTGCATTACATTACTTGAACTTGTAGCCTACCTTCCATATTTATACGTACCCTACCTTAACCCCATTACAACTGGCTCAAGACCCTTTGATCATGATTATTGATTATTTCGTAGTAGTGGAGATTGGATCTATAAGCAAGCCCATGGTGGCACTTTTCCTGTATTTTTGCGTTGAGAGCTTGGCGATCTTCTTTCACCTATATACACTTGTGTGTTTTGAGTGACATCTTATGAGGCATGGTTCTCAATTTCTCAATTTAGATGGTTTATCATTTTAACTTTAGCAACTTTATTAAGTTTGTTCTCTCTCTTAAGGATTTAGTGATTTGGGGATTTTGGGAAAAATCATTATGGAGTTTTGAAATTTGTTTTGAGCTAACCTCCTGTAATGCATTTGATTGAGTTATTTGGTATCTGTTTGAGGAGTAAGTTGTTGATTGCTTGAGGACAAGCAAAAGTTTAAGTGTGGGGTAATTTGATAAGCATCATACTACACATGTTTTCATGCCCGATTGTTTACATTTTTATGCATGATTATCCCGTTTTATGCTAGAATCACTTGTCTTTTATTTCCTTTCTCGTTTCAGGTCATTTTCGAAGGACACCATCAATAATCGAGGGAAATACGTTTGATTACGGACCAAAATCCATCAAATTCGGGTGAGAGTACCCAAGGGTTGGCCTGACACACCTCCGTCACAATTAAGACTATCCAATGTGCCATTTAGACACTTAGTAGCCACCATGGCCTCCGAATGTGGGGTGGCTCGGCTCGGCCTTAGGCAACGGAAGGACACTCAGAGTTCGGCCTTTCACGGACTCCGTGTCTTGGTCGATCATCACCAACGGACTCCTTCCATGCTAAATCAACTATATAGGCAATTTTGAGTTCTTTTGGAGGAGAGCGATTTTTGGACTCAATTCAAGACACACTTAATTAATTGTTTCCTATACCTCGGTTGTAGACCTTGAGAGATCAATTTCATCAATTGAAGGAGGGATTTCACTTGTTCCAACATCGAATTGAAGATCAAGACAAACTTTGGGAGCATTCAAGAGGCAACTGGGATTTGAGATTTCAAATTTGCAAATTTAGGGTTTCTCATTCAGCTTGAAAGAGAAAGGTGTACATGCCTTTAATTTGTTTTTCCTTATTTTGTTCCCTAATTGCTTTAACCATGAACATGAGTAGCTAGATCTTTTGAATCCATTAGGGTTCACCTTTGTTGATGGATTATGCTTAATTGTTAGTTTTTATAATTGTCATTCTTGCAATCTTCTTGCTATTCGATAATAAAGTTTGATTCGGTTAATTTGAGACGTTGGATTAATTGTTTATTAGGTTGTTTCTTGACATTTGAGAAATGCTTGTTACAACTAGACATTGAATAGTAGGCGGTAGTTAACACTTAGAGATAAGGTTGATTTACTCACGGGATTAAGAACTAATAACTCTTAATAGTTTTAAATCATACTGAATGCTAATCCGTAGTAATCCGATAGGAAGAGATTCCATTAGGTTAGTGCAGTTTAGGAATCCCAGTAAGCTCGAGAGAGGAACCGGGATTCAATTCGAGATTTAGGCAGGTAAGCAAGATCGGCAATCCATAAAATCCATCTTTAGAATTCCATCACTTAGGCTCCCTTTTTTGGGTTTGTTTCTCTCTTTGCAATTGTCTTTTGATTATCCATTGTTCTTCATTTACTTATTTGCACTCATAACCATTACCGGTACGTTAGAACTTTCACACCCTATTTCCGGACTAGATAACATAGCGGTAGTAACTCTAGGTTCACCCGATCTCCAGGGATACGACCTTGATACTCACTAGTGCTAGGCTACATCGGTAGGTTCACTGCCTTAGGTGTAGGTTGTATAAAGAGCCCATCAATTAACCAATTCCTAATCCTAAGGATCTAAAGTTGGAATCTCTTCCTAACAATTGATTTTATAGAATAACATTAATATCTAAATTACCACTAAATAAGAATGTCTAGTTCTTATTCTAGTAATTTATTACACTCACTTATCTCTAAGATGCAAATAACTTAATCAAACAAGTAGTTGTCCAAACTCAATTGAATTTCTCAATTACAAAGGAGTTCTCACATTGATTCAACAATGAAGAAGAAATAATAGATTTTATTATACTTGAATGAAAACTACAATCTTAAATCAATAATCCAATCAATTAAGCATAAAATAAGCATAGCATGGCTAAAAATCATCCCTAAATGCATTTAATAGAATTAGTTATACATGTTCATGATTAAACTAATGTAAAAATTGAATACAAAGTCGATAAGAATTGAAAAGAACATAAACACCATTTTCTTAAATGGTGAGATGCTATCCCCTTTTGAATAACTTTGTATCAAAACTCTACAGCTCAAGATCTCTTTCTTATTTCCTTTGAATCTTTGATCCAATTCTCAAGAGCAGTTATCTTGATGATGTTGAAGTGGAATTTGTCTCCGTTTCCCTCTTTTTGATCATCTGGAAGTTAGCTTTTAAGGTCTGTCTTGAATACTTTAAAGTTCTCTTTTCCTCTTCTGCACTCTCTTTCTTTTTCTTCTCTTTTAACTTAGGTTTTAAGATCCAACATGGCCTGGACCAGCACGGCCTGGACCCATCTTGTGTTGATCTAAAAGTGTATATTTGGCCTTCTTCAACACAACTTGGATTTGGGCCGTGCTCCTAAGCTGTGTCACTCTCAGAAACCGTGTTGCAAATCGCTTCTTTTCACCATAGGTAAGGCATTTCAGCACGCCCTCTGACCCTGACCGTGTTCTTCAGCATGGGTGTGTTGGCAGGGCGTGTTGAACCATCTAACACGCTCGATTCGTCTGTTTATTCCCGATTCTGGTTCGATTTCTCTCCATCTTTAATGATGTACCTAGAAAAATACCTGAGACAGAAAGAAAACTAAAACATGGTGATTCTAATACAAAAACACATAAATTGCTCTAAAAATAACTCAAAATCAAGTATGCAAACATGTATAATATCAAGGATATCAAGCTCCCTAGAATAAGGCTTGTACTCTTATAAAAATATATCTTCAGAGTCTTACTGTTTGGTTTGCCGTTGTCTTCCTATTTAGAATAACCCAATCCGTGCCAAGTCTTTTGATCTTTGAAGTTCTCGTGACGACTCACGATACTTCTTGATTCACACACCTCAGCGAGATTGGAATGAAGTTCATCTTCTTGAACATACTGGCTACTTTAGGATCCATGTAGTCCTCATAGAGAACAATAACTGGAAATCTAGTAGGGGCTTGTAGCCCCTTGATAGCTTCTTGTATGGTCGAGACAACCTTACCTCCTTCGGCGTTGATACTGACAATCTCGCCTTCATGAGGGAACTGTACCTTCTAATGCACAATGGAAGGAACTCCTTCTAGGGCATGGAATCAAGACCTATGTTTATTAGTGCTGAAAATGTTCCTTCCACATCTCTCTTCATCTCATCGTATGCCCTTATAACCATATTTGATGGTTTAAGGTCTTTTGTAGTCATCCTTAGCTTAGGGAGTATATGAGAAGGAGAGACATTGATGGCTAACCCATCACCCACCATCACGTATGGAGTTCTCTTCCTTTTAACCTCTACTACTATGTAGAGAGCCTTGTTGTGGTCTCTTCCCTCAAGTGGTACTTTATTAGAGAAAGTGATCATCTTGGTGATCTTATCGGTTATCATTTTGATCATCTCCTTGGGGATAGCTGTTGTGCTAATGCTTATACCAAACAAGGCTTGGATTAGAGCCTTCATGTGATTCGATGAGTGCATCAATAGCTCCTAGATGTCAACTGTCTTCTTCTCTTTCTTCAACTGCTCTAATAACCCGGTATCCCCATTTTCATGTGCTTGCTCATCTTGATTTAGTTCTTGTACTCTAGCTCTAGCTTCCTTACCCTTACCCACTAGCTTGGTTTCCTTATCAAAGTCGCTATCTGCCCAGATGTCCTTGGCCTTGGTGTCTTGGACTTCACATTCATCCTAGAGCTATACCAAATATTGATAGCCACGATCGACTTCTTTTCCCATTCTTTCCAAACCTTTAGAAGACAAGGTTCATAAGTTGCTTGATCATCATCTGACTCCCAACCATTTAGCGTAATATCCTCAATTTAACTACCGGCTGAAGGAGACTTTGAATATCGGACCTTGAAATTGAATTTGCCCAAAGGCTGCCCTAGCAGGTCTTCACACTCGTACAGAGAAAGTTGCTCAACTTGCCATTTCCTATAATCAATCAAGTCCTGAATCTCATGCTTGAGTGATTGCACTAGTCCATCATATGCTTAAAAGCCTGATGATATTCATAATACTGGCCATTGTGAGGCTTAAGAATATCCTTTCACATCTGGTACTTGAGTTTTCTACTCCATTTTAAATGATGGAACACCACAGATAGGGATGCTCCCAGCTTGGTGAAGGTTCTTTGTGTGTGGTTTGGTTCTAGTTCTCGCTTGTGTTGAGGTATGTGTTCAAAAGAGTTCATGACCTCCTTTTTGCTGAAGTTATAGTTGATCATGGAAACCTAGTTTTAGGGTTATGTGTTGTTGTAGTTTGGTAAGGAATTCCTTCTGGTGCTTGGTTGGTCAAGGTCGGTCAGTTTTTCGGCATCGATAAGGTCTTGAATTTCATGTTTCGACCGGATACAGTTGTCAATATGGTGACCAAGTGCTTGGTGGAATTTACAGTAGGTATTGAGTTTATAACAGAGTGCGTTAGGGATAGGTGGGTTCTTAGAGGAAGTAGGTTGGAGCATGCCATTTTGATCTAACCTCTCGAAGATTTTAGAGAGGTAGGGTCCAAACCTTTGATTTTCAACATGCCTTGCATCTTGTCAAGCCTAGAGCTCAAGCCACTTCCAACTTCATTAATGGCAAGGGCGGTTTCCCTTTTAGCCTAGTCTAGCACAAATTCATCGAAGTCCTAAAAATTTTGGGGCATTCCCCTCCTAGTAGGGTCCTCAACATTAGCATTAGCGACGATAGGAGCAGTTCGGTAGCAACTATAGCTAGGTCAACAATAATATGGGGATTAGGCGGTGCAATAGGAGCACTCGACGACATTCGGAGCTCTTCACGAATCACACCCCTCAAATTATTGAGGATGCTATTCTTGAGGATCTCAACATCTTGTTTGTTAGCTCTTTCATTAGCCATTTTAGATGTAGGTTCGGTGGTAGCTTGGCGCCTTGGTGTTTTAAGAAGCTCTAAAACGGTTTGGATTCTCGGAGAAATGGCCTTTCAATCTCCCACTATCTTGCCTCTTCCAAACCAAAGGAGAATATATATGGCTAAAAGCAAAGGGTTAGTGATGCATGCGATGCGTGAGATGCATGATGCACGTGATATGCATAAAGATAAAAGAAGAAAAAAGGTTAGCACACACATTAATATACAATTCATCATTCCAATTTTATTATTCCTCTACACGGTTTGTGGTGAGTCTTTCTTTTCTAGGATTTTGAGTTTGGGCTTTTTATCAATATGGGATAGTAGGCCCGATGCGCATACCATAAGCTCTTAAAGCAGATTTAAAATAAACAAGGCAATGTTTCTCAATATAAGCATAATATCCTGCATATTTTGAGCCTAGGGCCTAATCCCACATGTTTTGGGCCAAGGCTTCTAATACTTGAGCTTTAGACACTTATAAAGAGAAATATCTCATATAGCAAGCAATAGGGTTCCTAAGGGAGATTACTATTGTCATTACCATGAGCTGAGTCTTGGGTAAGGATAAAGGCTCCCACAGATAAAATGTCTTTATTGGCTCGTCTCTCCACTCAAGGATCCTTATACCAAAGGAAATTTACTCATTACTTATGAGTGATGATAACTCAGTGTCGCAATTCTCTAGGGCTCAGTGGGAAGAGAAGGAACCACTAACATACTATAGGGACTATGTGAAAATTGTGTAATGATGTAAGAATAGACTAGGTGGGCTACATACATAATTGACTAGTAAATTAGTCTAACTATTCTAACATGGGCTGGACTTGAATAAAAATGGGCTAGACTTTAGTGTATTATGTGTATTGTTTCGAATGCCTGTGTATAAATTGCTTGCATTTATACAGAATAATTTGTTAAATAATAAAATTAAAAACTAATATACACAAATAAGGAAGTTGGCTTTTGGATCCATCTATAGACTCTGTGGCATAAGCTTCTTTATGGAATTTGAGAAACCCACTCATTAGTAAAAGTGTCATAGTGATTACCCGGGTGGCGACGCCCATCTTCGCGCTAGTCTCAATTACTAGTTAGCGTGTTCCCGATTAAGTTGAAAAGCCTTACAGTGTCATAGTTACTAAAGACACTTGGGTGTGCGCCTGAAACCGCCGCATACGGTTAGAGCATGCCATTTTGAACTAAGCTCCCAAAATTTTTAGAGAGAGGTTGCTTGAAGTTGGAAAACTTCCTCGGTTGTTGCATAACATTGACATTCAGGGTCTTGCTCCCTCCAGCTTGGTAATTTGCCCTTCTACCGGTTCTCATAGTCTTTATTTTGTCATTTTTTATCTCTTCGACCTCCAGCCTGTCGTCGTACAAATCCATGAAGGTCTTCATGTTTTCATCTGCAACCTTTCAACCCATCCTAGAAGAATATTTTCATACCACCATATGAACTTGGTCCTTTTTCAAAGGGCTTGTTCTTCATTAATCCAGTCTTATTCCTCCATCTAGTCAAGAAATCAGAGAAAAACTCATTTAGCTTTTGCTTGGTGGACACAAGATCCCTAACTGACATATCTAAATGAGTATTATAATTGTATTGCTTGACAAAAGAGTTACATAAATCACTCCATTCAGCTTGCGAGTATTTTTAGATCATGGTACCAATTTACAGCGGGTCCTTCAAGAGACAACACAAATATCTTGACAATTTGGGTTCTACTTAGCTAAGTAGTTCCCACGATTGTTACATACTATTTCAGATGAACTTTAGGATCACCAATCACGTTGAACTCGTTCATCTCGGGCATTCTGAACCTTTGCAAGCAGCTTGTCTTCACCTATCAAAACCAACTCTTCAAAATCACTGATAGGGTCCAAAACTTTGATTTTTTAACATGCCTTGAATTTTTTGTCAAGCTTAGTGCTCAAGCCAATTGCAACTTCATTGGTAGTAAGGGCGATCTCCCTTTTAGCTTGATCTAGCACAAGTTCATCAAAATCCCAAAAATTCAGGGGCATTACCCTTCTAGTTAGGTCCTCATATTGGCATTAGTGGCAGAGGAGCATTCTGGCCTGCAAAGAGTTTCAACAACGGCAACTACAATCGGATCAACAATAATAAAGGGATTGTGGGTGAATAGGGGATGGGGCTGGTGGTTTGAGCCATCCACCAAATGTGTCGTCGAGCTCTTAGAATCACACCTCATGATGAAAGATTTCTTGAGAATCTTAACTTTTTACTCGTTAGGTATTTCATTAGCCATTTCAGATGTAGCTTCAATAGCTTGACATCTTGGTCTTTCAAGATGTTCCACATCCCAGATTCTCGAAGAAATGGGTACTCTTTCCAGCCTCCTATTATCTTGCCTCTTCCAATCCACAGGAGAATCTATATGGCTAAGCAACAAGGGTTAGTATGATGCATGTGATGTGTGAGATGCATGATGCACGTGCAATGCACAAAGACAGAGAAAGGGTTAGCATACACAATAATATACAATTCATCCTTTCAACCTTATTACTCCCGCACACAGTTCATGGTGAGTCTTTCTTCCCTAGGATTTTGGGTCTAGGCTTTCTATCAACAAGGGATAGTAGGCCCAATGCACATGCCATAAGCTCTCAAAGCAGATTTGAAACAAACAAGGCAATGTTTCTTAGTATAAGCATAAAAACCTACATATTTTAGGCCTTGGGCTTGATTCCACATATTTTGGGCCAAGGCCTTTTAATACTTGGGCCTTAGGCACTTATAAGGAAAAACATTTCATACAACAAGTAATAGGGTTCCTAAGGGAGATTTCTATGATCATTACCATGAGTTGAGTCTTGGATAAGGATAAAGGCTCCCATAAGTAATAAGTGGTCTTCCTTGGCTTGTCTCCCCACTCAAGGGTCCATGCGATGAAGAAAATTTACTCATTACTTGTAAGTGATGGTTAGTGAATGTTGCAATTTTAGGGTTCGAGTGGAATCAAAGAACCACTAACTGACGCCATCAGGGCTATAGGGACCAAAGTGCACAGTGTGTGAAAATATTGTAATGATGCAAGAATAATCTATTAAATAATAAAATTAAAGACGAATATACATTGGAATAAGCTTGTGTCACTACAGCCATGGCTTTGTGGGCTGCCCTTTGTATGATTTGGGACGCATCCAAGTGTCTTTAGTGACTACAACAGTACAAGGCTTTTCAACCTAATCAAGAACACGCTAACTGGTCATTGATATTAGTATAGAGATGGGAGTCGCCACCTGGATAATTCACCAAGACACTTAATCTAATGAGTGATATTTCTCAGATTTTATAAGGAAGGTTACACCACAAATCTAAAGATGGATTTCAAAGCCAAATTCCTTATTTATGTATATTGTCTTTAATTTTATTATATAACAAATCATTCCCTATAAATACAACAATTTATATAAAAACATACCAAGTAACACATATAGTTCATTTAAGTTTAGCCAAATTTTATTAATCACAACCCATGTTAATATTATTAATGTAACTTATTAATTAATTGTGTATATGTCCCCCCTAGTCTAGCCTAATTAATCTAACTTATTAGTTAATAATGTACATGTCCACCCGAAACTATACCACATGTCGATAGCCATGACCGACTTATTTTCCCCTTCTTTCCATACCTCTAGGAGACAAGGCTCACAAGTAGCTTGATCATCATCTGATCCCCAACCACTTGGCACGATATCCTCAATTCGAATATCAACCGAGGATGGCCTCGAATATCGGACCTTGAAGTCATATTTGAACGAGGGCTGCCCAAGCAAGTCTTCATACTTATACCGAGGAAGTTGCTCAACTTCCTATTCTCTAGAGTCGATCAAGTCTTAAATCTCGTGCTTGAGATGGTTGCACTGGTCTGTCACATGCCCGGAAGCTTGATGATACTCAAAATATTGACCATTATGAGGCTTAGGACTATCTTTCGGCGATTGGAGCTTAAGCTTCTTGCTCAATTTCAAGTGTTGAAATACCGTAGATAGTGGTGCTACAGTTTAGTAAAGGTTCTTTGTGGGCTATCTGGTTTAGCTTTGGGCTCAGTTTGAGGTAGGTCTATGAAAGAGTTCATGATGTCCTCTTCGCCCAAATCAGATTTGATCATGGACACTTGATTTCAGGGTGGTGTGTTATTGTAGCTTGGTAAGGGGTTTCTTCTAGTACTAGGTTAGTCAGGGTTGGTGAGCTTTTCGGTATCGATAAGGTCCTAGATGTGTTGTTTTAATTGGAGATTTATGTGTGCATGGGGCACTACGGTGGAACTTACAATGAGTGTGTCTTATATCTGGGTGCATTAGGGTTCGGTGGGTTCTTTAAGGTGGTAGGTTGGAGCATGCCATTCTGAACCAATCTCTCAAAGATCTCAGTGAGAGGTTGCTTGGATTTGGAAAACTTCTTCGGTTGTTGCACAACATTCACATCCAAGGTCCTGCTCCCTCGAGCATGGTAATTTATCCTTCCGCCGGTTCTTACGATCTTTCTTTTGTCATTCTCTATTTCCTTGACCTGCAGCCCATCATCATATAGGTCTATGAAGGTTTTAGAGTTCATCATCTACAACCTTTCAACCCATCCAAGAAGGAAGTTTCGGACCACCATACGAACTTGGTCTTTTTCAGAGGGCTTATTCTTCATCATTCCTGCCTTATTCCTCCATCTAGTCAAGAAATCAAAAAAGGACTCATTTGGCTTCGACTTAGTGGATTCGAGTCCTGATTGACTCTTCCAAATGAGTGTTATAGTCATACTGTTTGACAAAAGAATTGCATAAATCACGCCATTCAGCTTTAGTGGACTTTTCTAGACCGTGGTACTAGTTGATACTAGATCCTTTAATCGACAGCATAAATAACTTGATAATCTGGGTCCTGCTCAGTTGAGTAGTTCCCATGATGGTTACATGCTGCTTCAGATGAACCGTTGGGTCACCAATCCTGTTGAACTCGTTCATCTTGGGCATTTTGAACTTCGCAGACAGTTTGTCTTCCCCATTAAAAAATCAACTCTTTGAAATCATAGGTTGGATTCAAACCTTTGATTTCCAGTATATCATGCATCTTGTCAAGCCGGGTGCTCAAACCACTCACAGCTTCGTTGGTGGCAAGGGCAGTCTCCCTCTTAGCCTAGTCTAACATGAACTCATCAAAGTCCTAAAACTTCTAGGGCACTCCACTTCTAGTTGGATCTTCAGCATTAGCATTAGCATTGGCTATGGCTGTAGTGGCAGGTGCAGTCTTAATGGCAATTGATGTGCATAGAATACACACATCTAAATGGGGATTTTAAAGCAGAATTTATGTACATTTGGATGTGAATTGGTCCCAACACTCACCCTATGCGTTTGTTTGTGTGCTTTAGGTCCAAAAGAAGTCAAAGAGTGATAAAGGGAAGAATTGGAGCGAATTGACGACAGATTCAAAGTTAGAAACAAGTCGAGTTTGTGCATCCCTAATCCGAACATGGCTATGTTGGTTTTAACAGGTAGTCAGAAATTCCAACACTCGAACACCAAAACGCCATTTTAGGTGCATTTGACAATAGAAAAGATGCTATGACTACCATGAGAGTAAAACAGGCATAAACACTAATGTGACACTGGACAGCATCAACACGGCCGGTTGTGTTGGCAGCAATAGGGGGAATTAATTAAAAGAAAGAAGAGAGGAAAGAAAAAAAGGAGAGAGGGGGAGAACGTCCCAAACCCTAATTTTTCTCTCCCCAAGGGTTTTCTGAGCTGAAACCAAGGATAAAGGAGACTTAGATCAAGGTTTCAATTGGATTCCCTTCAAAGATTGAAGATTGGGTGAGGTTCGTTGATTGGTTTCAATTCGAGTAAGAGGAACAAGAATCGATTTAAGATCAAGGGAGGAATTGGAGTCGCTATTCTCATCCAAGGGTGTATTCGGGTTTCTCTACCTTTACTCATTTTTGTAATTGAATTCTTGTGGGTTTTGATAATAAACATGATTAGCTAGATTGATTAAATCCATTGGGATTTTTTACTATGTTGGCTTAATGTTATATTGTTGGATTGTTTGAGTTGGTTTTGTATTCTTCTTGCTTTCAGTATTAATAAGATAATGCATTATTCATGAGAGATTGTGAATTGTGGTATTTAGATTGCTTTATGTGATTGAGAAGTCCATTTGGCAATTGGAATTTTGAATAGCAAGAACTGGTTAATAATCACTTAGAGATAATGATAATTAACTAGCCGGATTAAGAATTAACAAAGCTTAATAGAGACGGATTAAAGCTTAATGCTAATTTAAGAATCAATCGTTAGGAAGAGATTCCGAGCTTTAGGTTATTGTTTAGGAATTGGTTATCTCTCGAAAGGAAACCGAATTCGCATTAAGAATTCATCCACGGGATCGAGTCATCAATCCTTTATCTTTGTTTGATTGCCTTGACTAGTTTAGGTTCCCTTTCGGTTTGCTTTGCTTTCTTTGTCTTATTTTATTTATCCATTTATCTGCATCTCCCTTGGAACTTAGCTTGTAGCTATTAGTTAGTTTAGAAATTATTCATCATTCATTTTAGGTTAATATAACAAAGAACAAAGGAGTAACTAGGGCCACTTTCCGAGGGAATATGAACCCTTGACACTAGACGATTATTTTGCTAGTTAGATCGGGCATGATGGTATCTGCTCTAGATTCAGAAGCTAACACAAGTAGCAACCATCGAGAATTGCAACCGGTCAACCAAAATAGAGGACTAATTCAACAAGAGCGGGAGTAGGCTTAGTCTGACACCATCCTAGCCAAGAGTTGCTCGAGTTCTTCCTGAATCACACCCTCAAATCTTCGATTACAACATTCTTAAGGATCTCGACATCTTGTTCATTAGCTCTTCGTTGGCCATTTCTTTGGTAGCTTAGTGTCTTGGTCTTTAATACAGTTTTGATCCTTGGAGAAATGGGCACTCTTTCCAATCTCCCACTATCTTGCCTATTCCAACCTAAGGGAGAATCTATATGTCTAAGAAACAAGGGTTAGTATGAGGTTTATGATGATGATGCATGTGCAAAGCACAAGGACAAAGAAAAAAGGTTAGCACATACACAGTAGTACACAATTCATCCTTCCAACCTTATTACTCCCACACACACTTCATGGTAAGTCTTTCTTCCCTATGATTTTAGGTTTAGGCTTTCTATCAACAGGGGATAGTAGGACCGACGCCCATACCATAAGCTCTCAAAGCATATTAAAATAAACAAGGCAATGTTTCTCAGTATAAGCATCAGAGCCTGCATATTTTGGGTCTAGGGCCTGGTTCCACATTTTCTCGGCCCAGCCCTTTCAATACTTGAGCTTAAAATACTTATAAGAAAAAAAAATCTCATATAGCAAGCAATAGGGTACTTAAAGGAGATTACTGCAGTCTTTACCACGGGCTGAGTCTTGGGTAAGGATAAAAGTCTCCCATAAGCAAAAGTGTTCTTCCTTAGATCATCTCCCTACTTAAGGATCCATGCGACGAAAGAAATACATTCATTACTTGTGAGTGATGGTAGCTAGTGTCACAATTCTAGGATTCAAGTGGAACTAAAGAATCGTTAGCCGACACCATCAAGGCTATAGGGACCAATGTGTACAACATAACGAACAGTAGTAACTTTTGGTTTACCCGATCTCCAGGGATACGACCTTGATACTCACTAGTGCTAGACCGTATCGATAGGTTCACTGCCTTAAGTGTAGGTTGCATAAGTAGCCCATCACTTGTACCAATTCGGGACCTTCAAGCTGTCTTAAACCTTCAACATCCCAGCATACTGGACTTCTACATTTCCTCCTGTACAAAGCTTCATATGGAGCCATAACGATACTAGAATGAAAACTGTTATTATACGCAAATTCCATCTGCGGAAAATAATCATCCCAATTACCCTTGAACTCAAGTGCACAAGCCCTCATCATATCTTCTAATGTCTGAATAGTTCTTTCTGATTGCTTATCTGTGTGAGGATGAAAAGCTGTACTAAAATGAAGCTTAGTACCATATGCTTTCTATAAACTCTTCTAGAAAAGAGAAGTAAATCTAGGATCCCTATCTGATACAATAGATATAAGCACACCATGCAATCTAAGAATCTCAGAAATATATAATTCAGCAAGCTTATCAAGTGAATCTGTTTGCTTCACAAGTAAGAAATGAGCATATTTAGTAAATCGATCAACAATTACTCAAATAGCACCATGCTTGTTAAATGTACGTGGAAATCCCATAATAAAATCCATAGTAATCTTGTCCCACTTCCACACAGGTGTAGATAAAGAATGAAGTTTACCTACAGGTGCCTGATGCTCTCTTTTCACTTGCTAACATGTCAAACACTTACTCACAAATTATGTCACATCCTTCTTCATTGTCGACCACCAACAATAAGGTTTAAAATTTTTGTACATTTTTATACTTCCAGGATGCATTGCATAAGGTGTATAGTGCACTTCAAGCATGATTTCCTTTCTCAAATCTCCTACATCAGGTACACATACATGATTTCCATTCCATAACACACCATCATCTCTCAACACAAATTGTGTATTCTTTCCTTCTTGTACTCTACCATTCATCTTTTGCAAATAAGAATCTTCACATTGTGCATTTTTAATTTTATTTCCAATCAAAGGCTTTACTTGTAATGTGGCTAATAGAACATCATCACAAACACAAAACTTCACATCCATAGCTCTAAATGCAACTAAATATTCCACATTGTAACAAATCATACTTGAAAATTGTTCCACTGTCTTCCTACTTAAGCATCAGCAACAACATTTGCTTTTCCAGGATGATATTCAATAGTGCAATCATAATCCTTCAGAAGCTCAATCCATCTTCGTTGTCTCAGATTCAACTCTTTCTGCGTAGGGAAATATTTCAAACTCTTATGATCAATAAATATCTAAAATGTCTCCCTGTATAAATAATGTTGCCATATCTTCAGTGCATATACAATGGCTGCTAATTCAAGATCAGAGGATCGCTCATGCCCTCACAATTGTGTTTCTATAACCTTTCTGTACGCAATAAGACACATCTAAAGCCTAGAAGCATCAGTATATACAACATAACCTCCATTTTCAGATGGCAATGCAAGTATTGGTGTAGTAGTAAGCCTTTTCTTCAAATTTTAAAAATTTTGATCACACAACTAAGTCCACTGGAATGGCACATTTTTATTTAACAAAGTTGTGAGAGGCTTAGTAATAATTGAAAAATCTTTTACAAATCTTATATAATAGCCAGCTAATCCAAGAAAACTTTGAACTTCAGAAACATTTATAAGCGGTTCCCATTCAATAATTGCTTTAATCTTTGATGAATCTGGTTGCACTCCATGTCTAGAAACAATATGCCCCAAGAATGCAATTTCCTCCATCCAAACCTCACATTTGCTGAATTTTGAATACAATTATTTTTCCCTCAAAATCTGTAAAAAAATTCTCAAGTGTTGTTCATGCTCTTCTAGGCTTCTAGAGTAAATCAGAATATCATCAATGAACACAATAACAAAGTGATCTAACTATGGCTGGAAAGTCTTGTTCATCAGTGACATAAAAGCAGTAAGAGCATTTGTTAATCCAAATGGCATCACAACGAATTCATAATGCTCATACCTTGTTCTAAATGTTGTCTTGGCAATAGATTTCTCTTCAACTCGGAGTTGCCAATAACCTAATCTTAAATCAATTTTAGAGAACACAGTTGCACCTTTTAACTGATCAAGCAAATCATTAATTCTCGGCAATGGATATTTATTCTTCACTGTAATTCTATTCAATTGCCTATAATCAGTACATAATCACATACTGCTATCTTTTTTCTTCACAAACAGAATTGGTGCTCCCCAAGGTGAAGTACTTGGCCTGATCAAACCTTTATCATGCAACTCTTCTAATTGCTTTTTCAATTCTTTCAATTCCAATAGAGCCACTTTGTATGGTGCAATAGAAATAGGTGTTGCACTAGGGATGATGTCAATCTTAAAATCAACCTCTCGATTTGGTGGCAAACTAGGCAAATCACTTAAGAATAAGTTAGGAAATTCTCTGACCACTGGAACATCTGATACCCCTGGATTTACCTTAGTAGTATCTACAAAACTAATTAGATATGCTTCACATCCATCTTTAACTAACTGACATGCAGCCACTGCTGAAATCAAACAATTAGGAATTGTCTTCCTTCCGCCCACAATTACTGTTTTTCATTTCTCCTTGTATTTCCATAGCCACTTCCTTCGTTTTACAATAACAATAGCATGATTTCTTGACAACCAATCCATCCCCAAAATAACATCAAACTCTCTAAGATTAATAACAACCAAATCTGCATGTAGTTTGACACCATCTACTATTACATGACATGATCTCACTATCTGTGATAATACCCCCAGCAGGCATTGATATGTTGCATTCTATACATTTTTTTGTGCTTCCTTTATTCATGTTTATGCATGTATTAGAGTCATTTTTATGCTAGATTCACCACACTG
Organism: Ricinus communis; assembly: GCF_019578655.1. NCBI lineage: Eukaryota > Viridiplantae > Streptophyta > Magnoliopsida > Malpighiales > Euphorbiaceae > Ricinus > Ricinus communis. The sequence continues at coordinate 15,057,643 of NC_063260.1, forward strand.
GGTATCTATTTATGTTTTCAGGTTATTTAGAGTCTTAGTATCATTTTTGGAGAAAAACCGAAGGACTTCAAGGCCTAAATAGGACTGCCGAGTGGATTTCAGGGTCGAGCACGGCCTATGCTCAAGCGAGGGCAACATAATCATTTCTCCAGGAGTACCGCGCTTTTTAAAGCTAGTGCATGGCCTGTGCATCCAGCACGGGTCATGGCACGGCCCCTGCAACTTGCACGGCCCGTGCACACATTTTCTATATATGTGAGTTCAATTTTCGAGAAAAGGGTTCGGCATTCTGATTCTGAAATTCTTACGCGTGCATGAACCTTCGCTTTCCAGACTTCTTGACTAACCTTGGGAGACCATTTCACATATTAAAGGACGGATTTGAGGAGATTCAAGCTTGTTTTGAGAGATCGAGGAGACGGATTCTGAAGCATTCAATCTAATTTTGGCGCTGTCCACTTTGATTCGAGAGAAGGGTGTACATGTTCCAACTTCATTTCTATTTTTCTTTTCTTTTAGTTATGTTTTTTGTGTGTATGACTAGCTAGAGCTGATGAACCCATTGGGGTTCCTATTGTTTATGGATTGTTTTTTATTTGTTTGATTATTAGATTTTCAATTTTAATCCTTCTTGCTTTTCAGTAATAAAATTTTGTTTCATTTTACTTGAGACATTGAGTTGAATGTTGCTTGGATTGTTTAATTGGTATTGAGAAATTCATTAAACAATTGGAACTTGATTAAACAAGAACTGGTTAATAACACCATTCACATGTGCATATGCATTTAACATCACAATTCAATCATTTCATTTATATCACATTCAAGCAATAACAATTGTTCCACTCAACACTAATCATTTCCATCTCATTCATTCAAACATAACACAATATTAAGCAAACACAACCATTCGCGAAACATTTGATTAAATATATAACTATAGAAAATATTAACTATTTACTTATTCAAACTATACTTATTCCTTCACCATAGAAGGACCTCCTTTCTCCACAACTTCCTTTCCAAGCCTTTGAGTTCTTGTTAACACATTTATTAATTCACATTTCATGCATATTCCAAATATTCATGTAAATGCAAGTTCTAATGCATTACAAGACCATCCCCTTTCTAATTCATAGGTCTAACTCTTCCTCTAAGACTCTCAATTACTGTTTTAATATCATATAAACATGTTCATCTAGCTATATACCAATTTAACTCAAATTAACATCAAATAAATACCATAAGACTAATCTCCAACATCTTTATTTTTTGGACAGAATTTAGTACCAAAGTATATTTATTGCTGGGCAAAATTGGATTAATATAAAAATCTCGTATTAAATAGACATATACCTTTATGTGTCTAGCTTCATCTCCAAAAATAATTACTCAATTATGACATCTACATATTTAATTATTCCCAAATTACTGAGCAAGGGTCATACAGCTTGCTGTACCCTAGCAACAATCTGTTTGCTCAATTTAAGCAACTAAAACAGCAAAACTAGCGAAATCACAAAACTAAAAAAGTTATAGAGGACTCTTCAAGCTTTCCATAGACACCTAAGCTTAATTTGGATTTATATAATTCATGTTATGCCCAAAATATAGAACATCAAGGTTGCTGAAATTTTGACAGTTTTCTGTCTTGACATACTTAAATTTAAATCAAGCTTAATCTCTATGCAATCATTCAATACTCTACTAATTCATGATAATCAGACCTTTAATTAATCAATGAAAGCATCAATGGAAGTTTTCTCAATTTATAATCAAGAATCCTAATGACAAATTAATAATACTTAAGTAATAACTCACCAATTTTAGCTTTTAGGTTGCTAATATGCTCAAATCCTTTAGCTTTAGCTTAGCTCCTTCAATAATTGGTAAAACCCTATCTTAATTCTAGGTTTTTCTGGGTTTTTGACTCCTCTCTCTTGTTCTAAATTTTGGATTTTTTGCCAGGTACGAATTTTAGAGAAATGAAGAGGTAAAATGAGCTTGCTCATGGTTCCAATTTCCAAGATTAATCTTTTAATGCCACCACCTACTAAAATTAGTCTTATCATCCCAAGTTTAATTTTTACTAACCATACATAGGTACTAACTTTCAATTGTGTCATTTAAGTCCAATCTATTTACCCAACCTTCAACTATTGGTTCAATTAAGTCTTAAGGCTTAATACACATAACCCAGGTACTTAATCAACTTATCTAAATTAATAATCTAATATCATGCTCCATATTCTCTACTTATAATTAATATATATCTATTCTCATAAAATAAAAATATTACTAATATACCATCATGCCTAATGATTAAATGTAATTGCACATAAATGATGAGAAAATGCAGGTGTTACATTTTCTATGACGCTTGCAATGCATTAGCAAATTCATTTCCAAACTCATAATGGTTTGTGATCCTATCATCAAGCTTTTAAGGAAATATCCACCTATTGTGTGTGATGAAAATTTTCAAAAGGCCTTCAATAAAATAAAAGAGTATCTGATGAAGCCACCAGTACTAAAGCCACCAAAGGAAGGTAAGCCGATGATTAGCCTTAGAGAAGGAAGCCATACGGGCAATGGTAGCATAGTACGGACCCAATAACATGGGGCATGCAGTCTATTATCTTAGTAAGAAGTTGCTGCCTTACAAGTCGAAGTATAGCCTCATGGAAAAGACTTGTCTGGCCATGATATGGGCTGCAAGAAAGTTGAGGCACTATTTTCAGTCTTATAGAGTGCTGGCAATTTTAAAAATAGACCCGTTAAAGTATCTATTTGAAGCTCCATCTCTTATAGGAAAGTTGCTTAGATGGTTAGTACTCTTGATAGAGTTTGACATTGAGTACCTCACCAAGAATATGGTAAAGGGTAGGGCCCTAGTGGAGTTTTTATCTTAGTATGCAATTGAAGGAGATGACCCTTAGGATCTGGAGTTTCCTAATGAAAATCTGGGGCGATCAAGATCCAGGAATGGAATATGTACTTCGATGGAGTTGTAAATGTAAGAGGTGCAGGGTTAGGAGTAGTTCTGATCCCGCTAGGAGGAGAAATGCTGCCAATGGCCAAGAGATTGGACTTTAGAGTGACCAATGACGTGGCGGAGTACGAAGCATGTTTATTTGGATTAGAGGCAGCCATGGTAGCAAGAGCTAAGTAGTTGATGGTCTACGAGGACTCCATATTGGTAATCCAACAAGCTCTCGATGAATGGGAAGTAAAAAGAAGAGAGGTTGAAGCCGTATGTCAACTATCTCAAGACTTGAATATGTGATTTCTCCAAATTTTATTTTGTACACTTACCTTAAGATGAGAATCAGATGGCAGATGCGTTGGCTACCCTATCATCTATGTGGGTTAATCCCTTGCAACTTTCGGTGAAACCTTTGGTGATTATGAAGTTAGCTACGCCTTGTTATCAAAGGGATCGAGTAATACAAGTTCAAATAGGAATGGAAGAGAAGCCTTAGTTTTATAATCTAAAAAGGTTTATAGAAAATAGAGAATTTCCAAAGGAAGTGACTGCCCGGGAAAGATACATGCTGCGGATTCAAGTAAGAACTACATCAACCATGAAGGAGTCTTATATAAAAGGATGGTGTCGGGTGTACAACTTTGATGTATGACCAAAATAGAAGCTCAAGTAGTGATGGAAGAAATGCACAATGGAGTATGTGGGCCTCATATGAGCAGCATAGTGTTAACTAAGAAGATCATGCATCAAAGATATTATTAGTTAATAATGGAAAAGGAATAGCACTGGTAAGGAAATGTCGTGAATGCTAACTGTATAGTGACTTGAGTCACATACCTCCGACTAAGTTGCACAACTTAACGTCCCCTTAGCCCTATACAGCGTAGGGGATCGACATCATTGGAGAATTATAAAACCTCCCTCAAGTAGTCACAATTTATAGTCATGGCAATTGACTACTTCTCTAAGTGGGTTAAAGCCGAGTCGTTTACTACCTTGGGTGCAAGGTAGATGGCTAGATTTATAGAAAGAAAAATGATCTACATATACGGGTTCTCTAATCATGTCATGATGAATAATGGAATATAATTCATGCGTGAAACAACAGACCTACTAGTAGAGTATAAGACCGAGCATCACAGGTCTCCTTCGTATAAAGCTCAAGCGAATGGAGCGTTAGAAGCAGCCAACAATAACCTGAAGAAAATACTCTTAAAAATGGTGTGGAATCACAAGGACTGGTAATTTTGGTTACCCTTTTGCACTTTGGGGATATCAAACAACCAAGCGAACATAGACCCGGCAAACACCATACTCTATGGTTTACGGGACTGAAGCAGTTTTGCCAGTTGAGTTGGAATTGAAGACTTTGAGAGTTGTATTAGAGGCTGACATACCGAAGTATCAATGGGTCAAGCAAAGATACCAACAGTTGGCTCTAATAGATGAAAAACGAATGAAAGGCCTATACCATATGCAGTTGTATTATAAAATGATAGCTAGGGCATTCAATATGAAAGTAAAGCCAAAAAAGATCAAAGCTGGTGATCTAGTACTGAAACACACAAGACCTACTGCATTCAACCCGAGAGGGAAGATCATGCCGCATTGGGAAGGCCCATACTTAGTAAAGAAAATCCTAGCTAAAGATGCTGTTAAAATCTTAAACCTGGAAGGGAACGAGTTCACTAAACCAATCAACTTTATTATCTTAAGAAATACTATGTATAAGTAATATAAAAGATAGCTTACTGATCAGGAAATCCGAAAAGGCTAGTTAGGCAAAAATAAAGGCAAAAAGAGAAAATAATCAGCTAGAAAATCTAAAAAGACTAGTGATGATAGGAGTTATATCTCAAGAAATCAAATGCATCCATCTGGACTCTTACTAAATGAATAAATTATTTAGAATTATTATCAAACATATATTTGTCTGTTTACCATTCTACACACTAATTGAAAGAAAAAATAAAGCTAAAAGTCCTCTTCACATTTCACACTAACTGAGATCTAAAAAGAAGCATATTTTTTATTTTCTTCTCCTCTTCACATCTGCATCCCTAGATAGAGCAACTAGTTCCCGGGTCCTCTTGAATCATGCAAAACCAAGAGAGATGTGAAAATCTAGAGCTGAACCCAAGCCTTAAAGTTGTCATCAGTGGTTAGATCGCCCTCGGACTCAAGGTTTTACTCTGCGTCTCGATGGGGCCAAAGTCTCTTGACCTTATCTAGGAAATCCTGTATGAGTGGGAAGCCTTCAAATTCAGGTGGGAATTCTAAGATCCGTATCTTCTACCGATATTGGTAGCAAAGTCTCGAAGGTGTGTAAAAGGTGGATGCTTGTAGTTTGGGTAAAGGTACACAATCACCATACACTATGAGTGTGACATGCTTGATTCTCCACCAAGGGAAAGTCTAGCAAATGAGTGTGTCCGGAACGCCTTTCATCTAGGAAATCCAGCCATCATGTCCTTGTAGGGTAACAATAGATCGAGTTTGCATGTGCTTCAGCTCTTACTTATCGATATTCCTCGGGATGGTCAATGTCTAAAGCTTCTCGCGGAGGCAAATCTATAAAAAGAGAAAGAAAAGAAAAATAGAGAAAAGAAAACAAGTTAAGTTGAATACCCGAAAGGGCGGCTTAGGTAAAAATAAATTATGCTAAGTCAAAAATCTGAAAGGGCGAATTAGGCGAAAGTTAAGACAAAAGCCTGCTAAGTTGAAACCCGAAAGGGCAGCTTAGGCAAACATTAAGGTAAAAAATAATAGTAATAATAGTAAAGGAAAGGAGATTTGGTTGTGTTCTTGTAAGAGAACGAGGCTGCCACCCAACCATTGATGGTTTTTGTACATGTCTAACCGAATGATGGTTTCTACCAAGATAATTGGAATTGGATCTGTCCATGCTCCACCTGGTAAATAATGCCAGCAACTCTGATATCTCCCCTCCTTGAGGAGAAATCAACAAAAATTGGGCATAAAGGCAAAAGCCCAATATCCAAATCTAAGAAGGTGTGGCTTTCCTTCTTCTCATAGTAAGAGATCAACAAAGTAAGGGTAATGTACTCACCAGCAGAATGGGAAAGTATGTCAGTTGGGGGCATGTCAAACAATTCCACCAGTTTGCTAGGAAAAGGCTCATCGAGTTTTGGCAGTGCAATAGGATGAGTAGAATCCATGGGTCCTCCAAGAATAGCAGAGAATTTATTAATATGGGGAAAAACTCTTGTCCATTGAATCTAAAAACATGGTCCCTTAGGCATCAAAAGTTGGCGGCAAAATGGAAAAACCCATAATCAAGTTTGGTGTGTTGCATGGCTTTAAAGGATGAAAGATGGAATTTCCCAAGTTTAATCCAATCTTCACCTATTAGGGTTTTGAGGAGAGGTTGTAGGCTTTCGGCACTCTTTCGGTATTATAATTTTGGCTTTTGAAGTGAAGTAAACGCACGAAAGTAAGGCAGGAGCGCTTACGGGTATATATAGGCCTCAAATTAGTGTCCAATTTGGACTTTGCAATGCGCATTGATCGGCAAAGCCAAATCCACTAAGCACACAATGGATTGGTTGTGTGGCCTCTAGTGCATATTTTGGCCAATTTTGTCAGTTTTTCAGGTGCTTTTCCTTTTTATTATTGCATATAAGCTCATGTAAATGCAATAATAAAGGGAAATAAAGAAAAAAGAAATTGATTTGAAGGCCAAAATGAAGGATTTTATGTACCTTCAAAAAGTCAAAAAAAATTCTACAAAAGATGAAAAAGTCAAAAGTACAATGGCAAAAAAGGGAAAGTACAAGCTGAGGTTCTCTTTGAATTCCCTATCCCATCATTCGAGTTGGTGTCCATCCCTTGGGTCTGCAAGGTCGATAGCAGAGTATTAGAGTGTCGATCCGACATTGCTGAGTGTCAATCTGACATTGTGGGTCTTCCACTTGCCCTTGCAAGCCCTCGTGGTCCCTCTGATGAAAACCCCAAAGGAAATTAGTTAGTGCATTTCATACATGCATACTTCACATATCCATTGCATACGACCTAAGGATGAATAATGCCCTCGTGGCACTCGACTGATCTCTCTCTCTAAACTTGTATGGTTATTTGCATAATATGTCACAAACTTTTTCACGAAAAGGAGATGTGCAAACACAAAGGAGAATGTTACTTACATACAAGCAAGCTTCGTGAATTCAGGAGATGCTTGCAAACTATGGGTCCAAGTATGACCATTGAATCTAGGATAGGGGATGTGATGCTCCTAATGACATCGAATTTATTGTAGGAGGTGCTCAGAGCAGAGGAGCCTATAATATGGGAAGGTGTGATGACGTATGAAAAATACACACATCTAAATGGGATTTTAAGATTGATTTTATGGACATTTGGATGAATTGGTCCCAACACTCACCCATATCTGCTTGTGTGCATTAGGTCCAAAAGAAGTCAAAGAATGATAAAGGGAAGAATTGAGCATAATTCGAAAGCTGCAAAACAAGCTAAGATATGCGCGAGAAGTTTGAACAGCTTCACATAGCCCTTGGTTCCGGACTGCGAACTATGGGTGCATCAAACATCAAAGAAAAAGAAGTTTTTAGGGAGCACGGCCACAAAGAGTAACGGGGCATACACACACCCTTGGAACACGCTCTGCTGCCATGTTGTTGAGTGAGGAGAAGAAAAGAGGAAAGGGGAAATGTCCCGAACCCTAATATTTCTCTCTCCACAGGATATTCTCAAGAGTCGGAATCTTGAAGATCAAGAAGGCAGGTTCTGATTGGTTTTGAAATCGAGCAAGAGGAACAAGAATCGATTCAATTCGGAAGCAAGAGGAATTGGGGGTCAAGCATCTCATCCAAGGGTGTAATCGGGTTTCTACCTTTACTCATTGTTGTAATTGAATTCTTGTGGATTTTGATAATGAACATGATTAATAGATTGATTAAATCCATCGGGATTTCTTTACTATGTTGGCTTGATATTATATTGATTGTTTAGGTTAGTTTGTATTCTTTTGCTTTCGGTATTAATAAGATAATGCATTATTATGAGACGTCATGATGACGTTGTGAATTGTCGTGTTTAGATTGCTTTGTGATGATTGAGAAGTCCATTTGGCAATTGGAATTTTGAATAGCAAGAGCGGTTAATAATCTCTTGAGATAAGGATAATTAACTAACTAGATTAAGAATTAACAAAGCTTTATAGGCGGTTAAAGCTTAATGCTAATTTAAGAATCAATCGTTAGGAAGAGATTCCAACTTTAGGTTATTAGATTTAAATTCGGTTATCTTGAGAGAAAACCAAATTCGTAAGAATTGGTCCACGGGTAGCATAATCGACTCACCAATCCTTTATCATTTGTTTGATTGCCAACTAGTTTAGGTTCCTTTGGGTTTACTTTCTTTGTCTTGGTTATTTTATTTATCAATTAATCTTGCATCTCCCTTAGAACTTAGCTTGTAGCTATTAGTTAGTTTAGAAATTATTCATCACTCATTTTAGGTTAATATAATAAAGAGTTTAAAGGAGTAACTCTAGGCTTTCACTTTCTCGAGGAATACGACCTTGATACCAACATTATTGCTAACAGATCACCTGAAAATAGTGTCACACCTGAATACAGGAATAACCACGCTGTTTCAAGGCCTAGAGCGTCTGTTTAACTCCACGAGCGAGGGGCCCCTCAGAAGAATTGTAATTGAAATGGTTAGAAAAGCATAATACAAAATAAATGAGGAATTCCAAGTAAGTCTAGGAAAGATACCTGATCCATGATGTCATTGTCTAAAGGCACAAACCCCAGCAACTGAAGGATAAAGGAAGTGTAATCCGTCCTCTAAGACCGGATGGTAAGATCCTTAGGCTCATTGTACCCCGCTAAACACTCTGCTAGATCCTCCCCAGTGAGGTCTATCATCCAAAACATATAAAGAGGAGGAAATAAGGGAACCTAGTGTCTGCTAGGGCCTCGCTCCCTCCCATAGATTCTCTCTCACCACACGCCGACAGGCGGTGCGCTAGCGAATCTGCGCAAGCCTCGCAAAGCTCGGGCCAAAAAGCATGTAGGGGTCCTACTAACAGTGCTCCCCTAGCTAATCACCTTGAATTTGTAAACTACAAAGGTAATTGACTATATAAGTCAATCATAAGTATGACTAATAAATTTTATTAGTCTAGCACTAATAGTGAGTATCAAGGTCGTATTCCTTGAGAAAGTGAAAGCCCAGAGTTACTACTTTGTTCTCTTTTATATTAGTCTAAAATGAATGATGAATAACTTCTAAATCTCCTAATAACTACAAGCTGAGTTCTAAGTGAAATGCAGGAATGAATGGATAAATGAAACAATCAAGACAAGAAAGCAAACCCAAAGGGAACCTAGACTAGTTGGCAATCAAACAAAATATAACAAATTGATGAGTCCAATTATGCTACCAAGTAGGCAACTAATCAATTCGAATCTCTCCGAGATAACCAATAACCAATTTGCACTGAGAACCTAAAGTTGAAATCTCTTCCTAACGATTAATTCTTAAATTAGCATTAAGCTTTAATCCGCCTCTATTAAGCTTTATTAATTCTTAATCCGGCTAGTTAATTATCCTTATCTCTAAGTGATTATTAACCAGTTCTTGCTATTCAAAATTCCAATTGCCAAATGAACTTCTCAATCACATAAAAGCAATCTAAACACCACAGTTCATAACATCTCATGAATAATGCATTATCTTATTAATACTGAAAGCAAGAAGGATACAAAACTAAACTCAAACAATCCAACAATTCAATACTAAGCCAACATAGTAAAGAAATTCCAACGAATTTAATCGATCTAGCTACACATGTTCATGTTTAAAACAACTAGGAAATCAATTACAATGAAAGAATAACGAAAATGAAATATGTACACCATTTTCTCTCGAATTGGATGAATAGCTCCAAATCTGAATCTGCACTATGATTGATCTCCCTAATTGCCTCTCGATTTGCTCCACTACTGTTTTTCACTCGGAACCTTGTGATCCCGAGATTCTTCCCCGCACCCGAACTCGGGCCTTATGCAAAATTGACCACATTGTTGGCCCTATCTCACCTCGCCTCCTCCTAGCTCGGAAATAGTTTTAGTATATCTCTCGGCTCGGCGCCTGGTCCGGCCATCGCTAGCTTTGATCTCATTAATTAGGGTTTCTTCATGGTCAGTTGCTCTGCTTTTGCCACCACGTGGCCCGAAAAAAATGCCAAATTGCAAGGATCAAAAGCCGTTAGCTGGTGGTGGTCACCCGAGTAGTCCGGGGCCCAAGTCAACTTCATCGGCTTCACCTGGACTCGACGCAGTGATGTATGCATCGCACCAGCTCGACTTGAACTCAGTTGTCAATCTCGATCGATCGCTCGCGTTTTGCATATATTGATCTATAATTGCTCAAATACTGATGATGGTCCTATAAATTCTCCTGAAATGTAAAAGGACACAAAACACGGGTGATCTTGGAATAAAAGCACAATAGTTGCTAAGAAAATACGTAATAATATGCAAGCAAATATATGTAAAACTATGCACATCATAAGTCAATCATAAGTATGACTAATAAATTTTATTTACCTTGTCCCAGGAAAGGCGTTGATCTACATCCAGTGCACATGAATCTAGACCCACTCCAATAGGATGCTCCGCCGAGCCCCCTGAAAGAACTCAGCGAAGCTCCCTTGTGCATGCGGATGGGAGCCCTGTGAGGCCGATCTTTAGGGCCCAAACCTGCAAAACAAGAATCAACATTTGTAATACTAATAAGAGAAATTAGAAAAGGGAAGTCAAAGCATAACTTACATGGATTGCATGCCAGGAATGGCAGATCCTCTTACTGCCCCAGACAATAATTTTTATTTAATGATACAAGTAAGCGAGAGTCGCAGATTCCTAGTTGTAAGAGAAGACCTGATCCAAATCCCGCAGTAGGGCTAAATAGTGGATGTTTAGTGAATTCCCCAAGTCACTGAATAAAGTCATACCAAAGAGGTACACCAAAAAGGCTCGATCCATCTGATCTACCTCTTGAGCATTCTGAGGAACAAAGCCTCGATAGTGGAGGGGTGTGCTCTAGTAAGTGATGCAGCACGTTTTCTTGCACGTTGGCAAGAACTTGAGTAAATCAGTGATGAAGCAATCCCGAACATCGAAGCATTAATTATGGATCACGTCATCAAATGGCATGGGCGTGCCAATGAAACCAATCCTCATGATGGCAGCAAATGAGAGAGGACAGAGTGTCAGCTCATAGACCGGAGTATGGAAGGTGTGCGTAGTGTCCGTCCCCTTCTCAAGCAAGGCATAGACAGAGGTATGTGTTTATCCTCCCAGTGACTAACGAAAGTGTAGCTACAAATGAATGGAAGCTGGTATCGCCGGTCCAACGTCACCTTGAAAAGCCAAATGCATAGTTCAGCACAATTTATGCACGAAAGGATTTTAAACAAGTATATGTCTATTTATTGGTATATTGTGTAAAAATGCCTTGAAAACCCTATTTTGGTTTGTGCACGGTCGATTTGAACTGTGTAGAGCCAAATTAATATTGCAGAGAGCCGATTGGCTGTGCACACAACCGATTGGCTCTACATATAGCCGATTGACTCTAAAAGTTAGGGCACACAATTTTTTAATTTTTTTTGCAACTTTTCATGAATTTCGAGGAAATAACATGTGTATCTAGTATATAAATTATAGGAGACAAAATTTAAAGCTAGAAGAATACCTCTTCAATGGCCATAAACGCCCAATGGGTGTTCAACTTTGCCAAAAGGGGATTTCCTCTCCTTTCACAAGCCCTAAGTTATTTTGGCGAGAAATCGGAGGTGAAAACTCCCAATTTGGTGCGATTAATATGCGTCCAATAAATCTAGAAGAAGAGTCTGCCATTTTAAGATTGATTTTGTGGAATTTGGTTAAGAAATAAGAAAATAATCAAAGAAAGAGTGAAAAAGAATTTGAGAGAAAAGTGAAGAAGGAATAGAAGAAGTGAATAATAAATGGATATGCAGATATATGTAGGTCCTGAAGAAGGCAAAACAAAATCACATTTTTGTCCTTAAATGGGCCAAATACTTATACAATTCCCTAGAAGACACATGGAAAGCCAGTTAGTGTTCCTAAGTGAAAGTTTTTGAAAAAATTACAACATTGGTCCCTGGCCAATCAAATTTACACTTTAGTCCCTAGATGACTAAATACCAATATAGCTCTCAAAACACATCAAGACAAATCAGATCATACCTCGAGGTAAGAAATTTTAACCAAAAGTACCAGAAAGTGGAAGATTACAAATTGACCTAAAGTGGTGAACTATTTCCTGAAATGAAAAACAGCTAGAGGAAAATTTCTGCAGATATCAAATTAGTGGGCGGGGTCCCCAAATCAACGAACGTGGTTCTGAAGTCACTAGGGGTGGTCCTTGTATCAATGGATCTAGTTCTGAAATCACTAGACATGGTTCCCCAACTTAAGCAGGCGAAGTCCTCAATCTAAGAAGGTGAAATCCTCAACCTAAACAGGCGAAGTACTTGGAAATTCAATCGGGCGTGGTCTCCACATCAAATCAACAATCAAAGTTTGAGCTTATGAGGCGTACCTTCTATAACTCACAAAGCTCCATCTGAGCAGTCAAGGCTAATGTAGAATCTAGCTAGTTCACCACTCCTTGTCGTCCTGGCCTACTCTTAGAAGACTGCCACTGATATGTTTTTATAGCCATCTCCTCATTTAAGTTCTGGACCTGCTCCGGTGTCTTACGATTGATGGCCACACATGTAGCTGCATCTACCATCTACCTTGTGACTGAGTTCAAGCCATTGTAAAAAGTTTGTACCTGCATTCATAATGGCAAACCGTGGTGTGGACAACATCTCAACAAGTCCTTGTACCTCTCCCACGCATCATACATGCTCTCATCATCAAACTGCATAAAAGAAGAAATATCGTTACGCATTTTTATAGTCTTAGCAGGAGTAAAGTACTTATAAAAAAAATTTTCAGCCAAAGAACTCTAGGTGGTGATAGTGTTAGCTGGTAGGGACTGTAGCCATCTCTTTGCTTTATCCCTCAAGGAAAATGGTAATAGCCTAAGCCGAATGGCATCATCGGTAGTCCTATTTATCTTGATGGTATCACAAATCTCCAAGAAGTTCGTGATATGGGCGTTAGGATCTTCACTGGGCAAGCCCCCAAAATGTACACTTTACTGCACTATCTGAATGACATTTGGCTTAATTTCAAAATTGTTCGCTGCAACAGGTGGCCTCAACATACTGGTGTGCATCCCCTCTAGGGAAGGTCTAGCAAACTCGTATGTCATCTCGTTGGCTTTAGCGATATTGTTGTTGCCATCTCCCATATTTCTATCGTGTATGGACGGGTGAATCTCTATCCGCCTCCTCCTTCACGCCTAATCGCCCTCACCGCCTGAGGATCGCCTCTGCGTTGGGTAAGGTCCACTGCAAGATTAGAACTCCTAATCATAAACTACCTAAAATGAAAAGGGCAGCAACAACTCAAACAAATAAATGAATGAATAACTAAATAAAAAGTAATAACAAAAATAGAAAAGAAAAATGGCTAAAGTAATAAATAGCAAATTTCACTCTAGTTTTCAAACAAAGTTCCCTGGCAACAACGCTAAAAACTTGATGCAATGCTTATACAACTACAACTAAGGCAGTGAACCTATCGATGCGGCCTAGCAAAACTGCAAGTATTAAAAATATCGTATCCCTCGGGAAAGTGAAATCCTAGAGTTACTACTTCGTTCCTTATTATCTAGCCTAAAATTAATAACAGAGATTTCTAGATTTATTAATGACTAGCAAACTAAATTCTAAGTGTAATGCGAGAATGAATGAGCAAAGAGAATAATCAAGACAAGAAAGCAAACTCAAAGAGGACCTAGACTAGTTGGCAGTTAAACAAAGGATAACAAACTGTTGAGTCCGATTATGCTACCCGGGGGTAGATTTTAAACTGAATTTGGTTTCCCTCTCGAGACAATCGAATTCCTAAACCTAAGAACCTAAAGTTGGAATCTTTTCCTAACGATTGATTATTAAGTTATCCTTAAGCTTTAATCCACCTCCTTTAAGCTTTGTTAATTCTTAATTTTGCGAATTAATTAACCTTACCTCTAAGTGAAAATTAACTTGTTCATGCAATTAAATTTCCAAACTCAATTAGAATTTCTCAATTGCTAAAAGAGTTCTATGAATAGTCATCAATACAATCAATATAACGAAAACCATATTTATATTATTAATTGCAAAAAGAATACAAGAAAGGAAACTTAAACAATCTTAATAATTCAATACAAATCCAACATAGTAAGGAAACCCAATGGGTTCAACCAATCTAGCTACACATGTTCATGTCTAAAACAAATAGGAATTCAATTACAATGCAAGAATAAAGAAATTGAAACATATATACCCTTTTCCTAGAATTGGATGAACAGCTCCAAGTCTTGATCTATACTGCAGTTGATCTCCAGAATTGCCTCTTGATTTGCTCCAAAACTCATCTTCAATCTAAACACCAGAATCACGAATCTGACGTTCCAAGGTGGAATCAGTCTCTTGGAAGCTGCCCTGAAATGCCTAAAACACGTCTAGCAAAAATACAAAGGAAGATGAAGAGTCAATATCGCCGATCTGAAACTCTACTTTTCTCTTTTTGGCTCATTCCTTTTATATATTGCACAAATACGGGCGTGTTTCAGCCTGTGTCCCTTAAAATGGGCCTTATTGGTCTTTAAATGACAGAATGAACTAAATCAAGCAAGGTCGTGTTCTGGCCCACGTTAGCCAACACAGGCCATGCTCTTGCTCGTGTTGTGCTCTGGGGCATGGTACCCTCGAAAATCATGCTTCTTTAAAGGGCTTAAGCTACATGGCGTGGAATTTATGCATAAGTTCCAACACGAGCCGTGTTGACTTCCCAAAAGTCAACCCAAGGTCAAATGCTTCTGATTCCATCTGTTTTCGCCTGAAATTAATATAAAATTACTTAAAGATTGATAATGGACCTATAAAATCTCCTGGAATATGAAAGGACACAAAACACGGGTGATCTTGGAATAAAAACACAATAAATGCTAAGAAGATGCACAATAATATGCAAGCAAATATGTGTAAAACTATGCATATCACCTTACTTCTCTGATCTCTTATGAGAAGAAGGAAAAGCGCACACCTGCTTACATTCGGATGTTGGGCTTTTGCCTTTATACCCAATTTATGCTGATATATCCCCAAGGACGGGGAAATATCAAAATTGCTAGCATTATTTATCAGGTGGAGCATGGAGTACGGAGCATATCAAATTCCAGTAATCTTGGCTAAAACCATCATTGGGTTGGACATGTACAAAACCAATCAACCGTTTGGTGGCAGCCTTCTTCTCATATAGGTATGCAACCAAATCTATTTTCTTTTACTATTTATTTTCTTGCCTTAACCATTTTCCTAAGCTGCCCTTTTGAGTTTTCAACTTAGCAGGCTTTTGTGTTAATCTTTTGCCTAAACCGCCCTCTTGAATTTTCAACTTAGCTTATTTTTCTTTTTTTTATTTCTCTATATTTTCTCTTTTTCTATCTCTTTTTTACATATTTGGTTGCGCGGGAAGCTTCAAATATTGACTATCCCGAGGAATATTTACAAGTACGAACCGAAGCATGTGCAGACTTGATTTGTTATTACCCCATAGGGTCATGATGGCTGGATTTCCTGGATAAAGGGCATTCCAGACAAACTCATCCACTAGACTTGCCCTTGTTAGAGAGTCATTGATGGTGTATGGTGCTTGTGTACCCTTGCTAGGACTACTATAGTGGGACAAATTACATACCCTAGTCTCTAGGACTTAATATAGAGCAAGAAGGGTGTCGAACACTCGGGAGTTGGGGTAAACTTTGTATTAACCGGTTAGGTACTAAGATGGATAAGCAAAATAAATAAAAATTATAATAATTAAAATAAATAAGGAAATCTAAATACTAACTAATTACATAAGTATTCACACAAGTCATAACAGTATATTTATATGGGAGAATCACAAATTAGAATCAAATAAGAACTTTGAACATTATTATCATAAAATATATTGATTGGAAATTAGTATATAGTCTTTAAAGGCAATTCTCATTGTCAATTAAAGGTATTTCCTCTTAGAGTCTAAATTCATTTTCATGGCAATGCAGAGATAAGAGAAAATCATTAACACATTATACTAATTCTGATTCCCTTAAGATGAGTCCCTTGTATCCAAGCCAAATTCAATTCTTAAGTAATATCAATTACATTCCACCAAATTACTCCAAATCTCTTTGTGAATAATTTGGTTAACAAGTTACATATGGTGATCAAGCATACATAACACGAATGAGCACTAATTGAAATTAAATCATGAATAACATAAGATAAAAATGTAGTTCTTAATTAATTCATCATTGTAAATCTAATACAAAGACTTAGCCAAGACACATATTTACAAAACAATAAGAGAAAATCAATTGCAACATAGGAAAGGTATATAGAAGAAAGTGAATAGATAAAACCCTTTTTTAAGTCTTCTAGCACTTGCTCGGTGTAGAACAATCTTCTTTTCTTGCTTCTTAACTTGGTCTCCTTCTAGTTAATTCTCAAAAACTAGAACAAAGTCTTTGCAATGATTTCTAAAACTTAATACTTCTATTAAAAACTATGCTCTATATCTATATTTCTTTCTTCATCCCCAAAACAGAGCCAAACACACTTACTTATATGTTTCTAAAGGCTGTTATTCGTGTAGAAATGGAAAAAGGCACCTTTTGACATGAAAAGTCACCCTCCTTTGCAGATTCTGTAATTTTAAGGGCATTTTCGTCCATCCAGATGACTTTATCTCTAGAAAGTTCCTTCTTGAAAGTTGTATAACATTCTGTTATCTTTTCAGAACAACTTGAATCACCTCATTTAGATGTCTGTAGACAAAGTTATGACCAAAATATGAAAGCTGCTCAAACCAAGAAAAGCTGCAACTCTTAGGGACTGACTCGTCAACACGGTGCCAACTCATCACTCGGGCCTTCTATGACGACTTGTCAAGATCTACTAAGGCTCCAATTATACTTTTCAAGCCTCACACTTCATACTAAATGATCCCAAGTCCTTTTCAACCAGGAAAAGTTACAACTCTTAGGGACTGACTCGTCAAGACGGTGTCGACTCGTCACTCGGGCCTTCTGTGACGACTCGTCAAGATCTACTAAGGCTCCAATTAGACTTTTCAAGCTTCACACTTCATACCAAACAATCCCAAGTCCTTTTCATGCATATTTTGAGCCTAAAAACATGTATAAAACACACACAAACATAAACATAAACCAAATAAAAATAACACCTTTATAAACAAATAAGCACACAAACACAGTAAAATCAAATAAAATTAAAACTAAAATAACCTAAAAAAACTATGCATATTTGCATTGTATCAATTGCTGGCATCCAACTTTTATACAGTGTCGAGACTTGAGCGCTAGTATAGGCAGAAGCAACGGATCTTGGAATTCCCATGTAAATTCCAAGGCTTTCTACTCATACAAGATTCCTTGGATAAGATCGAGAGACTTTGGCCCCACCAAGACATGGAGCGAAACCCCGACTCCGAAGGCAATCTGATTACTGATGACAACTTTAAGGCTTGGGTTCAACCTCAGATTTCCACTTTTCCTAGTTTTGCATGGTTTAAGAGGATCCAAGAAATAGTTGTTTTATCTAGGGATACAAATGTAAAGATAAGAAGAAGATGGAAAACATGCTTCTTTTTTTAGATCTCATTTATTTTGCTTAGGACTTTTAGCTTTTTCTCTTTTAGTTAGTGTGTAGAATCATAAACAAATATATATATATGTTTGATAACAATTCTAAATTATCTATTCATTTAGTAAAAGCCCATATGGGTACATTTTGATTTCTCATGATATAACTCATATCACCAGCCAGTCTTTTCAAATTTTCTTAGTTGATTATTTTTCTCTTGTTGCCCTGATTTTTGTCTGACCAGCCTTTTCAGATTTTTCGATCAACAGGCTATTTTTTCTATTTATTACATATTTTTATATATAGTATTTCTTGAGACAACCTAAGTTGATTGGTTCAGTGAACTTGTTCTCCTATAAGTCTGAGATCTTAGCAACACCTTTAGGCAGGATCTTCTTTACCAAGTAGGGGCTTTCCCAATTAGCCTGAACTTCCCTCTAGGTCGAATGTAGTAGGTCTTGTGTGCTTCAATACTACATCACCAGCTCTGATCTTTTCCGGCTTCACTTTCTTATTGAATGCCCTAGTTATCCTTTTTTGATACAACTGCATATAGTATAGAGCTTTCATCCTTTCTTCACCGACTAGAGCCAGCTGCTAGTATCTCTGCTAGACCCGGTAGTCAACCATGTTAAGAAAACTAGCCTTAACCTGTTTAGTGACCTCTTATCGTATTTTCTCTGCCCATTCCTACCATAATCTTCTCATCTTTTGTTTAACCAACTTGATGCACGAATGAGTCAGAATATGGTTCTCTGCTATTTTTCTATCTAGACCTAGCATGTTGTCATATGATCAAGCAAATTTCATTTTTCTTTTTTTGCTATTATTCTTTCGATTTCTCTCCTTTTCTTAGGAGTTATATTATGAGCTACCAAAATATTTTGTGGATTTGCATCTGTGCCTAAATTAAATAAATCAATTTGTATGGAATTGATGTCAAACATGCACATACCATGATTATCAAAATGCACACCACCATCAAGAAAAACATCACATAAGTAAAATCGTTCAGATCATTGATCTTACAAATGAAAGCTCATCCTCATAAATTTTGGATGTTATTACATCATCATAAAAGACATGAATAATAGTATCTTCTATAAGAACAACTAGCCTTCTTGACTTCATTTTATGGCGGTGCGTAGAACTCTTCCGCTTTTTAGCTCTGCCTTGGGACGACTCTTCTTGATACTCACCATTCTATCAATAATCAGCTTCTTGAAGATCTCGAATCCTGATACCTTATCCCCAGCTATAGTGACAACTAAAAAGGCTGGTAATTAAATACATAATTTGTAATTAGGCTTAGACTAAGTGGGCTTTTGTACATAATTTAATAGTTAAATAAACTAAAAAATTAGACAAGGATTGGGCTAAACTTAGGTGGACCTCACATGTTGTAATGATTTACTGTAGAGAATATAATTTTCGTGTTTATAAGGAATAGCCCATTAAGTAATAAAATTAAAGATAAAGATACAAAATAAGTAAGTTGGTATCCATCTTTGGATGTGGCGAAGCTTCCTTATAGAATTCAGAAAAGCCATTCAATTAGCAAATGTGTCCTGTCGAATTACCCGGGTCGCAACTCCAAAATCTTCGCGTTAGTCTCTATGATTAGTTAGCATGCTCCTTGTAGGTTGTAAAGTCTTGCAGTGTTATCGTCGCTAAAGACACTTAAGTGCATATGGTCGAAGCCACCGCCTATACATATCATTCCAAGCTGCTTCCAATTCTACAACTTGAGATGGTTCAGCGAGTTCTTCCATTATGATGCTTTGTTGTCTAATAAGTCGTCCACTGACATAATACAAGCGATTATGACCTTTGAAGAAATAGAGATTATAGGCAATGCATGATGATGCAAAATGCATCTATGCTCTCTTCTTGGGTGAATAGATTTTTCAAGCCAAGAAGAGAAATAGTTCTAAGAAACTATTAAATGCGGGCATGTTACGGATGCAAGTGTAATGTCCATCAAAAGAGAAGGGTTAGTAACCACAAGAAAAGTACATTCACTATTCAACCAAATCCAAGCATAAGTACGCAAGTAGGCCTAGATCTGAGTTTTAGACACCATAAGAGAAATACAATTGTAAATCAAGACCATTATCAACATAATGCACTTGCATCACCCATTTCCGTTGTGTGGGTATTACACCTATGTGCCAATGGTGAGTTACGGTCTTTGGTAATTCATAATGTATTGGGAAGATAATGATAAGGATTCATAATATTATTCCAAGCAAACATAAATTTATACTTATAGAATATATCTTTTTAAATTGCCACATCAGCTTCAATTGGTTGGAAAATGAAGAGCTATCCTAAATTGATTTATTTTTATAAAGTTTGGATATCAATTAGAATCAAATTGAAATATTAGTATCAATTTGATATATGGTTCAAAAGTTTAGTACTAACTGAAAAACTTATTCTATCTTTAAATTACAAGACTATGAATATAGAATATAGGCAAAATTCAGTTTCTTTTTAAAAGAATAGAACTAAAAACTGACTAGCCCTTTTATGGCATTTTTAAACATGTATCTCAGATAAAATTCATGTTACGATTTTGAGTTTGACACAACAACAAAATTCAGCATATTAATTATATTTTAATATTAACTTTATATAAGTATAATTAATATTTTATTTAATAATTTATTGAAGTTTATGTTAAAAATAATTTGAACTATTAGAATTTTTTATTTTTTTATTAATTTTTATAAATTAATAATTAAAATTAAAACAATATATCAATTTACATAACACACATAAATAAATAACCAGTATATATAAAAAAAAATAGACGAGTTTGAGAATAAATTTCTTTTGGATTGTGCTTTGATCATCTTCTTAGATATCATAACTTTAGACTTGAAATTATTTAACATGCAAGATAACTAATACAAATTTTAGGTAAAATCCATTTTTCTTAAAATAATTAAAAATAAAATATTAAGAATGAGTAGTCCTTATCTGGCAACTTCAACATGTGTTCCAGGTACAATTCATGTCACAATTTTGAGTTTGACACAGCAACGAAGGTCAATTTCCATGTCTTCAATATTGATGTATTTTACAGCAAATGAATATCAGAAATGAAGAGGAAGAAAAAGAAGAAGAAAAAGGATGGAGCCCCATAATTGTGCTAATTTTTAAGCCTCTGAATAATACACTTGACATTCACTGCCCAACACTCTCTGTCTGTCGTCATAAAGGACAATTCTTGACATTTTCTACATGGAGGACCACTTTTTGGGCTTCTACTGAAGTACTGCATCAATGATAGCTACTTCGCAGTTTCTCATGGAAAATCGTAGAAAATTGTGACCTATCAGCTAACCAGAATCAGAGGTAATTTGATGTTATGTTCAATCAAATATATATCACTCATTAATTGATAGCTTATCTGAAGAAATAATACCATATCTTCCTGTATATGTATTTAACATATAGAGAATATTTGGAGTATGTTTTGCTCTTTATTAATTTATCATATATTTGATTATGTCTTTAACCGGGGTGGTACACTATCAGATTAATTCTTTTATTTAATATTAAAGCGCTAAATTGACTATTAAAATCGGTTTGATCAAACCGATAAATATAATAAATTTATAAATTTATGTGCATATTTCAATGTGAGTAAAAATTTATGGTCGAATTCTCTATCTTCATCTATAATAATAATAGGTATGACATTTGTAAATTAATTTGGCTATTTCTAATCAAACTAAAATCAACAGGAGCGGAGCCATTAATGTGAAAATTTATAAATAAATAAAAAACAATTTGTTAAAGAGTTTATTTCTTGTAAGAGAAATTTATTTTTTATTTTTATATATAAAAAAAAAAGAATAAAAAATGCATTAGTATGCAATATCCTCCAAGGCAGCAGTAGGGTCTTCATGCCAAATGATAAAACTAAAGATTGGCATATGATGGGTAATTAAGATGATAAGCAGCTGAATTATACATTGCAAGCCAAGGAAAAGCAGGAACATAGCAACTATTGCATTAAACTTCCAAATATTAAGCCTCCTTAACCTCTACTTCACCCTTTGCACAAATTTTTACTGAACCATTTAAAAAAAAAAAAAAAACTAAGAAATTTAATATCAAGACTTTCTTTTTCAAAATTTACTAGAATAACTCTTATCAAATTAAGGAATACATGTATGAGTAAATTAATCTGTAGGTGTCTATGGAATAGAAATGTAAAAGACATTCAATATATATATATATATATATTCAACTTTTTGAAAACTTCTGACAGTAGTACAACAAATGATTCCACAAAATATCTCCAACTTAAGGTATAATGTCTGAGTCCTACATGTATAAAAGGATATACTGTATGTAATAAAGTGAGTTGCACCTCACACTATAAAGAGGTCCTAAAACAAAAATATATTTATATGCATTTCAATTAATGCGGTTGGAAAAGACATTCATATTTTGTACCCAATTTTAATTATACATATACAGCATGGTGCTTGGATAACATAATAAAATAATGCAAACATAGGCATGCACCATCCTGTCACTAAAGAGGGTTACAGGAAATGTCATGGTAGCATAACCATTTACAAAGTCCTGAAACTGTGAGTTCAAAGTTTTTTTCTTTTTCTTTTTTCTTTTTTGTTCAGAATAATGGGTTCAAGTTTTGTGTCTTATTATCATTATTTTTTTATAGATAATATAATAGACAAAATCTATTTTAAAAAATTTCTAAATCAATTTTGAAATAAGTTAAAGCACACTAATACATCAAGAAACACTTTTGCTGCAGGATTTGGTTAATATTAATGGAAAGAATGATGTGCTTGGAAAAGATTAAGCATGTTTCGAAGAAGTATCTATATATATAGGCAATTCCATAAGAATGTTGTTATATCTTCATCTTTCCAACCTATCCCATTTAACTTGGAAGCATATGCCTTGGAAACATGTGTATATATATATGCTAACTTGTCTAACAAAATATCAAAATCTAAACCTACAATAACAACTAGTAAAAATATAAAACTATTTTTTTAGAATAATATTTGAGATGGTATCAAAATTTTTATAATCGAAAAATTTAAAATTTGATCCTTAATAATTCTAATATTATTAATTAATTATTTTAATATAAAGTAAAATAGATTTATATTCTTTTGTGCTTCAAGTTCTATATACATTTACGTACTAAAGTATGTTTAAAATATAAAAGAAAAAACTAATTTATTTTTAAAATTTCACTTACTACTTAAAATTTTGAATTGAATGCAATATATCCGCTTTCATTTGGTACTAGCAATCCTAGAGAGTTTTGAATTAACTTCTTAATTCAAAACTAACTTAAATCCCAATCTTATTCTTCAACCCTACTTAATTTGCTAAAATAATCTTTAAAATCAAATTAAAATCAAATGGTTCTTAAGAAGGTAGGCAATTAGTTACCAAGTTACCCAAAATTAGAATTAATCGTGTTGTAGTGAAGGCAAGAATCACCAATAGAAACGGAACGAATTTGCCGAAACAAGATGGAACCTTTTCAACAAACATTAGATGATAACCATAGTGTTAGAATCCTCTTTGGAATGGTACATTTTGGTGGAAACATAATGGAAGGGAAGAGAATTGACCCAAAGGAAAAATAAAAGATTTAATTATGTCCACATGCATTGAGAAGAAATAAAAGAATCCTCACCAATAGCAAAAATTAGGTGTAAGGAGTGGGCAAAAACATCCCCCATGAGCATCCTCCTTTGTGCTTAATTTCCTACCCTTCTATTTTTGAAGAAGGAAATCGAGCCAAAGTACAGGCAACAATCCATTGAAATCACATATGTATAGGTTAGGGACCACTCTAAATGTTTAGTACATGTATGGTGTTTCTATTACAACCTAAGAAGACTATATATAAAACAGAAAATGATGGTGAAATATGCTCATATTCAATGCTTATACCTAATTCCATAAATGCCACTAACCTGTCACCATCATCTTCCCATATTAGAATGCTTTGAGTGAAATCTATATAGAAAACAAAATACTATTGTACATGGTTATGGAAATTTATGTACTATCTCAATGATTCTATATCCTTTTCATTTCTTCTCTTCCTTTTTCATTTTCCTTCTCTCTTTTTTTCTTTTTTTCTTTTGTGCCTCATGTGTTGGATTACAATTTGCAAATAGAAAAGCATTTTACAAACTGGGCATCTACTCCTTTTTCTTTTTTCGTCATTCAAATTTTAATTTGAAACTCAATTTAAATTATAAGTAGTGATATACAGCACCACTTAAGTATGTTTGGTGATATACAGCACTATTTAATTGGGTGCAATATCTAACTATACAGAAAGAAAAGCAGAAATGTTGGCGCATTTGTTTAAGATGGAGATGGGTGAGGTTGACGTGAACTCGCAAATGAAATCTAATCAGTTAGAGACTTAATATTTTTCAAATTTAAATAATTATAAGACAATTTAACTATTGAATTAGAAGCGACTTATGATCGAATTCGTATTAGAAATAATATGAAATTGAACATCTTGAAATTTGATGATGTGTCTTTTTCAGTACTCGCAAGTGCACGAACCGTTCCTATAGTAAGGATAAATTCACCATGAGGTCGATCTCTAAAGGAACTATGAAGCCACTTATTATAAAGACTAATTATCAACACAAAACAATAAAAGTAAATCTAAACACTCTAAATCAGTATGTTGAGAGGATAATATTCATAAAACAACGTAACTAAACAATAAATAAATATGCAATGCAACTACAAATGTTTATGGTCTAAAACTATATGCTAAAGATAGTATTTAGTCTAGCCATTTACTTAGTAATTTCCTTGTTTTACTTTAAACTTAGATCTAATGAATGAGATGGTGATGTGCATTTTCCCTAAATCACTCAAGCTAATGATGCAACCCAGATTTCTTATACCAACATAGATTAAATTAAAGATGATGTTTTTAATATTTTTAACCTAAATATTTTTATAACAAATATTACTACTAAATTGATATGATGGTCAACCAATAATAATAGATGAAACTAATACATATATAAAGATAAAGAAATTATTCATTAAATAAATAAATAACAAGATTCATACATAAGTAAAGAGGCTAAATTAAACACTTATGAAAACTAGCATAACATATTTAACCCAATGATCATGGTATTAAATAGAAATACATAAAACAATAAAGTAAAAAGCTCATTTAGATCCATAATTTTTTCAAGTATGAAGAAGATTGGTCTTCAGTCTCCACTTCTTGAAAAGCTCCTTAGATCTCAAAAGAACAATAAAAACTAAGACTAAATATTTATGGAAAACTGTAGAGAATTATGAAGAGAATAATGGTGGGCAGGTGCAGAGAGTTTATAGGAGAAAACTCTCCTCCCCCTAGAATTAGGTTTTGCAGATATATATATAGAGAAGAGATATATATAGAGAAGAGTCCTCCTCTATATCAATCTTCCTAGAGATAAGCATACTAATATAAGTATATCTAATAAATAAGACTTTAAGTATCTTTATCTCCGCCAAATACTATCCCATAAATATCTCTTAATGTAAATCCTAATAATTATACAAATGACTAAGATGTCCCTTGGGCCTTGTAATTAGTAATCCATGCGTCATAATTTTGAGCCTTAACATGAACATGTCCAATTAGGCTTCGTTTCAAGTGTTTAGCTCCATTTTTTCCTCTTTTTGCTAATATTACCTGAAAATAGATAATTAAGCTTAAGTGAGGTAAAAGCATATATTTTCACCATTTTATATATAGAAATATTATCATTAAAGCTCTAAAATACTCTTAAATATCTATATATAATTTAGACCTATCAAATACCCCCACACTTAAACCTTTACTTGTCTTCAAGTAAACTAGCAACTGAGAATTAACTTTTGCAAAAATCACGAGGAACATCCATACTAAGCTTAAAGATATTATTCAAAAGAATCTTACTAATGCAAAGATCATATCAACCCAAGAACACTTGAATCATAATAATTTTCTTTAAAAATATAAACTCAATCATTGTTAATCAAAAGATTCAAGCATTCAATGTTTCGCACCTGTTTCACAACAAATAGTCTAACTCATCTTCAAAGGATACAACTATGATGCATAATCTAAATTATCATGACCCTATTCAAAAAGGTAAAACCCTCATTTATAACAAGAGATCAATAGACATTTATACATTTTTTTTATATCACTTGCTTTGAAGCTCTTCTACTTTTTCTTTTCTTTTCCTTACACCCCTTGGATTTTAAATTTTGATACTTGGGATATTTCTTTCTTTCTTGAGATGTTATACCTTTTTACATAAATACAAACATGGATAATGAATGCACCTGGTTACTTAACAAAACATACTTCAAGATGCTTTGCATACTCATAATCTTAATTTCTTTTTTACGTAAAAATCGACATTGATCATGAAGATCCTCGGTTACTAAGCAACTAAA
Source organism: Ricinus communis (assembly GCF_019578655.1). Classification (NCBI taxonomy): domain Eukaryota; kingdom Viridiplantae; phylum Streptophyta; class Magnoliopsida; order Malpighiales; family Euphorbiaceae; genus Ricinus; species Ricinus communis. The sequence continues at coordinate 15,083,955 of NC_063260.1, forward strand.
ATTAGCGGAGTAGAACATATTACTTAGAACTTTAACTTACCTATATCATATTCTCACAAACTTAGGCAAGCCAATTTAGTAATAAGGAAATCATAGTCTAAACCATACACTTTATACCTAACTCAAATTTGCCAAACTATTCATCATATCCATATGCAAAGAATAGATTCTTGATCATTTAAGTGCAAATAACTCATGAGTTCATATTTATACTTGTTAAAAACTAACTCAAGAGTTCAAGAATCTTAATATAATAGCATTCTTTCATTAACTCTTATATAGAACAATAAGAAAAAGCTGAGTAAACACTTAAAATTTTATAAAAATTCACCAAAGTTGCTAATTCTCATGGCATGGCATATAAAATTTAATCGAAAAAATATTCTATTTCCCTCTCCCACACTTAAATTTGACATTGTCCTCAATGTCATTGCATATATAAAAATAAAGAATAAGAAGAGAGGAAAAAGATAGAATACTCCCCTGGAATTTTGCAATGCATAGTAAGCCACGAACTTGAATTTCAATCTCCACCATCCAAACCTTAGAAGCACACTTGAACATACATCATTGATAATTATAAAAGAAATAAAGAAGAATTAAAAATAATAAACTAGCCTAAATATACTAGAAAGATTAAATCCTAATATAATTAAAAGTTAAGTCCTAATAAATAAATATAAATCCTAGAATAAAATTTAAAATAAAGTCATAAATCAATGATATGACTATTTATGTGGAGGAGATTGATATATATTTAATTTTTAAAGAGAGTATTTTAACTTTAAAATAACTCATTTTTTTATTATAATCAATTCTCAATTTCTTGGATTTAATTATTTTAATTTTTGCCCAAAAATAGCCAAGAATTCAAAATTTGCGTTTTCGGTGGCTTTCGCCCGTTTGCTGGCCCTCGCACTACCTACCTACAAGACAGGAGTTCGCTGTGGCTCCTCCACGACTCTCGGATAGCAACCTGATGCCACTGCTGGACACCTCACGGCCTCATCTACAACGTGTGGCCCGCGGCTCGTGGTCGGCCTTGGATTGCTTCTTGCTTGCCGGTGACCTCCCGCTGGTTGATCGCCAGGCTCGCTGTGGGTGGCTCTACTACGGGCCCGTGTGAAATTTCGTTGCAGCAACGTGGCTCGCTCGAAAAATTTTAAAGAGGGTTTAGTTACTTCACATGGAGAAATTTTGCCTTTTGGTAATCAAAGAAGGTAGGAATGCTCACTATTTCATCATAGGCCTACAAGGTAAACATAAAACACTAAAATTTAAAAATAAAAGAGAATAAAAATAAAAATAACTTAAATGCATAAAAATACAAATACAAGTGCTAAGTTTATTGTCTATAGCTAAACATTCCTGATTATGCTCATGGTGGGCGTTCATCCGCGCACTCCACCTCTTGGTCATAAGCCATTCCTTTTAAATATGGTTTCATACTTTTAATGCGAACATTTAAAGTGTCACGAAAGCTCTTGCCAATTAAGAATGGAATATCATCATATAATTGTTCATAAATAAGAGAATCTAAATAATTATATGAACACTTATCAATAGTAGATTTAGGAGATAAAGTTAGAGAATCAAACACTTTAAATTTCATAGTTTCTCCTAAAACTGTCATGGTAAGTTTTCCATCATGCACATCAATCACAGTTTTAATAGTTGCCATCAAAGATCTACCAAGGAGTATAGTTTGCTCTTTATTCCTTGCTGGTGTGTTTTCTATGTCAAGTACTACAAAATCAACTAGAATGATTAACTTATCTACTTGTACTAGCAAATCTTCCACTATACCTTTAGGTTAATTTATTGATCTATCAACAAATTATAGAGACATAGTGGTAGGCTTCAACTTTTCCAAACTTAGTCGTTCATACATCGAATAAGGCATCAAGTTGATGCTTACTCCCAAATCTAACATAGCTTTTATAACCTTTTTGTCACCTATTGTGATATCAATGATGAAGCTATCAGAATCCTTCATCTTAAGGGGCAACTGATGTTGAAGCATTATACTTGCTACTTGTACTTTTTCGTTATTCGCATATCACTTTTGTTGAAGCACATACTTTCATCATTTTGTATATAGAAATATATCATTAAAGCTCTAAAATACCCTTAAATATCTATATATAATTTGGACCAATCACTTGAGTGATTCAAAATTGAATTAATCGAGACTGAAATAATCGAAAAGTAAAATAACATGAACTTGAAACAATTAAAAATCCGAGCCTAATGTAATTCAAGACCTGATAACATTTAAAATTATAAATAATTTAAAATTAATTTAAAATCTAAAATGACTTGAAATATAATTATTTTTTGACGGAACATGATTCAATTTAGCCCCTGAACTTATTGTATAAGTACAATTTGGGCCTTATTACTCTCTTGGTGAACAAGTAAAGTTTTGCTCAAATCACCCCTTGAATAAGAGAGTGGAAGTCACTATCTCTTAAGAAATAGAAAAATATCTTTTAAAATGAAATAAAAAATATTTTAATTATTCTTAAAAGCTATATTATAATTTAAATATTCTTTTTATGAATATTAGCCAAAGGAGCTTTTGTTTTCATCAATTCACTCTCCTTTTATAGGGAGTCAATTATACTTTTTTATTTTAAGGTCTCCAATCATTTAAAAATATTACCTAGTAGATGTTTTAGTTGTGAACTAAAATAATTAACATGAATTATAAAAAATTATTATTAAAAACTAACAAAAAAGTTTAAGTTAAGAAATATGTAGTTTGCATTTATTCCACTGCAATCTTTTTAGCTTATTTATTAAACTTATTAGGTTGTAAATTTTATACTTGTTTGATAGATTTGGGCTTGTTTATTTAGTTATAGATTTTGGGCTCGATTGGTTGGTTATAAATTTTCAACTTATTAGGTTGTAAAATTTTAAGTTTCCTTATTGTAAATTTTGGACTTCTTTTAAGAGAATTGTCATAGTTGTCATTTATAAAAATAAATATATATATTTTAATATAATAGTATAAAAATGATATAAAAAAAAATGCATCTGTGCACAAATTTCGAAAGAAGAAAATATTAAAAAATACAATAATAAAAAAGATAAATATTTGCATTAAAAACTATGAATTATGTTAACGAAATTTTAAAATATTTTTTTTGCTAGATGTGCTCTACTCAATAACTTCTTTTTCTTTGTATGAGTCTAATTGAAGAAGAATCATTATTAAATTGTTTATTTAAATTATCTAAACTGCCATTGAAAAAAGATGAAAAAACTTCCACAAAGAAAAAGAAAAGGAACAGAACTCCCATAAAGAAAAATAATAAAATTATCATAAAATGAATATCAAAATAACATAATAAAAAAATAAACATCATAATAATAAAAATTAAAAACTAAATCAAATCTAGAAAATCTAAAATTATTAAGATAAAAAAACTAAAAATGCAAATAAAAGAGAGGATGGTTGGTCAAAAACCAATTTCTATCCCTTAAACTTCTTTCTTCTTTAGAAAAATAGAGAATAAAAACTTATAAAACAAAATAAAACAAAGAAAGAATTTTAAGTCTTGTTAATAAACTCTCTTTTCTCTTTAATAATTCCTTCTTGATTTTTAATGTAAGTTTTAGACTTATTTATTATATTTGGGCTTTTTCTGTTATAAATTCCGAGCATATTGATTAGATTTTGACTTGTTTGGCTTAAATTTGGATTTATTTGATTAAATTTAGTTCTTTTTATTACAAGATAATCATAACAATTTTTATTAAAATTTATGTAATAAATTATTAATGTTCAAACTTAGTAGCTAGCTTAATAATAAAATATTTTATGATAAGATACTTTTAATGTCGATAAAACTTAGTTTGTAAATGAGCAAAAATACTTAGATTCCAATTTCTTTAGTTTTAAATTCATAAATAACCTTTATAAAATGATTAAAATAGTTACAGAAATATGTCGACATTATGATAATTAATTAAGTTACTCATTAATCGATGATGATAAATTAATTGTTTCATCATTTAATTGATACTTCATTCAGTTAATAGAATTTTTTTATCACAAGCCTATTAGCTTATACAGGATTCCTATATGAAATTTATGAAATTAAAAACTAATATATTAAATAAAAAAAGTCTAAAAGAATATACATAAATTTATCCAAATATCGACCTTAGAAATAAACTAGACTTCGAGGTTGAACTGATTTTTGAACTATAATGATTCAGGTACTAAAAACTGTATACTCAAAACTACCGAAATTCAATCTGACATGAAAATGCAATAACTTGAGACTAAAATAAACAAAATCTCAGATAATTTAGAGTCAAAATAACCTAACATAAAACGAGACTAACTTAAATGCCTTGTGAATCCAACTTGATCCACCAATTTGCTATCTCTTCTTTGGTGATCAAAATACATGTTTTTTATTAGAAAAAGATTTATTTATTCTATATGAAATAAAATATTCTTATAATGATACTCTATATAGAAATAACATCTACATAATGATAAAGAATTACAGTCCTAATTTGAGCCAGTTATAAATAAGAAGAAATTTTCTATTATAATAAGTTATAGATTTTTTAAGTTCTGTTTTAAGAAAAAATTTCTTTATATTATATATAACTTTAAATATAAATATATTATATTATGTTTTATATTACTGTAGTCTTGTTTAATCTCATTAATCTTATTTGTATAATATAACAAAATATTTATTTATTTTATCTCTGATTTCTATTATTTCACTAACAAAATTAAATATTAAGTCCAAAGAAAAAAATTAGTATTTAAATCTCTATTAAGTTATAACACCTTCATAATAATAAATTTTTATTTGATTCAAATATATGACTATAGAAATATTTTATGTAAAAAAAAAAGGGGGAAAAAAATTAGGCTTTGAGTTTTGAAATATCGCCAATGATTCGGTTCAGCTTAAACCTCTAGTCAGCAAACTTAAGACTAAAATTGATCCGCCCCAAACCCATAATATTTGAGGCTCCCATCAATTGGGAAGGCCAGGTACATGCCACCGTCTTTCCACTCTCTTGGAGTTCATGAAATGTGAAGGTCAAATAAAAGGGCAAAGGATCAAATACCCCTTCAAGTTTGTATCTTAAGGTTAAATGAGTTCAATTTTAATTATTTTAGCAAATAAATCTATAATTTCTATATAAAGGTTAAATAGATCTAAAGTCTGACTAAAGTTGATGAAATTAATAGTAATAATGTTGATAATAGTTTGGCAAAGTCGGTCATAGTAGTAAAATAGATACAATAATTGTTAATTTTTATTTTTTCAATAAAACATAAATTAATTTATAATACATAAAAACTAAATTTTAATTTTCTAATATTAAAAATTAATTCAAATTCTATTTATTTAATAAATTTAAGTAAAAGATATCATAGACACGCTCATAATTTTTGAAAAATTTGAATCTATTTAGTCTTTAAATAACAATTTTAAATATATTTATTAAAATAGTTGAATTTGGATTTATTTGATCATGAGCTATACGTTCATGGAGCTATTTGACCCTTTATTCTCAAATAAAGTAGATCGATCTAATTTACAGTGAAATAATAAGATTAAGCATGTAATGAATATATATTTGGTTTTTCAAGAGTAAAACTGTTTCTTAGAAAGAAACTTAATAAACCACCGCCAGTCCTCTTCAGGAAGCTCAATCTTGGTTTTCACCCTCTTCGGGTTTCATCAAGTTAAATACGGGACACTTCTAAAATTGGGACTGTGGGTGATTGCCAGGGATAGTAATGGTAAGGTGCTCTCTACCCTTCGTAAATTTTTTCCAGGAATTTTTTGATCCGATGATCCCTGAATGCTCAGCCATAAGGGAAGCAATGGAACTTAGCATCAGAAGGGATTTCGGCCAAGTCGTGATTGAAAGTGATGCTCTAGCAGTAGTCCAAGCCTTGCAGGGTCTCTCTTCCTAGGGCGGATTGTGCAGTAGTCATTCAGGATATTTCAATCTATATATTCAAAACTGGGTTTGTGTAATTTTAATCACATAGATGGCACATAGGATTGCCAGGAAACCCCTCTTAGGTTCATAGCATAGAAGATGGACCTCATCTGTCTGTTTGGTTGGAAAAATCTGTCTCTGATCTGTACCTCTTCATTATTAATGAAATCTTTCTATCTTGGTTAAAAAAAAAAAACAAAAAAAAAAAAAAAACAATAAGGGTAAGAAAACTTAGCCTTAAATTGAAATTTGCAGAATGATATCTGATTTTATTTTATTCTTTTTAGCCAAAAAAAAAAAAAAAAGAATCCATTTGAAGTTGCAAACCCCACTCAACAATAGTAGTAATCCAACCAGAAACCCTTCTATGTAAGATGGAGTTTCAATTCCTTTTACATTCCCGGTCTACTTTTCTATTTGCAACTGAAATGTAGAAGCAATTTTGCAGTGCAACACCAATACCTGCAAACCAGTTGATTCACCTCCTCAAATAGCTCATACACTACAACATACAACTAAAATTCATTAAAGCTCTTATCTGTGGAATGTAAGGCTGACCTTCATCTTCATACATCCTGCATAGGCAGAGAACTGTCTTCCTGGGTAGATAATATTAAATCAAACCTATTGGAAAATATCTCCACAAATATGACCGCGAGTGTCTTGAATCTCCAAAATAAAGGACTAATAATCCATCAAATCTAGTGAAGCAAAGAAAAAACAACAGGTATTAATTTAATATATTAGAGACTGAGATATTAAGATTGTTGAGAAAGAAGAAACCATATGGTTGACTAGCTAATCTGCACAAAAATTACAAGGGAAATTGGCTTGGATGGAATATATTGTATCCGTTCTGCAAGTTCATAAGCTTTCAAATGCTACCAGAAGAGAAATATATAGACAAAGAATAATCAAACTTACAGAAGGACATTTAAAAGGTATCATTATTCTACTTCACTCATCCAATCTTGTGAACACATCAGAGCTTGCACAGTAGTTGGTCGCAGTGAACTCCATTCCCGATCAAGCACCCTCCTTCCGCTGTTAAAAGCAAGCTCTGGTGTAACCTTCAACATGGGTATTCCTAAGATATTTCGGGCCATCATTGCAAGGATAGGATACCTTGGAGTGTGAACCTTCCACCAATTTAATATGTTGAAATCAACACCACGAGGAAAGAGAGGTTCCTCCAAATACTTGTCCAAATCTGACTTCGTACCTTGACTCTGGGAAGTTTCATGGAGAAATTTGTCGAAGCCTGTAAGTCTATCCTTGCAGTCCCTATCAGAAATAAGTAAGCAGCCACTGTTACCTTGGTCAGAAGAAGCTAAAGGAGAGCCAATCGAATGTTCATTGTAGAGTGCCTTTATATACTCAAAAACTTCATCAATTAACTCTGCAGAACCTGTACCAAATATTTGTTGATAATAATACTCTATCAACTTTATCTTGAATCGAGGATCTAACATAGCTGCAACCGCTAAAGAAAAACTACATTTTTCCCAATAATCATCAAACTTATTTTTCATCTTTAATGCCATAGAACTAATAAAATCATCTGGATGCTTGCACCATTCAAGTAATTGCAAGTGAATATCACAAATCTCCGAAAAATACATATTCGCAGTTGTATGCTTGTTCTTCACAAACACATTTGTAACTTCAACAAAGTGTTTCAAGTAGCTCATAATGATCCTTGCCTTTTCCCACTCAAAATCGGTTGGACACATTGCATAGGCAGGGTCTTGTTCTTGAAGAAGGGCAAATGCCCACCTGTACTCCAGTGCAGCTTCAAGCATAAAATATGTTGAGTCCCATCTCCATGGATTGTCAAGGCATAAGCATTTCTGACTCTCAACTTCAGCTTGTAAAGCTATCTCATTGAACTTCATTTGAGTATCTTGTGAACTCCTAATATACCTAATGCTTTCCCGAATCTTATGCGTCACCTCAAAGAGTGCTTCCAATGCATCATGAACCATCAGATTCACAAGATTTGCAGCACAACGTATATCAAATAACATACCATTGCAATAGAGGAACCTATTCTGAGACAGCCGGTCTCTAATTCTATGGACAATATTGTCATTGGAAGAATGACTATCAAATGTCATTGAAAACAGTTTACGATCTATATCCCAATCCATCAAACATGACATGATTACTTCTGAATGCATATCTTCCGTGTGAGTCGGATCAACCAAAACAAAATTCAATACCTTCTTCTTTAATTGCCAACCTTCGTCAATATAATGTGCTATCAAACACAAGTACTCGGCATCATCTGAAGCAGACCACAGATTGGCACTAACACTAATCTTGCCAGGTAATTTATCAAATACTTCATAAACCTTTTGTTTCTCTTGCGAATAAATATCAATACAATCTGCCTCCACTCTATCAGCTGTTGCAAGCTCAAACAGAGGCTGTAAATTCTTAACAAAAGCCCTAAATCCAACATGATCAACCATTTGAACCGGATAACCATGTAAAATGATCATACGGGCTAAATCAAATTGACTTCGCCTTTGATCCAAGTTGCCCAAATTACTACTAGCAATAGTAACAGCATCATCTTTAACATGCCCTTGATCAAATTTATAATTGACAACAATAAGGGGTTCATCCCTTCTTTGTTCTTGATCAATGTTGACATTTGCAAGAGCAAGGGTCCCTTCTTTTTTCTTCGAGAGATATTGTGCAATGCCGCCATTATGAGATCTTCTTTGACACCTAATTAAATGATTCCTTAAATGAGAAGTCCCACTAGTACTTGAACCACTAAGTTTTTTCTTACAATGTCTACAAATGGCTACAAAGGTGTCACCCTTTTTAACTCTATCAAAATCATTCCACACAACAGATTTTAATCTGCTCGATTTCACTACTACTGCATCTGATAAATCCATTGCATTAACACCCTTTATTATAACTCACTGATATCTGCTCATAAAACCCAATTTAACAATAATGAGAAAGACATCTTCAGAAGCACAAAAAAATAAAAGAAAGAAAAGGAAAATCAGGGTTACAGAGAATTAAATTAGGGCAAAGTAGAAATATAAACAAATATTACAAAAGCACCTACTTGATTAAGCGGTGTTGGGAAAGCGGTGGTGGCAACGGCGGAGCCATAGCGTCGTTCTACACGAGTGGCCAAGCCAATTTAAAAAGAAGGAAGGTAATTGAAATTATTGAACAATGAAATGAGAAAAAAAATGGTAAGAATAAGAGAGAGAGGCGGCTGCAAAAAATAGATGACGCGAAACGACAAAAAAATATTAGGGCTTGCTAGAAACTGTAAGAAAATAAGAATAGCAATTAAATATAATTTCTTTTATTAAAATTATTTTAACATCGATATATGATAATTTTAAATATAATAATACTAATAAAGCGTGATGTAATTTAATATTTATAATAAATTATATAATATTAATTCATAAATATGTCAGTGATTCAAATCGCTTTAGATGCGTTCAATGCAATTGGTTTATCGGATAATAGATTTAAAATTTATAAGTAATAATTATTATTTATATTTATATTATATAAAATAATCAAATCTTAATTGTAAATTTTTAAAAAAATTCTATTTTACTTTTATAGAATTATGTTTAATGGTCTAACCGGTGCTAGTAGAGTTTCATCCGTAATTACAACTCAAGACTATATAACACAGCCATCAATAAATATCTCAAATTATTATTCTTAAATCAGTATTATCAATTTGTTGAATCATATTTAAAAATAATAAATCAATTTTTATATCTCTGAGAGTTATAAATTGATTAATGATATTCTTCAACTATAATAATTAAATTAATAGATTTAAATTTTATAATTAATTTTTAATGGTCTTCAATTTAGTCTCCATTTATCAATTTTACTAATTATTTAAATTACTTTCAAATAAAAATAATGTTTAATTACTAAATAAATAGTCAAAGTACAAATAAATAAGTTCGGATTTGAAATTTACTATACTAAGTTGAGACAATAGTATCCTGAGTTCACAAATTGAAATTTGTCCATCTGCAGGTATCCCGAGTTCACGAGACTCAATCGCCGAAAAATTTTAAAATTTTTATACAAATGCTTAAAAAATAAAATTAGTTTTTATACCCACACTTTTAAAAGTTAATAAAAATACGGTCACAACATAAAAAACACCTTTATTTAGGTTGCATAAAGCCTTATTGCTTGTTCTATCCAAAGAATGTTTATATTTGATTCTCTTTATGCATATATTCTCCTTCTAAATCTATTAAAAAAGATAAAATAAAATAAAGAGAAAAAGCTTACTTTAGCATATATATAACCAAAAACTTTTGTTGCCTTTCTGATGTTTTCTGACATTTTTAATAAAACCTTTTCATAAAAATACTTTAATAATGTTTTCAATGACATTAGTGAATATTATTCAAACTGTTCCTATTCTATTCATGTGAGCATTTCGTATAGAGATTATTATCTCAATAATAGAATCCATACCTATATAGAAACTGAAATGTATTCTTTTTAAAAGTTTAATTATATAAAACAAATAATATCAAATAAAAATTATTTTTAAAATTGATTTCATCTAACTATTTTGATGGGTTCTTTATGCAACCTACACCTAAGGCAGTGAACCTACCGATGCAGCCTAGCACTAGTGAGTATCAAGGTCGTATCCCTGGAAATCGGGTGAACCTAGAGTTACTACTGCTTGCTATGTTATCTAGTCTGAAATAGGGTGTGAAAGTTCTAACATACCAGCTAATGGTTATGAGTGCAATTAAGTAAATGAAGGACAACAATGGACAATTAAAAGACAATTGTAAAGAGAGAAATAAATCCAAAAGGGAGCCTAAGTGATGGAATTCTAAAGATGAATTTTATGGATTGCCGATCTTGCTTACCCGTGCCTAAATCCTGAATTGAATCCCGGTTCCTCTCTCGAGCTTACACGGATTCCTAAACTGCACTAACCTAATGGAATCTCTTCCTATCGGATTACTACAAATTAGCATTAAGTATGATTTAAGACTATTAAGAGTTGTTAGTTCTTAATCCGGCGAGTAAATCAACCTCATCTCTAAGTGTTAACTACCAGTCCTTACTATTCAAAATCCAGTTGTAACAAGCATTTCTCAATGTCAAGAAACAACCTAATAAACAATTAATCCAACGTCTCAAATTAACTGCATCAAACTTTTATTACTGAATAGCAAGAAGATTGCAAGAATGACAATTATAAAAAACTAACAATTAAGCATAATCCATCGAAAGGTGAACCCTAATGGATTCAAAAGATCTAGCTGCTCATGTTCATAGTCAAAGCAATTAAAGAACAAAATAAGGAAAAACAAATTAAAGGTATGTACACCCTTCTCTTTCAAGTTTGAATGAGAAACCCTAAATTGCAAATTCAAAATCTCAAACCCTAGTTGCCTCTTGAATACTCCCAAAGTTTGTCTTGATCTTCAATTCAATGTTGGAATAAGTGGAATCCCCCTTCAATTGATGAAAATTGATCTCTCTGGTCTACAATTGAGGTATAGGAAATATTTGATTAAGTGTGTGTCTTGAATTGAGTCCAAAAATCGTCTTTTCAATTAGAATTCAAAATCGCCTATATAGTTGATTCAAAGACGTACGAGTCCAGTCGAATCTGGGAGTCTGTCAGGCCGAGCCACCACAGGCCGTGCCCAAGGCGGTGCTGATCCACCACAGCCGGAGGCCGTGGTGGCTACTGGGCGGGCGTCATGAAATGGCACAATTGGGGATAGTCTCTTGATAATTCAAAGACGGCCGGAGTCCGTGCCGTGCTCAACCCTCGGGGTGCTTGTTCTCGCCCAATTTGATGGATTTTGCTCCGTAATCCCACGTATTTCCCTCGATTCGATGGTGTCCTTTGAAAATGACCCGCAACGAAAAGGAAACAAAAGGCAATTGATTCTAGCATAAAACGGGATAATCATGCATAAAAATGTGAACAATCGGGCATGAAAACATGTATAGTATGATGCTTATCAAATTACCCCATGCTTAAACTTTTGCTTGTCCTCAAGCAATTTACAACTCACTCCTCAAAAGATATCAAATAACTCAATCAAACTGCATTGCAGGAGGTTAGCTCAAAATAAATTTCAAAACTCATAATGATTTTTCCCAAAATCCCCAAATCACTAAATCCTTAAGAGAAAGAGCAAACTTAATAAAGTTGCTAAAGTTAAAATGATAAACCATCTAAATTAAGAAATTGAGAATCATGCCTCACAAGATATCACTCAAAACACACAAGTGTATATAGGTGAAAGAAGATCGCCAAGCTCTCAACGCGAAAATACGGGAAAAGTGCTTACCATAGGCTTGCTTATGGATTCAATCTCCACTACTACGAAATAATCAATATTCATGATCAAAGGGTCTTGAGCCAGTTGTAATGGGGTTAAGGTAAGGTACGTATAAATATGGAAAGTAGGCTACAAGTTACTTTGGAAGTTAAGCAAGTAATGCAAGAAAGTAATGAAGGATCAAGTCGTACCAAAATGAACACTAAGTTGCTCTAAAAATAAGATGATGCTCGAAATGAACTAAATTAATACTTTCTACTTTTTTTTGTTTTTTTCTTTTTTTTTGTTTTTTATATATAAATATATATACTATGTATATATATTACAACGACTTATGTAGGAGTTGTTGGTTATTGACACATACAATAATTGAAGGAAGCATCTATGAAAAATCTAGCAACTTAGTGAAATATATGAATGCGGATTGATCCAAAATAAAATGCAGCATAACTTATATAATTTCCAAAGCAACAATGGTAGAAAGAATGGTCAAATGAATAGAAGTGATAAGATGAGTGTCAACGTTATTATTGTCAAGAAAGGAATGGCTAAGGCTCAAAATTGGTTCACTAAGGGAAAAATAGGGTTAGGCTTTTTTTTTTTGGCCAAATTGTGTAAATCCTAAGTGCCCAAATCATCTCACGATTATTGACAATTCATGTAATTTCAACAGACATCGTAAAGCAAATTCTAAACAGAGATTCGCGAAATGCTCATTAATGAAGGAAAAGGGAGCATAATAGTGATGCACCAATTGGCTCAAAATCTCACCATTTGAGTGATTTAAAATTGCATGAATTCTCAACCCAAAGTTTAAATAGTCAATCACAATAATAAGCAGCAATATTAATAGTGTTCTATATCTACGATAAAGTAATATGGAAGAATTAAGGAAAAATACCGGTTCTGGATTGTAGTTGAGAGATTTATTCATTGCCTTCTTCCGAACAAGGTTCGATAAAAGCTATAAGGGAATCCATTCAAAGGAGAAAAAAGTCATCAACTACTTAATTAAAACAAAACTCAAGATAGGCACAACATCGGTAGGTCCCTACCCCACATTTTAGTATAACACTGTCCACAGTGTTAGAGAGATTTAGACCGAGGAAGCATATGATTCACACATTATGATTATGGAAGATCATCTTTTTTTTTTTAATTAAAAAACTATAATGTTCTACTTAACATAAACAAACAAGTGCAAGGAAATAACATAAAAGTAAACAAGCTAAAAGCAAGAAAGTAAAAGGAGATAACAAATTGAAAGAAAAAAAATAATAAAATAAAATAAAATAAAATAAAGAAAAAGGATGAAGGAAAATATCACAAATTTTTTTCTTTCCGCTAGAGTCTGTGACGGTGTATCCTCACCGGGTTGGATCTGCTGGAAGTTTGGAAATTTCGAGGAGGTCATGGTGGATCGGGGTCATGAAGCATGTCGCCAAATCGAACTCCATATCATCAATGAGCCGTTGATTTTGTGCTCCGACCTCTTGCATCTTTTGAATCGCACTACTATGAAGTCCTCGGGTGGCCTGTCTTTCTAAACCACTCGGGGAATTGTTGAAGTGTCGTTCAAACCGCCTAACTGTTGTGCCTTCGTTTCTTCTTGAAACCGCACAAACTGATCTGGCAGTCGGCCAAAGCACGATCCGGATGCTCGATGGCTCTACCGAATGAGAGGATGAGGCTCCAGATGAAGGCATAAACACTCTAGCTGGGTTAGGAATCCTAACATCCGGAATCCCAGTCGACGGATGTTGGGCTCCTCTAGCCGCTGCCTCTCTAGCTTCCCTGACTATTGTGCTCACGAGCCTATATTCAATACCATGTGGATGTCTAGTGGCCGTGATCATCTGCATGTTAATCATTTGTCTGATCCCTAGTGGTGTCATGTCACCAATATTTGAAAGCTCCGACAGACAGTCGTCCAATACATCTAGTCTCTTAGCTAACCTAGTCACATACGGACCGAAACAACAATGCATCTTCTTCTGAGCGTCTACTATAAATGAACGGACTTGGCGAGCCAATAAATATCCCAAGTCTAGCTTCTTCCGATATTGCATAGCCCAGAAAATAAAGACATCGATCGTGATCGCCCCAAACCGTCCCCCTACCGTAATGGTGTAAGCTAGTAGGGTATGAATGTAGCGGAGATGGTCCGTAGGCTAGATGCCTTAGACCTGCTTGGGTAGTATGTTTCCCAGGCCTCATTACCAATGAATCCCACATGGCGTCATATGAAATTGGATGGATGTAGAGACAACCTTGATACTCCTCCCCCGAGATTTCTTGTTCAGTCCATAATCCCAAATGCATTCCAAATTGTGGGACCGACATCGAGAACTCCCTTCCCCCAAGCCTAAAATAAATTGCACCAGGCTGATGCCAGTTTGTGATCATTCTGTTGTGTAGGAAGAAGGTCGAGGAACTCGATCGTAAGCTCACGGTAGGTTGGCTCAATGATGTCAAAGAATCTCGCATATGGCAGAGTCTCGATCAGTGTATGCACATCTTGAGCCAATCCCACTCTCTCTAGGGATGTGAAGTCTATGCAACGGCCCGCCATCACTTGCTTCCATCTCATGACTTGGAATCTACTTTCATTGTCTGCATTAGGGAATGTCCACAATGGATGACGGCCAGGTGTGGATGGATTCACGCAGTGCTCTCCGAGGTCGGACTATTTCGTAGTGGTGGAGGTGGAAGTCTTTGGTCGTTACGTCTTTGTGGAGGAAGACGTTCCTTCACCACGTGATCGCTTGCTGGTAGCGACGCGTTTCAGTTGCTTTCTACGAGATTTATCACGGTCCGTCATATCACCTAATGCAACGAATTATTAGTTTTTTATAAAAATTCAAGTTAATGAAAGAAATAATCTACCGAATCAACAGCATAATGATTATACTTCGACTAACCAAAACTTGTATAAACTAATAAACCGATATATATCAATCCAATTTATCATGAACCGAAGAATTGCAATTTAAATCTAAACATTATTCATGCTTTGCATGCTGTAGGCACATTTTATTTCCACCAAAACCCCACAGTTATTAATTTCATAACCAACTACACCACAAACACAACAACTAATGTAGATTAACCTAACCAAGGTCATATAGTTACACTATAGAGCTACCAAAATATCCTAGCATGTCCTAACAAAAGTATATGTCTAAAATAGAAGTGAAATCATAATAATAAAATAAAAAAAAAATATAATGCAATAAATGAAGGGACTTACCTGAGTTCGCTTAGGAAAGTGAGAAGGGTGAGATAGGGGTATAAGAACAACACCTTTGAGCTAAGAAAAACAAAAGGGAAGCAAAATTTTGAGGCCTCCAATTCTTATAGGCACGGTTTCGGGTGAGGTAAGGCCGTCTTGATCAAGACGGCTAGGACTCGGCCCGTCGATCCTTTAGCCTTCTTTGGATGCTCCTTGGCACGAGCATTGCAGTACTGTGCTAAGCACGGCTAGGGGTTGTGTCCCGTCTTTCCTTGGGCCGTGACAATTGCTCTTTATCCTTCAACACGGTCTTGACTCGGCCGTGCTCATCAAGACACGGTGATGCACCGTGATGGCCACAGTGGTGAAACGGAGTTTTTCTGGCTTGCCTTTGCCGACTCGAGTCGCCTTGCCCCCATACCTATAATTAACACATATGCATGTAATTAGATCATTAAACAAGTAGATATGGTCAAACGGAAGAGTTTGTCCTCTTCGATTCTATAAGTCCAAAAATTAAAATTAACCTAATTATTTTTAAGCAACTATAATAAAGTCAAATGAAAATAATGAAACAATCACAACTAATTAAAAACATGAAAGTATAATCCAAGTCGAATGTACGAAGTGCTTATTTGCGAGTCTTAAGCGTGACTCATCTCGGATCACCCTTCTGTGCATACAAAGCCAGTCAACTCGTTGCTCACTATCCAACGAGTTACAATGATATCGCTTTAGCCGATGGCCGTTCACTTTGAAGTTCCCTTCTCCGGATGATGCAACTCTACCACTCCATATGGAAAGACTTGTCCGATCCGAAATGGTCCGGACCAACGAGTGGCAGCTCGGGAAACAGACGAGGCGAGAGTTGTAAAGCAACACTCGATCCCCAACCCTGAAATTCCTTAGGCTCACGAATCCTTTGATCATGCCATTTCTTAGTCCTTGCTTTGTAAGTTGAGGAGTTTTCGTATACTGGGCGCCACTCATCTAGCTCACTCACCGCCATTGCCGCCTCCTTACCCTGCATAATCAATATCAAAGTTACAAGTTCTAAGGGCCCAAAGTGCCCTATGCTCTAACTCAACAGGCAAATGACATGACTTTCCATAAACAAGGTGATAGGGCGTAAAACCTATAGATGTCCTAAAAGCAGTCCTAAACGCCCATAATGCATCATCTAACTTAAGAGTCCAGTCCTTCCTATTGGTACTAACGGTTCTCTCTAAAATACGTTTAATACCCCTATTAGTTACCTCAACCTGCCCACTAGTCTGGGGGTGATAGGGAGTAGAGAACCGATGAGTAACTCCGTACCGCTTAAGTACTTTCTCTAATTGGGTGTTGCAGAAATGTGTTCCTCTATCACTAATAAGCGCCCTAGGTATGCCAAACCTAGCAAACAATCGCTTAAGGAACCTGCAAACAACCCTAGCATCATCAGTGGCTATAGCCTGAGCTTCAGGCCACTTAGAGAAATATTCAACAGCAACCAGAATGTACTTATTACCATACGAAGAGGGAAAGGGTCCCATGAAGTCGATGCCCCAGACATCAAAAATCTCAACGACTTGCACACTGGTTTGGGGCATCTCATCACGAGAAGAGATATTACTTGCGCGCTGGCAAGGGTCACAAACCTTAACAAATTTCCGTGCATCTTGGAAGAGCGTAGGCCAATAGAATCCCGCCTCAGCACCTTCCTCGCAGATGGTTTCGCTTGATGACCTCCAAGTGGGTCCCTCATGGCATTGCTTCAATATTTGGAGAGTCTCCTCGCCATATACACAACGGTGAATCACCCGATCTGCACATACTTTAAACAAAAGGGATCTTCCCAAATATAGTATTTCAAATCGTGAAGAATTTCTTCTTTGCTGACACGTCATACCCTTTGGTAGAACCCTAGCAACCAAATAGTTAGCATAATCAGAAAACTAGGGAGTATCAGTGTATACCTGAGTGACATACAAATGTTCTTCTGGAAATCGATCATTTATGGTCGTCTCATCAAGTGCATCTAAGTGAGGATTTTCCAATCTCGATAAATGGTCCACGCCGGATTCTCTCACTTCTTATCCTTGATCTCGACGTCAAATTCCTGTAATAAAAGAATCTACCGAATCAATCTCGGTTTCGCATCATTTTTCAGGAATAAGTACCTCAATGCCGAGTGGTCCGTGAAGACAATGGTTTTGGAGAGAACGAGGTATGATCTAAACTTGTCGAATGCGTAAACAACCGCCAATAACTCCTTCTCTGTGGTGGTGTAGTGTTCTTGGGCTCCTGTCAAGGTCTTGCTGGCGTAGTAAATGGGTTGAAACTTCTTTTCAATCCTCTGTCCAAGCACAACTCCAACTGCATAATCACTAGCATCGCACATCAGTTCAAAAGGCAGCCCCCAATCCGGAGAAACCATGATTGGGGCTGTAGTTAGAAGTTTCTTCAGTAACTCAAAAGCTTCCACGCATGCATCATCAAAAATAAAAGGTACATCCTTAACTAACAATTGAGTGAGGGGCCTAGCAATCTTAGAAAAATCTCTAATAAATCTCCTATAAAACCCTGCATGGCCCGGGAAAACTCCTACTGACCTTAACGAACTAGGAGGAGGTAGCTTAGATATTACTTCTACCTTAGCTCTATCCACCTCCATCCCAGCCTGAGAGATCTTATGCCTTAAAACAATCCCCTCTCTTACCATGAAATGACATTTTTCCCAGTTTAGTACCAAGTTAGCCTCAATACATCTAGCTAACATGCGCTCAAGGTTTGCCAAATAAAGAGAGAAAGAATTACCAAAAATAGAGAAGTCATCCATAAATACCTCCATAGACTCCTCAATCATGTCCTCAAAATAGCCATCATGCACCGAAATGTGTGCATTGCACAGTCCGAATGGCATCCGTCTATAAGCAAACGTCCCATAAGGGCGGGGTGAAGGTAGTCTTCTCTTGGTCCTCGGTGCAATAGAATCAGAAGTAACTCGAAAAGCCATCAAGAAAACAATAAAACATGTGGCCTGCTAAACGTTCAATCATCCGATCAATGAAAGGAAGAGGGAAAGTGGTCCTTCCGAGTTGCATCATTAAGCCTACGGTAATCAATGCAAACTCGGGCGAGTCGGGATCGATTCATCCTTCTCATTCCTTACCACTGTGATGCCTCCTTTCTTGGGTACAACTCGCACAGGACTAACCCACGAATCGCCGGAAATGGGATATATCAAACCTGCATCAAGAAGTTTAATTACCTCCTTCTTTACCACTTCTTTCATGTTCGGATTGAGTCGTCTTTGAGGCTGAACGGCCCCCAATGAAATCTTATGAGAGCGAAACTTGGATTTATGCCCGGGATATCGGCTATATTGAAAGCAAAGGCCTTCTTGTACTTCCTTAGAACTTCCAACAAGCATGGCTTGTTCTTCAGGAGTTAGATCGGCCGCTATGATTCGGTAAGCGCTTCTCTTCATCCAGGAAGGCATAAACCAAGTGGCTCTTAGAACTCCTTCCGATTCTAAAACGGTGGGTCCTCGAATGAAGTCTTTACTTTCCGCACCCCAAACCCTGGCCAAGAAAAAGATAGGGATCGGTTGACAAGCTCGGCTTGAAATGAGTTGCTCCAACACTTGCTCATTGGACAACTCCTCCTCATCCCTCGGCCTAATGCTACTTGCGAAAGGGTCGAACATAAAATTTCTTGTAAATGAGACTCAACCACATCATCAATAACATCAATAGAATATACGATTATCATACTCCGTTGACTCATGGAAGTGGCCAGTCAAAGGTAATGGTCTCATCATTAACTCTAAGCTTAAGCTTTCCATCGCTTACATCGATAACGTACCCCTCGATGTAGCTAGGAAAGGCCTACCCAGGATAAGAGGCACAAGTGCTATCACCCTCCATATCCATTACCACAAAATCTACAGGAAAGATAAATTTATCTACCTTTACAAGTACATCTTCAACAATACCTCTAGGAATTTTAACAGTCCTATCTACTAATTGAACACTCATCCTAGTAGGCTTTGGCTCATGCAACCCTAATTTGGCAAATAAACTAGTGGGCATTAAGTTAATCGGCTCCTAAATCAGCCCAATGCACCACTAATTGATAAATCACCAATCATACAAGGGATAGTAAAACTCCCTGGATCTCGTCAGCTTGAGTGGCAGTTTGTTCTGGAGAATAGCTGAACACTCCTCATTAAGCACCACCTGACCAAGATCCTCCAACTTCCTCTTGTTGCTCAAAATCTCCTTTAAAAACTTGGCGTATTTCGGCATCTGTGAAATTGCCTCAACAAAAGGTAAGTTAATTTTCACCGCTTAAATAAGTCAAGAAACTTACATCAGATTGCTTGTCCACCATATCCTGCCTCAACCTTGCAGGGATATGGTACCGGGCCGATGCTCACAGGCTCTTTGCTGTCGCCTTCTTTCTTTCTCTCATTCTCTACCATCTCAAGGTCCGGTCCTTCCTTACCGGCTCGACTGCACGATTGTATTATCCTTATCGCCTAAATGCGAAGAACCGGTCAAATTCTTACCTAAACGCAAGGTGATAGCTTTGCAATGCTCCCTCGGGTTTGACTCATAGTGCTAGGGAGGCGATCCTCAAGGTCTCTGAAAGCATCTTAGAAATTTGGCCAATTTGAGTCTCCAAGTTCTGAATCGAGGCCTGCTGATTCCTAAGTGCACTATCAGTCTGCTGGAATCTTGTTTCTGTAGATGTCACAAACTTCATCATGAGCTCCTCTAAATTTGACTTCTTTTCTTGGGGAGGAGGAGCTTGTGCAGGCCCAGCTGGTTGTTCTTTGTGGTACATTGATGAAGTCTTTGGAAACTGGCGGACCCTGGGCATTATTGTTCCTCCAACTGAAATTGGGGTGATTGCGCCATCTAGGGTTGTATGTATTGCTGTAGGGGTTATTCTGCTGTCTTGGGGCATTCCCCATATAATCAACCTGTTCAACATCAGAAGATATAGTAGAATTAGATGGAAAACTAATAGAAGATGAAGCAAACATACCTCCCGCAGTACAGTTCGCACTGTAATGCGGGCCACCACAAAACTCGCAGCCCAACGCTCACGCGTGAACCCAAGATCCTGAGTTGGTCGATCTTCTTGGCTAGAAGCTCCACTTGAGCTGCCAAGGCTGCTGTAGAGTCCACTTGGTTGACCACTCCTTGTCTTCCTGGTCGGTTCCTAGAGGATTGCCATTGATAGTTGTTCATGGCCATTTCCTCTATCAAGTTCTGAGCTTGCTCGGGCGTCTTACTGTTTAGCGCCCCACCTGCTGCAGCATCCACCATCTGCCTCGTTGCGAGGTTCAACCCGTAGAAGGTCCGAACTGCATCCACACCGGCAATCCGTGATGTGGGGCAGCATCTCAAAAGATCTTTAAATCTCTCCCATGCATCGACATGCTTTCATCATCAAACCGCACAAAGAAGATATGTCATTTCTAAGTTTAGCAGTTTTAGCGGGAGGAAAATACTTATATAAAAATTTTTCAGCCAACGCCTTCCGGTGTAGTGATCACCATTGTGGAAGAGATTGCAACCATCTCTTTGCTCTGTCCCTCAAGGAAAATGGAAACAATCTCGGTACCGAATGGCATCATCTAGTTGTTCCATTAATTTTGAATGTGTCACAAATCTCCAAAAGTTGGAGATATGTGCATTGGGATCCTCACGAGCAATCCTCCAAACTGCACGCTTTGTTGGATCATCTGGATAACATTGGCCTTTATCTCAAAATTGTTGGCCGCTACAGCAGGTCTGACTATACTAGTTTTCGTCCCATCCAAAGATGGTCGAGAAAACTCGTACATCGTCCTCTGATCCTCATCGGCGTGGGGGTCATGGTTTTCCATCGTGTCTAGTCTATCCACAGGTATCTCAACCTCAATCTCCTCCTCTTCTAATTGCAACCTCTTCCTTAAGAGTCCGAGGATCGTTCGGATCGGATAGAGGCTCTACAAGATTCGAGTTTGAGCTCCTGGTCATAAACTACCTGAAACCAAAAGTCCACACAACCACCGATCAACAAAAAAAATATAATAATAAATAATAATAGAATTAAAGAATAAATGAATAAAACAAATAATGACTAAATTAACACAAAACAATTCACTCTAGTTCATCAAGAACGGCCAAAAACTTGATGGGTTCTTTATGCAACCTACACCCAAGGCGTTGAACCCACCGATGCAGCCCTAGCACTAGTGAGTATCAAGGTCGTATCCCTGGAGATCGGGTGAACCTAGAGTTACTACCGCTATGTTATCTAGTCCGAAATAGGGTGTGAAAGTTCTAACATACCGGTAATGGTTATGAGTGCAATTAAGTAAATGAAGGACAACAATGGACAATTAAAAGACAATTGTAAAGAGAGAAATAAATCCAAAAGGGAGCCTAAGTGATGGAATTCTAAAGATGAATTTTATGGATTGCCGATCTTGCTTACCCGTGCCTAAATCCCTGAATTGAATCCCGGTTCCTCTCTCGAGCTTACTGGGATTCCTAAACCCTGCACTAACCTAATGGAATCTCTTCCTATCAGATTACTACAAATTAGCATTAAGTATGATTTAAGACTATTAAGAGTTGTTAGTTCTTAATCCGACGAGTAAATCAACCTCATCTCTAAGTGTTAACTACCAGTCCTTACTATTTAAAATCCAGTTGTAACAAGAATTTCTCAATGTCAAGAAACAACCTAATAAACAATTAATCCAACGTCTCAAATTAACTGCATCAAACTTTTATTACTGAATAGCAAGAAGATTGCAAGAATGACAATTATAAAAAACTAACAATTAAGCATAATCCATCAGCAAAGGTGAACCCTAATGGATTCAAAAGATCTAGCTGCTCATGTTCATAGTTAAAGCAATTAAAGAACAAAATAAGGAAAAACAAATTAAAGGTATGTACACCCTTCTCTTTCAAGCTGAATGAGAAACCCTAAATTTGCAAATTCAAAATCTCAAACCCTAGTTGCCTCTTGAATGCTCCCAAAGTTTGTCTTGATCTTCAATTCGATGTTGGAATAAGTGGAATCCCCCTTCAATTGATGAAAATTGATCTCTCCTACAATTGAGGTATAGGAAATATTTGATTAAGTGTGTGTCTTGGAATTGAGTCCAAAAATCGTCTTTTCAATTAGAATTCAAAATCGCCTATATAGTTGATTCGGCCGAGTCCGTCTTGATTCAAAGACCGAGTCCAGCCGTAGGCCGAATCAGGAGTCTGTTGCCGAGCCACCACAGGTCGTGCCCAAGGCGGTCGATCCGCCGTGCGTCTTTGAAATGGCACAATTGGGGATAGTCTCTTGATAATTCAAAGGAGTCCGTGCCGCTCAACCCTCGGGATGCTTGTTCTCGCCCAATTTGATGGATTTTGCTCCGTAATCCCACGTGATTTCCCTCGACATCGATGGTGTCCTTCGAAATGACTTGGAAAGGGAAACAAAAGACAGTGATTCTAGCATAAAACGGGATAATCATGCATAAAAATGTGAACAATCGGGCATGAAAACATGTATAGTATGATGCTTATCATATTTCATTTAATTTTATAAAAATCTATTCCTTTTACAAAAAGTTACAATAATCTTTTATTAGTTAATTTTAAAATATCAAATTAGTTTCGAGCTTTAACCTTTCAAATGATTGGTCAAATATTCATCTAAATTGTATTATATTATGTTTTAAAAAATATATAAAATCTATTTCTCATATATAATACTACTCATTAATTCTTCTATAACATTTAACATAAAATAAGAAATAAAATCTTAATAAAAGTGATAAAAAAGAAGAAGCAAAGAACCAAAAAAAAAATTGATTCAAAATCAAAAAATTAAACTGACAAAATAAGTTAATCAAATCGGCGACTTATATATATATATATATATATATATATATATATATATATATATATGGGGTTAACTGCCTGCGATATAGAACCTATAGTCATAGGTGTAACCTTATGTTCAATATTAAAATTCACAATTGAAGCATCCGAGGCTGCATTAATTGGGGAGACCGAAAATAAGGAATTGTTTTATTTATAAACTTATAAACTTCACCTTCAACAAGCATAGAGTTATTTCAAGTCTTTCTATCCCGATTAATGTGTCTTTCTCCTAAGACTTGAAACAGTAAATAAAAAGATCATATATATATATATATATATATATATATATATATATATATATATAGAGATAGAATTCATATAGTTAGAGCTAATGTAATTAAAAAATTATAAAATTTATTACTATATTTAGTTAAAAATATAAAATAATTTTTAAGATATGTGATAAATGATATATTAAATATATTATAAGTTATAATACATATTTTTTCACTATAATGGATATTGGAAAGAAAATACAATGTATATAAATTTTAATATAAAATGCATTCTCATATCATTTTGTATGTTTTGTGTATTGACTATTATATGAAAATAGGTATATAAAGAGAATACATCAATGATATATTATATTAAAAAAACTTATTTTGTACAAAAATATAAAAAAAAAGTTTCCAAAGTATAAAGTGTCACGACCCCACCCGTGGGCCCGTGACCGGCACTAGGGAATGGGTAGGCTTAAGGCCACCGAAACCCGTAGTAAGCCTGACACTTACTGATTTAAACCAATCTCATCTCAAATTAATATTATTAAAGCCACAATTTATCTTAATAGTTACACTTTACAAAATTACTTCGGTCTACCAGAAAAACTAGGCGAGACCCGAAGCTCAGAAAATTTACAACTGATACATTTACTATTACTACTGCGGAGAATCTAAGATTTACCAATTTACATACCAAATTAAATACATCACCCGATGATGAAGGAGTCGGGTTATTGAATAAGAGTCGCGAGAGGACTATGATCACAAATCGAAAGAAAAAATGAGGACCCGAGAGTGAGTTAAAATCAAATAATCTAGAGACTATTGCTTCTTCTCAAAAAAAAAATATAGATTATTCAAATCAGTATATCAAACCATACTATAATCATACCCTACTATTTTCTTCGCATAAAATATTAATCATTCGAATCAAAATATCAACCATGCAAGTAAATACAATCCATATTATAATCATACCATAATAAATTAATAAATAAATAAATAAAAATATATTTTTACTTTTACGGGACGAGTGGCTCGGTAGAACCCTAAACCCCAAAATCTAGTAGTCATTCGGCTCTCTTAATCCAATAAGACTGGCGCCCCGAGAGCAATGCTCGACCAGGGACCTTACCTCCAGTCTGGTCACTTAAGTATCCAAATAAGAAATCTAGTAGCCATTCGGCTCTCTTAATCCAATAAGACTGGCGCCCCGAGAGCAATGCTCGACCAGGGACCTTACCTCCGGCAATCAACTGAACTCAGCCCAGTGAGCAATGCTCGATCATGGCAAACAAATCCATAATAACCTTATGTCCATAATCATTACCGGTGCGCATGCGGTCCTGATGCAACCCACCAGGTGGCATGTTCTACGAAAGCCACATTTCCCAAAACGCAATCATCACATTTAATAAATATCATTGTTTAATGAAATCATTCAACACATATCGAAATAAAGATTAATAATTTAGGATAAGGCTACGTGCAATTCGTGTCGACAGAATAATAATATCTGTATTATTATAACGTTACTAATAATAATATTTATATTATTTTCAATAATTAATAGTCTAGTGAAATTATTTACGTTGCGATACTAATAACCATATTATGCATAAACTTTCAAAATAGCATATTAAATCAGACTTAGCAATAGTGCAATGATTAAATAACTTTAACTCACAGGATTGGGCGACCTCCTAGCCTCGGTTGGGCGAGCGAGCCCGACAATCTAGTCACGGAAAACAATTTATCAAAACGATGAAACAATTACAATAGATCCTAGGTCTAGATTCCTAGGGTGACTGTCTAAGAATCTCGACTCGGAGAATTCTCACCGAAAATCCGTGCGAACCTCCCTTACAACACGAACATTACCCCCCGTAAAAACGGGTCTAGGACCTGCCAGAAAAACACTCCAAATATCCAACAATTTAAACAATGGGAGTCGGGTCTCCAAACTTCACTATTTCCCGACTCCGCCACACGCGACAAAACACAAGGCAGTCAACTGACAAACAATTATTTTTGACTCACAATAACATCAAATACACAATATAATCCAATAGACACAATTAAACCAAGAATTTCTAAAATTAACAGGCCAAAGAAAATATTGGCTTCGCCTCGCCACGAGTCCGATGGCGATCCCCGCCCGATTTTTCAATCCGACACCCGATCACCCGGAGAGATTTACGGACGATCTCGACCGTCGATTTAAACGGCCCGATCGCCACGAAACCGGTGCCATCGCGAAGCTTGGTGAGGAGAGCGATCGTCCGCCGAACTCTCCTCCGGCCACCAAAACCGATCGCCACCGAAGTCGAACGACCTTGGCCGCCACACGCGATTCCTCACGCCCTGCTTTGGCCCCGCTGCCAGCATGCGTCCCTGCCACGCTGCCTCTCTCTCTCTCTTCCGTGTACGCTCTCTCTCTCTCTCTGCTTTCTCTCTCCCCGATTCCATTTCTTTCAATATCGACATTAGGCCCCCGAACTTTTCCTTACTACAATTTGGTCCCTCAACTTTCTTAATTACTTACAATTTCATCCCGCAGAATTCCAATTTGACTCCCAAACTTCTTTTTAGCCTTTCAATTAAGCCCTTAACTAATTAATTTGGGCCGTTGAAAATACACAATTACAAAAATACCCCTGACCGACATATTTATTTACGAAAATACCAAACTCACAAATTTCCATTAAACCCTCACAAAAATAAAATTATACTTTCAATCCTTATTCCAAAATAAATTTCCAATTTAGTCCTAACACACAATTAAATTAAATAATCAATTTCCAACTCAAAATTTAATACTACTAATCAATTATAATACCAATTTTCCCAAAATTCTTTTATAAAAACATCCTTTATAATTTCTTCCAAAATTTTTCAATATATAATTTTACTTATATAAATATGCATTTGGAAAAAAAATTTGAATAACCAAAATATAATCATTTCTCAAATAGTTTACTTAATTACTCCTTAAAAATCAAACTAATTGGATATGGAAAATAACTCATTTATTAAATATATAAAAAATTCCGGGTGTTACATAAAGTAAACAGTATATACTAAGAATACGACGAGTTTATTTCAGGTAAATGATACTCTGATTCTCATTGAGTTTTCTTCACTTAAATTTTTAAAATTATCTTTTTATATTTTTTGATATACAGACACAATACTTCTTTTTCTTCACAAAAATGAGCTTAGTAACAAATTCTATATCAAGTTAGAAATAGTTATCCACGATTACAAATAGAAAACACTACAAGCCTCATGTTCTATATAGAATTAAAGAAAAAAAATTACTTCACTAAATACCCTCTATGCATAACTGCTACAGAAATTCAATCACAATACAACTACTTTACATTAAATTCAAAGAGAGCAAATTTATAATTTATAATAACTAAAGAATCAATAACTATTCTTAAAAATCTTTTGACAAATCAAAACATTTCAAATTACAACGACTAAGCAAACATGATAATATAAACCATTGTTAAGCAAATTGGAGAAGCAAAACGTGAATGTCGTGATAGATGATTTATACCAAGTTCATTTCGAATATATGAAAGATATCATCGAAGTATATTACATGTATATTCAGCTTATATTTAAATAGACTTTTAAACTTAACATTATATAGTGTACTTTGAGTATATAATAAGTATCTACTACCTTTTTTAAATCATAAAACCATAAAATTAATTTTGAAATTATATGTGATTCATGTACAAATTGTACAACACTTTTAAATTGAAAGTTATATTAATATAAAAATATGAACAAAATAATAATAGATTATAAAAAAGGGTCAAAGAAAATATAAAAAAGATTTTAAAGTATATAGTAAAAAGTATACAATAAGTATATATTTTTAAAATCTAAAAAGTTTATTAAAAATAAGTTTACTTAATTTATATATATAGTATTATTCATTAGTCTTTTTATATTTATTTTAATAGAAAAAAATTTTATGTCCTATATTTTTCAAAAAAATTATATATATATATTTTTTTATTTTAGTTTTATTAATATTTTAACTCTTATATATATATATATATATATAAATTTAGTTATTTTTATTACTTATTAAGTTGAACTAATAAAACTTTTGCATATTGCAAGTTATTTTTGTATATTTTATATTCATGATTCAATTTTTAGAATTCTTATTTTTATTTTTATATTCTTATTTCTTGTCTTTTCACAAAAATATATATGAATTTAAATATCTATTTTATATATTGATTATTATATTCATATAAATATTAAAAAAAGAATAAATTGATAATAGATTAAAAAAATTTCAAAAAAATATAAAATAAATTTAAAAAACCAGTAAAAAATATATAATGAATATATAACTAGCATAATTCAGATATATCATACTCTGATTATTACTGATTTTCACATTCCGATCATAAAATCATCTTCTATTTTATTTTTATGTACAAATATAGACATATAATCTTTATTTTTCTTCACCGCAACACACAATAAAAGAAATCAGATATGTAAATTTTAATATAAAGAGTATTATATTATCAAAGGACTTTAGTTTTTTAAACTTGGTAAAGATAATATAAGACAAATCAAAATCAATACGGAGCAAAAAAAAATAGCTTTGCCATCATCATCACCATCACCACCATCACCATTTGATTTTTTTTTTTTTTAAGACACAACGTCAATATTTTTCTTTGAAGAGGAATCATCAATATTCTTTTTACAATCAAAATCTCCAATTTCTTAAAAGATAAATTATATTTTGCATCATATTTTCAATGTGTTAATCCAAAATTGAAAAGATCTCTTGCATAAACAAATTAACCACTAATTTTCAAGTAATAGTCAAAAATTTCAAATAGGACTGGCAATTCGTATCGTGTTGTGTCTAATTGTATTGTTTAAAATACGTGTATAATATAAAAATAGCTAATCCAAACATGCATCGTTTAATTAATTGTGTCAAAACATCAAAATTAAACACAAATACATTTATTAACTAGATTAAACGGGTCAACCCGTTTATTATTAAATAAAAAATAATTATTTATAATCTAAAAATATATATTTAATTAATTATAAAATGACTTAAGTTTTGAATTATGAATTTAAAACATAACTATATTTTTACAAGTGATAAAATTATTTATATAAATTATTATTTTAAATAAATATATTTAATTGTATCACTCACGGGTTAGATAAATCAACCTATTTAAACCTAATACTTTTTTATAGTGACCCGTTTATGGATCGAACCTATTTATTCTAAATTTAAACTGTTTAACTACGTATCGTTTTAATTGGGTCGTGTTAATAATTACAAGTCTTAGTTTTAAAGAAAAAAAAAAGAAGAAAAAGAACAAGAAAAAAATTAGAAAAACAAAGAGTATGAAGGGAAGAAATTGTGAAAGAGTCCAAAAATTGCTAAAGGACAAAAAAGAAAACAATACTGCTATAACAGCGTAAAAAGGAAAAGAGGAGAAAGCATAAAAATAAAAATCAAAACTCAATGTATGAAAGTAACAAGAAAGAAAAGAGCGTTCCCCGTGTAATTTTCTAAAAAAATTTTGAGAATAAAGAATTCAATCTGAGCAGACCAATGGAAAGCCCACATATCAGGAGTCTAGATGTACAATTATTTTGGCCAAAAAGTGGCTGAACAATTCTAGATCGTCGTTTGAAGTTTCGGAACCGACGAGCTTGATCAAAGGTGAAACGATGAAAATCGAGACTGAGCTTTACTGTCCTAAAGTTTTTCGATGTGGAAAACTCATTTTCAGTGTCTAATTATTCATTGGAGGTCAGAAAATGGTTGTTTCAAAGGTGACAACCAATTTTGGATGTTTCTGGTAAAACCAAGGGTGGAACTGAGTTGGCGACGTCGAGAAGAGGTTGTGGTAGGAATTCCACAATCAATGGTGGCTAGACGGCAAGGATATGACGAGAGAGGGAGGGGCGGCAATGGGTGACTCATGGAGAGGGAGAGGGGTAGAGGAAGGGCCAAACTGAAATTTTTCTTTTCCCAGAATTTCAGTTAGATATTTTCTTATAAGAAAAGATAGCCACAGTACCCAAATTATAAATCCATTTATCTATATATAACGTATTTTATTAATTGGGGATTAAATGATAATTTCACAATTTTAATGTCCAATTAAGCGATAAGTCATTAATTTTCAATGCTCAGTCACCAAAAATATATTTTAACTTGGAAAACTATAAAATAATATATTTTTTTAATTTAATTTATATCAGGATAAAAATTTAAAATAAAAATAAAATAAAACTCAGTATACTAAAATAAAAGAATTTAAGAAAAATATAACAATTTAAATATAATTAATGATAAATAAAGTATCACGTCTAAACATGTCTTAAGATATTTAGTGGTCTAAGAAATATTAAATTACTAAAATACTCTTAGAAAAATAATATTTAATTAAAATAAAAATTCAAATTATTACACTACATATATCTGTAATGATCGCAAGTGACTTATTGATAATGTGCTTATAAACATGCATGAGCAATTTTTTGTACATTTATGCTCATTCTGGTACACGTGTGTGGTTGGGAATAGAGTTAGGAATTCTAGTTCCCTTCTAATAGTGTGGTTCATATTAGATACTGAGAGTCAACGATCGCCTAGGAAGTCGAGTTGACGGTGCACGCATAGTTGAGGCTCTTCGAGGACTGTAAGGTAGAAATTGTAAGTTCTACATGTCAACTAAGATAGGTAATATCACATATATACTTGCGTGTTAGCCTCCTAGTACCTTGTATTTCATGCCTAATGTATTTGATGGACACGAGTATGAAAAATGCACCATGAGACATAAGTGATATGACCCTATGACCACTATATTTCATTTGATACCAAAGTTCAATTATTATTATCTAACATACACATTAATGATTCGCAACTATACATTACACCAGTTTCTTATTACGGTTTCTAAACGTCTGATAGTTGTTTGCCACCGATAGTTGTTCATATTTTTATTTGGTTCCAGCCTTCGCGCTTACTATTTATTTAGCGCCCCACCAGCCTGCTGCTGCTGGTCACCAAAGATACTGCATGCGTTGCAAGGTTCAACCCGTAGAAGGTCCGAACTGCATCCATACCGGCAATCCGTGATGTGGGCGTGATCTCAAAAGATCCTTAAACCTCTCCCATGCATCGACATGCTTTCATCATCAAACTGCATAAAAGAAGATATGTCATTTCTAAGTTTTGCAGTTTTAGCGGAGGAAAATACTTGTATAGAAATTTTTCTGGCCAACTCCTTCCGGTAGTGATACCACATTGTGGAAGAGATTGCGACCATCTCTTTGCTCTGTCCCTCAAGGAAAATGGAAACAATCTCGGCCCGAATGACATCATCGGTTGTTCCATTTATCTTGAATGTGTCACAAATCTCTAAAAAGTTGGAGATATGTGCATTTGGGATCCTCACCGGGCAATCCTCCAAACCGCACGCTGCCTTTGGATCATCCGGATAACATTGGCCTTTATCTTAAAATTGTTGGCTTGCAGAATTGACTATACTCGTTTTCTCGTCCCATCTAAAGAGGGTCGAGCAAACTCGTACATGGTCCTTTGATCATCATCGGCTGGGGTTGAGGTTTTCCATTCGTCAACTCCTTGAACTCGAACTGTAACTCTGTCCTCCTCCTCATTGGTGAAGCGCGTCTCAATAATCGAGAGAGCACTCGGGTCGGGATAATGGTGCTATAGGATCGGGGTTAGAGCTCCCCGGTCATATACTACCCCAAACCGACAACCAAACAACCACCAATCAATTAAAAATAATATAATAATAAATAATAAAAAAATAAAGAATAAATGAATAAACAAACAATGACTAAATTAACACAAAACAATTCACTCTAGTTCACCAATTCTGTTGTTTCTCCCGTAGAAGCGCCAAAAACTTGATGGGCTCTTTATGCAACCTACACCCTAAGGCGGTGAACTCTGAGTGCAACCTAGCACTAGTGAGTATCAAGGTCGTATCCCTGGAGATCGGGTGAACCTAGAGTTACTACTGTTTACTATGTTATCTAGTCTGAAATAGGGTGTGAAAGTTCTAACATACCAGCTAATGGTTATGAGTACAAATAAGTAAATGAAGGACAACGAATAATCAAAAGAAAATTGCAAGGAGAAAAACAAGCCCAAAAGGGAGCCTAAGTGATGGAATTCTAAAGATGGATTTTATGGATTGCCGATCTTGCTTACCCGTGCCTAAATCCTGAATTGAATTTCGGTTCCTCTCTCGAGCTTACCGAATTCCTAAACCTGCACTAATCTAATGGAATCTCTTCCTATCGGATTACTACAGATCAGCATTAAGTATGATTTAAAACTATTAAGAGTTATTAATTCTTAATTTGGCGAGTAAATCAACCTTATCTCTAAGTGTTAACTACTAGTCCTTACTATTCAATGTCCAGTTGTAACAAGCATTTCTCAATGTCAAGAAACAACCCAATAAACAATTAATTCAACGTCTCAAATTAACTGAATCAAACTTTTATTACTAAATAGCAAGAAGATTGCAAGAATGACAATTATAAAACTAACAATTAAGCATAATCCATCAACAAAGGTGAACCCAATGGGTTCAAAAGATCTAGCTACTCATGTTCATGGTTAAAGCAATTGGGGAACAAAATAAGGAAAAGAAAATTAAAGGCATGTACACCCTTCTCTTTCAAGCTGAATGAAAAAACCCTAAATTTGCAAATTCGAAATCTCAAACCCTAGTTGCCTCTTGCTCGATTTGAGAACTAATCAGCGAACCTCGCCCAATCTTCAATCTATGAAGGGAATCCGATTGAAACCTTGATCCAAGTCTCATTTTTTCTTGGTTTCAGCTCAGAAAATCCTTAAAGAGAGAAAAATTAGGGTTTTGGACGTTCTAACCCTAGCCTCCTTTTTCTTTCCTCTCTTCGTTCTTTTAATTATTTCTCCCTGTCGCCGCCAACACGGCCGTGTTCTTGGCCGTGTTGGGGACACGGGCTGGTGTTCCTGGCCGTGTTACTCTCTGTGGCCGTGCTCCCTAAAAACTTCCTTTTCTTTGATGTTTTGATGCACGCAACACGACCGTGTTGATGCCCGTGTTAGGAACACGGCCAGTGTTGAAACCAACACGGCCATGTTCAACTTCCTGATGCTCGTACTTAGCTTGTTTCGGCAGCTTTGACGTCCAATTATGCTCCAATTCTTTCCTTTTTCATTCTTTGACTTCTTTTGGACCTAATGCACACAAGCAGATACATAAGGTGAGTGTTGATACCAATTCATATCCAAATATCCATAAAATCAATTTTAAAAACCCCATTTAGATGTGTGTATTTTACGCACATCAGTTGACATTATGCATTTTACTTATTAGCCAATCCTAAGTATTTTTCAATACAGTGGCATACTCTAGATGAACTTTAGAATGGTAATAGAATGCCATCATCAACCTGGAATTCCTTCGCAATAGTGATTAGGGGAACTTTAGAACAAATAATATTTTTAGTACCAATAAATCTAACATGCTCAAAAGGTTCAATTTCATCAAGCAAAACAGCTTCATTCTTCATTAACTCAATCTTTGTATCTTCATTAACAAAAAACTCTTCATTGTTGAATTTATTCA
Source organism: Ricinus communis (assembly GCF_019578655.1). NCBI lineage: Eukaryota > Viridiplantae > Streptophyta > Magnoliopsida > Malpighiales > Euphorbiaceae > Ricinus > Ricinus communis. The sequence continues at coordinate 15,117,363 of NC_063260.1, forward strand.
GAGGTAGCAAATCATTGTCTTCCTCGCCATCTTCAATTATCACATCTTCAGAATCTACATTGACTTCAGTAGAGCAATTTACCTCATTTACATCATCGATGTTAGTGTTTAATGATGGCTTTATCTTTAAGATGTTTAAGAAAGCTATTAGTCAACATCTTGAACTCTTCAAGCTCATGCTTAAATGCTTCAAGACTGATTCTTAAAGATTTATTCTCCTTGGACAATTCATTAACAAAAACTTGACTTGGTTGTCTATCTAATCTCTTAGGTTTAGATTTAGAAGAATAAAAATTCTGTTTACAATCTTCATAACGATCATTTCATTGACCATACATCTTATCATAAGATTGATAACGAATATTTCGATATTGTCTAATGAACTCAGCTTCATGAAACATTTCTTTTTTTCTTTACGTCTAAGGATGAAATAAAGATGAAAATAAAGAACCACAAAGACGTCTGAAGGAAAGAACAAAAAATATGATATGGAATTTGAAGGAAAAGAAAAAAAAACAGCATAAAGAGATTAACAAGAAGGGACAATAAAAATTCATTTAATGAACACAAAAGTGTAAATTTTAGAAAAAAGAGTACTTAGAAGGACAAAATTGAAACAAGAAGAATTCGACACAAAAAATAATGAAGAAGATGAGAAACTTCAATAACACACAAAACACAAAGATAAGCAAACCTTAGCTTGAAGCAAGCTCTGATACCAAATGATAGGAAATCATCATCTTAGCAACCATACACCCTAATAACTAATGAGTTATGATACATATGGAATGCAAGAAAACACCCTCCAATCAAGATGATTCCAAAACCCAATGATCTCCTCAAGTGAAGTTAGGGAAAACTAGTTCCAACAATGAAACTAGCACTTGAATTCAACTCCAAACGCCACAAACCAAGTATGATTTGATAAGTTAAGAATCAAACATAAGATTTTAGTTAGAGAACGCCATAAACTAAAAAAATAGTTTGATAAGTTCTAAGTTCATGCAAGAACTTAAGCAAAAGCACTCACAAAAAGCAAATAAAGATTATCATTCATCAATTATCTCTAACAATCATGGTCCTCTTATTAGGGCAATCACGTGCATAATGACCATGTCCAAGACACTTAAAACACTTCAAGCTTCTAGATTGATTAGCTTGATTCTCAACTTTGTTTTTGCTGCCTATTTTATTTTTATTCTTATTCTCATCCACTTTAGGCTTAGCAAATTTATCATCCTTTTTACTCCAATTCGATTTCCAATTAGAAGAACTAGAAAATCGAATTAAGTTTAGAATCAAACTTACTTGCACCTTTTTGCTTGAGTTGCCTTTCAATTTTCATGGCCACATTCACCATGTCCTCAAGCTCCACTTAATGTTGAAACTCCACAAGATCAGCAAAATATTCTTGTTTAGACCATTCAAGAATCTTGCCATGGTAGCCTCTCTATACTCCTCCATCTTTGCTTTAATCATAGCCATTGCTCTGATACCAAATGATAGGAAATCATCATCTTAGCAACCATACATCCCAATAACTAATGAGTTATAATATATACGGAATGCAAGAAAACACCCTCCAATCAAGATGATTCCAAAACCCAAGGATCTCCTTAAGTGGAATTAGGGAAAACTAGTTCCAACAATGAAACTAGCACTTGAATTCAACTCCAAACGCCACAAACCAAGTATGATTTGATAAGTTAAGAATCAAACACAAGATTTTAGTTAGAGAACGCCACAAACTAAAAAAATAGTTTGATAAGTTCCAAGTTCATGTAAAAACTTAAGCAAAAACACTCACAAAGAGCAAATAAAGATTATCATTCCTCAATTCATCTCCAACAATCATGGTCCTCTTATTAGGGCAATCACGTGCATAATGACCATGTGCAAAACACTTAAAACATTTCAAGCTTCTAGATTGATTAGCTTGATTCTCAACTTTATTTTTGCTGCCTATTTTATTTTTATTCTTATTCTCATCCACTTTAGGCTTAGCAAATTTATCAACCTTTTTACTCCAATTCGATTTCCAATTACAAGAACTAGAACTCGAATTAAGTTTAGAATCAAACTTACTTGCACCTTTTCGCTTGAGTTGCCTTTCAATTTTCATGGCCACATTCACCATGTCCTCGTGCTCCACATAAAGTTGCAACTCCATAAGATCATCAATATTCTTATTTAGACAATTCAAGAATCTTGCCATGGTAGCCTCTCTATCCTCCTCCATATTTGCTTTAATCATAGCCATTGCTCTGGTACCAAATGATAGGAAATCATCATCTTAGCAACCATACACCCCAATAACTAATAAGTTATGATACATATGGAATGCAAGAAAACACCCTCCAATCAAGATGATTCCAAAATCCAAGGATCTCCTCAAGTGAAGTTAGGGAAAACTAGTTCTAATAATGAAACTAGCACTTGAATTCAACTCCAAACGCCAAAAACCAAGTATGATTTGATAAGTTAAGAATCAAACATAAGATTTTAGTTAGAGAACGCCACAAACTAAAAAAATAGTTTGATAAGTTCCAAGTTCATGTAAAAACTTAAGCAAAAACACTCACAAAGAGCAAATAAAGATTATCATTCCTCAATTCATCTCCAACAATCATGGTCCTCTTATTAGGGCAATCACGTGCATAATGACCATGTGCAAAACACTTAAAACATTTCAAGCTTCTAGATTGATTAGCTTGATTCTCAACTTTGTTTTTGCTGCCTATTTTATTTTTATTCTTATTCTCATCCACTTTAGGCTTAGCAAATTTATCATCCTTTTTACTCCAATTCGATTTCCAATTACAAGAACTAGAACTCGAATTAAGTTTAGAATCAAACTTACTTGCACCTTTTCGCTTGAGTTGCCTTTAAATTTTCATGGCCACATTCACCATGTCCTCGTGCTCCACATAAAGTTGCAACTCCATAAGATCATCAATATTCTTGTTTAGACAATTCAAGAATCTTGCCATGGTAGCCTGATAAGCATCATACTACATATGTTTTCATGCCCGATTGTTTACATTTTTATGCATGATTATCCCGTTTTATGCTAGAGTCACATGTCTTTTGTTTCCTTTCTCGTTTCATGTCATTTTTGAAGGACACCATCAATAATCGAGGGAAATACGTGTGATTACGGACTAAAATCCATCAAATTGGGTGAGAACTAGCACCGAGGGATTGAGCACGCTGACTGACCCTACGGACCGTGTCTAGAGGTATCCCGTTGTGCCATTTATTACGACTTGTATTAGCACTGGCCTCTCAAAGCCGCGGCCTATGGTGGCTCGGCCACGGCAGGCGGCTTGAAGGGTCGGCACATAGACTCACATATTCAAGACGGCTCGGACTCATTTGAATCATCACACTTCGACTCATTGTCCAGGCCAATCAACTATATGGGCAATTTTGAGTTCTTTGAAGAGAGGGGGAGAAGAAGTGACATAGAGCCTCAAGTGAAGCTGTTCGGTTCTCGTGCATATTATTGAGTGCGAGTGAGAGTTGTGGGGAGTAAGAATCCTGAATCAAGGTTAGAGTGCAAAAACCGTAGTGGAAGTAATTCAAGAGGCAGTTTGGGAGATTAATCAAAGTGTAGATCCGGATTTGGGTATTCATCCAATTCGAGAGAAAAGGGTGTACATGTTTTATTTTCATTATTCTTTCATTGTAATTGATTTCCTAGATTGTTTTAAACATGAACATGTTTAGCTGGGACTGATTTAATCCATTGGGATTTCTTTACTATGTTGGCTTGATATTATATTGTTGGATTGTTTGAGTTGGTTTTGTATTCTTCGTGTTTTCGGTGATTAATAAGATTATGCATTATTCATGAGACGTTGTGAATTGTGATGTTTAGATTGCTTTATGAGATTGAGAAATCCGTTTGGCAATTGGAATTTTGAATAACAAGAACTGGTTAATAATCGCTTAGAGATAAGGATAATTAACTAGCCGGATTAAGAATTAACAAAGCTTAATAGAGGCGGATTAAAGCTTAATGCTAATTTAAGAATCAATCGTTAGGAAAAGATTCCAACCTTAGGTTATTAGGTTTAGGAATTGGTTATCTCGAGAGAAGGGAATTGACAATCAGAATTGCTAAAAATTCATCCACGGGTAGCATAATTAGACTCACCGATCCTTTATCTTTTGTTCGATTGCCAACTAGTTTAGATTCCCTTTGGGTTTGTCTTCTTGTCTTGATTATTTCACTTATCAATTACTCCTGCATCTCCCTCAAAACTTAGCTTGTAGTTAATAGTTAGTTTAGAATTTATTCATTATCCATTTTAGGTTAATATAACAAAGAACAAAGGAGTAACTCTGGGCCTTCACTTTCCGAGGAATACGACCTTGATACTCGCCATTAGTGCTGTGGGAATCGGACCTGTGGGTTCACCGCCCTTGGGGTGTAGGTTGCATAAAGAGCCCATCAAGTTTTTGGCGCCGTTGCCGGGGAACGTTTGAAAACTAGAGTGAAATTTGCTATTTGTTAATTTAGCCTTTTTTTTTCTTTCTTATTATTTTATGATTTTTATTTTTATTTGTTTAATTATTTTATTTTATTTGTACATATTTATTTAGTTTAAGTTTATGATTCGGATAGTGAATGATAAGGAGGTTCAATGCTAAATTCAAACTCTTTGTATGACACATTGGAAAATGGGATCGGGGAACCAAGAGAGTGCTAAAAATTGGGATGCCCGTGCATCTTTAGATGCTCGAGTGGAATCGTTTGCGGGGCTACCGATCAACTCTCTTCTCCTATCCTTTCATCTCAAGTCTTTTGTGAATTTTGTTGTGGTTTACATGTGTGTAATGATTGTCCATTGTATAATGATGTTGCTCATTGTTCTTATATCGTGAACAGGGTGAATTATCACGGAAGTTGGCCAAATGACTCATAGAAGCACTTACAATCAAGTGGAGCACTCATTCACCCTTGGATGGAGCTTAGATGACCAAGAACCACCGAAATTTGTGACTAATCTTGCACCATCAACTCAAGGTGAAGAGTTAGTGTTAGAGGAGGCCGATGATGAGGTTTATTGCAAGTCTTGAGGATAGATTCCAACAAAGCAGAGAGGTACTTAAAGGTCAACAAGCCTCAATTAAGAACATAGAGCATCAAGTAGGCTTGATCTTTCGCCACCGGGCGTAATGGGGAACTCCATTAAGGCTCTCTCGAATCAGAGCATTGCGCCATCACTTATGCTCGTCGGTAAGAATTTTTCGGTTTATCTACTATGTTTGGACGATGATGTCATGCGGGTGTGATTTCTTGAACATGGAGATGGAACCCGAGGAAAAGGAAGAGGCAAACATAAGCCCTCTGAAAGACTACCAACCGGAATGTACAGTTGATGATGTTGAGTTGCGATTAGAGGAATTGTTGATAGATTTTCCACAAGTCCCTTCAATGATGGAAGATGAGCACGAGTTATCCAATGAAGAAGTCTTGGAGGAGCTCGAGTTCTCTAACAAGTGAACCAAGCCAAGGGCCCCAGAAAACCATCAACACTCCACGTATGAAATTGCCCAACGTCGATCCTTCCAATTGTTGAAACTCTAGCTTTCAAATTGGAAGAGCCCTAGAGCATCATGACTACGTGCAATTATATGAGGAGCGAGTTTTGCCCATCATCGGGCAAACTGACTTGACTATCGGGAAGAGGAAGTTGACGATTATCCCTCTAAGCGGATATTTGAAGCCATTTGCTTGGAAGAAGGATGGATGGTGTCGCCAATCCCCACCGTTTGCTTTTCACCATGAGTCCAAATGAAGACTCATCACATAAAGAAGCGCTTTTGGGAGGCACCCCAAACTTTATCTTTAATCTTTAATATTTTAACCTTTTTGTTTTGAAACATTTTATTAGTTTTAGTTTTCATATTTTCAGTTTGATTTTATTTCTTTATTTTATTATTTTCAGATTCTACCAGGAGGTCTTGAATTTCAACATCGGCCTTGATGGATGATCAGGCGATCCCCTAGATCTTTTTATTTTTCTGCATTTATTTACTTTATTTTTCATACATGTCATGCACTTGGATTGTATTGCCTTTGTTCTCTTAGTTGAGCATTCCATGCGGGGTATCCATAACATTTTACACCGAGGGACAAGTGTGTTCTTCAAGTGTGGGGGTGCTTATGGGTAAACCTTAATCTCTCATATGGTTTTAATATATACGAAATTGCTATGGCTAGGTGTTGTGTATTTTTAGGGGATGTTAGGACAACGTGTTTTTATGCACTTGAGTATGCTATTTTTTGGTGATTGATGACTTGATTTATAGAATTGTAGTTACTTTTCTTTGTTGTTCATTGTCCTTGGAAAACAATTTATGGTGTTACACACATCAACCCCACCTCTTAGTGTTAAGCCGGTGTTATTTAATTATTTGATTGTCAATTTTAACTTAGAACGTTGATAATATCATATGCATGTGTTTCTTAAGTAATGATTCAATTAATGATGTTGCGAACCAGCGCACCTAATACCACACCGAAAGTGAGATTTTGAGCCGGTTGAGCATTCATTATACTTATGCTCTTTATATTTCTTGTTTGAGTGTGCATTGTACTTAACTTTGCTTTTAGAACTTGCTTTGTAATGCGTGTTGAAGTTACATGAATATTGTGAATACCATGAGATGATTTGAGCGATTTAGGATTCACTACATTTGACCAAAAGCCTATCACCTTATGTTTCCATTAGTTAGCCAGTTTTGAGCCTTAACCTTTTCTTCATAATCTACACCTATACACTCAATTATACCATTCTTTACATTTATCTTTCCTTTACCTTATACCGAATTTCTTTCCGTGATTTATTCAACTTTATGTGGGATTAAAATGCTAGTTGCTATGTTGGTAAATTCACTAAATCTTTTTGACATTTTAAATGCTCCCTTTGATCCAATTTGTATTTGTTATTCTTTATGTTTATTCGGAGTTGTATACGGGGCGGTTTAAATGCTAGTTCATTATTATAAAAAAAACAAAAAAAAAGAGAAAAAAAAAAAGAAAAAAAGAGAGAATATATAATAAACAAATCTCTTTAATTATTTATCTTTTATTGGATTTAGAGCATTCGGCGTTATTCTATGAAGTAGGATTTTAGTGAATGATTCTTTTTGTGATCTTAGGCATATAATCCTTTGAGCATATACTATTGTTTATCGCACAATTCAGACTTTCACACTTATCCAAATCTCCGTACCTTTACCTTAGCCCCATTTTAACCTTGGTAAAGACCCTTTGATTTTGGTATTTACTTATTCACAGTGAGCGAAGATATGATTTATGAGCAAGCTTATGGTGAGCGGGTCTTGTGCATTTGCTTTGGAGGATTTTATTATTCACACCTAATATACACGTTGAGCAACCTTGGTGAGTCCTTGTGAGGCATTGGTTCATGATGTTTGTGTTGAGTTGTCATTTAAGTTACTCATGCATTAATATTATTTCCATTCTTTGTTAATGATTTGTAATTTGATTTATGATTAGTATCCTTTCGAGATGTTTAATACTCTCTGTTGTGGACTAAAGGGGCAAAAGCGAGCGAAGCTGAAAATTGCTAATTGTAGTTTTATGGGGTGAGTTGTTAATCGCCGAGGACGATAGCTTAAGTATGGGGTAATTTGATAAGCATCATACTACACATGTTTTCATGCCCGATTGTTTACATTTTTATGCATGATTATCCCGTTTTATGCTAGAATCACTGTCTTTTGTTTCCTTTCCTGTTTGGTCATTTTCAAGGACACCATCAATAATCGAGGGAAATCACGCGTGATTCTGACCAAAATCCATCAAATTGGGTGAGAACCTAGCCCAGGGTCGAATGCTGACCGTAGTGCTGAATCAAGAGGCTATCCCCAATTGTGCCATTTCGCGATTGTAGACACGACCTCAGCCTTGGTGGCTCGGCCTGATTGAGCCAACTTGGAAGGAGTCGGCCTGGGACCAAATCCGAAGACTCGGTAGCAATGAATCATCATAGTATTTGAATCAACTATACGGGCAATTTTGAGTTCTTTGAAGAGAGGGAGAAGAAGTGACATAGAGCACAGAGTCGTTCGCCGCACAGCGCAGGAGTTGTCGGGGAGTCAAGAATCGAATCGCAAGGTTCGGAGTGCAAAAACCGTAGTGAAGCAATTCAAGAGGCGTTTGGGAGATTAATCAAAGTGTAGATCCGATTTGGAGTTCATCCAATTCGAGAGGAAAGGGTGTACATGTTTTATTTTCATTATTCTTTCATTGTAATTTATTTCCTAGATTGTTTTAAACATGAACATGTTTAGCTAGACTGATTTAATCCATTGGGATTTCTTTACTATGTTGGCTTGATATTATATTGTTGGATAGTTTGAGTTGGTTTTGTATTCTTCTTGTTTTTAGTATTAATAAGATTATGCATAATTCATGAGACGTTGTGAATTGTGATGTTTAGATTGCTTTATGAGATTGAGAAATCCGTTTGGCAATTGGAATTTTGAATAACAAGAACTGGTTAATAATCGCTTAGAGATAAGGATAATTAACTAGCCGGATTAAGAATTAACAAAGCTTAATAGAGGCAGATTAAAGCTTAATACTAATTTAGGAATCAATCGTTAGGAAGAGATTCCAACCTTAGGTTATTAGGTTTAGGAATTCGGTTATCGAGAGAGAGCAAGACCGGTTAAATAAATCCGGGTAGCATAATTAGACTCACCGATCCTTTATCTTTTGTTCGATTGCCAACTAGTTTAGATTCCCTTTGGGTTTGTCTTCTTGTCTTGATTATTTCACTTATCAATTACTCCTGCACCTCCCTCAGAACTTAGCTTGTAGTTAATAGTTAGTTTAGAATTTATTCATTATCCATTTTAGGTTAATATAACAAAGAACAAAGGAGTAACTCTAGGCCTTCACTTTCCCGAGGAATACGACCTTGATACTTGCCATTAGTTAGTACGTAGACTCACATGGGGTGGGTCAGCATCGTTAGGTTGTATAAAGAGCCCATCATAGCCTCTCTATCCTCCTCCATATTTGCTTTAATCATAGCCATTGCTCTGGTACCAAATGATAGGAAATCATCATCTTAGCAACCATACGCCCCAATAACTAATAAGTTATGATACATATGGAATGCAAGAAAACACCCTCCAATCAAGATGATTCCAAGATCCAAGGATCTCCTCAAGTGAAGTTAGGGAAAACTAGTTCTAATAATGAAACTAGCACTTGAATTCAACTCCAAATGCCACAAATCAAGTATGATTTGATAAGTTAAGAATCAAACACAAGATTTTAGTTAGAGAACGCCATAAACTAAAAAAATAGTTTGATAAGTTCTAAGTTCATGCAAGAACTTAAGCAAAAGCACTCACAAAAAGCAAATAAAGATTATCATTCATCAATTATCTCTAACAATCATGGTCCTCTTATTAGGCAATCATTGCATAATGACCATGTCCAAGACACTTAAAACACTTCAAGCTTCTAGATTGATTAGCTTGATTCTCAATTTTGTTTTTGCTGCCTATTTCATTTTTATTCTTATTCTCATTGATAAGCATAGTTTTACACATATTTGCTTCATATTATTGCGTATGTTCTTAGCAATTATTGTGCTTTTATTCCCAGATCACCCGTGTTTTGTGTTCTTTTGCATTTCAGGAACATTTATAGGACCATCATCGTTGTTTAAGCAATTATAGATCAATACGACGAGAATTCATCAAGATCGACAAGAGTCTACATCGAGCACGGCACGACTCCGGCTCAACCATTGGCTTTGATTCTTGAAATTGGCACTTTGGGCACGGCTCCGAGCCACCACCACCGCTTCGACCGTGTGGTGGCCAACAACACGAGCAACACCGGCCCCGGGTGGCCAACACGCGAGGCTGGCTCTGTTGGCAGAAACCCTACTCGGTGAGATCCACGGTCGACCAACGCGGCCTTGACCACGGCCTTGTTGAGTTAAATATATAAGAAAAATGAGGTTTTCTTATGAGAGAGGGGGAGAAAGAGTGACATCGAGCCTGTCGGTTTGGTCGCGCACAAAGCTCGAGAGAGTCAAGTCGAAGAATCCGGGAATCATAGATTAGTGCAAAACACACAATGTGAGCAATTCAAAGGCGGTTTAGAGATTAATCAAAATGTAGATCCAGTTTGAGAGCTATCGTTCATCCAATTCGAGAGAAAAGGGTGTACATATTTTATTTTCATTATTCTTTCATTGTAATTGATTTCCTAGATTGTTTTAAACATGAACATGTTTAGCTAGACTGATTTAATCCATTGGGATTTCTTTACTATGTTGGCTTGATATTATATTGTTGGATTGTTTAAGTTGGTTTTGTGTTCTTCTTGTTTTCGATTATGAATAAGATTATGCATTATTCATGAGCGTTGGGTGGATGAGATTGCATGAGAGAAGAAATCCGCTGGCAATTGAATAATAACTAGAAATCCTTAGAGATAAGGATAATTAACTATAGCCCTGGATTAAGAATTAACAAAGCTTAATAGAGGCGGATTAAAGCTTAATACTAATTTAAGAATCAATCGTTAGGAAGAGATTCCAACTTTAGGTTATTAGGTTTAGGAATCAGCTCCCTCGAGAAGCCAACCGTTCAATTCATGGTGCATTCCTCTCCATCTGATGCATAGTAGATCTAGATTCCACTGGGTTTGTCTCTGAGGCCAGTGATTATTTCAGAGGCAATTATCCACATGGATTCCCATGGGAACTTATCTCCTTAGAACTTAGCTCGTAGTTAATAGTTAGTTTAGAATTTATTCATCATCCATTTTAGGTTAATATAACAAAACAAAAGTAACTACTCGGCTTTCGCTTTCGAAATCGACCTGCCATTATTCTGGGCATGCGACACACGCTTGATTGCATCATCACTCATCCGGGCTTTAGCAAATTATCATACTCCACTCGATTCGATTTCCAATTAGAAGAACTAGAACTCGAATTAAGTTTAGAATCAAACTTACTTGCACCTTTTCTGACACCTTTCCATTATTCACACCATGTCCTCAAGCTCCATATAATGTTACAACTCCATAAGATCAGGAATATTCTTGTTTAGACCATTCAAGAATCTTGCCATGGTAACCTTTCTATCCTCCTCCATATTTGCTTTAATCATAGCCATTTCCATTTCTTTGTAGTACTCCTCCACACTTATGGTTCCTTGCCTTAGAGTTTGCAATCGTTGATACAAATCTCTATAGTAATAGTTAGGAATGAACCTCTTCCTCATGACGCATTTCATCTCCATCCATGACCCTACGGGTCTTTCTCCATTTCTTCTCCATTCCCTACATAATTGATGCCACCAAACATTAGCGTAATCAGAAAACTCAACGGCAGCAAGTTTTACCTTTTTCTCCTCTGAATAGTTATGGCATTCGAAGATCATCTCCACCTTTTTCTCCCATTCTAAGTAGACATCAGGATCATTCTTTCCTTGAAAGGAAGGAATTTTCATTTTAATGCTACCTAGGTTGCGATCTATACCATCTTGCCTTGATCTCCTACTGTGTCTCCTAGGATGGTCATCTCCACCAAAAGTGGTTGCTTGGTCATCCTCTAAGTCATGTTCGGCATCATAATCCTCTTGTTCAAAGGCTAGTTGCCTTTTTCTTCTAGGCTCGTTTTGAATCCTTGTAATAATTTCATTGCCTTCTCACACTTTCAACAACATCATTCATCCACCTATACATTCTTTCAAACTCCTTTTGCATTGCTTGCAAAGTTTGCTCAATGGATGCTCCAACACTACTTGAAACTTGTTCTTTTGACATTGTGCAAATACTTAAAAAAACAAGTTATTATAGCCTCAGAAAAACACTCCCTCACGTGTTTCTCTAAATTAAAATGTCACACCACTTGTGTTTCACTCAAAGTTTTTAGCTTTTCTCGATGCTACTCTCACCCTTATTGCCTTTTACCTCTCTTGCTTTTACTTTAGGTTCTTAGATGAACTAATCACCTAAAGAAACCAAATCATATTATGGCAATTCAATGGAGTGAAAAAAAAGGTTGGTCTAGATCAAGTTGTTAGGTAAGGCCAAATTTAAAGTAGCTGGACACAAGAAAGCAATGAAATAAAATAATAGAATAGGGCTTCTATGTCGTCCAAACCTTCTTTTTGTTTCATCTTTTGATTCTTTTTTTTAATGATAATCACAAAATTGAAAAGAAATTATGAATAACACAAATTTTTTTAGCAAGAGACAATAAAATTTTACTTTATAAACATAAAGGTGTAAACTTTGGAAAGAAAGAGTACTTAGAAGGATAAAAGAATTGAAACAAAAAGAATTCGGCGCAAATAAAGAAAAAGTGAAGAAGATGAGAAACTTCAATAACTCATAAAACACAAAGATAAATAAACCTCAACTTGAAGCAAGCTCTGATACCAAATAATAGGAAATCATCATCTTAGCAACTATCCACCCCAATAACTAATGAGTTATGAAACATATGAAATGCAAGAAAACACCCTCTAATCAAGATGATTCCAAAACTCAAGTATCTCCTCAAGTGAAGTTAGGAAAAACTAGTTCCAACAATGAAACTAGCATTTGAATCCAACTCCAAATGCCACAAACCAAGTATGATTTGATAAATTAAGAATCAAACACAAGATTTTAGTTAAAGTACGCCACAAACTAAAAAATAGTTTGATAAGTTCCAAGTTCATGCAAGAACTTAAGCAAAAACTCTCACAAAGAGCAAATAAAGATTATCATTCATCAATTCATCTTTTATAAATGAATTTGGCTTTGATATTTATAGCCAAAATAAGACAAAGAAACCTAAATGGATGTCTTTTGAGCTTTCTCACGTTTTCCCCTTTAATTCCCCTTAAAACCCATTAAAAGTGGCTGTTTTTTACATTGACGGCACTCATTTTGTAACTCCCAAATGACAACTAAATATGTGCACTCATTTGTAACTCCACACAAAACACATATAACTCACATCTAATAAAATAATCCTTAATTAAATAAAGAAAAACTAAAACAATTACTTAAGCTAAAATCCAAAAGATAAGAACCCATATAAATATGAATTAAGCCCAAAGGCCTAATCATAGCCGAATGGCTTTTATTCTTCAAAATGGATTGAATGCTTCATTATAAGGTTGGACTCTTGTTTTCATGCATGAGTTGCATTTCCATTTTGGACCTTTTGGTGCATGCCTTTGCAATGGAATCTTATGGCAGCCTTGATTCATATCAAGAATTGAAAGGTGAGACGGAAAAGATATGTCATGCATTGCTCTGTGTGGCAAAGCATAGAGCATAACAAGACCTTCCATAAGTAGGACAAGAGTGCTGCCCCTACAAGAACAATAAAGAAATTGACTGTGAGTATCTCATTTGTTCATTCGATGTACAATTAATTTAAATGATAATTTTATTTACTTGAGAATATACTATATGTACTTGGGGTGAAGAAAAAAAATGGAAATACAGCCTCTGAACCTGATAATATTGGTTATGACTATAGTAATGCTGCTATGTCAAGTACTGCAGTATTGCGGTATTACTTCTATTTTTTCTGCTCCGGTTATGCCTTGCATTTGTTATATTATTTTTGGGATGTTGATATATGGATGAGTGTATGATGTTGGTGTACAGTGTTAATGATGATTGGTGGTAGATGAGAATGTTGGTGTACATAATGATATTGGTGGAGAAGAACATATGATGATAATGAGTTTGATGGTCCCATAGGAACTGCATCAACCTTTGAAGGACTTATCTTCAATTATGCCAAGTTCACACGTATGTTTCTATGTGGTGGACCATAGTGGTCCTATTTTTATCCATTGTTGACTATGTTGGTCTTAACTTTTCTGTTGCTTTTTGGTGCTATAATACTTTTAAGCACAAGAATCAATTACTCTTCTTTATGTTTATTTTTTGCTGTTAAAATACTCTTAAGTATAGGAATCAATTACTCTTTTTGATGTTTCAATGCAATTTTATTATTTAAGCAGATATTTAATTTTCTTATCAAGTTCTCACATATTTAATTGTCATGTATTTATCAAATAAGACAAGGTAACAAAAGGCATTGAGTGCTTCATATATTAAATTTTGAGATAACTGCCATATATATATTGTGTTTGCAATACAACAATGCAAACTACTCAAACAACACAAGGCAGAGCAGAACACAACTATTACTACTTAGGACTACATAAACAACTAAAACAAAATAACCATCTTACAACAGCTAAAATAACTAAAACAATAATTGCTTTTAAATAGCTTACAAGCTATATCCTACAGCAAAACCTTTAATTCCAGCTGCAGACTCCCATGGACAAAGTACAAACTCCAAAAATTCCAGCCACAAATGCAATCTTAATTTTCTGCTTTCCCAACATTAGAAAACCTTTTTGTTCTTTCTTTAACTTCGCCTTCACTGTTTTGTATGCCTCGTTGAAATGCTCAAACTCTCCCTTAACATACTGAAGCTGAAATCTCTGCCCCTCGATTTTCCCTTCCAATTCTTCCATTTTCAGCTTGTAGTCTCTGAGCTGCTCCTACTTAAACTCGTACTTTGCAAAGGATTCACTAGCTTGAACTAAAGCATTGTTCCTTTCATCTCTTAGGTTATCCAGAAGATTCAAGACACCCTAAACCCATGCCATTTGCCTTTTGTTGAATCCTATTAAAGCTATGTGTCTTCGATGTCTGTAGCTTGAAACCTCAATATACAATGCTCTTGCTCCTCCTATTTCGTGCTTGACTGAATGATGGAGAATAGTAAAGAAAATGAAGAAGATAGAAGAGAGAAGAAAATAGAAAGAAGAGAGTTGAGAGAATTGCAATTAGGTTCATACTAGGAGGAGACTTAGGGGAATTATGGATTTAAGTGTTGACTAGGAGGGCTTCTAGACATATCATCGTTGACACGTATTCTAGTCTCAAATTATGGCTGCCACATCAGTTGAAGATTGCTAGAAAGTGTAACGGTAGTGTGGTCTAAATCATTAATGTTTATGTTAGGTACTAATAATTGTCATTATGGCCCTGTGGTACAAAATGGAAACAGTGGCCATAGTTCATATACCATTTTTATATTTTACCCATGAAATGCATAGTGTGATTAAACAATACATATTTGCATGACAGAGGTGAGTTAGAATGACCTAGTCAATGGAAAAATCATCGAACCATGTGTATACTAGTATGATTGGAAATTTAAGAATGTGTGAGGTATGTTAGTAAAGATAATAAAGTTCCTCATGATTGGAGGGTCGAGTATTGAACTCTAAGAGGTGACAATCGCCTCTAGATATGATAGAAGGTACCACGGATATGTGGCTTGGGAGGCCTTGAGATGATATGCACTATGGTGAAGCGTGGAGGTACTAGGGAGTTGGGCACTAAGCCTTAAGGGTGATGGGCACCTTTGGAAGTAAATCCTCAATTACATAATTAAAAAGTGGTAAGAGCAATATTTACATTCTTTCTTTTTTCCCCTTGCCTTATCCATTTAAGCATGCATGTATATAAATATGTAAAAGATATGTATTATGTGATCCACTAATGCTAGGATATATATATGATATTATTCACTCAGTGAGGTTTGACTCTCAATTATTTTTCCAAGTTAGCTCGTGACTGTGATACACAGTGCTGCACTTCTTCTTTATGGAACTATATGATTAGTTTATGTAATCATATTAATGTTGTAATATTATAATACATAGTAAAAATTTTCAGTATGATGTGAACCCTTAATCATATAATGATAAGTATTGGATATTAAATTTATATGTTTGGATAATAGTCTTATGTTATGAATTCAAATGTCATGGAATAGTATATTCGAGATGTGATTATAGATAAATTATGGAATAAAAAGGATGGATTATGGTTAATAAATGAGTTGGATACTAATTAATTCAACATTAATTGAAATAATTGGGTTCTGTTGCCTCTTAAATTCTAAAGGTTTAGTTGACTTATGATGAGTGATATGAGAAATCAACTTAGAATATATAATCTTAGGCTTATTACATGCATTAGTAGCCATTTGCATCCTCTATGTCCTAGAGCCAATCCGACCCTGGGTTTGGGTCGAGACATCTAGACTCAATATAATGTATATCGTATGTTTGTGTACCTATTTTCAATTATACCCTAAAGAGTGATATTTGCATGTCATTAAAAGGATTTTAAAGTATCTTCATGGAACTTTGCATTTAGGTTTATGATATCCTAGAAACATCTTTTGACATTTTAGGATATTCAAATGTCGACTATACCGGTAGTCTTTGTTAATGTATGCCATAAAGACAATGAGTTGTTTTGGATAATCTATAATATTTTATACGAATTGTATTGGCATACTTTGTTAACCCCAATATTTCATATGTGCTTTTAATGGTGCAAAATATTATTTCTACTAACAATCTTGTCTAGAGTTATTGTTCTCAGTAGGTAATCTTATGGATTCAAGAGTCAAGGACTTGAATACTTGAGCTAATATAAACATCATGATAAAAATTATATAAGGGTAATGCAAAGAGCATGTGGAGTCAAGAAACTCATTGAACAAGGATGATCTCTATTGAATACAATCAGTTAGCTGAGGTTTGGCGAATAAACTATACTATTTGGAAGCATTTATGAGGGCAACCTATACATGAATGGATAACTACATTAGTGTAGTTTTAGGAACAAAAATTGGAATGATTTTAAAGCTAGAAAAATGGAGTTTTGAATTATTGAGTGAATTATGCTCAAGCTGTCAGATTGGGTTCCAGCGAATGAAGTTAATTTGAATTAGTGGCATTTTTGGTAGAAGATGATTTTTAATATTCCCTTCTCTAGAATCATAGCTTTTGAAGTTTAGTTTCATATGCATAAGGTCTTACATTAATTCGAGATGCATGAAAAGCACAATAGCTAAAATACTGAAGCATGTCCAAATTGTCACGACTAAATGAGTAATAAAATATTTTGATTTTTTGGACTATAAAGATGACTTTTTTAGAGTTGATCAGAACCACAAAGTTGTAGTAGAAGTTTCTAATGTAAAAGACGGTTCATCATTGGAGTTATAGAGCTCAGGATTTGAAATTTTGAAGTGATCACGCTTGTAAGATATAATATCACAACCGTATAAAAGAGCAAAAATACTCCAATATATATCACGACCTATATTGTGACCGTGATGGAGACTACAACACTCCAACAATCACATCATGTGCCAATGAGAAAGTGCCATTTGTCACAAGCTGTTAGACATTTAAATTTCTCAATCGCGACAAGGATTTCTCAATTGCAAAGTTCACGTTGATAGTGCATTAAATGCTGATTTTATAGCTGTTAGAGAAGATTTGGTCTAACCAACTTTTTTAATGGCTATATAGAGTAAAGACACTATAAATACTCACTTGGGATATGAAATTGAAGGTTATTAAGCTCTCCAAAGATCTCATACAAGTAGAAAATACCTTCATATATCTTTGAGCAATTAAATCATCATCAATCCCTCTTATTCTTCATTTCTAAGGTTGAAACACTTTTGTGTGAGGATGTAAGTTCACTCTACCTTTCACTATTTAGCTATATTTGTAAGAGTGAATTTTGTTTCTTTCTTCTCTAAATCATTCTTTATTGTAAAACTTTGAGTATGAGCCATAAAAGACTTGGAAAGGTTTAAGTGTGGACTTTGAAAACACTTGAGTTTAAAAGTTTAACTGTGGCCATACTATCCTATTTATAGGAGTAGGGTTAGGAAACTCTAGCGGGTGTTGATAATTATTAAATTACAAAATTATAGGTTGTAATTATCCATCCTTTTTATTAGATTAATATCAAATAAAAACAGATTTATTTCTAATTTCAAAAAATTATTATAAATAAATATTTAAAAATTCTAATAATTATCACATATACATTATAGAAACTTATTTTTTCCAATTTTAAATATTTTAGGTTTAAATACACATAAAATGACATGAAAATTCAAAAAAAATTGCTAATCAGCTCATGAAAGCCAATTGGCTCTGCATAGAACCAGTTTGGCTCTATGTAACTACCATTTTACCCTTCGAACTGTATTTTTTTTGTCAATTGAGTCCAAATTGATTTTAGAAAAGTAATTTTAATTAATCCCATCCTTCTCTCAGATTGTCTCTTTCTCAATCTTTGAAACTCGAGAAAGGCAATAACTTTCATCTTGGTTTTCTATAATTTCCTCTATATAAAGGTTCAAAAAATGGGTGCTGACAGCTGCCCCTAGTTTGTCAAAATTTATAAGCATGCATGTGTTTGAAGAAATTGAGACAGATCATAATGTCAAGGATATGACAAAAAGAATATCTTGATGAGCTGTAGAAGTCACGCCCCATAAGCTCGAAAAGGATTTTAATTTGATGTGGAGACCATGCCCGCTTGAGTTTTGAGGGTTTTGCTTACTTGGATATGGAAACCATGCCCGTTAATTTGGGTACCATGTCTTTTGATATGGGAACTGCGCCCTCTGATGTGGGGGCCATGCCCTTTGATATGGGTACCACACTGTTAGCACTGTTTTTCTAGATTTAGATATCGAGGGTATTACAGAAAATCTTGTGATGAAAGTTACTACCTTCTCGGGTCTCGGAAAATAAAGGATGGGCGAATCCGAGATTAGAGTTAAGGTTAATCTAGTTAGAATCATTTCTATTTGGACTCAATTGTCAAAAAAAAGGTTCGAGGGTCAAAAAATAAGTTGATAAATACTCAAAAAAAAGGTTCACGAATTCAAGGACATAATCGCAAGTTTTTCTTAAACTTTCCTTGTGTAGAGCCTATCAGCTCTACATAGTGCTAATTGGAGTTTTTTACTTCGATGTTGTTTTTCTTAATGATTTTACATCTAGATACAAATTCTAGAAGGTTTTTTTTATGATAATCATGGATTTTTAATGATAATTATTTAAATTTAAAAATTAAATTTGAGTATTTATCAACTTATTTTTTGAAGGGTTTTCTTTGAAACTCCACCTCTAAAAATAAAAAGAGATCTAAGGTTAGGATTAACGACAAGAATCAATAGAGAATATACTCAAAGAATACTCAGAGAGAAAAAGAGAGAAAATTATTATCATTCTTTATTAGTCAGAAGGTTCAAGTCACTAAGAAAGAAAGGTCACTCAAGAAAGAATCTTTTCTTTGGAAACCCTTTTCAATCAAGAAAATAATTTCAACATCACATCCATTACTGGATTCCCAACTAGTCTTTGACTCAACTGCATCCTCATCACCTGAGACTTGCAGAACCATCAACAATGGTGACAACTTGAGGGTTTCTCCAAATATGCATCAATCATAATCCTAAACTGATTTATTTGTTCTTTTTTATTTTTTAGAAATATGATTAGGATTATTGTTATTATTTATGATTAATATGATTAAATTAGGGTTTCTTATGGATCTGATATGTTACTAGTAAATTGGGTTGTGAAATCTGATAATAAGAACACTAGGTTTCAAATATGATAATTTTTCCAATTAGGGTTCTTTAATCTGATTAGACAT
Organism: Ricinus communis; assembly: GCF_019578655.1. Lineage (NCBI taxonomy): Eukaryota > Viridiplantae > Streptophyta > Magnoliopsida > Malpighiales > Euphorbiaceae > Ricinus > Ricinus communis. The sequence continues at coordinate 15,136,960 of NC_063260.1, forward strand.
ATGCATATATTATATTTATATTTTCATTATGTTTCAGTAATTAAATATGTTTTATAGGTTGCATGATTAATTTGCTATTTTTTTGTTTATTGTACTTTTAGTTTCAAGGGTTTTTATTAGTTTTTAGGGTTTTTCATCAATTAAATTGATTTCAGTTTTTGTTTTTGTTTTATTTTTAATTTATTTTTTTCATATATAATTAATTTATACTTTATGTGCATGTGAAATTCGGCTCTAGAGATGCAAGGAATACATTGACAAATCAAAAAAATATGCTTGGAACTTAGAGCTGATAGACTCTATGGTTAATGCCAATCCTAGTTTTTGCTTCGATCAAGTTTGATGTATTTTATGTATTGTATTAGACTTTTAGGTCTTTTTCCTTTGCAATTTTAGTTGTAGGTTGGGTTGTAATAGTTAGGTTTATTCTATGCATCCTATTTTGTTTATTTTTTTCTTATTGTATGATTAAATATGTGTTATGTTATTGAGCAATTAAAATGGGCCATATAGAGTTAGAGTTAAAATTGGATCCAACATGAACATTGTAGTCCAATAGGTTAACCAATATTAACTAGGCTTAAATTCTAAAATTTAAGTAGACTTAGTGGGACTTGGCATGTTGTATTTAGGATTGGGCTTTATTAGAATTAGGTTCATAATAAATAGGCTTTGTTATAATAAGTAGTCCACTAGGCCTAAAAGTTGGAAGACAAAAGCATAATTTATAATTGGGCTAGACTAAGTGGGCTATATATACATAATTAATTAGACTAACAACTCCATATGGGCTGGGCTTGAATAAAATAGGCTAGAACTAGGTGAATTATGTGCATTATTTAGTATGACTGTGTATAAACTGTTTGCGTTTATAGGGAATAATTTATTAAACAATAACCACTTTGGGTCAATTTAGTAATTTTCCACTTTCGGTTGCTTTTGATTAGAAATTCCCCCTTAGGGTGCAATCTGACTCAATTGACATCCTTCAGAAGCTCTATTGGTATTTAACTCGCTCAGAGACTAAAATGTAATTTTTAGTGAGTCAGGGACCAAACTCATAATTTTTCGATAATTTCCGCCTCGGGATGCAAGCTAGCTGTCCATGTGCCTTTTGGAAACTCAAGTTGGATTTCAGTTTATTTAAGGACTACAATGTAATTTCCAATGGATAGGGGTCTAAATGACACTTTTATCCTCTTTAACGCTTATATATACCCTCATTCTTATCCATACACCACTTTGTCCTATTTTTTCTTTTACTTTCTCTGAAACCTTCTTTCGCTTTTCCTTCAATTTTTCAGCCAATTCATAGTCAAATTTCGTGAAACCAGTTTTAACATGGCAGCCTCCTCTTCTAGATTCTCTAGGCGTACTCCGATTGTACCCAATTGGGAGTTCTCACCATAGATTTCTTGCCAAAATAACTTAGGACTTGTAAAAGAAGAGGAAATTTCTCTCTTTACGAAATTGAACACTCACCGGGTGTTTTCGGCCGTCGGAGAGGTATTTTCTGACTTTAAATTTTATTTCATGTCACTTACATACTAGATACATGCATTACTTACTCAAAATGCATGATTAATTTTTGAAAAAATCAAAAAAATTGTGTGCCCTAATCCACAAAGCCTGCGCACAGTCCGAATCGATTGTGCACGGGCTAAGACCGGGTTTTTGGGGCATTTTAGCATAAAACATCAATAGATAAATGTTATAATTACTTGTTTGGAGTCATTCTTGTGCATGAATTGTATCTAATACCAGTGTGTGCACTTTTTTAGAGTGATGTTGTATCAATCCAGTTTGCCAAAAAATTTTACGGGGCTTGTGAGTGGTTTGACGAGCTCCCAAGCTTTGTCAATGTTAGGATCGACGATACTGGCTTTTGTCAATTTGTTGCTACACTTCCATCTGTTACTGGGAGGACGAATCATACTTCTCTATACGCGTTGCTTGAGAGATGAATGAACACCACTCACACTTTCCACACTCCAGTTGGTGAGTTGACATTGTCTCCTCTCTCTTTTGTTGCCATCACAAGGATCGGCTTCACGGGTATTCTTGTGCCTTTTGACAATGCGATTCACGACCAACATTTTGATTTACGAGAGTGCTATATTACGAATTTACTGGGGTTTTTATCGGTGTGTAAGAACACATGTTGCATTGTTTACCAAAGCATTCCTCTTCATTATAGAGGCTTCATGCCTTAGAATGCTCGGGAGGTGGATCAGATGGCCCGAGCCTTCTTGGTATATCTTTTTTGCACCACCTTGTTTACTGACTTAGGAAAGTCACTGAACTACCATTATCTGGCCCCTCTACTGGATTTAGATTAGGTCTCCTCCTACATTTGGGGGTCAACGTCTTTCGCTTACCTGTACCATCATATTAACATTACCATTCGTGGGAGTAAGAGGATCTGTGCTGGCCTGGTATATGCCCAAGCTCTATCTTTTATTTTCTTGCTCTTTATTTGCATCACTCACGACTATTGATTTCTGTTTTGGAAGTCTTGGCCTTGAAGATCAACCTTTTTAGTGGGCTCACAGCCTATTTGTACATCACGATCCTTTTCTCGCTTGAGTCGCTAGGGCTCGAGCAGGAGTGTCCCATTAGAATGGGCATAGATTCACATGCACTGCATGTGGATCAACTCCCTAACCTAGGACAAGGTAAACAAAAATTTGTTAGACATATTTGAAATTTATGTATTAAGTTACTTACTTTTTTGGTTTATAGATCTGGAACGATTGGTTGGGGGAGCACCGTCATTAGGATCCTTACATGCTCCCTGCTGTTGGCCTCAAGCATAGGAGGATTCTGGGAGCGAGGCCCTAATAGATGTTAAGTTCCCTTCTCTCCGCCTCTCTCTATGTTATGGACATCGGATCTCACTAGGGAGGAGCTAGTGACATGTTTAGCGGGATATTTTGAGCCTGAGGATCTCACTGTCCGGTCCTAGAGGATGAACTATGCTTCCTTTATTCTTGAGTTGTTGGGGATTGTGCCATTTGATGATGACATCATGGCTGATGTGCTTTTTTTAGTTTACTTCGAATTTTTTTCTCTTTTTTATATTTCATTTTTTTACCAAATCCTTTTTTTTTGTAGTTCATCCGTCGTGCTCCCGCTGCTTTTGAGCTGATTGGCCGAAATTGGCACGATGCTGGGCCCTCCATCTCGAGTTTCCTCTATGTAGTCTGCCCTCTAAGTACCTCACTGACCTCATCGTGGACGTGATTCGGGGAGCATTCCATTTCTCCCAGATTTAATGGTCTCATATTGGAGTCCTCATGGTGTGATAGTGCACCACCAACTTACCTTGGAGCACTGCCTTCCATTAGACTTTACTCCGAGTAGCTGTACACATGTAAGTAACATTCTCTTTGCTTTTTCATGTCTCTTTTGATGAAAAGTTAGTAACAAATAATAATAATCACACAGGTTCATAGAGACCAATTCGAGCATGTACACCAATTGGTCGGTGCTGTGAGAAGGCAATTCTTGTTCCTTGGCGAGGAATGACGGGTAAGAACAAAAGATGTATTATGAAATGTAGTATGTATGCATGTATGCACGTATTAAACATATCAACTAATCTTCTTTTGTTTCTCGAAAGAACCATGAGCTATAACTGCTTACTGCTTCAAGTAGGGGCGATCGATACGCACTTGTCGGTTTGATGCTCAGCATGACACACAGAGAAACCTGACGGCTTCAGCCGGGTTGGTTCTATCTTGCAGACTCAATGAATGGACACCGAGTTAGACAATGGAATGGGGGAATCAGAAGAGAACCCTGGTTTTTAATTGCTTGTAGTCGCTTTGCCATTTTTCCTTATGTAAACCTTGAAAAATGTATAAAAAGTATGTGCTTTTGGTGTCAAAATCCCTATCTTACTTTTAATTTCTTCACTATATTGCATATTTTGGATTTACACACAACTAGGGATTGAGAAAATTCCTAAAAAGCCCTTAAAAAAGCTAAAAAATTACAGGATGGTTTCACACAACTAAGCAGCTATGTGCTAAGTCAATTCAGCTCTGCGGTTGCAGCATCCAAATTTAACTCTAACTTAGGCTTATAAATACACATGCACCCTTCACACTTCCCTATACTCGATTTTCATCTTCAAAAGTCGAAAAACATGTGTCAAAAAGTGCCAAGAGCTTACAAACTCTTTTCAAAATCCTAACCAGTGATGATTGGATTAAACTTGAGAAGTTTCATCTTTTATCCTTTAAAGCCATGCAACACACCGAGCTTGATTATAAGTTTCTTCATTATGCTATCAACTTTTGGTGTCTAAGAGACCATGTTTTTGAATTCACTAGGCAAGAAATGTGCTCCATGATTGAGGAGTTCTCTGCCATTCTTAGAGGCCCTATGGATTCTTCTCATCCTATTGCTTTGCCAAAGTGACATGAATCAAGGCTACCATGAGATTCCATTGCGAAGGCATGCATCAAAAAATCCAAAATGGAAATGCAACTCATGCATGAAAACAAGAGTCCAACCTTATAATGAAGCATTCAGTCCATTTTAAAGAATAAAAGTCATTTGGCCATGATTAGGTTTTTGGGCTTAATTCATATTTATATGAGTTCTTATCTTTTGGGGTTTAGCTTAAGTAATTGTTTTAATTTATCTTTATTTAATTAAGGATTATTTTATTAGGTGTGAGTTATATGTATTGTATGTGGAGTTATAAAATGGATGCACATGATTAGTTGTCATATGGGAGTTACAAAATGAGTGCCATCAATGTAAAAGCAACCATTTTTAATGAGTTTTAAGGGGAATTAAAGGGAAAAACGTGGGAAAGCTCAAAAGACATCTATTTAGGTTTCTTTGTCTTGTTTTGGCTATAAATATCAAAGCCAAATTCATTTGTAAAGATTAAATTGATGAATAATAATCTTTATTTGCTCTTTGTGAGTGTTTTTGCTTAAGTTCTTGCATGAACTTTGAACTTATCAAACTAATTTTTTTAGTTTATGGCGTTCTCTAACCAAAATCTTGTGTTTGATTCTTAACTTATCAAATCATACTTGATTTGTGGCGTTTGGAGTTGAATTCAAGTGCTAGTTTCATTGTTGGAACTAATTTTCCCTAATTTCACTTGAGGAGATCCTTGGGTTTTGGAGTCATCTTGATTGGAGGGTGTTTTCTTGCATTCCATATGTATCATAACTCATTAGTTATTGGGGTGTATAGTTGATAAGATGATGATTTCCTATCACAAAGTTTGATGATCCCTTTCCTAGAAAATTGGTGAAGATATTTGACATGCCCCTAGATAAAGTAATTTTCCATTCTATTGGTGAGTATATCACCCTTACTTCTCTAATCTCTTATTGTGAGAAGAAAGGAAGAGGAACACCTACATAGATTTGGATGTTGGGCTTTTCTCTTTATGCCCATTTTCTGCTAATTTCACCTCAAAGAAGGAGAGATATCAGGATTGCTGGCATCATTAATCAAGTGGAGCATGGAGCAAATGCTATACCCATCATTTTGGCTGAAACCATTATTGGGTTAGATATGTACAAAACCCATCAATGATTTGGAGGTAGGCTCATTCTCTTACAAGTATACAATTAAATCTTTTTTCCTTTATTATTTCTGCCTTAAATCTTAGAGGTAGGCTCATTCTCTTACAAGTATACAATTACGAGTTTTCAACTTAACTTTTCTTTTTTTAAAATTTTCTTTTTCTTTTTTTTTTTCCTTTTCATTTTGAAAATTTGGTTGTGTGAAAAGTTTAATCGAGCATCAAGGAGGCGTCGATAAACTGACAGGCCAAAACACGTGCAAGTTCATTGTGAGGACCATGATGGTTGGATTTCTTGGATGAAAGGCATCCTATATACACTTATTTGCTGGTGTTATCCTTGGTGGAGAATCAAGCATGTCCATTTAAGGTATACGATGATTGCGTGCCTTTACCTGGATTATTGGCATCCACTTTCTACACACCATCAAGACTTTGCTGCCAGTACGGGCAAAAGCAACAGATTTTGGAATTCTCTCTTGAATTTGAAGGCTTCGCACTAAGACAGGATTTCCTAGGCAAAATGGAGAGACTCTGGCCTCGCCAAGATATAGGCGCAACCTTGACTTCAAAGGCGACCTGACCACATATGACAACTACAAAGCTTGGTTGAGCCTTAGACTACCACTCCTGGATTTGCGAAGTTCAAAAGGATCAGAGAGCTAGCTGCTGACTCTAAAGATGCAGATGAAAATGTAAAGAGAAGAAAATAAAATATATATTTCTTTTTAGATCTCATTCATTTTGCTTAGTACTTTAGTTTAGTTTTTCTTTACAGTTAGTGCGTAAAGTAATAAACAGATATATGCACATTTGATAAGAATTCCAATCAATTTATTTGTTTAATGGAGGTCCAAATAGGTACATTTTGATTTCTCATGATACAACTCTTATCATTAGCCAGTCTTTTTATATTTTCTAACTGATTATTTTCTTTCATTGCCTTGATTTTTGCCTGACCAGCCCTTTTAGGGGTTTTCGATTAGCAGGCCATCTTTTCTATTATATTTTTATTATACATAGTATTTCTTGAGACGGTCTAGGTTGATTAGCTCGAAAAACTCATTTCCTTCCAAATTTGAGATCCTAGTGGCACCTTTAGGCAAGATTTTCTTTACCAAGTATGGGCCTTCCATATTAGGTTTGAACTTTCCTCTTGGGTCAAATACAATAGGTGTTATTTGTAATCGTTTATGGTACAATTGTATGTGATATAGGGCTTTTATCCTTCTTTCATCGACTAGAACCAACTGTTGATACCTCTGCTCAACCCATTAGTATTCCAATATTTTTGCCTCCAATATAACTCTCAAAGACTTCAACTATAATTCAATTGGTAAGACCGCTTCAGTCCCATAAACTAAAGAGTATGGAGTCTGCCCGATATCCCCAAAGTGCAAAGGGTAACCAAAATTGCCAATCCTTGTGATTCCATACCATCTTTAAGAGAATCTTCTTTAAGTTCTTGTTTACTACTTCCACTACTCCACTTGCTTGAGGTATGTATGGAGAAGATTTATGATGCTCGGTCTTGTATTCTACTAATAAGTATGCAGTTTTTCCCATGGACTGCACCCTATTATTTATCACAACGTGATGTGGGACTCTATATCTAGAGATCATATTCCTTTCTATAAGTCGGGCCATTTATCTTGCCCCATAGTAATGAATGACTTAGCCTCAACCCATTTGGAGAAATAGTTGATTGCCATTACTATGTGTTTATGACCATTTGAAAGAGGTTTTATCTCTCCAGTGATGTTGATTCCTTAAGCTACAAAAGGTTATGAAAATGTCAAGTTATGTAGCTCACTCAGAGGCACATGACTCATGTCAGTGTAAAGCTAGCACTCACGACATTTCTTTACCAAAGCTATATAATCCTTTTCCAACCAATAGCCTTGGCACATGATTTTCCTAGTCAATACTATGCCATTCATATGAGGCCCGCACACTCCTTTGTGCATTTTTCCATCACTACTTACACTTCTACCTTAGAAACATATTGAAGCTGGACACCTGAGGCCATTCTTCTATACAACACTCCTTCATGGCCGAGGTAAGTTCTCGCCTATATCCATACTGCGTACCTTTCCTTTGCAGTTGCTTCCTCTGGCTACACCCTATCTTCTACAAATCTCTTTAGGTCGTAGAATCATGGCTTCTCTTCTAGTCCCATATGAACTTGCATGACCCAGTTTCCTTGATAACATGGTGCTCTTAACTTCATGATCACAAATGATTTCATTAGAAATTACGAGGTATTGTCCTATATTGATGATAAAGTAGCTAGCGCATTCGCCATCCGATCTCATCTCGCGGCAAGTGTATGAATGAACACTTAGAAAAATTATAAACCAAAGTCCTGAGGTAATTCATATATGGTTTTAATATTTCCTCTTTCACATTCCATTCCTCAATGATTTGTTGGATCACTAGCAAGGAATCTCGTAGACCATTAATTATTTCACTCCTACTACCACAGCCGCTTCTAATTCAAATAAACATACTTCGTACTCCTCCATGTTATTAGTCACTTTGAAATCCAGTCTCTTAGTCATTGGTAGCATTTCTCCTTCTAGCGTAATCAAAACTATCCCTAGCCCTGCACCTCTTGCATTTACAGCTCCACCGAAGTACATCTTCCACTCTTGAATCTCAATTACCCCTAGAGTCTCATCAGGAAACTCTATATCCTAAGGGTCATCTTCTTCAATTGCGTTTTGAGCTAAAAACTCAACTACAACCCTACCTTTAACTACATTCTTGGTGATGTACTCGATGTCAAATTTTGTCAAGAGTGCTAACCATCTGTCCTGCTTTCTCGTGAGAGACAAAGCTTCAAACAGGTATTTCAACGAGTCTATTTTGAAAATTGCTTGCACCCTATAAGATTGGAGATAATGTCTCAACTTTCTCATAGCCTATATCATGGCTAGGCACGCCTTTTCTACGAGGTTATATTGTGACTCATAAGGCAGCAACTTATTAAGATAATAAATCGCATGCTCCATGTCGTTAGCTCCACATTATGATACCATCGCACCTATGGCTCTACATTTGGCCTTCCGCTGCGAGCCTCTTTCGACTATGGATGAGCTTAGCCTAAACAGATGTCAACTCTTAACGGACGTATCGCTCATTCATTGGATGTTTGGTTTGGGTGGAATTCCCCCCAATAGACAGGCAACACTTTGCAAGCTCTATAAAAAATAAATGAAAGTGATATGAGCTAACCATGACTAACAATCTATAGGCAAGTGCACCTATCGAATCTAATCTAGCTATGACAAGTATCAATGTCGTATCCCACAGGAGCTGAGAAGCTACTGCTACTACGTTATTTCTATTATCTAACTGATCCAAAAGTGGTGAAGATCATTAACTAAAAATGATTGAGAATGCAAATAAAAAACTAAATTGTAATAAAGAGAATGAAAGTTTGAAAAAGACAATGAGATTAGTTAATCCAATTGGGGATCCCTTTAGCTAGCCGACTTAAAAACAATAATTTATGAATTGATTGATTAAGAATTGCGATGTGTGGATAATTTTTTAAATGAATTGGCCTCTCTCTTGAGTTAACCAATTCCTAATCCTAAAGATCTAAAGTTAGAATCTCTTCCTAACAATTGATTTTAGAATAGCATTAATCTCTAAATTACAGCTAATAAGAATGTCTAGTTCTTATTTCAATAAGTTATTACACTTATCTCTAAGATGCAAATCACTGGTGGCGGTGGTGGTGCATTGGCTGTAGTCAAACATCCAAGTTACCTTCCACATATCTCAAAACACTCAAATGGCATATAAAACTCAAAAATTAAATGAAAATGAAGTCTAAAACTAAGAAAATGTTCCAAAACCAATTATCAAAATGTCAAAAACATAAAATAGAATTTGGGGTGCTTCCCAAAAGCACTTTTTTTTGTCTTGAGTCATTTAGTTAGAGTCATAATGCTTGAGCTACTCTTGTTGATGCAATACAAGGTTGACTCGCTCCTCAAGCTCCAATGAATCACTATAGTAATGCTTCAACCTATGCTCATTGACCTTGAAGTTTCCCTTCTCTAGATGGTGCAACTCCACTGTGCCATATGGGAAAACTTCTTTCAGGCCGCGTGGCGATCGACCAGCGACCCTTTGCTTCCCGGAAGAGTCGTAAACGAGGTTATACAATAACACACTATCCCCAACTTAGAACTCCTTGGTGCTCCTTAGCCTTTTGTCATGCCACTTCTTGCTACACTCCTTATAGATTAAAGAGTTGCCTTATGCTTGATTGCGCCACTCATCCAACTCGTTAAGCTTCCACTGTCAATGTTTACCTGCATCAACAATATCAAAATTACAAATTCTCAAAGCCCACAATACTATATGCTCAAGTTCAACAGGCAAATGGCACGCTTTCCTATAAACTAGCCTATATGGTGTAAAACTAGTTAAAGTACGATAGGCCGTCCTAAATGCCCACAAGGCATCATCTAGCTTCTCCGCCCAATTCTTCCTACTCACTCCCACAGTTTTCTCTAAAATTCATTTCAAACCCTTATTAATAACCTCCACTTGCCCACTAGTTTGTGGGTGATAGGGTGTAGAAAACCTGTGTGATAAACCATAGTGTTTAAGCACCTTTTCTAACTAGGCATTATAAAAATGAGTCTCACTAATAAGAGCCCTAGGTGTCTCAAACCTAGCAAACAGTCTTTTGAGCAATCTCATAACTACCCTAGCATCATCCGTGGGAAAAGCTTGTGCTTCTGGTCACTTAAAAAAGTAATCAACGGCAATTGAGATGTATTTATTACCATAGGAAGAAGGGAAGGGTCCCATGAAGTCGATGCCCTAAACATCAAAAATCTCAACAGCTTGAATGCTCGTTTGGGCCATCTCATCACGAGCAGAGATGTTACCTAATCTTTGGCATGCATCACAAACGAGAACAAATTTTCTAGCATCCTTAAAGATTGTCGGCCAGTAGAATCCAAAGTCTAGCACCTTCCTAGCTTTGTGATTTGCAGCTTGATGACCTCCCATTGGTCCTTCATGGCAATGCCTTAAAAACTGAAGGATCTCCTCCCCATGTACACATCGTTAAATAACCTGATATGCACAAACTTTAAATAAGAAAGGGTCCTCCTAAATGTAGTATTTCAATTCAGAAAAGAATTTCTTCTTTTATTGAAATGTCATACCCTTCAGAAGGACTTGAGCAACTAAAATAGTTTGCAAAATCAGAAAACCAAGGGATATCAGAATTAACCTAAACTAAGCATAAGAACTCATTCAAAAAATTATCATCAATCGCCCTCCCATCAAGTGCCTCCAAAGTCGGTTATTCTAGCCTATAAAGATGGTCTGCTGCCAAGTTCTCATCACCTTTCTTATCCTTGATCTCAATATCAAACTCCTGCAATAACATAATCCAATAAATGAGTATAGGATTTGCATCATTCTTACTGAACAAGTACCTGAGTGCGGAATTGTCCGTGTAGACCACTGTCTTTGATAGCACCAAATAAGATCTGAACTTGTTAAATGCAAAAACAACAGCTAGAAGCTCCTTTTCAGTGGTGTAGTGCTCCTGGGCATTAGTCAATGTCTTGCTAGCATAGTAGATTGGTGGGAACTTCTTATCTCTCCTCTCTCCTAAAACAACTCTAAATGTAAAATCACTACCATTGCATATAAGCTCAAACGGTAGCTCCCAATTAGGTGAAACTATAATTAGGGCTATGGTTAGTTTCTCCTTCAACGACTCAAAAGCCTGCAAACATCATCAGAAAATACAAAAGGTATATCCTTTACAAGCAATTGAGTTAAATATCTAGCAATCTTAGAGAAGTTCTTAATGAACCTCCTATAGAAACTTGAAACTATAAAATGACATTTTTCCCAATTAAGGACTAGGTTAGAATCCATACAACGCTCAAGTATGCATTCCAGATTATACAAACAATGAGTGAAGGAGTTACCAAATACAAAAAAAAATCATCCACAAAGACCTCCATGGACTCCTCAATCATGTTGTGAAGATCGCCATCATACACCTTTGAAAAGTCGCAGGTGCATTGCACAATCTGAATGGCATCCTCCTATAAGCAAGCGTACCATATGGGCAAGTAAAGGTTTTCTTCTCTTTGTCCTCAAGTGCAATGAAAATTTAGAAGTAACCTGAAAAACCATATAGAAAACAGCAAAATATATGCCCAAACAACCTCTCCAACATTTGGTCAATAAAAGGAAGGGAAAAATGGTCTTTTCAAGTGGCATCATTTAGCCTCCTGTAATCTATGCATACTCGAAAGCTCATTACTATTCTAGTCAGTATAAGCTCGTCCTTCTCATTTTTAACCATAGTCATACCTCCCTTCTTAGGAACCACCTGCACAGGACTAACCTAGGAACTATGAGAGATAGGTAAATCAAACTTGCATCAAAAAGTTTAATTACCTCATTTTTAACAACTTCCTTCATGTTCAGGTTCAATCCACATTGTGGTTGTACCATCGGCTTATAACTATCCTCCATAGGGATCTTATGCATGCAATAGCTAGGACTAATCCTAGGAATGTCAGCAATTTTCCAAGCAAACACCTTCTAGTACTTCCTAAGAGAGGCCAAAGTCATCTCTCTCTCCTTGGGTGTCAAGTTCACTGCCAGAATGACAGGCAACCTGTTGTCCTCATCCAGATATGCATAGTTGAGATCATTTGAGAGCTCTTTCAACTCAAGGACTGGTGGTTCCTCAAGTGATGGCCTCAATTTCTACACACCTATCCTATCAATCTCAATAAACTTATCAGTGTTCTTGCTTAGTTCATTGGCTAACAAAAATGCAAGCTGCTCCAACACATTCTCATTGGATAGCTTATAATCATCCTCATCATCATGATCTAAGGACTGTCTCATAGAACTGTTCAAATCAAAAGTAACAATTTCATCCCCTACCCTAAGTTCAAGCTTTCCATCACAAACATCTATAATAGCCTTAGACGTTGCAATGGAAGGTCGGCCTAGAATTAAAGGTACATTACTCTCACTATCCATGTCCGTGATCACAAAGTTAATGGAAATATTAATTTATCGACCTTAACAAGTAAATCCTCTACAATGCCTCTAGGATACTTAATAGTCTTATCAGCTAAATGTATGCTCATCCTAGTGGGTTTAGTCTCACCCAGCCCCAACTTGGTAAATAAAATGTACGACATTAAATTAATGCTAGCTCCTAAGCTAGCTAAAGCATTGCTAATTGTCAAATCACCAATCATACAAGGGACAATAAAACTCCTTGGATCATACTTCTTCTCTGGCAATTTATTCTTAAGTATAGCCGAACACTCCTCATTTAGGGTCACGATCGCCAAGTCCTCTAACTTCCTCTTATTGCTAAGGATCTCCCTTAAGAACTTCGCATATCTAGGCATTTGAGAAATAGCTTCAACAAAAGGCAAGTTAATTCGTAGTTATTTAAACAAGTCAAGAAACTTACCGAACTGTTGATTGACTTTCTCCTACTTCAACCTGGCAAGATATGGGATGAGGGACTGGTATTCCGTCAAAGAACTCTTCTTCTTGCCCTCTACCTTCTCTAGCTCCATCACCTTGCTATTTCCATCTTTATTATCCAAATTTACCTGCACAACATCATCATCATCAAGAATAAGAATAGAACTAGATAGTTGCTTACCTGATCGCAAAGTGATAGCCTTCACGTGCTCTCTCGGGTTGAACTCCATAGTACTAGGCAAAGTCCCCGGCTACCTGTCAGCCATCATCTTAGAAATCTAGCCTATCTGATTCTCCAAGTTCTCAATGGGGCCTGCTGATTTCTAAGAGCTGCGTCCGTCTATTAGAATATGGTCTCTGAAGTGGACACAAACTTCATCATCAGCTCCTCTAAGTTAGGCTTTCTCTCTTGAGTTTGAGGATACTGAGGTGGGAGAATAGATTATTGCAGCTGCTGATGTAGTCGCTGAAATCCTAGTGGCCCCTAGTTGTTATTGTTCCACCATCCAAAGTTCGGATGGTTTCTCCATCCCGAATTATAAGTGTTGTTGTATGGGTTATTCTACTGCCTAGGCTGACTCCCCATATAGTCCACCTGTTCATGGTTAGATAAAGAAGAGGAAGCAAACATACCTCCCGATATATAGTTGCTACTGTAATGCAGGCCACCATAAAACTCATACCGCTGAAAGTCGATTGGATAGGCGGTGAGAGCGGATCAATCTTCTTTGACAACAACTCCACTGAGTCGCTGCCGCATACCGCAGCGGTGCGCGTGGCATTCAACTGGTGTACACTCCGCTGAAGTCCCGTCCTACTCCTAGTAGTGTGCCACTGGTAATTGTTTATGGCCATCTCCTCTATGAAGCTTTAAGCTTGCTATGGTGTCTTGCTGCTTGATATCATTAATATTACACATGTTTGCATGCTTAATTTTGAGTTGTTTTTTAGGGTAAATTATGTTTTTTTTATATTAGAATCACCCTATTTTAGTTTCCTCTGTATCTCAGATGTTTTCTAGATACATCATCAAAGTTAGAGAGAAATCAGACCAAAATCGAGAAGAAATGGATGAATCTAGTGCGTTAGACTGTTCAAACGCCCTGCCAACACAACCGCGCTGAGGAGCACGGTCAAGGTCAGAGGGCATGATGAAATGCCTTACCTATAGTGAGAAGAAGCAATTTGTAATACGGTTTTCGAGAGTGACACAGCCTAGGAGAATGCCCATGCTAAGCAGCACGGCCTAATTCCAAGTCGTGCTGAAGAAGGCCAGATATACAATTTTAGCTCAATACTGCAAGGATCTAGGCCGTGCTGGTTAGCACGATCTAAATCCAGGCTGTGTTGGATCCCGAAACCTGATTTAAAAGAAAAGAAAAAGAAAGAGAAAGGAGAGGATTCAGAGAGAGTCGAGAGAGAGAGAGAATTTTGGGATATTCAAGATAGACTTTGAGAGCAACCTTCCAGACGATCAAAAAGAGGAAAACGAAGACGAATTTCATTTCAACATCATCCAAATAGTTGTTCTTGAGGATTTGTTTAAAGATTCGAAGAAAAGAAGAAGGAGATCTTGAGCTAGAGAAATTGGATTTAGAGTTATTCAAGAGGGGATAGCATTTCCACCATTTGAGAAAAGGGTGTTCATGTTCTTTTCAATTCTTATTTACTTTATATTTGATTCTTGTATTAGTTTAATAATGAACATGTGTAACTAATCTTATTATACCCATTTTCAGGTGATCTTTAACTATGCTAGGCATGTTTTGTGCTTAACTGATTGGATTGTTAATTTAAGATTGTAGTTTTCATTCAAGTATAATAAAATCTATTGTTTCTTCTTCATTGTTGAATCAATTTGAGAACTCCTTTGTAATTGAGAAATTCAATTGAGTTTGGACAACTGCTTGTATGATTAAGTGATTTGTATCTTAGAGATAAGTGTAATAACTTACTGGAATAAAAACTAGACATTCTTATTAACGGTAATTTAAAGATTAATGCTATTCAAAAATCAATTGTTAGGAAGAGATTCTAACTTTAGATCTTTAGGATTAGGAATTGGTTAACTAGAGGGAGAGGACAATTCATTTAGAAATTATCTACATATCACAATTCTTAATCAATCAATTCATAAATTATTATTTTTAAGTGGGCTAGCTAAAAGGATCTCCAATTGGGTTAACTCATCTCATTGTCTTTTCCAAACTTTTATTCTCTTTGTTAAAATTTAGTTTTCATTTGCATTCTCAATCATTTTTAGTTAATAATCTTCACCACCTTTTGACCGATTAGATAATAGGAATATCATAGCAGGAGTAGCTTCTCAGTTCTTGTGGGATACGACATTGATACTTGCCATAGCAAGATTACATTCGATAGGTGCACTTGCTTGTAGATTGCTAGTCGTGTTTAGTAAGCATCAAGTTTTTGGCACCGTTGCTGGGAAAGTTGTTTTGAGAAATATTGTGAACTATGTGTTCTTGTTAATTTAGCCATTTATTTTTTGTTCTTTATTTGTTTTTGTTTGATTTTATTCTTCTATTCATTTGTGTTGTTGGTTATTCGTTGTTTTAGATAGTGTATGACC
Source organism: Ricinus communis (assembly GCF_019578655.1). Classification (NCBI taxonomy): domain Eukaryota; kingdom Viridiplantae; phylum Streptophyta; class Magnoliopsida; order Malpighiales; family Euphorbiaceae; genus Ricinus; species Ricinus communis. The sequence goes on from NC_063260.1 coordinate 15,152,619, forward strand.
AGGAGGTCTAATCCTGATCTAGTAGACCCTCTACCAGAACCCGAGCAATCCCTCAAGCAGTTGAGGAAGTGGTTGAACATAGAAGAGGAAGAGATTCAGGTTGGAAAAGCCGTAGACGAGAGCGAACCGGAAGACACTACAGTAGAGATGGCAGACACCAACGACAACAGTGAGAATAACCGGAAGATGTATGATTTTATGAAACCATCGCTAGAGGGGACGCGAACATGCATTATGAGACCGACTGTTGCTGCTAATAATTTTGAAATAAAGCCTAATGTCATTCAGATGGTGGAGCAAACGGTTAAGGTCAGAGGCTTGCTAGATGAGGATCCTAACGCGCATATAGCGAGTTTCTTGGAGATTTGTGATACCTTCAAGATTAATAGGACAACAGACGATGCAATTTGTCTCTGCTTGTTTCCATTTTCTTTGAAAGATAGAGCAAATCGGTGGCTACAGTCGCTACCTCCAAACACTATCACTACTTGGGATTCTTTGGCAGAGAAATTTCTGTTTAAGTACTTTCCTCCCTCTAAACTGCTAAACTTAGAAATGACATATCTTCTTTTATGCAGTTTGACGATGAGTCGATGTACGACACCTGGGAGAGGTACAATGACTTACTGCAATGCTGTCAATACTATGGAGTACCAATCTGGTTACAAGTACAAACTTTTGATAATGGTTTGAATTTGGCTACTAAGCAGATGGTAGATGGTACGCAAGTGGTTCTTCGAGACAGCTAACCGCTTGATAGAGGAGATGGCCACAAACAATTATCAGTGGCACACTATTAGGAGCAGGACAGAACGTCAAGGGAGTGTACACTAGTTGGATGCCACTGCATCCTTGGCGGCTCAAGTGGAGTTATTACCTAAGAAAATTGATCAACTCCAGATGCCTGTCCAAGTAGCTTAAGCAAGTTGTGAGTTTTGTAGTGGCCTGTATTTCAGTAGTAACTGTATGTCGGGAGGTATATTTACTTCTTCTTCATCTAACCATGAACAGGTGGACTACATGGGGAGTCAGTCCAGGCAGCAGAACAACCCGTAATTTAGGATGGAGAAATCATCTGAACTTCGAATGAAGGAATAACAACAACCAGGGGCCATTAGAGTTTCAGCGACTACATTTACTGCCGCAACAATATATTTTTCCACCCCAGTCTTCTTAGATTTAAGAGAAAAAGCCTAACTTAGAGGAGCTGATGATGAAATTTATGTCCACTCCAAAGACCAGATTCTAGTAGACGGACGTAGCTCTTAGAAATCAACAAGCCTCCAATCAGAACTTGGAGAATCGGTAGGTCGATTCTAAGATGATGCCGAGGCAACCGGGGGACTTTGCCTAATGATCCAACGAGAAGCACATGAAGGCTATCACTTTACGATCAGGTAAGCAACTATCTAGTTTTATTCCTATTCCTGATGATGATGATGTTGTGCTGGTAGATTCGGATAGGAAAGATGGAGATAGCAAGGTGATGGAGTCAGAGAGGGTATAAGGCAAGAAGAAGAGTCCTTTGAGGGAAGACCAGCCCCTGATCCTATATCTACGCGACGACTAAAGGTGCTGTCAAATCGCGTGATTCTAGCCTCGTAAGTTTCTTGACTTATTTAAACAACTACGAATTAACTTAACTTTTGTTGAAGCTATTTTGCAGATGCCTATGTATATGAAGTTCTTAAAGGAGGTCCTTAGCAACAAGAGCAAGTTAGAGGACTTAGCGATCGTGACCCTAAACGAGGAGTGTTCGGCTATACTTTAGAACAAATTGCCAAAGAAAAAGCGTGATCCAGGGAGTTTTCCTATCCCTTGTGTGATTGGTGATTTGAAAATTAGCAATGCTTTAGCTAACTTAGGAGCTAGCATTAATTTAATTCTATACAGTTTTTTTACCAAGTTAGGGCTGGGTGAGACTAAACCCAGTAGGATGAGCATACAGTTAGCTGATAGGACTATTAAGTATTCTAAGGGTATTGTAGAGGATGTACTGATTAACGTCGATAAATTTATATTTCCTATTGACTTTATGATCATGGACATGGATGGTGAGAGTAATGTACCTTTGATTCTAGGTCAACCTTCATTGCAACGTCTAGGGATATTATAGATGTTTGTGATGGAAAGCTTGAACTTAAGGTAGAGGATGAAATTGTCACTTTTGATTTGAACAGTTCTATAAGACAGTCCTTAGATCAATGATGATACTGTGTTTTATGTTGATTTACTTGATAATGTTATTGATACACAATTGTAGGAGATATTGCTTGATAATCCTTTACAAGTTGCCTTGTAGGCAGAGGATGAGCATGAGCTATCCAATGAGAGTGTGTTGGAGCAACTTGCATTTTGTTAGCTAATGAACCAAGCAAGAACACTGATTAGTTTGTTGAGATTGACAGGGTAAGTGTGTAGAAATCGAGGACATCACTTGAGGAACAACCAGTCCTGAAGTTGAAAGAGCTCCCAAAGCATCTTAACTATGCATATTTAGATGAGGACAACAGGTTGCCTGTTATTCTGGCAGCAGACTTGACACCCGAGGAGAGGAAGATGACTTTAGGCTTTCTTAGGAAGTACCAAAAGGCGTTTGCTTGGAAAATTGCTGACATTTCTAGGATTAGTCCTAGCTATTGCTCGCACAAGATCTTTATGGATGATAGTTACAAGCCAGTGGATGATGGCTTTGTACCCCTCGCCGAGAGCCTAAGTTTTCCCCTTCCTAAAATCAGAGATTCTAGGTTTAGAAAGTTAGGTACGAATAGGGAGGATTTTCAAAAGCGCCCCTATCCGCCTAGGCGGTGAAGCCTAGCCTCCACTAAAGTAAACGAGCCTTTGCCTATCCTCATTAATTATCTTAGCCTTAGTGTACCCTATATTCATTTTATTCATCAATGTTTTGTTATCTTTTTTAACATATAAGGTGAGCAACCAAGAGTCTAGCCTAAGGCAAGAGGGTACTTTGGTGCCTTAGGTTTTATCTTGGCATGCAATGGTGTCCACATTATTTACATTTTATTATCCTAAAATAGGGAGATATTCATTTTAGCCTTATTACTTTGAGGTGAGAACATGCGAGACGCGGGGGGCTTACTTTGGTAAGCTTCCATTTTATTATCTTTGCATGTGGAGTGGTCACATCATTTACTAAGTCCAATTTTATCCTCTATTTACATGTGAGGTGATTCTAAGGACAAAATTAAACATACATAGAAAGTGGGGGGGGGCGAGGGGGAGGAAGAAGAATATAGCTAGAAATGGATTAAGGAAAATGGGAGAGTACTTAAGGAAAATACCACGCATACAAATGGCCCTAGTAGCCTTAGTACAAATCACAAATTAGATGAAAACGTAAACATGTGGACTCTTGTTCCTCCTCGAGGGGTGGACCTCCATGGGCTAACTACTCTACACTTTAGGGTTAAGATTAAAGCATAGTAGAAATACAATAAGAAAATTAAATGGACATGCAATTTAATTAAAGTAGGTAGAAATAGAATAAAATGAAAATAAGAGCAACACACATAAATAATAAATTTTTTTTGTCTCATCATAGAGACTGAGCTCGCGCGAGTACGGATTGAGCTCACGCGAGGTTAGTCCTTTAAGATACAATACAGGCTCATGACGTCATTTTGAAGCTAAACCATCTATTTAAAGAGGAGAGATACTGAATTCGTGTGAGGTTAGACCAAAGACTCTTAATTAATACAAAAATGATGTCGTTTAACTCCGGAAGCCTCTATTTGGGTTCAAATGGTCATTGGACTCGGGTAAGCAAAGGTGACCTCACGCGTATTGAGAGTCCATTATGTATAATACTATAAACAAAACTTAAAGGGGCTAAACGATGTCGGTTTAAAGCCTTAGGCTCCCTGACCTCGCGCGTGCTTAGTGGTTTAGGTCGTTATGGCTGTTAAACGACATCGCTTTAATCAAACAGAAAAACACAATATACAAAAAGACAATAAATGTGTGGGAAAGAAGCTAACCTCACGCGAGCACAGGTTAAGCTCGAGCGAGTTCAACCTACCCCGAAAATGGCAGAATTCGAGAAATAAGAGAAATATGAAATATGGTTAAATAAATAAAAGAATATTAAAAAGGTACACAAACAAAGATTAAATCAAGGATGATGTGATGAAAAATAAACATGTTGAATGCAATAAAAGATGGGAAATTTGGATGTGATGAATGTTCAAAATGTACAAAGAAAATGGAGTTAAGAGTAGTTCTTTTACCCTCAAGTGGCTACCTTAGTTGTTGAAAACAAATAGATCTTCCGAGAAATTGAAAAAAAAATGCAACTTTATATAGAAGGAGATTGACCAAGAAAAGAAATTAACTTGTTTTCATATTTTTTTAAAAGGAAGTTTCTACCATAATTAAAAAGTTTAAAAGCTAGAAAACCCTTTTTCCTTCAAAAAGTTTTATATTTTTGACACACACTTGCAAATCCCAAAAACTCCAACCTTTGACACAGGATGAGCGACACGCCGAAAGTTGACCTCTGTCTAAGCTGAGCTTACGCTCAGTGATAGTGAGAACTCGCATGAGCTCAGAGTGAAAACACGCGAGCTTAGGGACGAATGTGCTCAAGGTCAGATGCAGACTTCATGCCCCCAACTCAACTACTCGACTCACACGTGCACAAGCTAGATTCGCGCAAGTTGAATCGAGTGCCTACGTGCTTTCTTCTGGGCACGCGCTAGGTCAGAGGTCGTGCGTGTGCTTAGTTTGAGCCCGAGCAAGTACAACCTTATAGACCCCTCCTTATTGCCTTTATTAGCATTTTTGCTCATTTTAACGCTTATTACTTTACCATTAATATTTTCTTAGGCAATTTCCCTAAGATGTCAGGGTTACAATTTCTTTCTGTCTTTCGGTTTCACAGCTAATTAAACCTTCTCATCATTGGGCTTTACATAACTCTAGTCTTTGATTTCTAATGATAACAATGAGGCGACATGGATTGATGTTTTTATTTTGAGGAAAAGTCTCCTAAGGGATACAAGAGCTTAAATAAATCGATTGGTAGTCAAGCTTATAGACTAGCAAATACACAACCTAAAACTTGAAATCTCCTAAGGGATAGAAGGGCTTAAACAAAGCCTATTGGTAGGCAAGCTTATAGACTAGCAAATACATAACCTAATAGCCTATTGGTACTTAACTTTTTTCTTTATTGTTATTGCTTATAATCAATAAGTGGTAAAAGTGAAATTTCTTTCCTTATAATATTATTGGATTGCTCCTTAATCCTTTCTCTCCTTTACCCTTTCTATCCATTTTCTCCAACAAGTGATATATTAATTTTTTTTTATCTTGATAAAGGAGAGAGGATACGAATTTGCACAAAAATTAACCAACTCTAATATTAAAGGGGAGAGATCAACTTAAAAATAATTTTTTCTCCTAACATCATTCTCAAACAAAGAAAGTATGGATTGAATGGGTCCTTTCTATATCCTGGAGGGAGGAGATAGTCAGTGTTTGGTTTTAGAATCAAAAGATAGTTGCTGAAACAGCTAACAGGGAATGGCCAGCCACTACAATGGAAGGTTACCCAACTGCATACATGTTGGAAGAAATTCATTTATATCGTTCCATTACCCATTCTTTAGTCAAGTCACAAAAATCGAAACTAAAGATTGCCTTCCAGAAGTCTCCCTCTTCGATTCTAGAATGATCCACGCACACTACTCTCTTCTCCCTCATCCATGTTCTAAGGTATAGATTCGGGGATAGACCTTAGGGCTTTCCTGATAAAAGTCTTCTTGTTCATAAGTTAAGGGGGAGCATATGCACATTTTGTATTCTATATACAATTTGTCTATTTTTGGTCAATTTAATTGTCAAAATAAAAAAAAGAGGAGATTATTAGCCTAAATCATTTCATGACTTTGGGAGTCCTTGATTTTGATATTGGCAATCAAATTGAGTAGTACTAATTTCATACTCTGGGTGTCTATTATATAATATTAAAGTGGCTTAAGCATTGGACAAAAAGTCTTAGAAGAAATTAAATAATACTGTTGAAGTTGTAAAAGTACCCAGATGCTTTTAAAAGCGTGGGGGTACTTTTCTTAAAGTCACCTAAAAGCCTTTCAGTCAAACACTGACACCTAGCAATCAAAGAGTTTTTTACCTATGAAGCACGAGGGCACCTCCTATTGAAGAGAAAAATAGAATATGATAGAGAGTAGCGTGGTTACGCTTCTAAGCGTGCTTCAAACAACCGCGAGGGCGCTTCTCTAGTATGGGAGCGGCATTCACATTAAATGCTAAGTCAATGACCATTGTGCCGTCATCCCATAAGGCTACACCACTGTCAAGAGCCATTGGATTTCCAATAACTATATTCAGAAAGTGCGAGGTTGCTCTCAAATCGCGAGGGCATTTCTTTAGCAAAAAGTTTCTTTTTGCCAAATCACCTTTACTTTACATTTAATAAAATGTGGGCTATTTGTAACGTCTCTAAGAGGTTGGCATGCACATAAAGACCCTTTTAAAGACTTAGGCAATAGTTTTTCAAACTTCTAAGTGCTCAAACTCTTGCAAAGTGATTTCTCATCCTTTTACATTTTAATTCTCTTGTAAAGAGTTTGAAAATTAGTCTAGGAAGAAAAACTCCCGTAAGGTTTGGTGTGAGCTTGGAAAAACTCCTATAGAAAAGGATCGGTGATAAATTTGAGTATGAGCTTGAAAACACTTGGGTTTGATCTTACACCTCCAAAAGGATCATTGATAGTGAAATATCCAATTATAGGTTGGAGAGTGAATGTAGGGTTGGTTAATACCCGAACCACTATAACTTTTTGAGTTGATTGTTTTTCTCTTCTATCTAGTCATTTGATTAGATTTTAATTTCTAGTTAACCTTTCATATACCAATTTAACCGCCTGTTTGGTGCATAAAGAGACAACAGGAAGCAAGAAGGAAAAAAAGAGAATAGTAGATGAAATATCTCATATATATCTTGAATGAAAAAAAATATTAAATATATTAATATTTTTAGAGAATGGTTAAATAGAGAATCTCATGGCCATTGACATATCATGGAATCTTTAATAATATCATAACTAATTAGAATTAATCCATGATTTCTAACGCACCATGATTTATCATCATTAGTTACTTTTGACAAATCATATAACTTTTCATGTTAACACATATTAGGTATTTATAATCCATTCACTCATAAATCATCATGATTGGCCAACTTCAAAATGAATTCTCATGATGTCTCATAATATTATTAAATTTTTTAAAAATATTTATTAATTTATTAACCATATATATCATAAACGTTAAAAATATAATAAAATTTAAAACTTAATATATAATTAGAATACTAACTTATTAATTAATATAATATCAAGAATATAATTAAAATATAATTTGTTATAATTAAAGTCATCATTTAACTAAAGAAATACTTTATTATTTTATTAAAGTTATTATAAAATTACACATCATCATCATTATAAATATGTGCTAAAATCATGAACATATATCAGCATTACTGTGCTCACAGGGACACATCAAACAAATTTTACATCTCGACTTCTATATATAATTTTACTATTATATTACTATCTTCTTAAAAGAAAAGACATGCAACGTGTAGAACACGCGCTGAAAGGTAAGAATGCAATAATACTTATGCAGCCTGTAGATACAGTAATTAAAGCTTTTTGGAATAATTAAGGATATATACTGTGTTTGGACCACAAAAATTAAAATTAAAAAAAGTACATATTAAGAGAGTTGTAGTACCCCATCCTTTACTGTCTCACATGGGCCTTTGCAGGCAGCAGATAGATATCATCCATCCATATCTGTAATTGCCATTTTTGCTTTTGGTTACAATAATTGCCATTTTCATATCTCTCATCACCTTTTCATTTTGTTCTACCTTTCTTTTAATGAAATAATGTGTGTTTTTATTTTATTTTTCCCCTTGGTCCATCATTTTCTTTTACCTGTTTTTTGTCATTCTTTTAAGCACCAGCTATATCTTTTTCTTCTTTGAATGAATAATTGCCAAGTCCTAGGTTCATTTCAGCCTTGGATAAAGTCATTTCAATTATTCTTGCAACAACAAAGTATACTCAAGAACTCCTTGGAAGTAACTGCATTTTTTAGCTTAAGAGATACTTCTCATAGAAGACGGAAACCCAAGGAAACGTATAGCAATGTAAATTTATATTGAACTATATAATATAAATTTGAGACATTTACACGTGTATTTCTTTTTTACATATAAACATTATACTAATATACAATTGTTATATTTATTGTATAATTAATTTACAATAACTTTTAATCTTAAAAATAATACTATCAATTATGTTTGTTGTATTAATTTTATATATAATTAAAAAATTAATTAATAATTATATTTAAAATAATTTTTATATTTATTACATTAATAGAATTTTAAAAACATGAAAAAATTTATTAAAAAAGACTTTAAAATATTTTAAACTATTATTATAATCTAACAAATGATAAATAATTATTGGATATTTAAAATTCTATTAACATAAACTTATTTCATATTTTTATTTATAATATAAACAGTAAAATGACTAATTATAAGTTAACGAGAAAATTAATCCTTTAATATTTAAAGAAAAACTCATAATAAACAAATAAAATCAAATGTACTTTTTTTTTAATAACAGTGAGTCATTATTTAATTAAAAAATTAGTGTTTTTACTCTCTAAAAATATTTTTGTAATAAATGAATACCAAGAAAGAAAGTTTAATATAATTTAGTTTAGACAATACTTTTAAGCTCAACTAAGGATATCTCTAAAATAATATAAATTCATGATATTAAAAATATAATTTGAGAAAGAATAAAAGAAAATAAGTAGCTAACTGATTTTTTTCTTTTCTTGATATAACATTAAAAGTTAGTCTAATTAATTTACAATAATGATAAAATACTATTTTAAGAATTTTAGTGCAACTGAATAGCCAAAGCTTAAATCTGGAATTTAATTAACTAACTTAGACAAATTCGAGCTGAATTTTAATTACCCAACAGGGGTACCACTAATTAACATGTGTATCACGAGACTCGTTACCATATTTTAAGCTAGAAGCACTCACATAATGTGTTAAGAGAATGAAAAGGAGAGTTGACAGATAAAGGAGGGGAATGATATAATCAAAATTAATTCCATTACATAACCAGTGAACTAGTCTAAGATCACTAATTTAAAAGAAGAAAAGAAAGTGTAAATGAGGTTGATTTCCCTACATAGTTTCTTAATTCATAAAACTGGTATCTTTAAAAGCAGTAATGAAAAGAAAGACATAGTTGTAGGAGAAAGAAAGGTAAAGCATATATACCAAACACCTTTTTTCCTAACTTATGGTTGTCAAAGGCAGCAGGAAGGTCCAAGTTTGTCCTTTTCTTTGTGTTTCTTTGTGTCAATACTTTTCTTGTTCTCGGAGAAAAGAGAAAAAAAAGAAAAAGAAGACAAAACTTTAGGCTTAAACCTAGAAATTCTTGACATTGTTTCAGTAGCATCACATATAAATACCCATTAAATACTTTCTGGAGTTTCATATTCATTGCCTTTGTCTTCATAATCATCATTTTTCATAGGGACAGAGAGTAATAGAGAAGAAGAGAGCATTTTTAGACATGGGTGTTCTTGGAGTTGTTGCAAAGCGTCTGGATGCCCTTGTTGGGTATTTATACTTATAATAACTTTCTTCATGATTTTCTTGTCTGATTCTATATACTATACCTGCATTACTAATTAATTTTCAGGTTTGATATGTTTCTACTTTAATTTAAATTCTCTTTTTTAATTGCAGACCAGGAATCATGCTTCTCTTCCCACTGTAAGTGCAGGATTTAATATTTGTTTGTTTTATTGCAAGGAATAATAGTAAAATAATTACAAATAATCGAACTAGTGTACTTGTATATATGTTTTCATGTGAATGAACAGATATGCATCACTGCGAGCTATTGAAAGCCCTTCAACACTCGACGACCAGCAATGGCTAACATATTGGATAATATATTCATTCACAACCCTGTTCGAGCTATCCTGCTATAAAATCCTAGTTTGGTAAGCCCAGCTGCTGTTTCTTCTCCTTCTTCTTGTCTTCTTCTTCTTCTTCTTGTTCTTCTTCTTTTTCTTCTTCTCTTCTTCTTCTTCTTCTTCTTATTCTTCTTCTTCTTTTTCTTTCTAGTCCTTGATTGCTGCTAGCAAAATCCGACTCCATTGTTGCATATAATTTTGGTTTCACAGGCTACCATTTTGGCCGTATATAAAGCTGTTGTTTTGTATGTGGTTGGTGTTGCCTATCTTCAATGGAGCTGCATATATCTACGAAAATATGGTCAGGAAGTATGTGAAGATTGGCGGAAGGGTGAGTGGGAACTATTCGGACGATCAAAGGAAGGTCTTGCAGATGATGAGCCTTGATGCAAGGAAATCTGTGGTGCAGTATGTTGATAAATATGGATGGGATGCTTTTGAGAGAGCTATTAAAGCTGTAAGAACTGAAACAAGCTTTTATTTATATATATATATTACACATACACACAGAGAAAATGTAATCTTCTTCGTGTTCTTATTGATTTTTCAGGCTGAAAAAGAAACCAAGAAGCACTGAGAGGATCATATATATATATATATATATGATATATATACTTTCTGTACTTTTCCTGGCAATTCATAGGAAAATATTAATATGCACGCATGTGTAGAGGCATGAGATGGGGAAATAGAAAAATAATAAAAGGAAACTAATATGGAACGGCCATTAACTTGTGTATATACAGAAAGAAAGACAATTGTTCAATTCTCTCAGGCATTATATGACACCATATATTGTAATTCATGGTCATGAATCTCTGCCAATTAAATTTCCTTGGGAGAAATGGGAATTTCTTATAATTTTTATTATTAGTTGATTGATTTGAACCGATAATTTGTACTCCAAATTTTAGAGACGGATAAACTACCAATAAATTGATGGCTTAATTATTAAAAAAGTCATGTTATTGCATTTATTATCAATGCATTAGTATATCTAAGTTAGTTCTCGTAAATGCACGATGCACGAACCGTTTCTATAGTAAAGTGATAAATTTAATTCGAGATCAATCACTCAAAGAACTGTAAGACTACTTAATATAAAGACTAATTATCAACATAAAACAACTAAAAATAAATTTAAACATTCTAAATCAATATTTTGAGAGAATATAATATTTATAAAAAAAAATTAAATAAACTAATAAAATAAATATGTAATCATATGATTTTAATTAAAATATATGATAAAAACAGTATTTAGCCTAGGCAATTATTTCATAATTTTCTTGTTTTAACTTTAAACATAAATCTAATGAATGAGATGGTAATATTTCTTTTCCTTTAATTACTTAAGCTAATAATGCAATTAAATTTTTTTATATCAACATAAAATGAAGCAAAAATGGTATTTCTAATACATTCAACTTAAGTATTTTTATAACAATTATTATTATTAAATTAAAATAATCAACAATAATAACTGAAACTAATAAAGATATGATGATAAAGAAATCATTCATTAAATAAAAAGAACAAGGTTCCTATGTAAGTAATTAGGCTAAACTAAATAACTAAAAAAACTATTATGACATATTTAATCTAGTGATCATAGAAATTAAATAGCAAGACATAAAAATAAGGGAAAATGATTTCAGATATCACGACCTTTGAACATTTTCGCAAATCTATCCTCACCTTTAAAACTTATCAATTTGGTCCACCATGTTTGCTTCTTGTATCATATCTACCCACAAGCGTTTTGGCGTGTGCCACTCATGACATGGCGTCCACACGTAGCAATAAATATTTGCCTACATGGCTCAGGACTTGAAGTACCTCAAAACTCACCGTTTCTTCTCAAAATTTCTCCAATTTTTTCCCCAATTCTAATTTCTAAATAGGAATTAAAACCTAGGGTTTTCTTCTTCCTCTCTCCCAAAATGAAGAAAGCGGAGGACCATCGTATAGCATAAAATCTTTGGTGTTCTAAAGAAATGTTGAAGTCGAGAAATCCACATTTGATAAGAAATTCTAACATGCGAAATGACATTCTCCAAATATGATGGTATATAGTTGTCGCTGGCTGCCCAAGTTACTCTTCTGATCTATAGGCTTAAAACCGTCTAGAATAGTTGCTTGTTAATATATGCAGGAAGAATTGCTTGTTATATTATGCAAATATGATCATAATTAATAATACATGTGTAAGGGCAAGTGTCCTAGTCCCTAGTGCAGGAAATATTGCCTTGGTCTTGAATCTATGAAATTGAAATTAAAGCGAAATCGCGATCTTAACAATTCCACCCCATCAGTGTCACCCTCATGTTTTATATGCATATGTATGTTTATTGTGTATGGTAAGAAAATTGCTAACGGGATTTTACTAAAATTGATTAGTGACATGGAAGCAAGAACTTTAAGCTCAATCATTCACCACTTTCCAAGCTTTCTTTTAGCCCGGATATGAGAGCAAAGAAGGCAAAGAGGTGGTGGAATCTGGAGCAGATAATGAGAGTGCGTAGGCTCACCATCGACCATTGTATGGCGGGTGCGGTGTTCGAGAAACCTTTAAACTTTGAAATGAAATGGCCTCTCAAGAATGACCCATGGACCAAGTGTAAATGATCGGAACAAGTTCCTCGTGAGGAAGAAGGAAAACATAATTTAAGAAATTAGAATTAGAATTAGGGAAAGAATTGAGGAAATTTTGGGAATAAACAATGAGTTTTGAGGTACTTTAAGTCCTGAGCCATGTAGACAAACATTTATTGCCACTTGTAGACACTATGTCATGAGTGGCACACGCCAAAATGCTTGTGGGTAGATGTGATATAAGACGTAAACATGGTGGACCAAGTTGATAAGTTTTAAAGGTGAGGGTGGATTCGCGAAAATGCTCAAAGATCGGGGTATCTGGGATCGTTTTCCTTAAAAATAAAGGAGATTCTTATCTAGGCTTGGTGTATACACCACAACTAATATGAGAGTGACATGTATATATGAATGTTTTACATTTTGGTTTTAGATGATTGACACATATTTCATCATTTGAAACTAATGAATATGTGTCAATCATCTATCAGTTTGGTGTATAGGTGGGAATATACACTAAGCCTAGGTAAGAATTTTTCAAAAATAAGATTAAAAATTAAAACTAGATCTAGAATTTTTTAAAGTAGGAAGATAATTGATCCTCACTCTTTACTTCTTTGAAAATCTTCTTAGATTTTGAAAGAATAACAAAAACTAAACTAAATATTTTTAGAAGATGAATTATAGAGAAAATTACAGAAAAAAGAATAATGGATAGGTGTTGGATGCTTCATTGTATATATGGTCTCCAATACTTATCTGGCTCTATAGAGATTTCTTTTGCAAAGTCCTCCTCTAAATACAAAACCTGTAAGAGTTATCTTCTACCAACTCGTAATTATCTTAAATTAAATAAATAACTAATAATGGCCCATAATTGTAAAAATACTAATTAATCCCCCTTTGGACCTTGTAATTTTCGGCTATATCTTTAGAAATAGCAGTTCACACATCTCAATCTTGGGTCTTAACAGTAGTAGTCCTATTTAAACCCATTTGTTAGTATTTGGTTCCATATTTTTTCTTTTTGGCTATCATTATTTGAAATTAGACAATTAAGCTAAAATGAGATAAAAATATATAATTCCACCATATTATGTATATAAAACATACTATTAAAGTACTCAAATACTTTAAATATAAATATAAATATATATATATATATATATAATATGAACCTATCAAATAGTAACTTATAAATTAACTTTTGCAATAATAATAAAGAACATTCATAATCAGTGTCAATATATTACTCAAAAGAATCTCACTAATGCAAAGATCATGCTAACCCAAGAACAACTTGAATCATTAATTTTTTTTAAAAGTATAAACTCAATAATTGTTAATCAAAAGACTCATGCATTCAATCCCTTACACTTGTTTCACAATAAATAGCCTAACTCATCGTCAGATGATATAACTATAATACAAAATTCAAACATTAACCCTATTCAAAAGGCAAAACCTTCAATCATAAATAAGAGATCAATAGGCATTGATTGTTTTTACAACAACTACTTTTGAATCTCTTATATATTCTTTTTTTTCTTACATCCTTTGGATCTTCATTTGATATTTGGGGATGTATTATCTTTCTTGAGATATAATTATCTTTTTATGCAAATACAAACATGGGTAATGAATGCACTTGGTTACTCAACTAAATATACATCAAAATGCCTTGTATACTCATAATCTTAATTGTATTCTTACACGAACATCAACAAATTTAAGCTTAACTAAGATAACTAAACAAAATTTAGCTAATTCCTAACTAATAACAAGAAAACTAAAGAAATAACTAAGCTCTAATCTAATTATTATATTTCCTTGGGTATTCTCCCCATCTCTTGGTTTTTAGTAGTGTGTCATCCTTCCTTGGTGATGTGCGTAAAATACACACATCTAAATGAGGTTTTTAAGATTGATTTTTTGGACATTTGGATGTGAATTGGTCCCAACACTCACCCTATATTTTCGCTGCAGTGCATTAGGTCCAAAAGAAGTCAAAGAACGATAAAGGGAAGAATTGGAGCATAATTGAATATGGAACATGGCCGTTGGTTTCAAGCCTATGTTCCTAAGCACTTAACGGTTCACCCGCGACCGGCAAAGAGACACAAGAAGAAAGAAGTTTAGTAGGAGGGAACACGACCCGCGAGAGTAACACGGGCCTATGTTGGAAACATCAGACCATGTGTTGCACGCATCATCAACACACGTATAGGGCGACGGCTGTGGAAATTAATAAAGAAGAGAGAAAGGAAAAAGAAAGCGCGAGAAACGTCCCAAACCCTAATATTTCTCTCTGTGGGGTTTTCCGAGTTGGAACCAAGGGAAAAGGAGACTTGGATCAAGGTTTCAATCGGATTCCCTTCAAAGATTGAAGATTGGGCGAGGTTCGTTGATTGGTTTTCAAATCGAGCAAGAGGAACAAGAATCGATTCAATTCGAGCAAGAGGAATTGAACTTTACTCCGTCCAAGGTGTGTAATCAAGTTTCTACCTTTACTCTTTGTTGTAATTGTATTCTTGTGGATTTTGATAATGAACATGATTAGCTAGATTGATTAAATCCATTGGGATTTCTTTACTATGTTGGCTTAGTATTATATTGTTGAATCGTTTGGGTTAGTTTTGTATTCGTCTTGCTTTCAATATTAATAAGATAATGCATTATTCATGAGACATTGTGAATTATGTGTTTAGATTGTTTGTTTTGATCGAGAAGAGAAGTGCATTTGGCAATTGAATTTTGAATGAATAGAACTGGTTAATAATCGCTTAGAGATAAGGATAATTAACTAGCTTGGGATTAAGAATTAACAAAGCTTAATAGAGGCGGATTAAAGCTTAATGCTAATTTAAGAATCAATCGTTAGGAAGAGATTCCAACTTTAGGTTATTAGGTTTAGAAATCTTCTCGAGAGAAAGCTAATTCGCTTAAGAATTCATCCACGGGTAGCATAATCGACTCACCAATCCTTTATCTTTTGTTTGATTGCCAACTAGTTTAGGTTCCCTTTGGGTTTGCTTTCTTGTCTTGGTTATTTTAGTTATCAATTACTCCTACATCTCCCTTAGAACTTAGCTTGTAGCTATTAGTTAGTTTAGAAATTATTCATCATTTATTTGAGGTTAATATAACAAAAAATAAAGGAGTAACTCTAGGTTTTCACTTTCCTGAGGAATACGACCTTGATACTCGCCATTAGTGCTAGACTGCATCGATAGGTGTAGGTGTAATGGGTTCAAGTATGATGTATTTATACTTCCTTAGATGCCCATGACTATTCTTGGGTATATAGTTATCTTCCCTGTACTTTTATATCCACTCTCACTTTGTTCATCAAAAAATTCTTCCTCCTCTGAAGAGACTTCATCAATGAGGTACCTCTCTTGATGTTTTCTTTTAGAACGCTCAATTTCCATAATTTGCTCAAGAGTGAGAGCTTTTTTCATAAGTCTAGTGTAAGCTCTATGATAAGTATAAAAAGCGGTAAGCTCTTCATGCCTAAAGTCATATTTCGTCCTAAGCCTCCTCCTTAGGTGCCAACATTTAGGAAATCTAGGTAGAGGGAATAGCATAGGTGATTTACATCTAATTCTTTTCATATACCTTGAAGCTCTTCTTGAATTAGATGGTATTTATGGTGGTGTGAATAGTTTGAGGAATCTCCTTCTAATCTTTTCTGATTTCCTAGAGTCTTTTCTTGAGCTAAATGACTTTGATTATAGTGTAGGAAGATGTGGTGATGGTGAAGGTAGGGGAGAACTTACCTCCTCCTTACACTTTCTGGCCTATAATTTATAATGTCTAACAACTTAAGAATGAGAGAAATTTTTTGAATAATGCTCTTTAATAAGGGGTGGTGTTCCTATATAGAAGGGTTTCCTCAATCATAATCTTATTAGGAGATGATTACATCCAATCTTTACTGAAAAGAATTGCCACTATAAGAATTCATGTGTTTAGCGACGAGAATTAGTGACGGATAAGCTGTTATCACTAAATACCGACAAGGAAACAATGAAATTGTAACGACCTTCTTGTAATGTATTTGGCGACAATCTATTGACGAATTTACAACGATAATTTATCGATGGTAGTAAATTCATTGCTAGTTAATGGTGCCAATGTTTGGCGGTCAATATAGCAATGGATTTGAGAAGGAGAATTAGTGACGGATTTGTTGTTGTCACTAATTAATGGCGCCAATGTTTGGAGCTTAATATAGCAACGGATGTAGTGTCGCTAATTCTTAGCGTGAAGGATTTCCGTGCTGCCATCGCTAAACTCTCCACTTTAGCAACAGACGTAATGGTATTGCTAATTTTATCAAATAGCAACTGCAACGCGTCTGTTGCTAAAGTACTTAGTTCAAACTCTATCATTTCTTTTGAGAAAAGCTATACCCCTATCACTTAGCAACAGATGCTTGTCCGTCACTAAGTTATTTAAATAAAACGTTGTCATTTCCTTTGAGGGAAGCTGTAACTCTAAAATTTAGTAGTGGACACGTCCATTGCTAAATTCTAAACCTATATGGACAACCTCCCTCCCCTTTTCTCTTATTTCCCTCCTCTCCTCTGTTCTCCTTTTCCTTTTTTCTCCCTCTCCTCCCCTTTCACCAGCCACCGCCCAACCTATCACCGTGCCACCTCCGTACCCTCCAACCTCTCTGGTCGCCTCCTCCGCCTTTTGGAAATTAGTTTATTGCCCTCCCTAGCGCCGCTGCCATCCTCCGCCATAAAATAGGCATTAAGGCATTTCTTAATTTCTATTTTTATTTATTTTCCTTAGTTTTAATAATTTTTAATAAATATTATTTAATATAGTTAATATATGTTTACTTATTTATATTTGTTAATATAGTTAATATAAATTTTTGTTAGGTTATTTTTAATTTAAGTTATATTAATTTTGTAGTTTTGTTATAATAATTTTAAGTTAATTATATGTAGGGTTTTTATTTATTTAAGTTTGTTAGGTTTTATTAGTTTCTTTATTAATTTAGTATTATTTGGTCAATATATATTATTTAATATAGTTAATATAAATTTCTATTAGGTTATTTTTTAATTTAAGTAATTTTTTTAAATTTTTATTATATTAATTTTAAGTTAATTATATGTAGGTTTTTTATTTATTTAAGTTTATTAGGTTTTTTTCTTTATTAATTTAGTATTATTTAGTATAGCTAATATATATTAGTTATTTATATTAGTTAATTTATATTATCTAAAGTATTAATTTAGTTAATATATATTTTAATTAGATTTAAGTCAGGTAATTTTTAATTTAACTTATATTATTTTTTATAATTTTTGTTATATTATTTTTAAGTTGAGTATACTTGTTATTATTTTATTAATCGATTAATTATTATTATTATTATTTTATTAATTATTATTATTATTATTATATTAATATAGTATTATTTAGTTAATAATTGATTAATATGTTAATTTGTTATATTTGTATGTTTAATTGATTGAAATATTTAAATGACATACATGTTAAAATGCTTTATACTGGTATATTAAATTGATCGAGTACGTTTAATTATTGATGAAAAAGTAAATTATGATGTATTGTGAATGTATACTGTGTGTGTGGCTATATTTTGAAATATTTTTACTTAGGAATTGGACCCAATATTACAAGAGTTATGTTTATATTATAGGGGATATTTTGCCGAAATTTCGATGGAATTTTAGGGATAAAAGAATGTTCCTAAAAATAAAAATAAAAATTTTAATATAAGTATGATTACTGTTCTAAAGCTTAATAATCTTTTATGCTATTTTTATATTCAATGCTTTATGTTATACTTTAATTCAAATGGCAAACAAACGCTCTTATGAGGAGCGCTGCGGGCAACGGACTACTCCACCCTTACCCCCAATCACGGAGACATCATAGACACCTTCTATAGAGACCTTTACATATACTTTGAGGCTACTGTTGCCTCATCCATCCGCCACCATACCCACATATTTTTTACTTTCTACTTATGTTGCATAGCCCACCAGTGTTCCACCTCCCACTACACTCGTGCCACCACCTGAGGGGACCTCACTAAACAAATCATCATTAGGGAGTTCGAAATCCCAGATATATATTGAGAAATGGTAGGTAATAAAATTTACTTTTTTATATTCATAATTACTGGAAAATACATTAAATATTCTTGTATAAGCTAACTGTATTAAATTTTTTATATAAACTAACTGCATTAAATTTCTGGTATACAGGCTGGTATGCTCTCATCTGTGCTCAGCAAGTGCCACGAAGATCTCCAGGAACACCATAAAGCACAAGAGGTACGCTTGATGGTTTGTGCCCAAAGCAGCAAAGGACTTGTACTTCACCGAGTGGAAGATAATAAATATTATAATTATACGGTAATTTAATATTTACAACTAATTAATATCAAAATTTTCATTATTTCTTTCTATTTGCAAAAATATTTCACCTAGAATCTGAGGTACGAGGACCAACTCCGACCTGCTTGGGATAAATAGACAGCCGAGAGACACTGCGATATGGTATATGGCTGGAAGAGGAGCGAGAAGTGGCCTCGATGTGTCCCAAAGGATACCTAGACCCACTGGGCAGACTAATGGAAGAGGCCCGAGGTGAAGACATCCTCTGAGACACACAGCAAGAACCATCTTAGCGAGGTTGTCGTCTCTAGTACAGGCTTTGCTAGTCACACTATCGAGTCGAGGTCGGCCATCTACCATAGGTGGGCGCCGGTAAGAATTAAAAATTGTTGTAGTTTATGTATAAGTATTAATAAAAATTATAACATATAATTATCTTTAATCTAACAGTTTTATTTTGTTTAAGCCAAGGAGTTGGATCACGAGCCTACCGTCTTTGAGCTGTTTTGCCGGTTGCACAACAAGACGGACGGACAATTCATTGACAGTAAATCCCAACAGATTGTTGTAAGTTACTTATAACTAATAAATTTTTAATTCACACTCCTAGTGTTTTAACTAAATATGATAATTAATTTTAATTTTCTCTAATACAGGATATTGTTGAGGCATAGGCAACTGCTGCATCTCAGCCCAGCGAGGGTTGTTCTGATCCTTCACCAGTTGATATGTTACAGTTGTTCGTCGAGGTCGTCGGCAGGAAGAAGAAGCAGTGCATATACAGGCTGGGTTCAAAGGTGCCCACCTTCACCCATCCCTGCAGCTCCGGCAACTCCAACAACATTATCTCTAGTTTCGTGGTAGCGCTCGGACCACGAGTTATGGGATCGATGGCATAGCGAGATCGAGCGAGCGATGCGACATGGTTTGCATGTTTGGTGCTGGCATCATTCTACCACATGCACCTTGATGAGTATAGTTTTACACATATTTGCTTGCATATTATTGCGTATGTTCTTCAGCAATTCATTGCTGCTTTATCCCGGATCACCCGTTGTTTTGTGTTCTTTTGCATTTCAGGAACATTTATAGGACCATCATCCGGTGTTTAAGCAATTATAGATCAATACGTGCGGAAGCGGACGAGAATTCATCAAGATCTGACGAGCCCGCATAATACAACATTCCTGACCTGCTGGCGCTCACATAACTGATTCTTAAAATTGGCACTTTGGGCACACGGTAAGCTCATAGCCATAGCACTGACGGCCTACGGCGTACCTGGTGGATAACTGAGGGCAACGGCATGCAACCAACACAACCGTGGTGGCCGCCAATGCAGACACACACGGTGGGTAAAACTACTCACTTGTGCGAGATCACACCGTTTCAACGCTGGACTCTTACGACTAGCACGACCTTGAACACGGCCGTGCTGAGTTAAATATATATAAGAAAAATTCATTTTTCTTAAAAAAAAGGAGAGAGGGGGAAGAAGTGACATAGAGCCCTCGCGGCTGGTTCGGTTTCTGCACAGTATTGAGTGCGAGAGAGAGTTGCGGGGAGTAAGAATCCCGGAATCGCAAGGTTTCGAGTGCAAAATTGTAGTGGAAGCAATTCAAGAGGCAATTTGGGAGATTAATCAAAGTGTAGATCGAGATTTGGAGCTGTTCATCCAATTCGAGAGAAAAGGGTGTACATGTTTTATTTTCATTATTCTTTCATTGTAATTGATTTCCTAGATTGTTTTAAACATGAACATGTTTAGCTAGACTGATTTAATCCATTGGGATTTCTTTACTATGTTGGCTTGATATTATATTGTTGGATTGTTTGAGTTGGTTTTGTATTCTTCTTGTTTTCAGTATTAATAAGATTATGCATTATTCATGAGACGTTGTGAATTGTGATGTTTAGATTGCTTTATGAGATTGAGAAATCCGTTTGGCAATTGGAATTTTGAATAACAAGAACTGGTTAATAATCGCTTAGAGATAAGGATAATTAACTAGCCGGATTAAGAATTAACAAAGCTTAATAGAGGCGGATTAAAGCTTAATGCTAATTTAAGAATCAATCATTAGGAAGAGATTCCAACTTTAGGTTATTAGGTTTAGGAATTCGGTTATCTCGAGAGAGAAACCGAATTGATTAAGTAATTCCACGGGTAGCATAATTAGACTCATCGATGCTTTATCTTTTGTTCGGTTGCCAACTAGTTTAGATTCCCTTTGGGTTTGTCTTCTTGTCTTGATTATTTCATTTATCAATTACTCCTGCATCTCCCTCAGAACTTAGCTTGTAGTTAATAGTTAGTTTAGAATTTATTCATTATCCATTTTAGGTTAATATAACAAAGAACAAATGAGTAACTCTGGGCTTTCACTTTCCTGAGGAATACGACCTTGATACTCGCCATTAGTGCTAGACTGCATTGATAGGTACACTGCCTTAGATTGTAGCTAACACGATTAAGCCCATCAAGTTTTTGGCACCGTTGCCGTGGAATGTTTGAAAACTAGAGTGAAATTTGCTATTTGTTAATTTAGCCATTTTTTTTCTTTCTTATTATTTTATGATTTTTATTTTTATTTTTTTAATTATTTTATTTTATTTTATTTGTACATATTTATTTAGTTTAAGTTTATGATTCAGATAGTGAATGATAAGGAGGTTCAATGCTAAATTCAAACTCTTTGTATGACACATTGGAAAATGGGATCAGGAACCAAGAGAGTGCTAAAAATTGGGATGCCCGTGCATCTTTAGATGCTCGAGTGGAATCGTTTTGCAGGGCTACCGATCAACTCTCTTCTCCTATCCTTTCATCTCAAGTCTTTTGTGAATTTTGTTGTGGTTTACATATGTGTAATGATTGTCCATTGTATAGTGATGTTGCTCATTGTTCTTATAACGTGAACAGGGTGAATTATACGGAAGTTGGCCAAATGACTCGTATGGAAGCACCTACAATCAAGAGTGGAGCACTCATTCACCCTTTGGATGGAGCTTAGATGGCCAAGAACCACTAGGAATTTAGCAACTACATCAGCAGCCTAATCTTGCACCTTCAACTCAAGATGAAGAGTTAGTGTCAGAGGAGCTGATGACGAGGTTCATAACAAGTCTTGAGGAAAGATTCCAACAAACAGAGAGGGTACTTAAAGGTCAACAAGCCTCAATTAAGAACATAGAGCATCAAGTAGGCTTGATCTTTCAGTTACTAGTGGCAGAACAATGAGGAACTCCATTAAACGCTACTGAATTCGAGGAGCATTTGAGCGCCATCACTTTGCGTTCAGGTGAGAATTTTTCTGGTTTATCTACTATATTTGATGATAATGCTTCTGTGCAGGACGATTTCTTGAACATGGAGATGGAACCAGAAAAGGAAGAGGCAAACATAATCCCTCTGAAAGACTACCAACTGGAATGTACAGTTGATGATGTTGAGTTGCAGTTAGAGGAATTGTTGGTAGATTTTCCATAAGTCCCTTCGATGATGGAAGATGAGCACGAGTTATCCAATGAAGAAGTCTTGGAGGAGCTCGAGTTTCTCCTAGCAAGTGAACCAAGCCAAGGACTGAAGAAAACCATCAACACTCCTGAAGAAATTGCCCAACCCTCGATCCTTCCAATTGTTGAAACTCTAGCTTTCAAATTGGAAGAGCCCCTAGAGCATCATGACTACGTGCAAATATATGAGGAGCGAGTTTTGCCCATCATAACCGGGCGGTACTGCTTGACTGTCGGGAAGAGGAAGTTGACGATTATCCCTCTAAGCGGATATTTGAAGCCATTTGCTTGGAAGAAGGATGGATGGTCGCCAATCCCCAATGTTTGCTTTTCACCATGAGTCTAGCTAAGAAGACTCATCACATAAAAAAGAAGCGCTTTTGGGAGGCACCCCAAACTTTATCTTTAATCTTTAATATTTTAACCTTTTGTTTTGAAACATTTTATTAGTTTTAGTTTTCATATTTTCAGTTTTGATTTTATTTCTTTATTTTATTATTTTCAGATCCTACCGAGGAGGCGCTGAATTTCCACAACATCAGCCTCGATGGATGATGAGGGCAGTCCCCTAGATCTTTTTATTTTTCTGCATTTATTTACTTTATTTTTCATACATGTCATGCACTTGGATTGTATTGCCTTTGTTCTCTTAGTTGAGCATTCCATGCGGGGTATCCATAACATTTTACACTGAGGACAGTGTGTTCTTCAAGTGTGGGGTGCTTATGGGTAAACCTTAATCTCTCATATGGATTTTTAATATATCTGAAATTGCTATGGTTAGGTGTTGTGTATTTTTAGGGGATGTTAGGACACTGTGTTTTTATGCACTTGAGTATGCTATTTTTGAGCTGATTGATGACTTGATTTATAGAATTGTAGTTACTTTTCTTTGTTGTTCATTGTTTTTAGAAAACAATTTATGGTGTTTTACACATCAACCATGCCGGGTTAAACCGGTGTTATTTAATTATTTTTCAAATTGTCGAATTTTAACTTAGAACGTTGATAATATCATATGCATGTGTTTCTTAAGTAATGATTCAATTAATGATGTTACGAACCAACTGCACCTAATACCACACCTGAAAGTGAGATTTTGAGCCAGTTGAGCATTCATTATACTTATGCTCTTTAAATTTCTTGTTTGAGTGTGCATTGTATTTAACTTTGCTTCTAGAACTTGCTTTGTAATGCATGTTGAAGTTACATGAATATTGTAAATACCATGAGATGATTTGGGCGATTTAGGATTCACCACATTTGACCAAAAGCCTATCACCTTATGTTTCCATTAGTTAGCCAGTTTTTGAGCCTTAACCTTTTCTTTATAATCTACACCTATACACTTCAATTATACCATTCTTTACATTTATCTTTCCTTTACCCTTATGCTGGAATTTCTTTCTGTGATTTATTCAACTTTATGTGGGATTAAAATGCTAGTTGCTATGTTGGTAAATTCACTAAGTCTTTTTGATATTTTAAATGCTCCCTTTGATCCAATTTGTATTTGTTATTCTTTATGTTTATTCGAGTTGTATGCAGCGGTCGCTAATAAGCTGCTAGTTCATTATTATAAAAAAAACAGAGAAAAAAAGAAGAAGAAGAAAAAAAAAAGAATATATAATAAACAAATCTCTTTAATTATTTATCTTTTTATTAGATTTAGAGCATTTGCGAGCGTTATTCTATGAAGTAGGGATTTTAGTGAATGATTCTTTTTGTGATCTTAGGCATTTAATCCTTTGAGCATATACTATTGATTATCGCACGAATTCCAACACTTTCACACTTCTGTCCAAATCTCCGTTCCTTAAGCTTAGCCCCATTTCAACCTTGGTAAAGACCTTTTGATTTTGGTATTTACTTATTCACAGTAGCGAAGATATGATTTATGAGCAAGCTTATGGTGAGCGGGTCTTACGCATTTGCTATGAGGGATTTGTTATTCACCTAATATACACTTTGAGCGACTTGAGTGATCCCTGTGAGGCATTGGTTCATGATGTTTGTGTTGAGTTGTCATTTAAGTTACTCATGCATTAATATTATTTCCATTCTTTGTTAATGATTTGTAATTTGATTTATGATTGAGTATCCTTTGAGATGTGTTGAATACTCTGTTGTGGACTAGGGGCATAAGCGAAAGGAATTGCTAACTGTAGTTTTATGGGGTGAGTTGTTAATTGCTTGAGGACAAGCAATAGCTTAAGTGTGGGGTAATTTGATGAGCACACATATTTGCTTGCATATTATTGCGTATGTTCTTAGCAATTATTGTGCTTTTATTCCTAGATCACCCGTGTTTTATGTTCTTTTGCATTTCAGGAACATTTATAGGACCATCATCGATGTTTAAGCAATTATAGATCAATACGTGCGGAAACGGACGAGAATTCATCAAGATCGGACAAGAGCCATCGACATTGAGCACCGACTCCGTGCTCAACCATTTGGCTTGATTCTTGAAATTGGCACTTTGGGCATGGTTTCCGTAGCCACCACGACCTTCAGCACGGCCCGTGGTGGATAACACGGGGAGCAACACGGCCCGTGGTGGCCAACAAGGGGAGAAACACGGTCGTGGTGAAACCCTACCATGAGATCAAGACGGCCTTGAACACTCTTGAAGAATATATATAAGAAAAATGAATTTTTCTTAAAAAAAAAAAGGAGAGAGGGGAAGAAGTGACATAGAGCCCTCAGGATTGAGCACGAGAGAGAGTTCGCGGGGAGTAAGAATCCCGAATCGCAAGGTTCCGAGTGCAAAACCGTAGTGGAAGCAATTCAAGAGGCGGTTTGGGAGATTAATCAAAGTGTAGATCCAGGATTTGGAGCTCGCTCATCCAATTCGAGAGAAAAGGGTGTACATGTTTTATTTTCATTATTCTTTCATTGTAATTGATTTCCTAGATTGTTTTAAACATGAACATGTTTAGCTAGACTGATTTAATCCATTGGGATTTCTTTATTATGTTGGCTTGATATTATATTGTTGGATTGTTTGAGTTGGTTTTGTATTCTTCTTGTTTTCAGTATTAATAAGATTATGCATTATTCATGAGACGTTGTGAATTGTGATGTTTAGATTGCTTTATGAGATTGAGAAATCCGTTTGGCAATTGAAATTTTGAATAACAAGAACTGGTTAATAATCGCTTAGAGATAAGGATAATTAACTAGCCGGATTAAGAATTAACAAAGCTTAATAGAGGCGGATTAAAGCTTAATGCTAATTTAAGAATCAATCGTTAGGAAGAGATTCCAACTTTAGGTTATTAGGTTTAGGAATTCGGTTATCGAGTAGTCGGTTAAGAATCGTCCACGGGTAGCATAATTAGACTCACCGATCCTTTATCTTTTGTTCGGTTGCCAACTAGTTTAGATTCCCTTTAGGTTTGTCTTCTTGTCTTGATTATTTCATTTATCAATTACTCCTGCATCTCCCTCAGAACTTAGCTTGTAGTTAATAGTTAGTTTAGAATTTATTCATTATCCATTTTAGGTTAATATAACAAAGAACAAAGGAGTAACTCTGGGCATTCACTTTCCCGAGGAATACGACCTTGATACTCGCCATTAGTGCTAGACTGCATCGATAGATACACTGCCTTAGATTATAGCTAACACGATTGAGCCCATCACACCTACTTCTCCAACCGTTGTGTTTGCGATTGCTACCCCGTCCACTAGCTCTTTAGAAACATTTTTGTTTACATTACTTTTTTATTTCATCTTTTGTACATTGTTTTACTATATATATATTTTTGCATATAAATTATTTATATTTTTCAATTTAATAATTTTAATTTTAATTTATATTTCACGACATCTATTAAATATATATTTTTAAATAACAAATATAGCGACGGATCAACAACGGAATAACGACAGGCTAGTATTGGAATACCGAAAGGTGGTGTTCGTCGCTAAACAGAGAAACGATGCCTAATTGGCTACACCTTTAGCTAGTGACGACAATCTTAGGCTATGGCGGTGGCATTTGCTGTCATAATATTTATCGACAGGTTCTATAGACGTTGCTATGCTGGTAACGATGCCACTTTTTGTAACAGACGAATCTGCCATTAAGCCATCACTAAATCTTTTTATTGATGCACTTCTCATGTTTAGCAATGGATCCGTCCGTCAATAAATATTATTTTTTGTAGTGTCCTAATTTATCTTAATTGGTTGTCCTAATCCTATAAGAAAATATATATATCATAATTTTAAATAAATCTTTACAACTATATAATTAATCACTATTTAACATATATTATTATAAATAAATATTCATATGATACACAAAATTCAACCAACCATTAAAGCACAATATTAAATAATAAATGCCCTACCTAAACCAATCATCATATCAGTCCCTAAGCTTCATTACTAGAAAGGTTCGGCTTCAAAATCGTACATGGAGCTTCCGCCTCATACGGCTCCTCTAGGGATGGAGATAGGCCTAGCCCCGGCTTGTGCGGTTAAGGTTGTTGTGCACGATGATCTCTATTGCAACTAGTAGTCCTTGCTCCTTGCTATACGGCGGAGTGTTCGCCTTCATCATCCCCTCGCAGGAAAATTTTCCCTTTCATTTCCTTAAAGGAATCGGAATGGACCCCCTCCCCCCCCCCCCCCACTTTGGAGATCCAAAAGAAGGGTAGTTAGTTTCTCCAAGGATTGTTCTCCTGTGGAGGTGCGGGGATTGTCGAGGGTTGGGCTCCCCGTCCCATCCAATCTCCTTCTGGATGAAAGCCCGACATGACCTTAAAAATTTTGACCTTGACCTCGAATAGGTCTTTGGCCTCCATTCGGGCCTTACTTAGTTCAAAGTAGGTCGGGGTCGGAGAAGCAGCTAAGAGCTGCCGCTCGATCGTAGAGACCGAGTCACCTCTTATCACTTCATTCGGGTGATACGAATAGGGGACTACGTGCGGAGATCTAGCTGCTTCTTCCAAAACCAAAATAGGAATTTGATCAGTGAGGGGCTGATTCACTAATGATTTCCCTTCTTTTAAAGAATAATATTCTAAAAACCTATATTCCAAAAGAATCGGTTTCCCAGGGACTCACTAGATGGGTCAGATGGTGAGGGCAATGAAGATGTAGATTTTGAGCCCCTAGGGAAAGGCGCCGTTGGTGAATTAGGTGAAGGTACGGAAAGAGAGAGATTTGAACCCTCAATAAACAGAAGCCTACATAGCATTTCTAATGCTACACCTTGAACCACTTTATCCTCTCTCCTAATCTATTCACATTTGCGAAGATGGTGCTCCCGTCTTTTTTTGATATCTATACTAGCTTAAATCAATGAATTGGAATGACTTGAACGATCAGTTTATCTTTTTTTATGAGTTGAGTCTTATTTTATGTTATTTCATACTGTACAATTTCTTTTTTTATTATCCCACGAGAGGTAATTGAAAGAAATTCAAAAATGGATTGCTACCTATGCCTAGATCCCGGATAACTGGAAATTCAATTGATAAGACCTTTGTAGCCAATATCTCATTACGAATAAGCTCGATCCATGAGCTCAGCATACGGCTCTAGCGGGTCGATAGTTAGCAAATCCTTGAACTTGTTCATACAGGTATTCTCGGCCATTGGATCAATAGTTGTCTCCTGATTAAGCTTTTCTACCTGGACAACCTCCCTGTTGAATCTCTCCATGAAATCTTTAAAACTCTCATCATGCCTCTGAATACACTTTTTGAAATCACTGGACATCTTGTTTGGAGGAATACTAGTGATGAATTGAGCTTTAAATAGTTTAGCGAGTGTACCAAAATTATAAATAGAGTCATCCATCAAGATTTGATACCACTTTTGAGCACTTTCCTTTAGGATTGTGGAAAACATTTCTGCACCTGATAAGATATGATACATTATGTAATCCCATTTTAATGTTAAAAATTGTTAATATAGCCTAATGGATCTCCCAGACCATCATAAGAATCCAAAGGCAGCAGCCTCAACTTCTCAGAAAAGTGTTCTACTAAGATGCTCGGGCATAGGGGTTGCCTTTAGGGATGACCTATTCTCTCATTATCCTTCCTACACGTTACTTTTTCAAAGCATCATTAGTTCTCTTATTGATAGTATCCTTAATCCATGCAGAATCATGGGTTTGAGAACCATAACTTTCCTCCTCTATGTCCCTAGCTCGGTTGTTCTGCTTTTGAGATCTATTATCCTCTGTCCAAGTATTTGTTAATGTCAGGATATGTATGGTCGACGGTGGACTAATATCTATGGTATGCTTAGTTGTTACAGGGAGTTCGGCTGGTGCTTACTAGCATAGGCTGGGTTGCAAGTGTTTAAGCCAGAACACTCTCATAATACCTTTTCATCTCTTCCACCTACCTATTATACATAGTGACAACATCCTCTAGCAATGGCTGCCAAGGACTCTGAGGAAGACTTAGGGCCAGAGGTCAACTATGAGGCGTGATAGGCGAAGTAAAGATTGGAGCTTGAGACAAAGGTGTTGAAGGTCTTTGTCTCATCTCTCTCTACCAAGTGTCTGAAATATTTTTGAGTAGAGGCAGACCTCTCCAAGTGTAGTTTCCACTAAAGATTTGCTCAGACATAAAGTTGTTAAGAAGATTTCTCCTCCAAGATTGGGAGGACGGAATGACAAGTCCAAGCAGACCTAAGGATGATTAATTGTTCTATGGAGGAAATTGAGGTCCAGTCGGGGGATCATTAGTTCCATCCGCAGTTCTTGATGAGCGAACATCTCCACTCTGACCTTGATCGAGTGCCATTTAGCTTGATTAGGTAGGAAAACAAAGCTTTTAGTACAAATTTCCCCACAAATGGCATTAATTGATAACTCGGTCGATAGGGGCGAGCTATTAATAAAGATCTTTGAAGGCTGACTTTAATATTCGGAGCACCAGCAAGAATGGTTAGAAAGTGTCGGACATGGTTGTTCAACCACTCACTTTGATGATGAAGTCAGTAATTTGTAAAATGGTAGCTATAATGTACAAGTGTGTAAGATTACATGTACTTGCAAGTATGGTGCCCCCATTCCTTGTATAGAAATTGAAGGTCTTCTGATTCATTTAGGAGAAAAGTTTCACATTTGTAGGTCGTTCCAATCATATTAACTCTTGTTTATTAACAGAGTTCTAGGTCGGGTCGGACTCTATAACTAGAGTCCTCCTAAGACACGATATCTTAGAGTTCCTGTTATACTGGGAAACAATCTCTCTTCGACCCAGCCATTCTCGAGTGAGACAGGCTGGCTTTATGGTACTCGGTTATCACTCAGCCTTGCCTTCATGTTATACATGAATGTAGAACTACTCCCATAAGGTAACCACCAGGTACACACCCCAAAGGCATCATGTGTATCCCAGCGCTGTCCCAAAGACAATATGTCATATATCACATTTTCATACCATATTATCATCAATTCATTATCAATAACAAGAGTGTGCACTGTAAAAATAATATCCCGTATACTTGCTACTTAATCATTTCAGTAAGATATACTTACTATCAATTATTAGAAATCCATATTCAAAATGCATACAAATCTATTTGTATAACTTATATAAAATTGTAGGAAAAGCTTTTAACAACTTTTAACAACTTTCAATCTTTCAAAATCATATTCATAAATCAAGATATTTTTATAAACATTTGCATTTAAATGAAAATCTATTTATATATTTATTTAAATTAAAAAATTAATAATAAGTCTACTTACCTCGATGATGAAAGCCAACATAGCTAGTAAAAGATATGTACAGCTCCTAGCACTCAAGTTTCTCGGCTTGAACCTTCGGCTTTACGAGACTCGCTGTGATTAGCTCTTAAATCATCACTAAATTCTCAACTAAGAAACTAACTTAAGATGAAATGAGGAAATGTTGATGCTATGCATGTTATACACATGAATACATGTAAAAATGCATTTTAATAAGTTTATTAGTAAGATAATTGTAAGAACCTTCGGGCAGTCCCGAAACATAGCTTATTTACCCCACTAAATAGTTATAGTTTGGCCTAAAATCTTACCATAACTTTAGCAACATATTGAACTAAATTTACACCAAAAATCATAGTAAAATACCAAGTATAAAAGCCTCAAACAAGAAAAAATATAATGTTGTCCCGCATTAGGTTTAACTTGAACAGTAGATATAAATTAATTCATAGATCATGTTTTACACATCAAAAGATTATGCCATTATATACACATATAATAGACATATAAGGCTACAACATATCCGAAATCCAGCTCAAAAGGAGGTCTCTAACCCCTTCAAAAGAAACAATTTTTATATAGGTATAAATTAGTTTTTTGTACCAAGCTTGCTCCTTTTATTCTTTTAAGTGATTGTTATAGTTTTATTCTTACTATCATAGTAAAATAAAGATAAAATAGCATAAATCTTACAGACTAAACTCATTTATGTAAGAGAAAATCATGTAATAAACTAATGAAAATTAAAGATTAACATTTACCTTTAGATGTTATTTACTTGATTTTCAGCTTGATTATGCAAAATTTCTCTTCTTTCCCATCTTCTCCAATCTTTCTTTTTGAAGAACCCTAATGATTAAAATTCTTTATAGGTAAAATCACTTATTTTTAGGTTAGTTTTTTTTTCTTTTTGAAGGATATTTATCAAGATTTATGGGTGTAGTGTTTGGTAATTGATGTTGTTGAAAATTTTATTATTGAGGGTTTCTTCTTCTTCTCCTAAGAGATAAATCCAGATTGTAGTGTATATGCCAAAGCTAGAATTCCATATACAAAGATGGTATATTACCAGCCCCAACCTTTATGTTTTCTATTTTATCTGAATTAGTACCTTAAATTATTTACTAAATGATTAAGACACTTTATTTTAGTCCAGATCAATCCATAATTATTAGATTAATTTCATATACAAATGCTTTATGCCCATACATATCTCATGCTAAAATGTATGTTATGAATGCAAGTCTTATGGTTCCTACATAAGTAATTAGACTAAACTAAATACTTAATAAAACTAGCCTGACATATTTAATTTAGTAATTATGGTAATTAAATAGCAAAACATAAAAATAAGACTGAAAATTAAAAGCTCCCTCTAGATCCATAATTCTTCAAGGTAGGAAGATGATTGATCATTATCGTTCACTTCTTTGAAAACCTTCTTAGATCTTGAAAGAATAACAATAGCAAAAACTAAACCTAAATATTTCTAGAAGATGAACTATATAGAAAATTACAGAGAAAGGTATAGTGGACAAGTGTTGGATGATTCATTGTGTATCTGCTCTCCAATACTTATTTGGCTCTGTAGAGATTCCTTTTGCAGAATCTTTCTCTAAATACAAGACCTCTAAGCGTTATCTTCTAACATCTCTTAATTATCCTATATTAAACAAACAACTAATAATGGCTCACAATTACAAAAAAGACTAATTAATCCCCCTTTTGAGCCTTATAATTTTCAGCCAGGCATTTAGAAATAGCAGTCCACATATCTTAATCTTGGGTCTTGACAATAGTAGTCTTATTTAAGTCATTTATGAGTATTTGGCTTTATATTTTTCCTTTTTGGCTATCAGTACCTAAAATTGAATAATTAAGCTAAAGTGGGGTAAAAGCATATATTCTCACCATATTATGTATGCAAAACATATTATTAAAGCACTAAAACACCTTAAATACAATATACATAATATGGACTTATCATGTATCACATAGTTTTTCAAATTTTTAATTTCAACATCATACTTTAATATTGACTTCAATGTTAGTTTTCAGTAAAATCATCAATCAAATTTATTGATGTGGCGTGAACTCTGACAATAATAAAAAGAATGAATCAACAATTCTATAGCTAATCTTTTAAGTACATAAGATTAATGAAACTCTAAATTTAAAAAGAAAATAATTTTATATACTTAAATGATAATGTTTTAGTAATGAAATGAGTCAATAATTTTTAAATATTAATTTAATTTTTCTACTTTTAAAATTCATGCTATGTTAGTAGATTTAGTTTAAAATTTTAATGAAAATTAATATTGAAATCAATCTTAAAATATAGTGTTGAAATTAAAAATTTTAAAACTACACACTAGATTTAATGATAAATTCTAATTTTAAATTAATAAATGAGTTATATGATTTATTCAACAGGTTATGTGGTCGTGTCGGGTTTTATCATCCAAATACAACCCATTTAGTTAAACGTGTTATGTGTGTCATATTCGTGTCACCCGTTAAAGATTTGTATCGTGTTAGGATTGAGGTAAATTAAAATAATTAATAAAAAGGTCGTTTTTGTGTTGACTTTAATTATATTTTCTGAGTAGATCAACTCGACATAAACACAATCCATCAACACGTTTTGACACCCTTACTGTAAAGCCAATTTATCTGTTTCAAGCTAAACTACTGTAGCAAAAAGGATAACATGTTGGCCCATTACCTAGCGAGACATGCTATTGAAATTTTAGATGTTAGTGTTTAGGTGAGATTCGTTCCACCGTTTGGTTCTTATATTTTAACTAGTGATTATAAGGGGTAATAACCCCATTTGTACCAAAATTTTGACCTATATTTCCAATCGGTATCAATGCTTTAATTTTAGATTTGATATTAAAACTTTAATTTTCATTACAGGCGATAGTACCATTGGGAATCCAAATAAACTTTGATGATATAGAGGGCTAAGCTCCACATCAACATTCCACTCACTGTCCACGTCACACTTGACTTTGGACAAATTTTCATACAAGTACTAAAGCTTTGCCATTTATATCTAAATGGTACCAATTCTTTAATTTGTTTCTTTTTAGTACCACACTTATTATTTCTATTTGAAAGTATGATATCTAATGGAAACTTGCCTAGACTATTGACATACTCGATAGGCGAACCACCATTCTACACAGCCACAAAGCACTGCTCCTGAAATAGTTGAACCTAAGTTCCTACTAATCTTTAGGACTGCTAGACATGAAAATCACTAGCACTTCTCTAATAAATATCCACCTAAAATACTAATGAATGACTAATGCTAATACAACCCTTAAACATTATTCTTTAAGCTCCATTTAAAATGAATCGCACTATAGTTATCTTATACTTTTGGTGACATCGATACCCATTACGATTCTGATGATTTTTTGCTGATGTGGTAGCCAAAAGTTCACCTAAACATGATACTAATTAATATAATATAAAAAAATCACCAGTGTTAGCCTAAATCCTTTCGTGATTCAACACACCCTTGATTTTGACCTTGACAATTGAGATTGAGTGGATTTAACCTTGGCTTTGAGTGTTCTTTATAGGAGCTTAATCAAAACAAATTCTCAAAAATATTCTATAAATCGCGACCACCATAAGTATGTTGCGAATGCGACTTTCATAAACAACTTAACTATTAAAGCAATTAAAGGTTTCGCGATCGCGAGTCTCGTATCACGCCCATAAAAGTTTGATTTTAGAAGGTAGAAGGTCTTGCGCCTGCGAACCAGACAATCACGTCGAAGAACCTCAGTTCTAAGGAAGCAGTAAGAATAGTATCCACACCTATCACAATCATGATTTATGCAATGCTCAAGAAAACCACCGACGGTTACTTTTGACACAGTGAATCACCGAGTGCCACATAGAATATGACCATTGCCACTTTAAGTTTTGTAACCACGATGCAAGATTCTCAATTGTGAAAAGTTAGTTACATTCGTGATTGAGGTGTAGCAACTGCAACTGTGCTCTAACAGTGAATTTAATGCACTCTCTAATGGTAGAAGTAAAGAATTGGTCTAGTATCTATTTGTAACGTCTCTTTGGTGGTTAGAAGGTATAAATATCCCTCCTAAGAGACATTTATGGTCGAAAAATAACCTTCCTAAGAGCCATATTTATTGCTATTCATTTCCTACCTTATTTTTATAATCTTTGTATATAGTTAACCTTGTATAGGTTGTAAGAGCTTGTATGCTTTTGTAAAAGGGTTGTTGTGTGAGCTTAGATATTAAAAATATAAGGAATTAGTTGTTGAATTTTCATTAGAACTCAAGGGTAAAAAGACTTAGTGAGAGATTGGAACACTAAGGGAAGAGGTTTAGTGTTAGCCTGCTAAAACACTAAGTTATGGTGGGCTTATGAAAGCCCAAGGTTGTAATCAAGATTTAATTATAGTTAAACACTTAACTATGATCTTGATGAGTGGATGTAGGGAGGATTATTTCTGAACCACTATAAATCCTTTGTCTTAATCTTCTCTAATCTTTACTCTTTGTTTTGTTCAATTAAATTCCTTGTGTCGCTTTTAACCTTGTACTTCATCTAATTCTGTGATTTAAAGTCACCAATTCAACCTCCCTTCTTAATTCCAAGGGGCAACAAGTGGAATTAGAGCATAATCACTCATTTACTATCTTAATCGCGAGTGTAAAGATCATGGAAACTAATGAAGGATTTCAACATCTCAAGCCATACTTTAATGGATCCAATTATGCATTTTGGAAATTTTGTATGAAAATCTAATTGGATTCATATGGCGTTGAGGTATGGGACTATGTAGTAAAGGATTGGAAGGCTCCCACTAAAATCAAGAACATTGAAGAAACAATTCTTCCTAAGGAAGAATGTGTAGATGCTCACAAGAAGAAAAATCATAAAAACAAGCAAGCAATGGCCATTTTTGTGAGTTGTCTATCTAAAGCAGAATATGGGAGGGTGCAACATTGCACCAAATTTGGACTACCTTGGAAAACTATCATGATGGCACCAAGCAAGTCAAATGAAGAAAGATCCAAATATACGTCACCGAATACAAAATGTTTAAGATGAAGCCAAACGAATTTGTGACCGACATGACCAGTGGACTTTTAACGATGATCAACAATTTGAAAAAGCTTGAGAAGCATTATGAGCTAGTGGATATCAACAACAAAATTCTTAAGAGTCTTCCTTTAGATAAATATGGTGCTAGAGTGGCTAGTATAGAAGAAGTAAATTGAAGACCTTGGAAAGATTCCAACAGATGTTCTCATAGGTAAGCTTCTAACCCATGAGATATCGCTTGTCAAGGATGAATTTGATAGAGATGGTGGGAAAAAGAAGGCGTGCACTCAAGGCTAACATAAGAACTCAAGATGGGAATGATATTCCAAGTGATGATGAAGACCAAGTGGAAGCTCAAAGTTAGAGGGATGATGTGGCCCTCATCACAAAACATGTCAAGAGGACTCAAGAGGCTAAAAGAAGAAGAAGCAACAAGCCTTTCATAAGCAAGAAGTCCTTCTCCAAATTAAGACCTAGAAAGGACAAGAAGAATGATGTTACTTGTTATGAATGTAAAATGACACATCAAGCTGGATTGTCTCAAATACTTGAAGAGGAAAAAAGGGAGATAAAGAAGAAAAGGGTTTAAAGGCTACTTGGAGTGATGCATCCTCATCCTCTAATAATGAGAGTGAAAAAGATGAAGAGACCAATCTTTGCTTTATGGCCAACTTGGAGGACTCTAGTCAGGTGTTCTTAACTCTACAAGCACAAATCTTTGGCATATTGGTAGTGGATGTTCAAGGCACATGACAGTAGATAAAAACTTCTTTATGAATGTCAAAGATTATGGTGGAGGAAATTCACATTTGGTAATGATGCCAAGGGAAAGGTAATTAGCATTGGTTCTTTTGGCAAGAACAATCAATCTTTTATTCATGATATTTTCCTAGTTAATAGGTTAAAGCATAATTTATTAAGTTTAAGTCAATTGTGTGACAAAGATAGCAAAGTCATTCTTGACTCGAATGTATGCTATATCAATACCCTAATGGATGACAAAAGTAGTGTTCGAAGCAGAAAGAAGTGGCAACACTTACTCAATTAACCTAAACAAAATTGCTAACCAAACTTTTAAGTATTTTGTGTCTATTAGTGATGAATCTTGGCCATGGTATAGAAGACTTGGTCATGCAAGTATGGAGCTTATACATAAGTTAGCCAAAGATGAGCTAGCGAATAGTCTTCCTAAGGTGAAGTTCATCAAGGACAAACCTTGTGAGCCATGGCAAATGAGAAAACAATACCTATCATCATTTAAATTCAAAAATATTATAAGTACTTCTATACCACTCTAACTATTAAATATGATTTGTTTGGACCAACTAGAGTAGCTAGTTTGGGTGGAAGTCTT
Organism: Ricinus communis; assembly: GCF_019578655.1. Taxonomy (NCBI): domain Eukaryota; kingdom Viridiplantae; phylum Streptophyta; class Magnoliopsida; order Malpighiales; family Euphorbiaceae; genus Ricinus; species Ricinus communis. Next base: position 15,189,382 of record NC_063260.1, read on the forward strand.
ATGCATATGTTATTATTGATCACTACTCTAGATTTACTTAGGTTAATTTCCTTGCTTATAAGTACAACGCTTTCAATGTTTTCAAAGATTTTGCAAAACATATTCATAACGAAAAAGGATTTTTGATTTCCTCCATAAGAATGGTTATAGAAAAGAATTTGAAAATGATCTCTTTGAAACTCTTTGCAAAGAATTTAAGATTCTCACAACTTTTCATCTCCTAAGACAGCAAAACAAGATAGTGTTGTGGAGAGGAACAGTATAACACTAGTGGAAATGGGTAGAAAAATGCTCAATGAGTAAAAACTTCTTTCTTACTTTTGGGTGGAAGCCGTTAACACTAGTTATTATGTTGCAAATAGAGTTTTCAAAAGAGCTTAAAACTTCTTATGAGCTTTAAAATGGAAGCATGAGTAAGGTTTCATGTCTTAGAGTATTTGGATACAAATGTTACATTTTAAATACCAAGAAAAATCTTGGTAAATTTGACTCCAAAACCAATATATAAATTTTTCTAGGCTATTCCACTTCAAGCAAAGCTTATAGAGTCTTTAACAAATACTTTAATAGTTGAAAAGTCCATGAATATTGTTTTTGATGAATCAAGCAAGCTTGATCTTAGGAAAGGTATTATTGTGAATGATCTTATAAGTGCATTTTAGGAGCTCAAAGTTAATCTTGATGATCCATCTAAAGAGATTAAAGAATCCATTAAGGACAATAAAGAAAACTAACAAAATCATGTTGCAACTCAAGAAGTCCGAAAGTCTTTCCAATAAGTGGAACTTCAAAAAGAATCACCCACCTACTTAAGTTATTCGGTATTTATCAAAGGGTGTAAGTACTCGTTCTAAACATGTTGCTTTAAAATAATCTAGCCTTTGTTTCTCAATTTGAGCCAAGGACCATTGATGAGGCTCTAAATGATGAAAGTTTGGTGATTGCTATGCAAGATGAACTCAACCAACTTGATAGAAATAAAGTATGGGAACTTGTTTTTAGACCTAAGACCACCAAATTATTAGGTGCAAATGGGTATTTAGAAAAAAAGTTATATGAGAAAGGCTCTATCACTAGGAATAAAGCTAGACTGGTTGCAAAAGGTTGCAACAAAGAGGAAGGCATTGATTATGATGAGATCTTTGCTCCGGTTGCTAGATTAGAAAGCCACTAGAATACTCTTAGCTTATGCATGTCACATGAACTTCAAATTATTTCAAATGGATGTAAAAAGTGTTTTTTTAAATGGTTTCATTGATAAGGAGGTTTATGTTGAAAAACCTTCCGATTTTGAAAATCATAAATCTCCAAATCATGTATTTAAATTGTCTAAAGCCTTAAGCTCCTACAACTTGATATTAAAGGTTTTTTTTTTAATTAAAATGGGTTTTCAAAAGGAAAAGTAGACACTACTTTTTTTGTAAAGAAACACAAGCACAATACTCTCATTTTACAAATTTATGTTGATGACATTGTGCTTGGTGCTACTAATGAATTATTTTACGAGGATTTTGCTAGTGTATGACTAGGAAATTTGAAATGAGCATGATGAAAGAGCTCAAATTCTTTCTTGGTCTTCAAATCAAGCAAAGCAAGGAAGGAATATTCATCAACTAATCCAAGTACACAAAAGAACTCTTGAAGAAAATTGAGATGGATGGTTTGAAAGTCGCCAAAACTCCCATGAGTGTCACAATAAAATTGAACAAAGATGAGAAGGTTAAGAGTGTAAATAAAATCGAGTTTGACCTAAAATTCTCATTAGCCAACAAATTTCAATCTCTTCATTTTTAATTCCTTCACCGAATTATTACCTTCACCATCACCGTATTAGTGACCCTCTAGGCCACTATGGCATCACCTTCAACCTTTTTGGCAAGCCTTTCAGCCTTACAAGTGATCAATTGGCGGAAATTTTCAGATTTCATGTGGATGACTACTTCCACATGATTGATATGAAGCTCTTTCTACCAGTTTTGGTCCATCATCTCCATTGAAACCGGGTTTAACCTAAGATTCTCATTATCAAAAAATTCCAATCTCTTCATCTTTGGTTCCTTCACTAAATTATTACCTTCATCATCAACTTTAGAGGTGATGGTAATGAAAAGGTAAGCCAAAAGGACCTTTTTTTTCTCAACAGGATGGTAAACCATAAAAAGAAATCCAAACCTTTCACTTCCTCAATGATCATTTCATCTCCTTAGGAAATAAGTCCAAGGGTCTTATTCTTCTCCCTTCTTAAATCACCTTGATTGCCAAATTTTTTTATACTTTTCTTTCCAACCTTAAGTAAATCCCTTTAACTTAATTAATCTAAAACTCCAATTTTCTTGATATTGACTACCTTCTTCACTTTAGAGCCATCATTCTCACCAAAAATAATATCTATCAATACATCTTAGGTGGGTATGAAAGTCCTAAGAGAGCTTCTAAAAAGACTAAGGTAGTGATCCAAAGAAAAGGAGTTGTAGAGATAAGAGTTCAACCTCAAGTCTCTAGAGGTAATGAGAAAGAGGAAGAAGTTGGAGATAAGGAAGCTAGAGATTAGACTTGGATTGTCTCTTCTTTTCTTGATTTTTGTTATCTTATTTTTCATTTCCTCTTGTTATTTCTTTATTTTATTGTTCTCTTCTTTACATTATTAATGAGATTATTTATTTTATCTTCTTTAGTTTTTAAATTTATAACACCATTATTGATTGATCCAACATATCTTTCATGGTTATTTTTTATTTTCTCTTTTACTCCTTTTATTTCTTTTATTTTTGACAAAGGGGAGAGAAGTATGACTGGGATAGAAAAAGAGAGAGTAGCGCTTAATAAAAAGGGGGATAAAAATAAAATAATCTTAAAAATCAAATGAAAGTCAATGTAAGCCTAAGTTCTTTCATGATTGAAGGCACCCTTGATTTTGACCTTGACAATTAAGATTGGGTGTATTCCACCTTGACTTCAAGTGTTCTTTATAGATTTCCTTTAAAGGAGCTTAATCAAAACAAGTTCTAAAAAATGCTCTCTAAATCACAACCACCACACCAACGGTTACTTCTGACACGGCGAATTACGGAGTGCCAAATGGAATATAGCCGTTGCCACTTTAAGTTTCGTGACCGCGACACAAGCTTCTCGACCACGAAAAGTCAGTTACATCAGCAATTAAGGTGTAGCAACCACGACTATGCTCTAACAGTGTATTTAATGCACTATTTGGAGCTAGAAGTAAGAAATTGCTCTAGTATCTGTTTGTAACGTCTCTTTAATGGTTAGAAGGTATAAATACCCCTCTTAAAAGATATTAATGGTTCAAAAACAACCTTCCTAAGAGCCATATCTATTGCTATGCATTTCCTACTTATTTTTATAATTTTTGCATATAGTTAATCTTATATAGGTTGTAAGAGCTTGTATGCTCTTGTAAAATAGTTGTTGTGTGAGTCTAGGTATTAAAAATACAAGAGTTATTGAGTTTCTATTAAAATGCAAGAGTAAAAAAATTTAGGGAGAGATGGAAACACTAAGGGAAGAGATTTATTATTAGCCTATTGAATACCAAGTTGTTGGGTGAGCTTATAAAACCCAAAGGTTGTTATCAAGATTTGGTTATAATTAAACACTAAAGTGTAATCTTAATGACTAGACGTAGGGAGAATCATTTTCGAACCACTATAAATCTCTTATTTCAATTTTTTTTAACCTTTACTCTTTGTTTTGTTCACTTAAATTCCTTATGTGGCTTTTAACCTTATACTTTATCAAGTTTTGTGATTTGAAGTCACCATTTCAACACTCCCTTATTGGTTCCAAGGGACAACAATCGAAATCCCAATAGGTACCACCAATTGAAATAAAATATAATGAGTGTGGTACTAAAAAGAAACAAATTGACGAATTTGTACTATTTCGATATAAGTTGCGAAGCTTTGGTACCAACAAGTAATTTACTTAAAATCAACTATGACATGAATGGTGAGTAGAATGCTGATGCGGAGCTTCACCTTACATATCATAAAAAATTAAACGGATTTTTAATAGATACCGTTGCCTATACTAATTAAAATTTCTATAAAAAAAATTATTAATACCAATTGAAAACATATCTCAAAGTTTCGTACCAAAGGGTTGATTATCCTTGATTGCAATCACCAATGTAGATCTTATTGAGGTTATTCTCTTTTAAAAGAAATGATATATTAAGTTATTTTACATTTTGAATCGGATTTGATATCAGTTATAAATTCAAATTATGCAAGTTCTTGGATCGTGTCATGCTTGAATTTGAATTGCTATACGTACAAGTCTTTTTTTTTCTTTAACCGTTTAGTTTTGGGTTAATTGATATTTAAATCATTGTAATTTTGAGTCCTTTAATCTCAAATTATTTTAAATTTAGGATCATTTTAAATTAACAAAATCTATGTCTTGAATTATTTTGAAAAATACCCTTCACATTTAATATATTTTACATTCTAATGAATTTTTAGGTCTGGATTAGCCTTTTCTATTTGTATATTTGTAACAATTTTTTCTTAAAAATTTCTATATTGATTAAAAATTTAATAATACTTGGCTATATAATAAAAGATAAAAATTCTATATTGCTTGCTATTAGACTTGTTCAAGTCATGTTTTAAAGTTTTTAACTTCAGCTTGAGTCTAACATGTATATTTATCTAGATTTAAAATTTTAATTAAGTCTAATCTACTTTTAAGAATATATAAATTTTATTTTATATCTTTTGGTGGACTGGATTAGGCATACCTTAAAAAAATAATATGTCTAAGCTCGCTCAAATAATTGGATTATTTGAGTTTGAGCTCCGACAGGCTAAAATAAAAATTTTGTGTTTAAGTTAGGAAATCTTTTTGCAAATTTAAAGTGACTAGATAGTTATCTAGACCAATAAATAGGTCTACACACCATAAAGTTGATAAACTTTCTCTAATTTAATACAAGTGGATAGCAAATGGGAAGACTTGAATTCAAATTGTGTAAGTTCTTTTTCTGATAATTTTTTTTTTCTAACAAGAAAAGCTCAAAATTGGAGTTGTTAGAAATGTACCACTCCTGAATAAAAACAAAGTAAAGTACCACTTCAGTATCTTAGCGGCTACCACCTTTCCATGTAACAAATTAACCAAACAATTTAGTGTAACGGCTCGAAAATCGAAAAATTAATAAAATACTTAAACACCGGATAATTAAGAAGCACAAATCTTTTCAGAAGAACAAAACAAAAAATGACAAAACAAAAAGAAGAGCACAAAATTCAGCAGTCGCATTCCTAAACATAATTCCACATGTTGGAGCCTGTGTTTGACTGCAAAAAAAGGAAACCTTGGCTTGAAAATATTACATTAAGTCCGATTCACCAGTAATGTAAATATTATACTGGAAAGCAATCCTGCTGACTATATATATAGCTTTTAATTAACATGTAGAGCAAACTAGCAAACTCATGCTCTTGTATTAGTCAAAATCATCCTAGGATGACAGGACTTACCCCTAAAACCTGTAAATCATTGTTGATTTCCTCTGAGAATCTAAAAAGCTTTCACAGTCAGTTGCACCAGGAAATGGGATGGTAGAATGGATGAGCCTGGAGTTATCGTGATCCATTTTTTGACTGGGTTTGAGGATGTGCTTTGCTCCAGCAGTTAGTTTCATGGGTCCTGGTTTCGTCAAAGTATCAGCTTTAGAAAAATCAGAGTCACTTGAAGTTCCAAGACCATTCTTCTGAGCTTCATAGGAACAGCATCCTAAACCAATTCCTTTATCGCCTTTTGATCTGGCTTCATAAGCTGCAATGTTCTGCCAGATCTCGCTGCTAGAGGTCTCCCTTGTTAGCTCTGTCACAGCACTTAAATCCTCCTGCATCAAGTTAGGCATCTTGGTTGGCCTCAAAGAACCACTTGATATAGCTGCGGGCCTCTTCTTGATTTTCTGACAATGATCAGGAACCTTAACACCCAAAGAATTTGACTTCATTCTTTCCTGGATGATGATCTTGTCTCTGTAGCTCATGTCTATTGACGAATTTGAATGAACTCCAGTACTGAACGGAAAGCCTGGAGGTTCGATAAACAACACTGATCCAAGTGAACTTCTCAAAGGTGGGCCAGAAATCACAGAACTGTGAGGGTCAGAAACCACTGATGAATGGTAAAGAGGTGTAAGAAAATTTGTTCCACTTGTACAAGAAGGATGATGTGTACAACCCACATCAGAAAAATTCTTAGAAGCCATATCTCCTGTTTTCACTTGTAGTGGTGATGCATGTACTGACCATGGAGGCAGGTTCTTAGAGGAGGTGGGAAATGAAGATGATTGGTTATGCTCATTATAATCTGGGTGCAAGAATGGAAAGTCAAAAGCTGACTTCCGAGCATTAGGTAGATTCTGCTGGTAATTTAATTCAGTAGGTCTACAGCCCATATGTGGACGTGTATTAAGCAATGTAGACATTACCGGCACTTGAGAGCTTATACCTGCATTTTCAGCACCAGATATTAAGTAATCCTGCAAGTTGGCTCCCTTGTATAGCATATCAAGAGAAAATGGATGAGCAGTTGGATGCAGCTCTGAACTACTACTATTTGGCTCGACAGTAAGGTCACCATTTTGGAATGCAGAACTAGTTTTCCAGTTATAGAATGGGTGAGAAGCTCTAAATTCTTGAGCTTTCATCTGAAAGTTGCTTTGTGAGGCCTGATTGCTTTCAAATTCCAAAGGAAGATATAAAGTTTCCTTTGATTTTTCTAGTGCTGGACACAAAATCCTTTCCTGCTGAATTTGTCTCTTCAGCAAGGAATGACCAAGATCATTACTTGAAGGACGATGCTCTTGTATAATTTCTTTGTCCATCCAAATGTTTCCATCCTCAAAACTTTGCATTTCTGTATTACTTCTACCCACTGCGACATCCTTACCCATCAACCTCATTGTTGGTAGCACAGTTTTCAGTGACATATTATCCGAGTTTTTTTTCATATGAGCCATCTGATTTTCGTTCTGACTTTGAATGTACTGCCTGCATTGATTGAGAGATATATTCGTTGAACTCAGGTTTGAATCAAATGGATAGACACTACTGCTACATCCTCTATCAGGATTTAGTGAATGAGCATCCAGTCTTCCAGTATTTGGCAAGCCGGCAACACTGAACTGAGGTGGTAAATGTACATTGTGCTTCTTTTGTATAGGCAGCAAATCTAATCGACCATTTGGAACTCCCTGCTCATTAGGATGCTTTTCACTTGCAAAACCACTGAAGCTTCCGGACATGACAGAATTTTGTTGATATGAGCTACTTGAAAAACTTAGCATAGTTGACTTCTTCATGTGGTCTACACCAACTCTACCACTTGAACTCACCTGGATTAGTTCCCCATGTGAATTTAGAGGCAGGCCATAAAATTCCCCATCCATGCACCTTTCGCCTAAGACACCTACTGTTTGCCTCCTATCTGAAACCCTAAATCCCATTGGAGAAAGATGATAATATGGTTGGTTTTGCAAAGCCTGGCCACTGATACTTATGATGGAAGATTGTGGCATAAATGAAAAGCTCCTATTCGACACTTCAACTGAAGGAAAATTAGATGATGAAGGTTGGCTAAATGCCCTTGTACTTGCCAATGAATCTATAGCAGCAAATCCATGCGTGAGATCTTCAAAATAATCAATGGACTTTCCTCTAGAATCAGATGGCATAGGTACATTACCACAAAATTGAGAATTTACATGGGGATTATGTGCTTCATTCATTGTAGGAAGCAGTCTCAAATTGCTAGCATGTGTGGGTTTATTTGGTCCATTTGGGTGCCTTTGAGGAAACATATGCAAATCATTACCGTGAATCATTACTGGACTTGTGGATAATATATCCAAGATATGCTGCTCTTTTTCTTGATGTAGCCTCAGAAAATCAGGCGTAGCAACAGGGTCATTAATACCTGCCAACTGTTTCTTGTTAATCTTTGTTTGCAACTCTGCTCCATTTCCTGTGCTAACATCAATATCACCACTTCCATTCAACCCCACAGCATCTGATTCTTTATCACTTTCTGTGGAGTGATCCTGGTCTGACTGATTAGCAAGGATGTTTGGATATGTATCAAAAGCATTTTTCTCAGAGGAACTGAACTTATTCTTCATTGGACCAAGAATGTCATCTTTACCTGAGAACCTGACATGCCTGTCTGAATATTGAAGTTCACAACAATTCGCTTGACTACTGCCTGACACATTACAAATTTCAGAATTCTGTTGATCAATAGCTTTTGTATGATTCTTGAGAATACCACGAATAGGGATGAATTCTTTTTGGTGCTTTGCAATAAATTTTGATGCTTCAACTCCATTCTTCTTTCGTATAGAACCCTTCAGTCCTGATTTGTGTTGGTGGACTGAAACATCGTCCAGAATAGCTTTTGGGATCCTTTTATTGCAAAATGAACCATTCACTTTTCCTGAACACATCACTGGAACTGGCAATTTAAGCTTATGAGCATTCCCCTGAGAAAAAGTCATCAGACTGCCATGAAATACCTTTACAATTACACACATATAAATACTTGTCATTAAATGGTCAAACTTACCAGTTGAATAAAACATGTCCACTAACAATAAAAGTTTTAGAATTGAACATGGCAATTTGAATGATGGTTAGATCTAGTACAGGAACTTGGTTATTGCAAATTATTTCAGCAGCATAACTATTTATATACATCAGATCCTAAATGAGCTATACATTCTAGTCCTAGTTGTTAGGGACTAAATTTATTCTTATGCATTCACCTAAGAACTCAAACTACAAATGGTAATAAAACATGTTCTCCATATAACAAAAGCAAGACTATCATACTAAACCTTCATGTAACAATTATTACTCAGGAGAAGAAAGGTGAGATTACTAGGAAAAAAGAATGAAAGAAAAGAAAAGGAATCGATTTTCGAGTGTGCTATCTCACAGCATTACCAATAAAAGTCGTCCAAGTGATACCATTATAAAGAATTAAATTCTAAACACAACAGAATTTTGATTCATTTTGCATACTTTTTTCTGTGTCATATCCAGACTTTAACTCTTCACATAGACAAACACAAGGCTGCATAAATTTAAACACATGTGCTTAGTACTGGAGAACTCTTTCACTTGCTTTACAAAATACTAATTGTTAAGGAATATAATTCTACTCTAATGCTATTCACCTACATGCTTAAACTGTTTTTATCATTTGGTATTCTAACACATACTAGAGCCTCTGCAATCCCAAAGTTCGAAGTTTCAACCGTGATCTGAGTGCCCCATAAATGTACCTATTGAGAGACTAGCTCAGGATCACAAAAATATACTATACTAGAACTCTAGGCAAAGGGAACCTTTGGAAGAAACAAGTTATAATTAACCTCAACATTCTATTTTCTTTTCCTTTTAAATCATCCCTATAGTATACTAGATGTAGACTTCAATGCTGTATAATATGACCTATGACTTGGTTCAATCTCCAACATCAACCAATCAAAATTAAAATTGTCTCCATTTTGATTGTAGTCAGACCATTTATTACAATTCCTTAGGTGTATATATCACTAGTGAATGGTTTAGGCATAAAAAGTAGGACAGACATTTGGGAACTTTATGTGGAGTGGGTAATTAATAGGACATACACATGCAGATAGATACATATATATCTAAATGGCATGTGGTGATCACCAAAATGGCATGAAGATACATCCTCAACCAGTAGAATAAAATTCAAACAGCCACCAAAATATCTCCTGTTATCCACTTAAACAGTGCCAATCTAACTCCTAAATTTAAATCTGAACCCAAAAACTTGTCAATTGCTTGAGTTTCCTAACTATAAACGTGCATTACTCCGATTGCTAAACCTGCCTTACATTGAATACAAGGACATTTGCAGCTCGACTTCTTGTTGGAAGTTCATACAAAGATCGTAGATTGTTTTCTTAAGGTTCCTTGGAATTCAGAAAATGGAAATGTTGCATTTCTATAGAATGCATGTGGCTTATCTAGAATCTTTAATACCATGAAATGCTTTATCCATGCGGTGAATTTTTAAGGAGAGGAATAATACAACATGAGATGGAAGTCAGCTTCAGATACACAAGCTTAAAATTAGACCTCTTTTGGATTGTTTGCTCCCTTCTTGAGTTGAATTGTTAATAGGTTTCTTTAATATGCATGTCATTTCCTTCATGGCAAGTCAACTAGAAAATGGAGATTCCTATTGCCTTTTACTCTCCTCCAAAGTTTAACATCTGTCATTTAGGATAAAAGCCTTTACCTTGAATTCTGAAAGAATCCGAAAATCCTATTTGAATAATTTGATAAAAGCTTGAACAGAATCAAGCATTTCAATTTCTGTTGACACATTGATGATTTTAAGACAAATAACAAGCATGAAGAAGAAAAACATATAATAAATTATGAATTATAATTATGAAGGTGAAAAAGCTTCTGGAATAAGATAATCTTGTTCTATTCAAGAGTTCAGTAGATTGACCAGATGTATCCTTCTTAGAAGGTGGTGTGTTTTCTTTTGTAGTTTTACCACTAATGGTTTTAACAGTTAGCAGAAGTTATTATTGGGCTAATATGTTGCCTTACATTAAGCTATATATCTTATATTAACAAGATCTCATATATTATTCTATATAACAAGTTTAAGAGGTTCCCTATGATATGCATACACACCAAATTGAAGTACATATGGAGAACAGACTGGTTCCAAAAGGTGCCTTTTAATATGCATAAAAAGAGAGCAAGACCATAACTGTAATTCTTCTAGTCCACGGGCTCCTGTAGAAGAATTTATATTTTGGCCACCAATTCAGAAGATAAAACATTTTTCATATACATACATATGCATAGCAAGGTGTTTAAACACTAGACTGAACTATGTTTAACCAGTTAAGATTGTATAGAACTCCCTCAGTCCACGCCTTTCCATGATAGAATTACATAAGGTAACCACTTCAGAAGATCAAGCATTTTATCTTTATGGTTTTATTTACTTCTTTTCAAAATTATTTACTTTTTTTATAAGGTGTGCTAAATCATACAATCAATTCTATCGCACACTTCAAACTAATTCAACTGGACAAGCATGTCCAGAAGGCAATTCCATATACTTATTGCATAACTACAATCATATAAAACTGGTGATATCTTTCCAAAGGAATTCATCATGTTGCAAATATTACAACAAGACATGCAGAAAAGGTCTTAAAAAATTAGAATGAAATCTCAAGCTAAAATACATATAAATATGTTCCTAATTTATGCTAAGTATAAGGTTCATCCAAGAGAATAAAGCAAATATCTAATTAGAATCCTGTTTTTGTTATAAACAACCGGGTGATATTTAGATCACACCATCCTTGCGATTCACTCATAAAGAAAGCAGAAAGTTCAGATCAAATGTGGATGTATTCTCAGTTAAAACAGTAAATATCAAAACATTGAAAAAGAAAGAAAGAAAAAGAAAAAGAGCTACCATAGTAACATTTTTCTAGCTGTAGAAGTACTCTTAGTAGAAAACATAAAGCAAGTAAATGCCAAAAGGAATATCAGATTGATTTCCATGTCAATATTAGCATCTCAAAAGTGGTTATATACCCTAACATAAAGGCATACGTCTATGATAAGTTTGACTGGAACTATGCTGTCTATAGGTAGCACGGATAGCTTTACATGGATCAAATAGAAGAAGTTGCAACTTGTAAATTGCAATTCATCAAGGAGTTTGAAATGTAAATGTCATGGTGTTCTCTCTTAAGCTCTAATCAATTAGAAATATTTCTAGCCTTACTTCAGCAAAATTTTGCAAAGCATTCATCATCGAACTTCATCCTACAAATGACGAACATGTTGACCATTCATGCAGGATTAAGTACTCTCCAGAATTTAACAAGAGTCGGCCATAAAATATAATGTTATTAACTCATGCCCATTTTATCAACCTTGTGAACAGCATCTCTGTTCAACTCATCCATCCTTCAGTGAATCCCTCACAAGGCATAATATGGAAAAACCCATATGTAAATGTGGAACTCAAACATCAGTTAGATAAAGTAAGAAACTGGTATGCAAATCAATCTTAGACATCTTCCTATTTAGAAAGGCCACAATAAACAAAGAACACTTAATCTTTAGCTATGCCCTTATGAATAACATTATTAAATGCTTACAGAAATACTATACCTTATCTAGTTACTCAGTCATCTAATTTGTATTACTAGTGTTCCAATACTTAAACATCATAAAATGATGATCGGGAGGTAAAATTTTGAAACATCATGGTGCAGTAATATCCACAAATCCAGCACTCGAAGGATCCCATGCCACTAGATCAACATTGCTATTCTAATCTAAAGTCATGAATTAAATAATTTTTTGCCAAGAAAGATCATCAGCTTAATAAACAGTCCCCCAATTCAAACAAGCTATCAGCCTTCTGAGAGTGCTTTCTTGAAGATGCTGAACAGAAGTCCACTATATGTGATATGAAACACAATCGATGATTATGCCAAGATCCTTCAGTGCTTCTATCACCCAATGATGGCCATGTGACAAGATGCAAAATGCACGTCACTTGAACTGGCCAGTAAGACACCGACAGAAGTACATTAGATTTTTCTGTAGTATATACCCATTTCACCAGAAATCTAATTACAATGGCCAATAGAGTTGTTTTACTTAAAGCCATAGCACTCTTTATCTTTCCATCCAAAGGAGCCACACCTCTAGCATTTATATGATCACATTTCAGAAATTAAATTGCCAACACTATAAATTTTTACATCAAATACCACCCATCATCTCTAAGATTTGACCCACACGATAATCTTCAAGAAATAATAATGGCATCAATAAATAGTTGAAAAAGCATCATCATTAACCCAAGATCCATTATACATTCAGAACCAAGGACAACATAAACCTCTTCACCTTAAGTATGAAACCCCCTTCTGCCCGACTCGTACAGCCCAGCTGGACCATATTGTCCAGCCATTTCCTGCTCAAGCCTTAGCAAACATGAAAACCCCATATCTTGGTTTTCCTTTACCCTTTTGTTTTAACAGTCTTTCTTTATGCTACTGAACTCAAATAGCTCCAAGTACACAAAAAGAAGACCAGTGATAAGTCTGATTCTTCAAATGGATACAGTCTTTAACCAGCTTTTTCAGCAGTGATTTGTAGCAGAAAAAAGACCAAAACCCAATTGGAAAACGCCTACTTCTTATTCAATTAATCAAATAAACAACCTTAGATGTGTCACAAGGCTACAGTAGAGTTAGTAACAACAGTCAACCACCATTTCATCTTTTTAACCATTATGATGCAATTATAAGCTTAATTTGTTCAAAAGTTTACATAAAATCACAAATGTATAAGCAGTCAACAATATTTTATGATGGAAATCACATACCTTAAATGCAATTGACCCCTTGTTGTTCTTCATCTTCTTCATTTTCTTCTTCTTCTTATTCCACTTGTTCTTTTTCCTGTCCATTGTTAACTTAGTTCCGATCACTACGTTCTTTATCTTCTTCGTCTTTTTTATCTTGGTCTTCTTCTTCTTCATCATCTTTTTCTCATCTTCTTCTTGTTCTTGACCATTAAAATAATCGTCTTTACCATCATCATCATCACTCTCCTCATCCGCATCATCCACCTTCTCAACCTGCGGCGAAACTGCAAAGATCTCAAGAATGGATCTTTTCTTGGGAGATTTGGATTTGGATTTAGACTTCGATGGTGTCTTCGCTTTCTTTTCCTCTCTTTGTGCATGAGCAAGACAAGTATTAACATGAGCATTGAACACTTCCATACTCTCCGTAGCGAAATTCCCACAAACCGGACACACAATCTCCAATTCATCCTCACCTTCCTCCTTCTCTTTAGCTTCATTTCTTGATACTCCAATTAAGCAATGATCTTCTTCTAGTCCTTGTCCTTGTTCTTTTTGCTGATTAATCTTGTTGAGTTCATGCGACCACCAGCGGAATTTAGTGACGGTGATGGGAGGAAGGAGAGTTGCTTCTACTTGTTCTTTATCTCCACCACCACCGCTAAACGGCCAGCATTTCTCCACATCCACCACTCTCATCTTTTCCGTGTACTCACTGTATATGTACGTACCACCACCACATGTAATTACAACAAAAGAACAAAGGAGAAAAAGAAAAAGACCCACTAAGTTTTCTCAAGCAAGAAAAGAAGAAAGAGAGCAAAGAATTTCCCACTAACTACAAGAAAACTTACCGAATCGAGAACCCTTGGGATGCTGCAGCTGCCATGTTCTAATTTCTTCTGAGCTTCACATCCACAGAGAGAAAGAGAACAAAATATTACAAGAAATGACTAGTAATAGCTACTTTCACTGTCACTCTTTTGAAAGAACACACAGAAACGAGAACCAAAGAGCCTTTAAAGAAACATAAACACCCAGAAACCAAAAGATTACAGAAAGAAGAGAGGCCTATGATGTAGCTAGAGAATTATTTATGATGCTGATGATTAAGTTGAAAGATGAACGATGATGATGAGGTTAGAGAGAGAAGTTAGTAATGTAAAATATGTGTTAAATATGGAATGAGAGAGAGAGAAAAAGAGTGTGTCAGTGAAAGTGAGAGGTTTTTCTTTTTCTTTCATTTTCCCGCTCTCGAAAGAGAGAGAGAGTATATGTGTGTCTGTGGAATGATAGCTCTTTCTTTCCTTCTTTCTTTTTTTTTTTTTTTCTCTAATTTAATGACTGACAGCCACTTATGAGACCGCAACCGAACGAAAGTGATCTCATTTTAATAATTTCTTTTTTACTTTATATTACTATATTTTACCCTTTTATTAATTAATTAATAATGATATAATATAGTATGTGTACATCTCCCAATCTTGTTTATAAAAAGTATAACCATTTGGTTTTGATTTTTTATTTTTCTAATTAAAAAGAACATGAAGCAAATATTCGGTTAATTGAAATATCAGTCTTTTGATTATAAATTTTTATCAACTGAATAATATGAAACAATAAAAATTAATTTCATCATATTTTTAATTTACTGATGAAAAATATTAAAAGTTATATATATATATTATATATATTATATATAATGATATATTAAATATAAAATTTAAGAAGATATCGAACAATTATATTAATTTTTTTATATTTTTAGATTAAAAATTTAAAATCAATGGTTAATTAAGTTTTTTATTTTATAATTAAATCGATTTAATATATTTATTAGAAATTCAAGAATTAGCAATAATTTTGATACCATTAGATATAAAATAGTGAAAGGATGGAAATATATAAGATTTTAAATGGCTATTAAATTTAGAATAAATTTTTTATCAATTTCCTAACTTTTTCTTTTTAGTAATTATATTGGACTAGTCACGTCAATTTTATCTCTTTAAATGCTTTTTAAATAAATTATAAAAATAAATATTTATTTTTAAATTTTAAAATATATAAAATTATCTTAAAATATAAAATTTTAAATTTAATTAGTAAAATTAGACCATTTAAATTAATAATAAATTTTAGAGTGTGGTACTTACATTGATTTTTCAATATATTACATTAAAAAAATTGTGAGATTTATTAAAAATATTTTAGTATATAATTTTATATAAAAATTATATATTATTAATATTTTATATTAAATTTAACTTAAATTTTATGATTTTCTAAATAAATATATAAAAATTTAAAAAGTCACAATAACTATCCCTAAATTAATTCATCCTTTTAATTAAGTTTTGGGCAACTTTTTATCTATCAAGTTTTTTTTCTTTAATTTGCTCACTCCTTATATTAACGAATATTGTCAAGTTAGCATTCTTTCCTCTAAACAATTGAGAAGTTGGAGTTTGAATTCCTTTTTTTCTATTATCTATTTAAATTTTATTACTACCTTTTATAGTGAGAGGTTTAATAGAATAATTATTACTACGTAACCAATGTTAAAAGTGTTTTTTCAATCAAATGCAAAATCCGCAGCTTAAATATTGAAATCTTTTACCAATTTTATCCAAAATACAAAATGAAATATAAGCAAATTCAAGTTGCATATAATTATATACCTCCAGATTAACAACGGATTCATGTAAATTAAATCAAACTATTGGAGTTGAATAATTCATTCACAATATTAGAAATTGACTTAATTTTTAAATAAATTACATTTTTTAAATTTATTTTTTATTTCTATTTATGACAAAATCATTAACTAAGATTTATTGATATATTATAATTTGGACGAAAAAAATAAAATAAAATTGAGGCCAGTTATTTAGTCATTTTATAATAAAAAATTATTGAAGTGAACAAATAGGTAATTTAACAATAAATATTCTTTTTTATATTTTAGTACCTTCATTAACAATCTAACTTCTCATCCATTTATTGGAATAGTTAAAAATACTTCAAATATGATGGGAGAAAATTTTTCTATAAAGTATGTAATAATAAACGAACATATCAAATAATAAACTAACAAATTTAATACTGGTTCAATTTCTTATATCATTAAAATATAGTCACATCAGTAAATCTTAATAAAAAATTTTGTTTGAAATTAAAGTTAAAAATAATATCAAAATATAACACTAATATTAAAAAATAAAAAATATATAATTGATTTAAAAATAAACTCAAAATACAATATTTATTTAGCAATTAAGGCTTAAAAATTTCATTAAAAAAAATTGTTTTTGTAATATTAGATTTGTACCATTTTTATAAGATTAGAACTATACAGGGAGTAGGGTTGGATTCATTTGCAATTGCGTAAAATAATGTTTGGAATAACTAAACCAATTCAGTTGATAAAACACTTATAAAATTACAGTTTAATAATAAATTTGACTTGAATTAGGTCAGACTGCACTTTGGACTCTAATGAGTAAAAACAAGAATTACATAAATTTGCATATGTTCTGCTATGTCTTATTGTGATTCCTCATGCTCACTGCTCTCTCATCCGTGTTCGCATTATAAGGAACAAAGATTCCATCTCTAATTCATACCCCTCACGCGTTATGAAGCAGCGCGTGCACTACGCTCGTATTAACAGACCGAATCAAATATTTAATTTTCAATTTACGTGCACAAAGGTTCGGTTATTATCAGGTTAAATGCGTACGTGGTCCATGCATAAAGTTTTCTAGCAAAACTAAAATGTCAAATTTATATATAAGAGCGTGCAGAAAATAGTAATTGCATTTTTTAAAATTATTGATTTGATTTAATTTTATTCAGACTGTCTTATTTTATTAAAAATAAAATATTTTTTCTGTATCGGCTAAAATTTTATACTGAAATGACTTAGAATGATCAAGATGAAACAACTATTAAAAATAAAACTATGAATTGAGTTAAATAATTCAGTAATATTTAGCTCTAACTCAATAAAATCTATTTTCTTTCTATTAGTAAAAACGATTTGAAATCTAAAATTTCAAAACAAATGATCTAATAATTCCGCATAATTATTTCTTTAATTTTATCTATTATTTAACTCTACAGTTTAACTATGTGTTCTTTTCACTAATTTATTAATTTCTTTTATAATTTAATCTATATTATTTAGTAATACCAACTTAAAACTTATATAATTCGATTTTATGTCTTTGCGACTATGATGTACTATTTTGTACTTTAATGGATTGTACTATAGAAAGAGATTTCATTATTGTAATTCTATAATAATGAAAAGTGTGATATTTTACTTGCTTGTTGCTTTCTAACTTGCTATCTAACTAGATTATGGGTACTAATTTTATAGTGTTGTATTTTGATGGTTTAAAATTAAACTATATACATATAATTCGAAATAATCTGAAATGAGACGTTGAAATGCTCTGGTATCGAAATACTTCATTCTAATGACATATTCAGAATGACAGCCGGAATGAACATCATATTTTAAATTTAAGCTTTGAATATGTAGTTGCATTAAAACTCTTGAAGTAGTTCTTCATTACTTATAAGGTCATGTTCGAAATGCTATAAATTAACTTTAATAATAATATTAAAATTTTTAGAATAAGATTTTACTATCTATAAGAATTCTGCCCGGCGCAATGCTCTGAATTGATTTAGATTAATAGATTAGAAAAAAATGAATAAATTTAACTAACTTCAACATAAATGGATAAATTTTCATAGTAAGAATATGAACCGTTACTGGACAAATATGCTAACAAGAAGATCATCATTGAATATTAGTTATATATGAAGTCTTCTTTTTAAAGAAGACAATATTATTACCAAGAGTAAATACACAAAACAATCGCCTTGTTAAAAAATATTATCAAGAAAAATCTAGTGGGACAAAATCTTGGTAAGGAAAAAGAGTGCAACTTAGTCCAAAAAAGTCTCAATCCTGACTATAGCGATCAACCGATACAAGGTTCACGAAGTCAACTAGGGCCTTCATCCTTAATCCAAATAAAAGGAAAACTAAGAAGATGACCTTCCCTCACTAATGCATGCGCAACACCATTACAACAACAAGAGATAACCTGAAAATTGTGAATAGGTACTATGGCGGCTAAGCACTGTATACCCGCGACAATATTCCCCCCTTCTGACAGAAAAGCCCTCTCGAGTTAAGGAAATTACGTTAGCAACATCCAACTCCACATCAAGGCTTGTTATACCACAGTCAATAGCTAATTGCAGTCTAACTCGAATGGCAAGCATTTCCCCTACCTCAGCAGAGGGACAATGACGATCCATATACAACAAGGGACCACACACTAACCCTATCATCTCTAATAATGGCACCTATCTCAATATCACTAGTATCTTCATTAAAGGCCACATCAGTATTTAATTTAAAAATGTCGTGACTTGGGCCTTACCACTCAGAAGAAGTGGCACTAATCGTCCTAAGCGTAATCAAAGATTGACGCACTACACAATAATCACTAATAAAAGCACAACACTAATTATAAACTGAGTGAGCAAATAAGATAGGCTTATTGTGTATGAGATAATTCTGCCAGTACCTAGAGGCCTAGCAACATGTGAGAAATACTTCAAAAGCAGCGGGCTCAAGCATTGTGCAAACATGTAAAAAAGCATCAAAAATACAATCCATATGCAAGGAACAGATGGATTGCTACCAATATCAGCCAATAGTAGAGAACCACTAGGGAAGTACCGCCCTCTCATAACCCATGCTACTAGAGACTTGGGCATATTTAGAATCCTTCAAATATGTTTTCCAGTCATGGCCTGGTTAAAGTATCTTAGATTCCTAAAGCCCAACCCTATTAGAGTATGCCCTAAAGACAATGAGTTATTAGATAATATGTGTTAATTTATACATCACAAATGAGGGCATACAATTATACTAAAGGTATTATTTGACTCTAATGGTACAGGGAGTCGGGTATTATGAAGAAATAATCCAAATTGTTAGAGATGAACACCATAGAATGTAAACACAAATGTAAGAGAAATTATAAAATGAGTTTATAATGATGAGGTTCTCATTACATACATTCCTAAAATTTTCTCATAGTCGATATTTGATTAAAAATTATATATTAATCATTAGATATTGATCAAACGCTCAAGACTACCATAAGTGTTATCACTTACTTTTGAAATAAGTAATCTGTCTCATAAGGTTGAGGAATAGGGAGTATGACTTCCGAACTACAAAGACAACATGAGAATATGGATGCTCAAACTATCATATTATATTTGAAAGAAAGGTTTGATGAACAGTCCAAGACTAAAAGGTTTGAGACCTTAAAGGAATTATTTCGGTGCAAGATGGCCGAAGGTGTACCTGTGAATGCACGTGAACTAAAGGTGCATCATAGTGGCTGGGTTAAACCAGTGTTACTTAACCATTCTTTAAGTTAGATAATTT
Organism: Ricinus communis; assembly: GCF_019578655.1. Classification (NCBI taxonomy): domain Eukaryota; kingdom Viridiplantae; phylum Streptophyta; class Magnoliopsida; order Malpighiales; family Euphorbiaceae; genus Ricinus; species Ricinus communis. The sequence continues at coordinate 15,209,312 of NC_063260.1, forward strand.
AAATTTGATTAGTTGTTGTGTTTTTTGTATGAATTGATTAAATGATGATTTGATTGATGGTATTTGGACACCTTATGCAAATGTACACACTTAAATTGTGAGTTTTTGAACCTAATTGAGCATACATCATAAATGCTTATTTTTCCTTGTTTGAGTGTGCATTGTACTCTTCTTATTTCTAGAACTTGCTCGGTAATGCTTGTTGAGGTCACATGAACAATCAAATATTGTGAAATGATAAGGGCACTTAGGATTCACCCTTATAGCCAAAAGCCAACCTGTAAATATTTTCCATTAGCTAGCCAAGTTTGAGCCTATTCACTTTCTTCATTTTTATCATTTTTATTTTATCATCACAATTTGTTAAGCCTTTCATTGGTTGATCCCTACCTTATTTTTGGAATTTTTGCATTGTGTTCATTAAGTTGTTGGATAAAATGTCAGTTTTACGTGTACTTTGAATTCACTAAGTCCCTCAAACATTTAGTTTAGATGCTCCCTTTAATCCAAATAAAAATCTAAACCAAAAAAATACTTTATTGAGTACTCATTCATTCTTCACCTTTTGAGCATCTTGTTTTAGAGATTTTGGAACTAGTGAATTTAATTACCTTTGTTTGGCATTTAGCCCTTTTTGAGCTGACATTAAGGGAAGGCATTGCAAAAAGTCCAGAAATTTATTACACCTCACTCCCAAATTTCCATACCTATAGCTAAACACCATTTCGAACCTTCTGAAGACCTTTTGATTGGAATATTTGATTGTTTGCAGTAGCGGAGATGAGATTTATGAGCAAGCCTATGGCAAGTAGGTTGAATATGATTGCATTGAGGGACTGATGACTACCTTTTAAACACTGAGTGCATAGAGTGATCCCTTGTGAGGCATATGTTTTCTTGTATATTTAATGTTGAATATACTATTTAATTTCTTCATACACTAACATAATAATTATTCTTATTTAGATTGCTAGTTTAGTTTTTGGTTAAGTTTCAATTTAGGATAGATTGAATGTTGCTTAATTCTAATCAAATGCATAGATTTTAAAAGGGGTTAATTGCAAGCTTATGATCTAAATTGTTGATTGCTTGAGGACAAGCAAAAGCTTAAGTGTGGGGTGATTTGATAACCTTGATAGAACACATGTTTGCATGCTTGATTTTGAGTTATTTTTAGAGCAATTTATGCATTTTTGTATTAGAATCACTCTGTTTTAGTTTCCTTTCTGTCTCAAGTATTTTTCTAGGTACATCATCAAAATTAGAGGGAAATCGTACCAGAATTGGAAAGAAACGGACGAATCGAGCACGTTAGACTGTTCAATAGTCCCGTGCTGAGGAGCATGGTCAGGGTTAGAGCACATTCTGAAATGCCTTTCCTATGGCGAAAAGAAGCGATTTGCAACACGGTTTCTGAGAGTGACACTGCCTAGGAGTATGTCCGTGTTGAGGAGCACGACCCAAATCCAAGCTGTGCTGAAGAAGGACAAATATACACTTTTAGATCAACACAGCATGGCATAAATCCAGGCCGTGTTGGATCCCGAAACTTAAGTTAAAACAAAAGAAAATGAAAGAAAGCGGGGCGAAAAGAAGAAGATAAAAGAGAACTTTGGAGCATTCAAGACAGACCTTGAGAGGTAACTTCCAGACGATCAAGAAGAGGAAAACAGAGACGAATTCCACTTCAACATCATCAAGATAGCTGCTTTTAAGGATTGGATCAAAGATTCAAAGGAAAGAAGAAAGAGATCTTAAGCTATAGAGTTTGGATACAAAGTTATTCAAGAGGGGATAACATCTCACCATTTGAGAAAATGGTGCTCATGTTCTTTTTGATTCTTGTCTACTTTGTATTCAATTCCTCTTTTAGTTTAATCATGAATATGTGTAACTAATTCTATCAGACTCATTTGGGGGCGATCTTTAGCCATGTTAGGCTTGTTTTGTGCTTAATTGATTGGACTATTGATTTGAGATTGTAGTTTCCATTCAAGTATAATAAGATTTATTGTTTCTTGTCCATTGTCAAATCAATCTAAGAACTCCTTTGTAATTGAGAAATTCAATTGAGTTTGGATAACGCTTGTGTGATTAGGTGGTTTGCATCTTAGAAATAAGTTACTGGTCTAAGAACTAAATATTCTTATTAGCAGTAATTTAGAGATTAATGTTATTCTGAAATCAATTGTTAGGAAGAGATTCCAACTTTAGATCTTTAAGGTTAGGAATTAGTTAACTCGAGAGAGAGGCCGATTCATTTAAGAAATTATCGACAAATCGCAATTCTTAATCAATCAATTCATAATTTATTGTTTGTTAGTCGGCTAGCTAAAGTGATCCCTAATTGGGTTAACTCATCTTATTATCCTTTTTCAACTTTCATTCTCTTTGTTAAAATTTAGCAATTGCATTCTTAAGCATTCTTAGTTAATAATCTTCACCACCTTTTGATTGGTTAGATAATTATAATAGCATAGTAGCAGTAGTTTCTCAGTTCTCATGGGATACAACATTGATACTTGCCATAGCTAGATTACATTCGATAGGTGCACTTAGCTATAGATTGCTAGTCGTGTTAGCGAGCCATCAACGTCTTTCCTTTCTTTTATGTTCTTTATCAACCCTTGTGTTTAAGTCAATTTGATTTGATCCTTTCGCATAGCCGTATAAAAGAGAATAAAGAACTTATGATTTCTTTCATTATCAAATATGAAATCCCACCTATGTTCTTATTCTGTTTGCTTCTTTTGTTCCACTAAATCTAATCTCTGCTTAGTTTGATGTTTTTGGTTTTATTTGGAAAGCATAAGTACGAGTGTTGATTGAAAGCGCATGGAAGCGACAATTATAAGCACCGATATAATGCTTGGACAAATGGAAAGAAAGAAAACTAGATGATCGAGTATTGATATCATTCTCAGAATGAACACAAATGAATATTTTGGAGGAAAGAAGCAACGCCGAGTATCAAGACCCAACCCAATGTTCCAATTCAGGATTTTCACCATTGGTATCTTCATCATTCCAAGTTCCTCTAAGCATGAGGACTCTTGACGACAATAAGGATTGGCATAAGAAATCATGGGAATGCAATGGACATGCTTGACCGGTGGTACTAGGGCGTGACTTGATGATCTAGGAAGACGAGACATCCACACTTGTAAGGGAGAAATCGTGTTGCTTTCGATTAATCCAAGGGGAGTGCATACATTTTGATATCTAGGACACATATAATTATGTCATTTGGGCTAGGGTGTTATTAGGTATGCCCACACGAGTATTCATAAGTCCGCAAAGGTCTTGAAAGAACCAATAACTTATTTCTCCGCAAGGTAGAAAACTAAAATAATATGCTCACTAGTCTTAAATATTCGATTATATGCAATTTTAATAGTGCAAAAGTCCTCATTCCATAAGAAGAAGAAACTAGAAGCTAAATATGAATAAATAAATAGAAAAAGATGAATAAACTAAAGTCAAATCAAGCATGAGAGAGGAGTTGACTGGCCAACAACTCTCGTAGTCTCAAGTTTTATGAGCGAGCTTAACGAAAAACATCTAGGACATCTTAGTTTTATGATGGACCATGAATTAAGTATAGACTTAATTTCACAATCTCTACTTGATAGTTATTCGCAATTTGTTATGAACTTTCATATGAATAAGTTAGATACTATGATACCCGAACTTATTAATATATTAAAGACTACAGAGTGCACCATAAAGAAGAAAAATGGAGGTAGAACCTTTTAAGACTACTAAGAATAAGTCTAAGAAGAAAAAAGAAATGAAACCCTAGAAGCCCAAGAAAGCCTTAGAGGCTATTTGAGGTGTTAACAAGGATAAATGAAAGTGTCACCATTATGGGAAGGAAGGATATTAGAGAAGTATAAGAAGTAAGAGCAAGCTTATAATCTTAAAAGAAGGAATAGAATAGCTTGAAGGCAATTGTTGCTGTTTACTTTTGTTATTGGTTTTATTTTCCTTATTAAGAATTTAACAATTGTTATTAATTATTTTTCTATAAAATTTTTTGTTATTATCTCATTTAATAATATTAAGAAATTATTGCCTTATTTAGTTAAATAATTTATATTTCTAGAATGTCATACAAAAGGTTGTATGAAAGTACGAAAACAAAACCCCTATTGCGAGAAACCTTAAGAAATTCTAAGTAAGCATAAGGATTATATTATTAATATTAAGATAAATAAGTAACATAAACAAGTTATACAACTTATAAATCTTATGAAATCAATATTATAATCAAGTTGTCTTTGAGGAAGACACATTTGCTGAATTCCTAAGCGATACATAGGATGTATGCTTGCTTTTAGGAAGAGTTATGATAAAGTATCATATCAAGATTAGATCATATAATATGGAATACTTGGATCATCATTAGAATGTCTATAACTTGCAATCACTCAAATTGATAAAGTCTCATAAGATAATAAAACCTAACTTTATGAGATATAATTAGATCAATAAAGAGTGTTGCAAGCCTTCTTGTAGAATATATACTCTTATAACCATTAACTCCAATATGTTCCATTTATGATAATGATCATAATAAAGTCTATATAGGATATAGACTAGTTTGTAATGTTTAAAAGAAACATGCACAATCAGACAAAGCTGAAAGGCTTGATCTAATAAATATAAGTTTGTAATATCAACACTATTATACTCTTGAAATAAAATTATTTGTTTAGGATATGTTATCTTTCAAGAAAAGAAATTTTTTGAAAAAAGTAGTGGGAGTTTGATAGATCTTGATAGAGATCAAGATAAGCAAACTAACATTAAAATAGAATAAAGCTTGAAGGTGCTTAGTATAAGATACACAACCTTAAGCTAATCATATATACAATTTTTAGTATGTAGTAGGATACAATAGATTTGTAAGAAATAGAGATCTCTTATAGAATATTTAATTATATCTCATTGTTGATGTGACTACTACATTAAGAACTAGTGTTTGACATTAATTCTTAGAATTGACATCAAGCCGTAAGATTTTATAGTGGATACCATATTGTTAAACCAAATGAAGATTATGGTAGACCCATCTAAATAAATAAGATCCATTAAGGTGCAAGTGAGTTTTTGAGAAAAAATAATATGAAAATCTTTTCCCAAAGGTTGAGTAAAGAAAACTTAATAAATTACATACTTAATCAAAGGGTTGATCAGTAATATAATTGTAAGTATCAATCTACATAGAATAAACAAGTGTATATGAAGAGGTTAGTGAGAGTATAATAATGTTTTCTAATATTGTATGTTATGGACATATAGATAAAGAGAAAGTCACAAATCTTTTATCATGAGTCTACTAAGCCTTATAAATCCATAAAGAGTTAGAACATGCAGTTTACTTTTTAGGATTGAGATCTATATAGATAGAGGCTTCAAAATGCATGAATGTTCTAAATTTTGAATATATAGACATATATGTTAAAGCATTTAATATGGAAGAATCAAAGAAAGATTCTTGGCGATGTCTCATGACATATCTCTTTCTAAAGATATGTTCCATAAACACTCATTGAGAAAAAAATATTCTTAATAGAATGATTTATGTGAAAGCATAATATTTAATTATGAACATATGTCATGTTAGTACTAGACTTTATGGTTATTCTAGATGTTGATTACTAATCACATAGAATAAACTCAGAAGATAGATTCATTTCATTTTTAAAAGGAAAGCATGAATTGTGGAAAGAGCTCCAAAAATGTCATTCTTACAATTTGAGCTCAATACATCCCATTATATTTGAGGTAATATATGAAAGATACTTGGATCTTTAATATTCTTTTTCAAGAATAAGATGTGGTTCTTAAGTGTTGTTGATCTAAAGAATTAGATAGACAATAAAACCATTTTCAAAGAATCAAGGTCTCATCTGCGATCCAAAATATTGTAATGACGCATTACTAATAGATGACTTATTAGTAAAATATAAAGATAAAATAAATACCAATTGAGAGTAACAAAGTTGATCCTCTAACAAAGCCGTTTGACCTAGCAAGAATATAATCATCATAACGAAGAGTTCGGTATTGGATACCATGATGATTGGCTTGGATAATGCTTTAATGCACGTGGGAGATTATTAGAATATGCCCTAAAGATAAGAAGTTGTCAGATAATCAGTGTTAATTTATACATCACAAATGATGGCATATAATTATACTAAAGACATTATTTGACTTTAATGGTACGAATAGTCAGGTATTATCAAGAAATAATCCAAGCTGTTAGAGATGAACACTATGGAATATAAAAACAAATGTAAGAGAAATTATAAAGTGAGTTTATAACGATGATGTTCTCATTACATGCGTTCCTAAACTTTGTTCATAGTTGATATTTGATAAAAAATTATTGGATACCATGATGATTGGCTTTAATTGTGCTCTAATGCACGTGGGAGATTGTTAAAGTATGCCCTAAAGATAAGGAGTTGTCAGATAATCTGTGTTAATTTATACATCACAAATAATGGCATACAATTATACTTAAAAAATTGTTTTGACTCTAATGGTACGAGTAGTCGGGTATTATCAAGGAATAATCCAAACCGTTAGAGATGAACACCATGGAATATAAACACAAATGTAAGAGAAATTATAAAGCGAGTTTATAATGATGAGGTCTCATTACATACGTTCCTGAACTTTGTTCATAGTCGATGTTTGATCAAAAATTAGATATTAATCGTTACATATTGATCAAATGCTCGAGACTACCATAAGTGTTATCACTTATTTATGAAGTAAGCAATTTGTCTCAAAAGTTTGAGGAATAGAGATTTCAAAATAAGCACATGGGTGCTTATCATAAGAACAAGTTCATTAAACATGACCCTACTGAGTAGTCCATATGGAATTTACCTCATGTCTATAGATAATACTCTTGTGATAATTATGTAAGATGTGATCCTTAGATTTGAGATAACAATATATTATCTTATATGAGGATTACTACACTTTTATACTATCTTATGTTCCCCTATCTATGGAGCGCTCAAGGATAGTCATATGGGGTATAGTAAGAGTCATATGGAGATAATAAGTTATCAATAAAGAATTCATTATCCAAGGTAATATACCATGGGACCTTATCTTGATGATCCTTGATATGCTTTAACATGAAAATCCTTGGACAATGTTGTATGAATGAGGATTATGAAAAGTATTTTATAGATCTTATTCAAAATGTTATATGTAATTACCAAAAGTAAATATGATTGGTTTAATTATAGAATTGACACTCGCATCCATGCTCTATGAATCAACTGGGATAAAAGTACAATGAAAGGATTGAATTACATTGTAAGATTGTTCACTATAAAGGTTGATTATAGCACTTTAATCATTCCTATATATTTGGATGGTCATGATGTATTGCTAGATGCCAATCTTAATTTGTGAATATGGATTAAGTTACATTAGAGAATTAATATTGAATTAAATGAGTTTAATTCATAATCTATATTAATTGCCAACATGTAGGAACCTTAAGGGTCACACACAAAGAAATTTTAAGTGAGGATTAAAATGAGGCTTTAAGAATTGGGCTTAAGCTCATATATATTTGGGCCTAATTAAGAGTTAATTAGTTAAGAGCTAATAAGCCTATGGAGTTCGGCCTATGATGGGTTTATTATCCATGGACTAGTTCTTATATTAATTAAAATCCATTTAGGATAATAAAGCCCAACTTAAAGTAAGTTAGGATTTTGTAGAAATTCTAAACCCTTAAGGATTTTGATTAAAGGCCATATATATAGAAATAGATGCACATGGGGCGGCAAGGGTTAAGGTTGAAGGATGGTTGCACATCTAAGAAAGAAAAATATTTTCTTTGGGATACATACTCTAGGTGAATAAATAAATAATTCATCGACCTTGCTTGGAACTAGCATTCAATCTCCAACATCTCTTCTCAATCTCCTAAAATGGTTTAGTGAGATCTTTGCTTAGAAGCTTGTGTGGATCACTAAAAGAGGCTGGTCACTTGAGTATCTTTAAAGTGCATCAATCATCCTTGAAGAATCAAGAATCAACAAAGCAAGAAGTACTCCTTAGATTGGTTGAAAACTTCCTTTATAAGCCTTCTTCATCTTTTACTGGTTTTGTGTGTTATGATTATCTTAGTCAATAAAATCCTTGGTAGGAATTGAGAAAAATTTTAAATTGCTTTCATTGTGCCTTTCCTTATGTTTTAATATCAATTCCCAATAAGCCTACCTATGCGCTTTGACATACATAGCTCACACTAGGACCACCAATGCATGCTTCGACCATCCTCAGTAGACCCCTACCAAAATCGAGCACATAACCTCTCAATATCGTCAAGAGTACTAATAGTGATACGAAAGAAAGACATAACATAGGTGGGAAGAGATTGGATAACTGATATAATCAAGGTTTCCTTACCACCTAAGAAGAATAGCTTGTGCTTCCACCCACTCAGCCGGTGAACCACCTTATCCCTTAAGTATCCAAACTGGATCCATTTATTCCTCATTGAGAAGGTAGGGAGGCCTATATATACATGATGCCCATATACCATAGAGAACCCAAATAATTGTTTCACATACTCAATCTTATTGTTGTTAGTGTTGGGACTGAAAGAGATTGCTGACTTCTCAAAGTTAATCAAATGTCCAAATTCCAGCTCATATTGATGCAGGCAGTTCTTAAAGTATCCATATTCAGCAGCATTAGCCCTATAGAAAATAAGACTGTCTTCTATAAAGAAAAGGTGAGAAATAGCAGGGTTATCTCTAGCAACCTTAAAATCATGGATTAAACCCTGAGAAGTGGCATTATCGAGAATAGATGATAAACCCTAAGCACATAACAAAATAATTAAGAGGATCACCCTAACGGATATCGCTAGTAGGCCAAACATGACTAGAAGACTGTCTATTAGTTAAAAAGGAATAACACACTGAGCGCATACAACGCATAATTAAAGACACCTAATCATGGTGAAAGCCTAGCCTAAGCATGATACTCTCAAGGAAGCACCACTCAACCCTATCATAAGCTTTATACATGTCCAACTTCTTAGAAGCATAACCATTGTGAGCCCTTGTAGATTCCTAAGCTAATGAATGCACTTAAAACCCAACAGAACATTATGAGTAATGCACTTAGTAAAAACGCACATTAAACCTCATCAATAATCCATGAAAACACAACCCAAAAACAGTTAGTAATGGCCCTGACAACAATCTTATAGATAACATTACACAATTGATAGGGCGGAAGTCCTTAACAAACACTGGTTTACTAATCTTAGGAATAAGAGTGATTAAAGTGTTATTAATATTGACCCAAAGTACCACCTTTATTTAAGATAAGCAAACATCAGCATGCACCACATCACAATATTTTTGAAAATAATAGCAGACACACCATCCTTACCACATGCCTTGGACGGGTGCATATTAAAAAGTGCTTTGCAGATATCCTCAGCCATGAAGGGGGTGGTGAGGGACGCATTCATTTTAGAAGTGACCTTATTAGGCACATACCTTAGAATACTCTCCATGTCTGTCACTAATGGTCTACTCGATGTGAAGATATTAGTAAAGTAATCATGCATAATAGAAGCAATCTTAACATGGTCCCCCTCCAAATCCCCCGCTCGTGCTGAAGACTTGAGATCATATTTGCTTTTTTACTGAGAGGCTCGCTGATGAAAGAATTTGGAATTTGATCACCTTGAGCCAACCAAGAAACTTAAGACCTTTGTTTCTAATAGATCTCCACCTGAGAGAGCAACTTCCCCAGTTTATATTCTAACCTTGCAGCCCTTTACAATCCACTAGTCGTGCTATTGTCACTTTTTAATACTTTAATTTGTTTCTTGAGATCAGTAATCTAGTGTGGTATATTGCAAACTTGGTCCTTATTCCAAGTTATTAAAGACGAAGCATAAGAACTGATCTAGCTAGTAATTGATCTCTCCTGACTCATCGACTCACACCAGGCTCGACACCAAATCGACATAATCCTCCTCTAGAGTCCACCCTTCCTTAAATTGGAAGTGAGGAGGCATTAGACTGCTCTTGACAGGATCATTACCATTACCAGCATCCCAACATAACAAAATCGTCTATGATTAGAGTGCAGGAACTCCAAATTACTGGCCTAAGCATTAGGAAAATTAGTGCTCCAATCAATGTAACCACAGAAATGATCCAAACGACTTTTGATGAGGCCCTAGTACTTATGATTGTTATGTCGAGTAAAATATGCCTTGAAGCATCAATGGATCATAGACCATAACTATCTAGAGCAACTTAAAAATCAGACATAAAGGAAAATTGTCTTACACTGGGGAGGCTTTTCATCAATCATTAAGATTCTCCGCCCACAAGCCATGGCCACCTTAAGAACTCTTGTATAAAACCAAGTCTCCAAAGCAATCCCTAGGATTGATGCCTAAGAGAGGCATTCAAATGTCCATAAGACCTAGTGAATCTCCAATGACCAGAATCTAAACAAACTGAAGCATCAATATGGCCTTGGGAAGAGGAATTTATCGAGACATTTGCACCTTTCCGCCAAAGCACAATTAAAGCACCACTTGCACCATTACTATTCACAATAAACAAACCATCACCTTGCAACAAGAATTTAAAATCAGAGCAAGAATGAGAAGAGAGTTTCGTTTCACTAAGGAAAACTAAAGTAGGATCTTTTATATTGATAATACGTTAAAGCTCTTTGAATGCCCAAGGGTTCCTAAGCCCCCGAGCATTCCAACATAAACAACTCATGGTGATTGGTAGGCTTGCATAGCAAAGCCCACCGTTACATTATAACATCATAAGCATTAATAACATCATTAGAAATAACTTTTCTAACTTTTTTATTATGTTTAATCTCACATTTAGAATTAAGACCATCACTCTGGTTAAGGGATCACTTACCATAAGAATTAATAGAGGTTAATAGGGTTTGCATACCTGTCTCAATAGGAACAAAATTGGAATTCTTACTTTTCTTAGGAGGTCTGCCCCTTCTTTGTTGGCCCTTTCGACCACCTCTATTGCCATGCCCAAAGCATCTTGCAAAGTTATTTAATCCAAAATAAAAGGAGCCCACAAAAGCATCTAAATCATGAGCTTGTTATCCCTCATGTAAGGTTTTCAAACAAAGTGTCAACTAAGAGCTTTATGTTCATTTTTATTGATGAGTATGCTATGCTTTACAATATAATTTCTTTTAAGTCCAAGCCGACTTGAATTAATACTCTAGATACAGTTCACCTTTTATATTTATACAGTATTTGTGAAATCCATAAAATTTATATAATTCATTTGCGAATCTAAAATTTATATGCTTTAAATGGAGTGAAAGTTAATTTGGTATTCTATATAATCAAATTTGTGCGAAATTAGTTATAACTAAACTAAATTATAACAAAATAAGTAGAATCTCCAAATTAATTTCACATTAGTAAATTAATACATTCCAGAATAGTAAAATATTTTTTTCAACTTATTATTTCTATTTGATTTTCTCTCTAATATCTTTTTCTCAAATAAAATGAATGCTTTTATGAATTTCAATCAAACATAGCATTAATATTTAATAAATTAATAAATTCTTAAGAAATTGATAATTAATAATTTTATTATTTAATAATTATTATAATTCTTAAAAATAATCTTATAACTATTAATTATTAAAGAGCATAATTACAAGAAAAATACTAATTCATCTATATATTATATTTTTTACATTTTTTAGTTGAAATAAATAATTTTGTAGAATTTATTTTCTAGTTCTATGTGTTTCATTGAAATGAATATTTATTTAGAATTCTGACTTATTAAATTCACAAGATTATTATAATTAAATTAATTTCTAATAAAATAGATAATTCTAAAATGAATTTCATATTAGTAAAAAAATATTTATGAGATTAATTTCAGTTAATTTTCTCTTCTATTTTTTCTCTTATCTTTTATATCTCTATGAATTTTTTTATTATAAATATTTAAAATTCTATTTAATTTTATTAGAAGTGAATCTAGTTATTATTTAACGCACAAATATATGAACTTATTTATAAGTAAAATAAATTTTAACCAAATATGGTGTTAGTATTTGTTATAGTGTTGTATTTGTTATTTTAATACTTATTATTAGTAAAAAAAATTAAGATTTTATAAGTTACTAAATATAAAAAAATTAAAATCATTACATACAAAAAATTAAATGTGTGCCATGATGTGCGTAAAATACACACATCTAAATGAGGTTTTTAAGATTGATTTTATGGACATTTGGATGTGAATTGGTCCCAACACTCACCCTATGTGTCTGTTTGTGTGCATTAGGTCCAAAAGAAGTCAAAGAATGATAAAGGGAAGAATTGGAGCATAATTGGACGTCGAAGTTGCCGAAACAAGCTAAGTATGCGCATGAGGAAGCTGAACATGGCCGTGTTGGTTTCAAGTTAAGGATAATTAACTAGCCGGATTAAGAATTAACAAAGCTTAATAGTGGCGGATTAAAGCTTAATGCTAATTTAAGAATCAATCATTAAGAAGAGAAGTTTTGGATGCATCAACACCGCCGTGTTGGATGCATCAAACATCAAAGAAAAAGAAGTTTTTAGGAAGCACGGCCACAGAGAGTAACACGGGCATAAACACCAGCCCGTGTTGGGAACACGGGCATAAATACGATCGTTTGGCGGCAACAGAGGGAATTAATTAAAAGAACGAAGAAAGGAAAGAAAAAAAGAGAGCGGGGGAGAACGTCCCAAACCCTAACTTTTCTCTCCCTAAGGGTTTTTTGAGCTGAAACCAAGGGAAAAGGGGACTTGGATCAAGGTTTCAATCGGATTCCCTTTAAAGATTGAAGATTGGGCGAGGTTCGTTGATTGGCTTTCAAATCGAGCAAGAGGAACAAGAATCGATTCAATTTGAGCAAGAGGAATTTACTCTCATCCAAGGGTGTAATCGGGTTTTCTCTACCTTTACTCATTGTTGTAATTGAATTCTTGTGTATTTTGATAATGAACATGATTAGCTAGATTGATTAAATCCCCTGGGATTTCTTTACTATGTTGGCTTAGTATTATATTGTTGGATTGTTTGGGTTAGTTTTGTATTCTTCTTGCTTTCAGTATTAATAAGATAATGCATTATTCATGGGACGTTGTGAATTATGTGTTTAGATTGCTTTGTGTGATTGAGAAGTCCATTTCAAAATTGGAATTTTGAATAGCAAGAACTGATTAATAATCGCTTAGAGATAAGGATAATTAACAAGCCGGATTAAGAATTAACAAAGCTTAATAGAGGCGGATTAAAGCTTAATGCTAATTTAAGAATCAATCGTTAGGAAGAGATTCCAATTTTAGGTTATTAGGTTTAGGAATTCGGTTATCTCGAGAGAGAAACCGAATTCGGTTAAGATTTCATCCACGGGTAGCATAATTAGACTCACCAATCCTTTATCTTTTGTTTGATTGTCAACTAGTTTAGGTTCCCTTTGGGTTTGCTTTCCTGTCTTGGTTATTTTATTTATCAATTACTCCTGCATTTCCCTTAGAACTTAGCTTGTAGCTATTAGTTAGTTTAGAAATTATTCATCACTCATTTTAGGTTAATATAAGAAAGAACAAAGGAGTAACTCTGGGCTTTCACTTTCCCGAGGAATACGACCTTAATACTCGCCATTAGTGCTAGACTGCATCGATAGGTACACTGCCTTAGATTGTAGCTAACATAAGTAGCACCCATCATGCCACCAAAATGAAGTAAGAAAATAATAAAAGAAATCATATTGTAAGCCCCTGTTTTCAGAATCTAGATATCGTGAGAATTACGAAAAAGCTGATAATGAAAGTTATTGTTCCTCCCGAGTCTCATCAAGTTGAGAAAAGTCAAGATCCCGGTTAAGGTTATAAGTAGTTAAGCCAAGATATTATTTTTCAAAATCAAGTTGGACCAAATTGACTAGAATAGTAAGTTTTGGGGTTAAAATCAATCAAATTGCTAAGTATAGAACTAAATTGCAAAGTTTTAGAAATTTTCCAACCAAGAGCCAATCGGCTCTTTACAAAGCTGCCTAGCTTTGCAGGGTGCCGGTTGGTTTAAAACTCAAATTTTTCATGTCATTTTTGGTGTTTTTCGATTTTAAACGTCAATAATTATTAAAATAAATTTTCTAGAAGAATTTCATTTTACCTAGATTTTAATTATTTTTCTAATTAAATAGATTTTTATTGATAATTATTCTAATTCTTTAAAAAGTTTATACTTATGGATTAAAATTGTTTTTGATAAATTCCTTTATTTATGAATAATTCTTCAGAATTATTGATAATTAAAAGGATGATTATCCTGGCCTCTAAGGTTTTCTCCACCTTTTATATAAATAGAAAAGGAAATCTTAGGCTAGGGGGTTGGGAATTCTTGCCAAAGAATGGTTAGTAAGTTGGTGAAAGTACTGTGATTTTAAAAAGAAAAATATAAACCCATCAAACACTCTAGATCCCAATCTCTTTTGCTACTCATGACTTAGCTTCATGCCACTTTGAGAAATATCAATGGCTATGACTATAAATCTATGAATGTTCAAAAGAGGTTTTATTTCTCCAATTATATCTATTTTCCAAGCTACAAAGGGCCATAGAGATGTCAAATTATAAATCTCTATTGGAGGTAGATGATTCAAGTTGTTGTACACTTGACACTCATGACATTTTCTTACTAAGGCTATACAATATTTTTCCATCATCATCGACTAATAGCCTCAACGCATAATATTCCTAGTCAACACTAATCCATTCATATGAGGCTCGTACACCGTTTTATGCATTTCTTTCATCACCGTTTGTACTTCTTCTCTCTTAGTTAGACACCTAACCTGAACACTCTAAGCCATTCTTCTATACAGCATTTCATCACGGCTGATATAGTTCCTAGCTTGTATTCATAGCGCGTATTTGTCTTTTATAGCTGCTTCCTCTAGATATTCCTTATTGTCCATGTACCTTTGCAAATCATAAACCTATGGCTTCTCTTCTAGCCTATATGGATATTCATAATCCATTTTCCATAGTAATAAGGTACTCTAGATTTTACAATCACCAATGGTCTCATTAGTAGCTGAGTGGAATTGTCCCATATAGGTGAGAATATAGACAGTGAATCTGCCATCTGGTTTTAATCTCTTGGTAAGTAGATAAAAAAATATTTAGAGAAATTGCAAATCAAAGTCCTCAGGTAGTTGACATATGGTTTCAGCCTTTCTTCTTTCACTTCCCATTCTTCGATAACTTGTTGAGTACTAACATGGATTCCTCGTAGACCATTAGTTCATTTGCTCTTACCATCATAGCCGCTTCTAGCCCATACAAACACGTTTCATACTCTACCATGTTGTTCGTGACCATGTGTGCAACCTCTTGGCCACTTATAGCATCTTGACTTCTAATGTAATAAAAACTATACCTAACCCTACACCTTTTACATTTACTGCATCATAGAAGTACAACCTACATTCTTGGATCTCGATTGCTCCCAAATGCTCATAAGGAAACTCTAAATTTTAAGGGTAATCTCCCTTGATCATATTTTGTCACGACCTGATTTGTGGGCCCGTGACCGGCACTAGGGAATAGGTAGGCTTAAAGCCACCCAAACCCATAGTAAGCCTAATTAATCAACATTTCAAATATACATACATATATATATACTATTAAAACAGCCCAACATTTTATTCACAAATCTCCAGCTGGATACTAGCAAACATTCCATAACTTATTATAGACCAAATTCAAACATAATATGCCAGGTACACTACTGCAAAAAGTCTAAAATTTTAAATAGCAAAATACAAAAGTAGAAATTAATTACAATAGGCCCGAAGGAGAAAGAAGTCGGGCTGTCAAGAGAAAGATGACGAAGAACCTAGCTATCATTTGAAAAGTTTAAAATTGAGACTGTCAACCTCGAGAGTGATTTAAAATCATATAATCCTATAATAAATAAAGCCTTTTCAATAAAATCTTTATTTAATCAAAATAACATATCATATTATATTAAAACATGTGTCATACCATGATTTAGAAAAATACAATGTAAACAGTTATGGGACAAGTACCTCAGCAAAACCTAACCCCAATACTAGCACCCTTTCAGCTCTCTTACTCCAATAGGACTAGCGCCTAGAGAGAGGTGCTCAATCAGGGTCCTTAAATCCAGCTTGGTCACTTAATTCCTAATAAACCCGGCGCCTAGAGAGCATCGCTCGACTAGGGACCTTCCTCCGGCAGTCAAATTTTCACAGCCTAGAGAGTTGTACTCGACCAGGGCAAATCCAAAAAATAATCTTTTACTACCTATCTCTGATTAATACTGGTGCACACACAGTCCTGATGTAACCCATCAGGTGGCATGTTCTACTGCCGCCTCATCCCGAAGTTACAATTGTAGTAGACATGAAAATTACATGTAATCATAATAATAGTAAAATGAAAAATAAAAATAATAGCCAATAATAATAATAATAATAATAGTAATAATAATAAATGACAATAAAGATATCGAGAATAACGAAAATAGAATTTATAATAATAATGCTTCTAGTGTTCGTGATAATTATTAATCAAATAAAATTAATGATAATAATAGTCATAATACTTGTAAACCCATTAGCATTGTATTTAATTTGAACATGACACAAGTGCAGTTGATTGTATAACTTTAACTCACAGTTCTGTCGCGCTCTGCAGTCTGCTCCCACGCCTCAGGTGGAAATGGCTAGACGGACGGATTATCTATTCATGAAAATAACTCAGTTAATAAGATATTCTTAATTTTTCATAGGCCTAGACTCCTATATTAGACTACCTAAGAAATTTCGACTCTAAAATTCTATCAAAAATTCGACAGAACCTCCCTTAAAATATGGATGTTTACCCCCCGAATAAAAGATTCAGATGTTGCTAGAAAAACTTCAAATATTCTGCAATTATTTAATGGGAGTCGGGCTACCAAAACCGTATTATTTTTTCTCGACTCTGCAACACACCATAGATCATAATTAATTACAGACGTTCCGTCATTAATATTAATTTCACAACCAATCCATAAAATTTTTTTCTAGTATTTAAACTAATCAACATAACCACATCTACCACAAAATAGAATAATAACTAATCATACTAATTAATTTGTAATATTTATGTCTAAGTTATAATTAATTAAATCTAATTGAATTAAATTATTTATAATTGATAAGTAATATGAATATTCTAAAATTATAAAATAAATTTTAAGGTCCAAACAAAATTATACCGAGTCAAAAATCCAAAATTCTGCACGTTCGGAAAACACCGGGTTCCGAAAGCCGGTACTGCCAATGGTGTCGGATTTCGAATTTGGAAGCACCTATGTGAAGCTTGAGTTACAGGGAGTTCGAAAATGCAACTGCTTTTGCCAGAAACTCGCCGAAAGCCACAGGATCGAGGTTGGAAAGTTTCGGCTCCAACGAGATTGCACACTACTGTCGGTGGGGGAAAAGTGGTTGGGGAGCTTGGCTCGAGAGTTTTCGATAGCGGGGAGCTTGGTTCTAGTGTTGGGCAAGCGAAAGAATAGAGGCAGGAGGTTATTTTAGCGGCGGTAACTCCTTTTTCCAATTTCGACGTCGGCAGTGAGGGAGAGGAAGGAGGAGGTGACGCCGGCGAGGGAGGGGAAGTAAAAGAGAAAGAAGGGAGGTGAGGGAGGAGAGGGAAGTGACAAAGTGGGAGAAAAGGGAGGAGGAAGAAGAAAAAGGGAGAGGAAAAAAAGTTCTCTTCCCTTATTTATTTTTTTATTTTTTTATTATTTTATTTTAGGGTATTACATTCTACCCTCCTTAAGAAAACAATTTGTTCTCGAATTTTAAAAGAAGCAAGGCTTACCTCAAGATTGAAACAAATGAGGGTAAAGGTTCCTCATCTTCTGCTCGGTTTCTTAGGTACACTCCTCTGATGATTGGTTCCACCACAACACCTTAACCATCGGTATAAACTTGAGTTTCCACGATAGTCAAGTCTTCGCTTACTTCCATATATTGAGGTTGTAATACATGTGAAGGTTTCGAAATGTACTTTCTCAATAATGGATATATGAAATATCGGATGTACATGCAAGAAATTCGGTGGCAAGTCCAACTTGTATGCTACCTCTCCAATCCTGCCAATAATCTCAAAGGGTCCCACATAACGAGGGGCCAATTTGCCTTTCTTGCCAAACCGCATCACACCATGCATATGGGACACCTTTAAGAACACATACTCCCTAATACTGAACTCTACGTGCTTCCGCTTCGGGTCCACATAACTTTTCTGCCTATTGAAAGCTGTCTTCAGCAGCTCGCGGATAATAGGAATCTTTTCTGAAGTGATTTGAACCAACTCTGGTCCTGTTAACTTTTGTTTGCCAACTTCTTCCCAACAAACAGGAGATCTGCACTTCCGCTTGTACAACGCCTCATTAGGGGCCATGTCGATGCTTGTATGGCAGTTGTTGTTATACGTGAATTCAATCAATAGTAGGTATTAATCCCACTGACCAGCAAAGTCTATCACGCACATCTGAAGCATATCCTCTAAGATCTGAATTATCCTCTCTGACTGTCCGTCAATCTAGGGATGAAAGGCTGTGTTGAAGTCCAATCTAGTACCAAGCTCTTCTTGCGGCTTTCTCCAAAACCTTGAAGTGAACTACGGTCCTTTGTTAGACACTATAGAAACAGGAACGCTGTGAAGATTGACAATTCTCTCTAGATACACTCGTGCATACTTAGCCACAGAATAAGTAGTCTTCACAAGAAGAAAGTGCGCTGACTTAGTCAATCGGTCCATAATTACCCAAATAGAGTCATAACCAGCCGAAGTCTTAGGTAAACCCAAAATAAAATCCATAGTATCCTTTTCTATTTCCACTATGGTATGGAAAGCAATTGCAATAACCCTGACGGTTTTTGATACTCCAATTTAACATGTTGACACATCAGACACTTGGAGACAAACTCTGCCACATCTCTTTTCATTCCATTCCACCAATAATTACCTTTCAAATTGTGATACATCTTGCTAGAGCTCGGATGCACGTTGTAAGCTGTATAGTGAGCCTCTTCTAAATTCTCCTTCCTGAGATTATCCACATCGGGAACACAGAGCCTAGTGCCCATCCTGAGAGTACCGTCATCATATATAGCAAAATCATTATCTCAACCCTATTGCACTTCTTCTAATTGTGGGTCCTGACTTTAAGCTAACCTGATTATGTCAACAAGCACAGACCTAATCCTGATATGTGCCAACAATGCTCCCAATTCCAATACCTCCATTTGCAACGTATAATTCGTGCAACTCTTTTGTCAAGGGTCTCTTCTTCGTACTGATATGAGCAAGACTACCTATTAACTTCCTGCTCAAGGCATCTGCCATGACATTCACTTTACTTGGATGGTAGAGAATATTACAATCATAATATTTCAGAAGTTCCAACCATCTCCTCTAGCTCAGATTTAATTCTTTCTGCTGAAAAATATACTTCAAATTTTTATGGCCTGTATATATCTCACACGTCTCCCCCTAGAGATAGTGCCTCCAGACTTTTAGGGCAAAGATTACTGCTGCCATCTCTAAATCATGAGTAGGGTAATTCTGTTCATGCCTCTTCAATTGCCTGGATGCATAAGCCACTGGCCTCGAGCACGCCCGTATTTGCATACAGTATAAAATTGAACGAGCGAGAAAAGAGAAGGAATCAGCGATTTTGACTCTTCATCTTCCCTTGTAGTTTTTCTAGACACATTTTAGACATCCTGAGGCAGCTTCTAAGAGACTGATTCCATCTTTTGACGTTAGATTTGTGACTATTGAGATTCAATTGAAGATTAAAGAGGAGTTTTAGAGCAAATCAAAAGGCATTTTGGAGATCAATTATAGTGTAGATCAAGGCTTTGATTTGTTCATCCAATTCTAGGAAAATGGTGTGTATGTTTCAATTTCTTTATTCTTTCATTATAATTGAATTCCTATTTGTTTTGGACATGAACATGTGTAGCTAGATTGATTAAGCTCATTGGGGTTCCTTGCTATGTTGGCTTAGTACTGAATTTTTAAGATTGTTTGAAGTTTCTTTTCTTGTATTCTTTTTGCAATTAATAATAAAGACCCAGTTTTCATTACATTGAATGTATTGATTACTGTTCATAGAATCCTTTTAGCAATTGAGAAATTATAATTAATTGAGTTTGGAAATTTAATTGCAACAAGTTAATTTTAACCTCGAGATAAAGTTAATTAATTTATCGGATTAAGAATTAACAAAGCTTAATAAAGGTGGATTAAAGCTTAAGGCTAACTTAATAATCAATTGTTAGGAAGAGATTCCAACTTTAGGTTCTTAGGTTTAGGAATTCAATTGTCTTGAGAGGGAAACCGAATTCAGTTTAGAATCCGTCCACGGGTTGCATAATCGGACTTACAATCTGTTATCCTTTGTTTGGTTGCCAACTAGTCTAGATTCCCTTTGTGTTTGCTTACTCATTCATTCTCGCATTTCATTTAGAATTAAGCTTTTAGTCATTAGTAAATTTGGAAACCTCCATTATTAATTTTAGGCTAGATATCAAGGAACGAAGTAGTAACTCTAGGATTTCACTTTCCCGAGGGATACAATATTTTAAATACTTGTTGTTGTGCTCGGCTGCATCAATAGGTTCACTGCCTTAGTTGTAGTTGCATAAGCATCTCACCAAGTTTTTGGCGCAGTTGCCGGGGAACTTTGTTTGAAAACTAGAGTGAAATTTTCTATTTGTTACTTTAGCCATTTTTCTTTTATGCTTTTGTCATTGCTTTTTATTCATTTATTCATTCATTTATTTGTTTGGTTTGTTGCTGCCTTGCTCATTTCATGTAGTTTACGACAAGGAGTTCTAATCCTGCACTAGTAGACCCTCTGCCCAAACTAGAGCGATCCCTCAGGCAGCTAAGAAAGCGATTAGATATGGAGGAGGAGGAGTAGATTGAGATTCCTATCCATACACCAGAAGACAGGGGAGACGACAACAACAATGTTGCTGAAGCAAACAGGACGATCTACGGGTTTGCTAGAACTTCTTTGGAGGGGACACACACTAGTATTGAGGCCACATATTGCAGTAAATAAGTTCAAAATTAAGCCAAATGTCATTCAGATGGTGCAGCAAAGTGTACAGTTTGGGGACTTGCCCAGTGAAGATCCTAATGCCCACATCGCAAACTTCTTAGAGATTTGTGATACCTTCAAGATAAATGGGACTACCGATGATATCATTGGGCTTAAGCTGTTTCCATTTTCCTTGAGGGATAGAGCAAAGAGATGACTACAGTCGCTACCAGCTAACAACATCACCACTTGGAATTCTTTGGCTGAAAAGTTTCTTTATAAGTACTTTCCTCCTGCTAAGACTGCAAAGATGCATAATGATATTTCTTCTTTTGTGCAGTTTGATGATAAGAACATGTATGATGTATGGGAGAGGTACAAGGACTTACTGAGATGTTGCCCACACTACGGTTTGCTATTATGGATGCAGGTGTAGACTTTTTACAGTAGCTTGAACTCAGCCACGAGGCAGATGGTGGATGCAGCTGTAGGTGGGCCATCAATAGTAAGACACCAGAGTAGGCCCAGAACTTAGTTTTGGAGATGGCCATGAACACGTATCGATGGGCCTTCTGAGTAGGCTAGGAAGGGTGGAGCTTTTGGCCAAGAAGATCGACCAGCTCCAAATGTCAGTCCATGCAGCACAACTTGGCTGTGAGTTTTGTGGTGACCGTACTATAATGCAAACTGTAATACGAGAGGTATATTTGCTTCTCCTTCATCTTCTTTTGCTAACCATGAACAAGTTGATTATATGGAAAATGCACCCAGGCAGCAGAATAACCCATACAGCACCATATATAACCCAGGGTGGAAAAACCATTCTAACTTCGGGTGGTGAAATAACAACGCCTGTGATTCGATCACACACCGGCACCAACAATGGGATCTCCTTAACTATCCCAAAACCAGAAGAAGAAGCCCAATTTAGAGGAGTTGATGATAAAGTTTGTGTCCACTTCACAGAATAGGTTTCAGCAAATGGATGCAGCTCTTAGAAACCAGCAGGCCTCCGTACAGAATTTGGAGACTCAAGTAGGCCAGATTTCTAGGATGTTAGCTGAGAGGCAGCCAGGGACTCTGCCTAGCAATACAGAGTCCAACCTGAGAGAGCATGTGAATGCAATCATGTTGCAGTCAGGTAAGTGTATTCCTGGTTCTTCTTCTGTTTCTAATAATGATGTTAATGCGCAAGTAGATTCAAGTAGAGAAGTTGAAGCTACCAAGGCAAAGGAACCATAGAAGGAAAAGGCAAAGGAGATTCCACCGAGGAATACCGAGCGGTTTGATAAATTTTTGGATATATTTAAAAAACTACACATAAACTTACCTTTTGAAGCTATTTCATAGATGCCTAAATATGCGAATTTCTTAAAGTAGATTCTTAGCAATAAAAAGAAGTTTGAGGACTTGGCATGCGTGACACTAAACGAGGAATGTTCGACAATTTTCCAAAACAAGTCACCAAAAAAGTGACATGATCCAAGGAGTTTTACTATTCCTTTTGTTATAGGTAACTTATCTATTAATGATGCTTTAGCTGATTTAGGGGCTAGCATTAATGTAATGTCGTACAGCCTATTTGTGAAGTTGGGGCTGGGAGAGACTAAACCCACTAGGATGAGCATACAGTTAGCTGATAGGTTTGTTAAGTATCCTAAGGGTATTATAGAGAATGTGCCTGTAAAAGTAAATAAATTTATATTTCTTATTGATTTTGTGATCTTAGACATGGATGGTGAGAGTAGTGTACCTTTGATTCTAGGTAGACCTTTCCTTACAACATCTAGGGCAATTATAGATGTTTGTGATGGAAAGCTAAAACTTAGGGTAGGGGATGAGACTGTCACTTTTGACTTGAATGATTCTATGAGACAGTCTTTAGATCATGATGATATTATGTATACTATTAATTTATTTGATGATGCTATTGAGACACAGTTGCAGGAAATATTAGTTAAAGGCCCTTTACAAGTTACTTTACCAAGGAGAGATGAGCATGAGCTGTCAAATGAGGAAGTGTTGGTACAGCTTGAGTTTCTGTTAGTAAATGAGCCAAGCAACAATACTGATAAGTTTGTTGTGATTGATAAGATATGTATGCAGAAGTTGAGGCCATCACTTGAGGAACCACTAGTCCTCGAGTCAACTATGCATATACGGGTGAGGGTAACAGGTTGCATGTCATTTTAGCAGCAGACTTGACACCCGAGGAGAGGGAGATGACATTGTCCTCTGTAAGGAAGTACCAAAAAGTGTTTGCTAGGAGGATTGCTGAAATTCTAAGGATCCAAAACCTGACAGTTCGACCACAGCACAAGTTAAACCCGCACATGCAGGGAGTGGTCAATGAGTCTAGCTAAATGACTCAGTCAAAAGAAGCGCTCTCGGGAGGCATTCCTAAGCTTATCCTTTGCATTTCTGCATTTTTGAGCATTTTACTGTTTTCTTCTTTTGCAGTTTTCTACTTGTTTTAAATTTTGGTTGATTTTGAACTTAAGTCTTTTCATTTTTATGTTGTTTTGGTTGAAAATTACTTGGTTGTGTATATCTGAGTTATACAGGTGTTAGTGCACAAAACAGAAAGAAAGCACATTTATGGGCAACAACCCGGGCTTGCCACGGTTCCTAACATGACCCGTGTTGATGAACATTGCTCGTGCTTAATTGCCTAGGGCGTGTTGGCTGTGAAAAATGGAGCTACACGGTTCCCGAGAGTATCATAGTCTCTAACACGAGTCGTGTAGCTCAACACGGCCCGTATTTGAACCATGTTAAGTTTAAGGCGTTTGCGGACACGGTTTGATTAGAGAACACGGCTTGGACAAGGCCCGTGTCTAGAACACGAGCGTGTTAGTGAAGAACGACTATATATAGCGAGCATAACACGGGCATATCATGACCGTTTCAGAGAAAATCTTTCTAACTCTTCCATTCTTTTCAGGTATTTTCTACGATTTTTCACTCTTTGTGCAATTTTTTTCGCATATCGCCATTAACCAAGTAAGTTTTCTTCATCATTTTCTAATTTATTTTCATTGTTAATTTTTTAATTTTTAGTTTTTTTTTGCTTATTTATTTGATATTGTTTCTTTTTTTAATTTTTACTTTTTTTAGTTTTTATTGTTTGTTGTTGTTTGAGGTTTAACTTAGTTATTTAATTCCTATTTTTTAATTATGCATTTCTCTTAATCTGCTTTATATTGCTGAATTATGGAAGTTTAGTTACTGTTGCTCATTAATTTGTGCTGGAATGCCATTAGCCATTATTTCTTTGCAGGAATTTGAGGTTTGAGGCATTTTCTAATGCCTCAAATTTTCTATTTAGAAATTTTCAGCCATTATAATGCCAAAATTTTGGCTATATTTTTTGTGTTGTCTAAATTATTTAGCTTCTATATAGAGTACAAGTCCATGCACACACTACTAAAATAGACTCACACACATAGGATTACTTTTACTCTTAAATGGCCTTAGTAACCACTATCCACACTAATAGCCATTACTTGGTATTAATTACCCCATTAACTTGTATATGGTGGCTCTTAATAACCACTACCCACATTGATAGCCATTACTTGATATTAATTACCACATTAACTTGTATGGTGGCTACATGTAACTCTAATTGTTATTAACATAAAAACAAGTTAAATATTATTCCTTGGGCCTCCATGGATGCCTTATTGGGTTGAAGTTCTTGGGCTTTCCAAATGTCGCTAATTAAACCGGATGTATGCTTGGTCTTAAGCCTTGAGATTTGGACCTTGTGATTGGGCCTTCTTGTACTATTTATGGATCTTGTATTTCTTTAAGCTTTGAACTTGGATTCACATCATTCTTATGATGGGAATTGCAGGTTTCATCAATTAACTCCCCAATAGCAAAAATACTATGATAAGTTGAATTAGAAGAAAACTAGAAATTACCAATTTAATCCACAAATTCGGATCGTTCAAAGATTGAAGTAAGAAGATGGATGCTAGTTAACCCCTTTACCAACGAGAATAAAGATACTAAGATAGACTTTGAATTTCCTCTTATACCACAAACAAGAAAGTTTGATAAATAACAAGAAAACAAAGATTTAGATTTTGACACCACAAGCTAGAATAAAGCTTGATAAGTCACAAAGTTCAAGCAAGAAATTAAAGACAAAATTCCTCACAATAAAACTCAAACAAAATTTCATATATCAAATTCAATCATGCTCCAAAAGAAAGAAAACGACTTGTTTATATAAGACTTGATAAGCATATTTGTGCATTATTATTGTTGCATATATTCTGATGCTTGCAATTATTGTGCTTTTATTCCCCACCCGTGCATCTGTTTGTGTGTTCTTCTTTTGCATTTTAAGAACATTTTATAGGACCATCATCGTTGTTTAAGCAATTATAGATCAATACGGAAACGGACGAGAATTCATCAAGATCAAGATCGGACAAGAGCGCCCGCGAATGCACATCGAGCATGGCTGACTCGCCGCTGCTCAACCATAACTGATTCTTGAAATGCTCTCGTACCACCTTCTCGGCCGCCTCTCTACAACAACACTGGAAAACGCCTCTGGCCAACACACTGGAGGAAATACATAGTAGGAGATTCATGATTGCCGGTGGAGACCTACTGCCCACCTACCCGGCGAATATATAAAAAAAATGAGGTTTTTCTCAAAAAGAGGGGAAGAAAGCGACATTGAGCTAGTGGTCTGGGGTGTAGTTGGCTGGTTCGGTGCATCGCACATCGCGTCAGAAAGTGGAGAGTAAGATTCCCAATCGGATTCCCGATTCCCGAAGGTAATTAGCAACAAGCAGAGCCGACAGGAGGGCGCTGGGAGTCAGAGATTAATCAAAGTGTAGATCCGGATTTGAGGAGCTATCTCGTTCATCCAATTCGAGAGAAAAGGGTGTACATGTTTTATTTTCATTATTCTTTCATTGTAATTGATTTCTTAGATTGTTTTAAACATGAACATGTTTAGCTAGACTGATTTAATCCATTCGGGATTTCTTTACTATGTTGGCTTGATATTATATTGTTGGATTGTTTGAGTTGGTTTTGTATTCTTCTTGTTTTCGGTATGAATAAGATTATGCATTATTCATGAGACGTTGTGAATTGTGATGTTTAGATTGCTTTATGAGATTGAGAAATCCGTTTGGCAATTGGAACTTTGAATAACAAGAACTCAGTTAATAATCGCTTAGAGATAAGGATAATTAACTAGCCGGATTAAGAATTAACAAAGCTTAATAGAGGCGGATTAAAGCTTAATGCTAATTTAAGAATCAATCGTTAGGAAGAGATTCCAACTTTAGGTTATTAGGTTTAGGAATTCGGTTATCTCGAGAGAGAAACCGAATTTGATTAAGAATTCGGCCCACTGGGTAGCATAATTAGACTCACCGATCCTTTATCTTTTGTTCGGATGCCAACTAGTTTGGATTCCCTTTGGGTTTGTCTTCTTGTCTTGATTATTTCACTTATCAATTACTCCTGCATCTCCCTTAGAACTTAGCTCGTAGTTAATAGTTAGTTTAGAATTTATTCATCATCCATTTTAGGTTAATATAACAAAGAACAAAGGAGTAACTCTGGGCTTTCGCTTTCCCGAGGAATACGACCTTGATACTCGCCATTAGTGCTAGACTGCATCGATAGGTACACTGCCTTAGATTGTAGCTAACACGAGTAGCACACATCAAGTACAAGTCCATGCACACACTACTAAAATAGACTCACACACGTAGGATTACTTTTACTCTTAAATGGCCTTAGTAACCACTATCTACACTAATAGCCATTACTTGGTATTAATTACCCCATTAACTTGTATATGGTGGCTCTTAATAACCACTACCCACATTGATAGCCATTACTTGGTATTAATTACCACATTAACTTGTATGGTGGTTACATGTAACCCTAATTGTTATTAACATAAAAACAAGTTAAATATTATTTTTTGGGCCTCCATGGATGCCTTATTGGGTTGAAGTTCTTGGGCTTTCCAAATGTCCCTAATTAAACCCAGTATGGCTTGTTGAAGCTTCTTGGATTTGGACCTTGTGATTGGGCCTTCTTGTATTATTAATGGATCTTGGATCTCTTTAAGCTTTGAACTTGGATTCACATCATTCCCCCTTTCTTCAAAAGAATTTGTCCACAAATCAGCTCCATCATCTTCATCACGTACATCAAACAAAGACAAGTCACTAACATTGAAAGTAGCACTAACATTGCCAAACTCACTTGGAAGTTCTAGCTTGTAGGCATTGTTGTTGATGCATTGAAGCACTCTAAAAGGACCATCTCCTCTTGGCATAAGCTTTGATTTCCTTTGGTTAGGAAATCTTTCCTTCCTCAAGTGCACCCACACCCAATCTCCAGGCTCAAAAATGACTTGCTTCCTCCCTTTGTTGTGTTGCTTTTCATATTGGAGTGTCTTCTTCTCAATGTTTGCACGCACCTTCTCATGCAAAGTCTTGATGAATTCAGCTTTTTGTTTCCCCTCTAAATTAGCTTTGTCCAACGGCAATGGTAGCAAATCTAATGGAGTCAATGAATTGAATCCATACACAACTTCAAAGGGTGAGCAATTTGTTGAACCATGCACACTCCTATTGTAAGAAAATTCCACATGTGGCAAACATTCTTCCCGATTTTTTAGATTTTTTTAGATGACAGCCCTCAAAAGTGTTGCAAGTGTCCTATTGACCACCTCTGTTTGTCCATCCGTTTGCGGATGACAAGTTGTAGATTACAAAAGCTTTGTCCCCATCTTTCCCCTAAGAGTCTTCCAAAAGTGACTTAGGAATTTGACATCCCTATTACTCACAATGGTCCTTGGCACTCCATGTAGCCTTACAATCTCCTTAAAGAATAGATTGGCAATATGGGTTGCATCATCCGTCTTGTGACATGGAATGAAATGTGCCATTTTGCTAAACCTGTCCACAACAACAAAAATAGAATCTCTCCCTCCCTTGGACCTAGGTAATCCTAAAACAAAGTCCATAGAAATGTCTACCTAAGGTTCATTTGGTATGGGAAGAGGTGTATACAAGCCATGAGGCATTGGTTTGGATTTGGCTTGTTTGCTAGTAATGCATTTCTCACAAATTCTCTCAACATCCCTTTTCATGTGTGGCCAAAAGAAATGGTCACCCAATATATCCAAAGTTTTCTTAATTCCAAAATGTCCCATTAAACCTCCACTATGTGCCTCTCTCACAAGTAACTCTCTTAAAGAACTTTGTGGCACACACAATTTGTTTTCCCGAAAAAGAAAACCATCAAACTTATAGAACTTATCAAAACCCCCTTTCTCACATACCCCATAAACATTAGCAAAATCAGGATCATTAGAATAAAGATCTTTTATGTATTCAAATCCTAATAATTTTGCATCAAGTTTAGAGATCAAGGCATACCTTCTTGACAATGCATCGGCCACCACATTTTCTTTCCCTTGCTTGTACTTAATGATGTACGGAAAGGATTCAATGAATTCCACCCATTTTGCATGTCTCTTGTTGAGCTTTCCTTGTCCTTTGAGATACTTCAAGGACTCATGATCAGTGTGAATTATGAATTCTTTGTAGCCAAGGTAATGCTGCCATGTCTTTAGAACCCTCACTAATGCATAGAACTCCTTGTCATATGTAGGGTAGTTTAGACTTGCTCCATTTAGCTTTTTGCTAAAGAATG
Source organism: Ricinus communis (assembly GCF_019578655.1). NCBI lineage: Eukaryota > Viridiplantae > Streptophyta > Magnoliopsida > Malpighiales > Euphorbiaceae > Ricinus > Ricinus communis. The sequence continues at coordinate 15,238,228 of NC_063260.1, forward strand.
CTATGGGCTTGCCTTCTTGCATCAAAACTCCTCCAATACCTATGCCACTTGCATCACACTCAATCTCAAAAGGTTTAGTAAAATTTGGCAAAGATAACAAGGGTGCAGAACTTAATTTGTCTTTTAGCAAGTTAAAAGCCTCATCTTGTTCAATTCCCCACTTAAAACCAACATTCTTTTTTATGCATTCAGTTAAAGGTGCAGATATGGTAGAAAAATTCTTAATGAACCTTCTATAAAAGCTAGCTAAACCATGAAAGCTTCTTACATCACTTACACTTATGGGTGTTGGCCATTCTCTAATTACTTTTACCTTTTCTTGATCAATATGAATACCCTTGTCATTGACAATATATCCAAGAAAAGTAATTTCATTAGTGCAAAAACAACATTTCTTTAGATTAGCATACAACTTCTCTTCTAAGCACATAAAAACACAAGTCAAATGTTGTACATGCTCATCTAAATTTTTGCTATAAACCAAGATATCATCAAAATAGACAACAATAAATTTGCCTATGAATGCTCTTAAAACATGATTCATCAATCTCATGAAAGTGCTTGGTGTATTAGTTAAACCAAAAGGCATTACTAACCACTCATATAAACTATGTTTAGTTTTAAAACCTGTTTTCCATTCATCACCTTCTCTCATTCTAATTTGATGATAACCAGATTTCAAATCAATTTTTGAAAACAAATATGAACCATGCAATTCATCCAACATGTCATCTAGCCTAAGAATGGGATGTCTATACTTCACCGTGATTTTGTTGATGGCACGACAATCAACACACATCCTCCAAGTTCCATCTTTTTTAGGCACTAACAAGACGGGTACGGCACATGGACTCATGCTTTCACGAATATAACCCTTCTCCATAAGCTCACTCACTTGCTTTTCAATTTCCTTGGTCTCCTCCGGATTACATTTATATGCTGGTCTATTTGGAATGCTTGCTCCAGGTATGAAATCAATTTGGTGCTCAATGCCTCTTTTAGGTGGCAAACCATTTGGAATTTCTTCCGGAAATAAATCTTCATAAACCTACAAAAGATCAACAACAACACTAGGCAAACAATTGGTTATTTCGTTAGAAATATGCAAAATCTCCTTGTACATAAGTACAAGCATGTATTGTCTCAAAAGCATAGCTTTCTTCACATCACTCATTTTTGCATAAACACTCATTTTTCCTTCATTTGAACCTTCTTTGTTTTCTCTCACCATGTGTTTCCCATTTTGGTCAAGAGAATTGGAATTTTTAGGTTCACTCATCTCACCTTTTTCTTTACTCTCAAAGGTTTCCCTTCCCAAAGAATTTCGCAATGAAGAACCCATTTCTTCATATTGTTGCTTGATGCGCATTTGGTCTTCAAAAATCTGTTTTGGAGTTAATGGTCCAAGGTTAGACCTTTTTCCATCCATAGTCAAAGTATACATATTTTTGAATCCATCATGACTAGCCCTTCTATCATATTGCCAAGGTCTCCCCAACAACATATGTCCAGCCAATATTGGCAACACATCACACAACACCTCATCCTTATATCTACCAATTTGAAAAGAAACTAAAACTTGCTTATTTACCTTTACAACTCCACTTTCATTAAGCCATTGCAACTTGTATGGTCTTGGATGCTTGGTAGTAGGCAACTTCAATTTCTCCACTAGCAGAGTGCTTGCTACATTGGTACAACTTCCACTATCCACAATCATGTTGCACAACTTGTTAAAAATCAAACAATGAGTATGAAACAAATTTTCCCTTTGCTCCCTATGGAAATCATGTTTATTTTGCAAACTCAATGTTCTTTGAACAACAAGATTATCTCCCTTAGCACATTCAACATCACTACAATCTTCTAAAGAAGGCATATCATCATCACTATCCCCCTCACTCTCCGACTCAATATCACCATTCCTTAGAATCATAGCTTTCTTATTTGGACATTCCCTAGCAATGTTAGCAATGTGCCCATGACCCAAACACTTAAAACATTTGATTCCCCTAGTTTGGGTTGGTTGATTCTCACCCTTTCCCTTATTACCCAAGTCAATTTCTCCAAGAAGAAGAAGAACCCATATTTGGTTTAGAATCATTCCTCTTTCTTTTCAATTGCCTTTCCACTTTCATGGCCAAATTCACCATATCTTCAATCTCCACATAATGTTGGAAATCAACAACATCAGCAATGCTTTTGTTTAGCCCTCTCAAGGACCTTGCCATGGTAGCTTCACAATCTTCTACCACATTTGCTCTAATCATAGCCTTCTCTATTTTTTTGTGATACTCCTCCATACTCATGGATCCTTGATTTAGAGTTTGTAACCTTTGATGAAGCTCTCTATAGTATTTGGCTTGGAACAAACCTCTTTCTCATGATTTGCTTCATTCCCTCCAAGACTCCACTGGTCTTTCTCCATTTCTACGTCTTTCCTTGCAATATTGATCCCACCAAATAATTGCATAATCACTAAACTCAACAGCAGCAAGTTTTACCTATTTTTCCTCCGAATAATTATGACATTCGAACATGAGTTCCACTTTCCGCTCCCATTCAAGGTACACATCTGGATCATTTCTTCCTTGGAATGAAGGAATCTTCATTTTGATGCTTCCAAGGTTGCGATCAACATCATCATTTGGATGTCCTCTCCTAGCTTGTCTCCTAGGATTGATTTGTTGTCCTACCAAGGTGACTTGATCATCATCCAAAACATCCTCTCCTTCATATTCCTCTTAGTCAATTGGTGGATGTCTCCTTCGTCTAGGCTCTCCTTATAATTGGTTAAGGATGCCATCATGCCTCTCCAATTTTTCATTGACTCCCACCATCATATTAAACATTCTTTCGAATCACATGATCATTTGTAGAAGAAGAACTTGTGTCTTTTGACATGATTGTAAAACCTAAAATTTTAACAAAAAAAAATAGAAAGAAACAATCTCACAACACTCCCTCACGTGTTTCACTCAAAATTGATGTATACCACTCGTGTTTACCCTCAATTTTGGCTTTTTTTTTCTAATGATCTCACACTCTTGCCTTTTACCTCTCAAATTTGGCTTTTGATTTCTTAGATGAACTAAGTTTCTCAATCAAACAAAATTTTAAGAATGTAGTAATCAATGATAAAAAGAAATAAGGTAGGCTAACAAGAAAATAATAAGGTAGGCTTAAAGAAATGAACAATTTGTAGCGAATAGGCTAATAGAAATGAAAAACAAAGATAGATCATCAAAGAACACAAAGATATAGAATTATAAAGATAGATCTCAATGGAATATGAAGAGTAAATTTTATTTTATGTAATCTGAGATCTAACACAAGAATATCAAAGATAACAAATTTTTTTCTTTTAGGATGAATTTTTTTTTTTTTGATATATGCAAACAAAATCTTGAGATATGAAGAATAAAGATAAAAATAATAATAATAATAAAAAGAACAATAGATGGCAAAATGTGCAAAATATAAGATGAACACAAGATATTGAGAATTAAAAGATAGTATTGGATACGCAAACCTCAATCTTGAGCCAATGCTCTGATACCACTTATGATGGGAATTGTAGGTTTCATCAATTAACTCCCCAATAGCAAAAATACTATGATAAGTTGAATTAGAAGAAAACTAGAAATTACCAATTTAATCCACAAATTCGGATCGTTCAAAGATTGAAGTAAGAAGATGGATGCTACTTAACCCCTTTACCAACAAGGATAAAGATACTAAGATAGACTTTGAATTTCCTCTTATGCCACAAACAAGAAAGTTTGATAAATAACAAGAAAACAAAGATTTAGATTTTGACACCACAAGCTAGAATAAAGCTTGATAAGTCACAAAGTTCAAGCAAGAAATTAAAGACAGAATTCTTCACAATAAAACTCAAACAAAATTTCATATATCAAATTCAATCATGCTCCAAAAGAAAGAAAACGACTTGTTTATATAGAGTACAAGTCCATGCACACACTACTAAAATAGACTCACACACATAGGATTACTTTTACTCTTAAATGGCCTTAGTAACCACTATCCACACTAATAGCCATTACTTGGTATTAATTACCCCATTAACTTGTATATGGTGGCTCTTAATAACCACTACCCATATTGATAGCCATTACTTGGTATTAATTACCACATTAACTTGTATGGTGGCTACATGTAACCCTAATTGTTATTAACATAAAAACAAGTTAAATATTATTCCTTGGGCCTCCATGGATGCCTTATTAGGTTGAAGTTCTTGGGCTTTCCAAATGTCCCTAATTAAACCCAGTATGGCTTGTTGAAGCTTCTTGGATTTGGACCTTGTGATTGGGCCTTCTTGTACTATTTTGGTATTAATTACCACATTAACTTGTATGGTGGCTACATGTAACCCTAATTGTTATTAACATAAAAACAAGTTAAATATTATTCCTTGGGCCTCCATGGATGCCTTATTAGGTTGAAGTTCTTGGGCTTTTCAAATGTCCCTAATTAAACCAAGATGGCTTGAAGCTTCTGGATTCGGACCTTCCTCAGATCGGGCCAGATTATTTTCATGCTACATTACTGACCACCTTTTCGACCACGAGCACAGCAGGACAGCCTCCACGATAGGCCCCAAAGGCGTCAGCACATCTGAGATGTTCTTCTTCTCGATAGCGGACGGGTCCCACCACAACCCGACTACTGGCCACACCAAGCCCCCTGACAAACCAAAGACAATACAGCACGAATCACGTTGCTAAATTTTCAATTCGTAGACCATGAGCGGCGCTTCCAATCTCTTCGATAGAAGCAAGTCAAGATTGGACAGTGTATTGACTTCACCACACTAGAGAGGGTCAGACTAGCCCTGGAGGTTAGAGAGCTCTTTGAGACCCTACCATATGCTCACTTCTTCAACATCATCGAGCCTACCTACCGGGAGCTCACTATAGAGTTATACAACACTTTCTTTCTACAACAGTAGATCACTGATTGGCATTAGTCAGATGCCATTTCTTTCAGGCTAGGGGGCCCACATTTCTCAATGATAGTGCCTCAATTTGGGATGCACCTGGAGTTATGGACTAAGCAAGAGATCACTAGAGAGGCTTACTAAGGGTGTTTATATACTCACCCTATCCTTTATGAGAGGATGTGGGATGAGATTATGACCAGGCTCGAGCATTACTACCCGAGCCGCTTGAAGGCATCCAGCATTCCAGACCGGCTCCAATATCTACATTCCCTGTTGGTCTACACCATTATAGGTAGAGGGGAGAGCTTTAGGGTAGTGATGCAGATTGATGTCTTCGTCCTTTGGGCACTACACCAGCATAGGAAACTAGATTTGGGCTATCTTCTAGCCAATTAGATCAAGACCTTTGTGAGGGAGTCCAGGAAGATACATATTTGTTTTGGCCCCTACACCACATGGTTGGCTAGGAGGTTGGATGTTTTGGATGGTTGTTTGAGTGGGACATGTTCTGATTAGTAGATGATTAACATACGGATGATGGCGGCCGGGGCCGGCATGCGAAAGTAGATTAGTCGATCGGATCTTGTGAGGTTAGTGTGAGGCCAGCCTGTAGAGCACCTAGACCCACCATAGATTATTTAGCTATAACCCGAGACATACCGCGTGTTTTCGCCCCTCTCCGGTGCTTCATCTTCATACACCGCTAACACTTCCAAAGGTTTCGGAGATAGATGCTCTCATCGCTGCAGACAAGCCTTCGTGACCTCTGAGTAGCACTTCACTGAGTTCAGGCTGTTTTGGGAGGAGACCAGAGACACATCTCAAGGTTTGAAACTAGTGCCGGCTTTGAGGCCCTAGAGAGCAAAGTTACATAACGATTAGATGGCGGCAGCTTAATCGCTAACCCTGCAAGGATGATGGAGTGCAACGATTGTTTGATGACCTGGGTGATATTGAACTAGATTGTATCCCCCGGACTCGATCCGCCACATCCACATGCTTTTCGGGACCTCCACCTGCCCACATGCCTGCTGAGCCTCTGGAGGATGCACCGATGCCACCAACCTCAATCTTCTTAAGACCCCCCAGCGCCACTTGAGCCGAGGATGCATCGACAATTTTCAGCTCCTAAATGATCGAGCAGTCTTCCTTAGATTTTCTTTCATTTTTTACTTTTCTTTAGTTTATTTTACATACATGTTATCTACTTGGATATTATTGATTTTGCTTTCCTTATTTGTACTTCCCTTGCGGGATACCCACTTTGTTTTACACTAAGGACAATGTGTCCTTCAAGTGTGAGGTGGGTAAACTGTATGTTCCTTTTTCTTTCCTCTGAATTTTAGATATGTCTAAAATTGCTATCGCTGATGTTGTATATTGTTAGGATGTTAGGATAATATGTCTTTATGCACTTGAGTTATGCTATTTTTGAGCTGTTAACGATTTGATTTATAGAATTGTAGTTACTTTAATTTGTTGTTCATTGTCCTTGGAAAACAATTAATGGTGTTTAATACATCAACTTTGATAGGTTAAACCGGTGTTATTTAATTATTTCTCAAGTTGTCAAATTGTAATTTTGAATTTTGATTATGTCGTACGCATCTATTTCTTAAGTGATGACCTAATTGATGATTTTGAGAACCAATTTTAATCCCATTTATGCCACACTTCAAATGTGAGATTTTGAGCCATTCTAAGCATTCATTATACATATGCTCTTTATATTTCTTATTTGAGTATGCATTGTACTTGGCTTTGCTTCTAGAACTTGCTCTATAATGCTTGTTTAGGTTACATGAATTCACGAATACCATGAGATGATTTGAGCAACTTAGGATTCACCATATTTGGCCAAAAGCCTACCCTTTGTGTTTCCCTTAGTTAGCCATGTTTGAGCCTTTACCCCTTTTCTTAATTATTACACTTCACCCTTTACATCTTAGCCATTTCATTTTATCTTTCTTTTACCTTTATGTTGGATTTTTTTTTTTTGATTTGCTCACTCTTATTTGGGATTAAAATGACATTTGCTATGTTTGTAAATTCACTAAGTTCTTTTTGATACTTTAGATGCTCCCTTCAATCTAAACTGTAATTTTACTCTTTACTTTATTCAATTGTTCTCATAGTATGTAAAGTCGCTAGTCAGCCGTAAAAAATTCCTTATTTCTTTATCTCTTTATTGGATTGATAGCATTTTCGAGCGTTATTCTACAAATTGAGGATTTTAATGAATATTTTTAGGCATTTAATCCTTTGAGCATACATTGTTGTTTATTGCAAGAATTTCCGACATTTTCATACTTCTTTCTTAAATCTCCATACCTTTACCTTAGCTCCATTACAACCCTGGTAAAGACCCTTTGATTTTGGTATTCATTTGTTTGTAGTAGCGAAGATAGGATTTATGAGCAAGCTTATGGTGAGCGGGTTTTGTGCATTTTCTTTGAGGGATTTATTTCTCACCTTATACACATTTTGAGTGGCTTGAGTGATGCTTTTGAGGCATTGGTTTTTTTATGTTTGTTATTGAGTTATTGTTTAAGTTATGTATGCATTGATATTATTTCCATTCTATGTTAATAATTTACAACTTGACTTACGACTGAGTTTCTTTTGATATGTGTTGAATGCTATTTGTTGTGGCCTAGGGCATGAACTTTAAGGACTTGCTGACTGCATCTTTGTGAGTTGAGTTAATTGTTTGAGGATAAGCAAAAGCTTAAGTGTAGGGTGATTTGATGTGCATAGTTTTATACATGTTTGCTTGCATATTATTTTGCATTTTCTTAGCATTTATTGTGTTTTTATTCCAAGATCACCCGTGTTTTGTGTCTTTTTGTATTTCAGGAGATTTATAGGTCCATCATTAGTGGTCAATTTTAGATCAATTTTGGGCGAAAACAGACATAATCAGAGGCGTTTGACCTTGAGTTGACTTTTGGGAAGTCAACATGAGCAGTGTAGAAATTCTAGGTCATGTGGCTTAAGCACTTTGAAGCAACATGATTGTTGAGGGTAAACGCAGTGCATGTTGCTGGCACACGGTGACGCTGCTACATTCGAGAACACGGGCACGCAGGCGATTCGATTACGCCGCCTCGATTCGGCGTACACGATTCACAAGACACTCCAGACACTGTGCGACTGCGTGTTCAGGGAGACAAGATAAAATTGAACGAGCGAAAAAAGAGAAGGAATTGGCAATTTTAACTCTTTATCTTCCTGTAGTTTTCTATACCGCGTTGGACATCCGGCGGCGCGCTTCAGGGAGGAGACTGATTCCACACATTGACATTAGATTTGTAACTATAGATTCTCGAGATAAAAGGAGGTTTTGGAGCAAATCAAAAGGCATTTTGTAGAGATAAGTAGTATCAAGGCTTGGAAATGCTCATCCAATTCTGTAGAAAAGGGTGTATCTGGTTTCGCTTTCTTTATTCTCATCAGAATTAAATTCCTATTTGTTTTGGACATGAAACATGTGTAGCTAGATTGATTAAACCCATTTAGGGTTCCTTATGCTATTGGTCGGTAACTTGAATTGTTAAGATTGTTTCGAAGTTTCTTTTTTTGTATTCTTTTTACAATTAATAATAAAGACCTAGTTTTCGTTACATTGAATGTATTAATTACTCTTCATAGAATTCTTTTAGCAATTGAGAAATTCTAATTGAGTTTGAAAATTTAATTGCAAGAACAAATTAATTTTCACTTAGAGATAAGGTTAATTAATTCGCCGGATTAAGAATTAACAAAGCTTAATAGAGGTGGATTAAAGCTTAAGGCTAACTTAATAATCAATTGTTAGAAAGAGATTCTAACTTTAGGTTCTTAGGTTTAGAAATTCGGTTGTCTCGAGAGGGAAACCGAATTCAGTTTAGAATTCGTTCACGGGTTGCATAATCAGGCTTAACAATCTGTTATCCTTTGTTTGGTTGCCAACTAGTCTAGGCATCCTTTGGGTTTACTTTCTTGCCTTGATTACTCTCTTTACTCGTTCATTCTCGCATTTCATTTAGAATTTAACTTTTAGTCATTAGTAAATTTAGAAACCTCCGTTATTAATTTTAGGCTAGATAACAAGGAACGAAGTAGTAACTCTAGGATTTCACCATCCCAAGGAATACGATATTTTTAATACTTATCGTTGTGCTAGGCTGCATCAATAGGTTCACTGCCTTAGTTGTAGTTGCATAAGCATCTCACCACCAAACCTCTACCACATCTTGTACTTTCAATGGGCATAATCAAACATATCAAAGTATGGTCTTGTATGGTGAACTCCTTCATTGGCCATCTTGATTTTTTGCCCCCACACTTAAGCTTGATTTGTAAGTTTAAAGATCTAATACCATTTATTAGCCCTGATAAACTAAGAAGGCGGATTGAATTAATGACTTGAAAGAATAACAAGTAATTAAAATATTAGAGTGAAGAGAGAAGAAAGAAGAAAGAACACGCAAGTTTATAATCGCTTGGGTGTTAACTAACCCTGTGTTCACTCTTCAATCTCCAATTATGTGTTTTACTAATGACAGACATAATTGCAGTTGAGTTTTGATAAGGTCACTCCTAACTTAGTATTTAGGCTCATACCCAACCTTACAACTTGTATTTTATGGCTAACATACAACCTTACAAGAGTTTTGATCTTATACTAACTCTCCAACTCAATCCTAAGTGTTTAAGCTTACAATCACACCTCACAAGAGCATTCAATGCTCTTACAACAACCTCACAAGTTTAATACATAAAGAAATTAATTTAGAAAAGTGTAAAATTCAAGAACTGTAATATGGCGCTTAAGAAGGTTCTTGATCAACCATAAATGTCTTTTGAAGGGGGTATTTATAGCCCCAAACTACCAAAGAGAGTTACCCTAAGAGTATAGGCTATATCATTACTTCTAGCTCCTCATAATGCATTAAATGCACTGTTAGAGCATGATCCTAGTTGCAACTTCAATATCATGCTCTCGTCAATGTAAACACTTGATATATATATATGGTCAATTCTTGAACTTTCACGTGACTGGCAATCCATGTAGTACTATTTATGTGGAGGCAAAAAGTAATATTCTGGTCTTCCTAATGGGTATGCATATTGTGGCCGTGATCTTATCAAGTTTGAGGGTAACATCTCTTTGGTAGTTTGGGCGTTATCTTCTTTGTGCTCATTTCATGGTTTCTCGTAGTCGCAATGGCTTACTCATAGTCATGATTTCTTCCTTACTACAATGACTTTTAGAAATATGATTTTTGCGCTCATAACAAGCTAATGGCAGTCGCAATTTAGGAGGCAAAAATGAATCTTAGGCCTTTTAGCATTAACTTAAAACCTACAAAAGAGACACTTAAAACACACAATTAGCACTACTTAATTTGATTGTTTAGATCAAGATCAAGGGTTTCTATGGTCATGAAATGATTTACGCTGACATAAGTTTTGATACCACTTGTTTTCCCTTAATGCACTAAGAGGGGGGTTAAATTGGTGTTTGGAAGGTTAAGGGGCAATTAAAAATTTGATTAGCTAAGAGAGTAAAGGAGGCAGATCAACATAGGGATTTATAGTGGCTCAAGTATTCATACATTAAACCCTAATCTCAAATTGGGAATTCCACTAACAATAATCCTTTTACGGGTGAAAGATCAAACCCAAGTGTTTCTAAGCTCGCCCTAAAACTAATGCACTAAGAGTTTTCCCAAGCTAACTTTTAGAACTTATTATTTAGCCTCAAACTAAACCTTACAATAGTTTTTCAATCTAAGCTAATTGTAAACACTTGTTTTCCAAATCTAGATATTGAGGGAATTACAGAAAACCTGATGATGAAAGTTGTTATCCTCTCGAGTCTCATAGAGTTGGGAAAAATCAAAATTCCAGTTAGGATTACAAGTAATTGAGCTAAATATCATTTTCCAAAATCAAGTTATACTAAATTGATCAAAATAATTATGTTTTGCGGTCAAAATCTGTCAAAAATCAAGTTTAGAGACTAAATTACAAACAGAACTTAAAATTTGCCAACCAAAGAGCTAATCAACTCTGTGTATAGTCAATTGGCTCTGTATGGAGCCTACTGCTTCTCCATAGTGCCAGTGCAAAACTCAGATTTTTGCATAGTTTTTCAATGTTTTCCAATTTTAAACGTCAATAATTATTAAAATGAACTTTTGAGAATGTTCTAATGATAATTATCTAGCTTTTAATTATTTTTATAATTAAATAGATTCTTATTAATAATTATCCTAAATATTTTTAAAGTCTGATTTATTGATCAAAAAGGATTTTAAAATTCCCTTTAATTATTAATAATTCTTTAGAACTATCAATAATTAATAGGATGATTATCCTAGCCTCTAGCATTTCCTCCACCTTCTCTATAAATAGAAAAGGAAACCCTAAGCTAGGGGGTTTGCAGTTTTTAGTAGAAAGAATGACTAGTAAGTTGGTAAACGTACTGTGATTTCTAAAAACAAACTCAAACCCATCAAACACTCTAGATCCTCACCCCATCTTTGGATCAACCTCTTCCTCTACTCTTGAGACTTAAGGATCTATTCAATACGGTGATAACTTGAGGGTTCCTAAAAACCCAATCATCTTATCATCTATTTCTTTCTTCCTATTGTAATTTTGTTTATAATCTAGAAACATGTTTAGGATTTAGTTTTGCTAATTTTACTGTTTAGGGTTTTGAATCTGATAACTATTATGAGATTATATATTAGATCTAAGTTTTTTGCCATATTTCATACTAGAATTACATTATTAGATTTTGAAACAATTGTTCTCTCAATATTTTGATTAAGTTTATTTAGCTGATTATCTATTAAAGTCTGCTTTTGTATTAATTGCCTATTGTTCATCTATGTAAAGCCTATTGATATTATCTTTACTCTAAATATTAGTTAATATATTTATTTTTCTATGTTTTTCATATATTGATAATTTCTTTTTGGTTTTTATATATGTATATTGATTTTCTGAGAGTTATGGAGTAATTATTTGCGTAAAGCTCAAATTGGCCTAGGAATCAAGCCTACAGGCGATTGGCTGTTCATCTCTCATTTGCTTGATTTTGCCAGTTTCTGATGGCTTTTTGCCTCATAATCAGATTTCGCCAATTTTTGCCTACTTTACTCATTTTTTTATTTTTTTTTGCTTTATTTTTATCTTTAGGGATGTAATTTTGTTATTTTTTTATTATTCTTTTGCTTTCTAATTTTGTATATTTGTAATCTATAAAATAGTGAACAAATATACGCTTCTTTGATTACTAACTAAAACAATTCAAATAAACTTAGGCTTAAAATTGGACTTGGCATGTAATCTATAATCCATTAGTTTACAAAGATGGCAAATCAGCCCTAATCATAAAATCTAATTATACCTAGGTAGGCTCTGCCATTTAATGAAACCGACCCATTTAGACTTAAAAAGTTAAGACAGGCTTTTGGCATGTAAGATGTAACCTATTAAGACTAAAGGTTGGTAAACTTAGATTAACAAATAAAACTGAGTTAGACTAATTGGACATTTCTGTATGTAACTAAGTAGCTCACTAGGATAATTAAATAAAGATAGATTAGGCCATACTTAATAAAATGGGCTATAACTAGGACGACCAATAATATGTTGTATTATTTATATGTAAAAAATATTATGCTGCATTTATAGGGAATACATTGTTAACTAATAAAATTAAAGGTTAGAATGCACAATTAAGGAAGTTTCTAAATCCATCTCTAGATGTGGCAATGCTTCCTTAAGGAATCCAGTTGCGCTACTTAATTAGAAGAAATGTCACGATGATTTACTTGGGTTGCGACTCCCTTTTTTTGCACTAGTCACTATGACTAGTTAGCGTGTTCCTGATTAGGTTGAAAAGCTTTGCAATGTTATAGTCACTAAAGACACTTGGGTGCACGTTCAAAACTGCCGCCCATAGTGGCAACTCCACTAGGGATAAGAGAAGCTGACTCCAGTTTATTCTTACCTTTAATTTTATCACTTAATAGTATATTCTTGCATCACTACACCATTTTCACACATTATGCACATTTTTCCCTAGAGCCCCGTGACATCGGTTAGTAGTTTTTTAGCTCCATTAGAACCTTAGAATTACAATACTGACTAACCATCACTCACAATATAAGTAAATTTCCTTCGTCGCATATACCAATAAAAAGGAGGACGAGCAAAGGAAGAATATTTAATTTATTAGAGCCTTTATACTTACTCGAGACTGAGCCCATGATAATGACAGTATAAATCTCCATTATGTATCCAATTGCTTGTTGTTTGAGGTATTTCCCCTTATAAGAGTTTGAAGCCCACATCTTAGAAGGCTTTAGCCTAAAAATGTATCATTTGAGAGTTATTAGCATATATGTTGGTACTTACTATCCCGTATTGATAGTAAGCCTAGACAAAAAATCCTAGGAAGAAAGACTCACCTCGAACAATGTGTAGAAGTAATAAAGTCAGAAGGAATGATTGTCTATACCTCCTGTTTACCTTTTTTTGTTCTTGTTAACCTTTACCTTTGTGCATTTCACGTGCATCATGCATATCATGTGTCTCTTGCATCACTTTAACTTCTTTTTTGAAGCTATATAGATTCTCATTTGGGTTGGAAAAGACAAGATAATGATAGGTTGGGTAGGCCATGGTTCCATGCTTTAGGAGAAGTGTATAAGCACCATTTCAGTACCCATTTTCTGAATCTAGATATCCAGAAAATTATAGAGAACCATATGATGAAAGTTACTATTTTTCTCGAGTCTCAAGAGATGGAGGACGGGCAAATCCAAATTAGGGTTGAGAATAATTCAAACAAAATTATTTTTCTAGAATCAATTTGAACCCAACTAGCGGAAAAAAAAAATTAAGTTTGAAGGGTAAAATGACAGCTTTTACAAGTTCAAGGACTAAATTGTCAAGATTTTTAAAACTTTTTCCCCTTGAAGCCAATCAGCTCTGCATAGTGCCGATTGGCTTACTTTCAATTTCGACGTTGTTTTATGTACATATTGACCTAAAAATGCCAAAATTAATAAAAGAATGTTCTATAAAGAATATTTAGTGCTAATTATTGAATTTTATTGATAATTATTTAAATTTAATTGAATATTCATTTAACTGAATATCTGATAAAATGAAGAGATTTAATTAATTATTGATATTTATCTAATACATATAAGATTTTCTAAAATCTTAATAATATAAATATATCATTAAGTCTTAGGTCTAGGGTTAGCTACATTTACTAATTACTAGGACAATATTCTTTAAATAGAGAGACTAAGTAGCATTGGATTCTCAGCCAATCTTTGATTCAACTATTTTATCATCTCCAAAGACTCATAGAACAACAATCTTTGGTGACAACTTAAGAGTTCCTCCACATCCACCACCATTAACATCACTTTTCTCTTTTAATTGGTTCTTTGTTCTAGTGATTCTAAAAACATGATTAGGATGTTTTCCTACTATTTTATATGTTTTACATGATAATATTAGGGTTTGTTATGAATTAAAATGTCTTTAGCATGCTGGGTTTTGAATCTGTTAATGTGTTTTTATTGGATTTTGAATATGATTAGTAAAATGATTAGAGAAACATGATTTGATTTGTATTTCTATGTAATTAGATTAGATCTTTAAGGTTATATGATTGGAATTTAGAATCTTCCTTGAAATATCTTATTAGATTACAGTCTGGTATAATTTTTAGGGTTTGTATTATTTTTAGGTTTTTTGGTTAAATTTTATCTTTTTATGCTTCTTATTTTATTTTACATGTTTTAATTGATTTTGTGTCTTCTCGCCTGAAATCGCTTTTAGCGTGAAAAGCTGCTAAAGAATCGGCTCGCGGCGGCATGCCGGACCGGTTTGTCACGGATTTTGCCGGATTTTTTTATTCTGGCAATATTTATGTATTGTGACTTAGTTTTTAGGCATTTTTCTTTCATTCTTAGTTAGTTTTTATTTATTTTTCTTTCAGTCTTAGTTATAGAAATGGTTATAATAGCTAGATTTATATTTTTGGACTTTTATTTCTTGCCAAATATTTGTATTGTGATTGCCTAATTAAAAACTGGACATATAAATTTTAGATTAAAATTGGACCTAACATGAAATTGTAGTCCATTAGGTTAATAAAATGGTAAATTAGGCTAAATTTAAAATTCAATGTAGATCTAATGGGCTTTAACATGTTTAAATGAATTAATTGGGCCACATTAGATCTAAGATCACTAAATTGAGGCTTAGCATAAAAGATAGTACATTTAGGTTTAAAGACTGGAACCAAATGCATAATTTGTAATTAGGCTAGACTAAATGGGTCTCCTTGTACATAACTAAATAATAACATAAGCGAACAAATCAAACATGGGTTGGATTTAATAAAATGGACTAGACTTAGGAGGACCTCACATGCTGTAATGAATCCTTGTAAAAATAAAATGTCATATTTATAGAGAATAGCTCATTAAATAATAAAATTAAAGATTAAGATATACAAATAAGGAAGTTGACTTCTCGATCCACCTCTAGATGTGGCAAAGCTTCCTTATAGAATCTAGTATGCCACTCCATTAGTAAAAGTGTCCTGGAGAATTACCCGAGCGGCGACTCCATCTCCTTGCTAGTCTCTATGATTAGTTAGCGTTTTCCTAATTAAGTTAAAAAACATTGCAGTGCCGTAGTGGCTAGAGACACTTGATTGCACACTCAAACTATCACCCACACACTCATCCTTTGAGTCTAGATATCGAGAGAATTATGAAAAATCTGATGATGAAAGTTGTCATTTTTTCGCGGTCTCGTGAAGTTGAGGAAAGTTAAAATTTTGATAAGAGTTACGAGTAATTGAGCCAAATATTACCTTTTTGAAATTGAATTGGACTAAATTGACCGAAAAATAAGTTCTTTGGAGTCAAAATTGAAAAAATTATAAAGTTCAGAGACAAAAATCCTTAAAAATGCCAACCTAGAGCTGGCCGGCTCTATATAGTTCAAACTGGCCAAAACTGAGACATCAATGTCATTGTTCTGGTATTTTCCAATTTAAAAAATCAATAATTATACACTTTTTATCAGGTATTTATGGATAATTATCTGGAATTTAAATATTTTTATAATTAAATAGATTTTTATTAATAATTATCCTAAATGTTTAATTTTATCATTCAAAAAGTTTTGATAAGTCCTTTTAATTATTAATAATTCCTTGGAATTATCAATAACTAAAGAGGATATTTATTTTGGCCTCTTAGGTTTCGTCCTTTCTTTTCTATAAATAGAAAAGAACACCCAAGGCCAAGGGGTTGGCAATTATCATTTAATACACACTTATAGAGAACGATTGGTAAGTTCACTAGATTTCCAAAAACTAAATACTTAGCCTAAAAACACTATAGATTCCACCCTATCTTGGATCAACATCTTCCTCTACTCTTGAGACTCGAGAATCTACACAAATACGGTGATAACTTCAGAGTTCCTAAAACTCATTTCATCATCTTCTCTTCCTTTTGTGATTTCTTTATGTTTTAGTAACATGCTTAGGATTTATGTGATAAATTCCATCTAATAATTTCTTCACATGCTTCACATGTTTAGATCTGAGTTAACATGATTTTCTATGTTATTTTCACTATATCTGCATGACAGGATTTTGAATGTGATAACTTTTTTATGGATTTTTATTGTGATGGTTTTGAATATGATCATCAATGCCATAAATGATTAAATATACATGTTAGGATTGATTATTATATGATTTTCCATGTTTAGGAAGATAATGTTCTTAATCAAGCATGCTATTTTATGAAAGTTTTTAATAATTTGTTGAATTTGTCAATTCTTATTCAATCTCCAATATAATTATATCTTATAAAATCCTCTTTATTCTTGATTGTTTATGAATGTTAACTGGTCTTACATGATAACTTAATGGTTTTACATCAGTTCTTTTTTTGTTTGAAGCTATAGTAATGTTTGCCTGAAAATGTCTGATTATCATATTCTGAATCCAAATCCTTTACTTTGCAATTTAATTGGTTTTAATTCATTATTAAAACTTATTTGCTTGATTTTACATGTTTGGTTTTTGTTTCAGATGTTTTAGGACTTGATTTCATTGAAAAACTTAAGCAAATCACTGTCGGAATCATTCTATAGCTTGAAAGAGCCTCAGAGTCAATCGAAGGTTTCCTATTAATGAAATTCATATTGTCTTTGTAGTTTGAAAGTCATACTCCATAACATCACACAAACAAATTAGTCATTATCTTCTTTACGCTTTTTGTACTCTTGTATCACCTTCTCGGATGCATTTGCGATAGGGAGACGCAATGGAGGTATGTCTAACAAATTAAGCTTCTTTTCTTATTTGAGAACAATTCTCGTATTGTGATGCCAATCAAGAAAGTCTAGCCTAGTAAACTTATTAGTGTCAAGGATACTACACAAAGATAGATTTCCACTAATCTTTTCTTACAACCTTCCAATATAAAGATAAACGAATATAAGTTAATTTATACAAGTAACTAATAAGGGTCTTGCAACTAGTTACTTAACTACCACTATTTTTTTATACAAATTAATAGCCCTCACTATTAATTCGAGATGTTAATGATTTAGCTATCTTAGTGGGCTGGAATCCCATTTATTTTAATATGATTTTGAGTTTGCTCAAAAATCATACTAAAATAAATTAGGTAGACAACTATTTGTCAATTGTATCTCTATACAACTTCTAGATGCCGCTTGTCTAAACATATTTTATGATGTTCTAAATATCATATATGTTTCACCTAATTCATGCCTCTATCTTCATATAATCAAGGCTTTATGCATCTGATTTATATAAGATAGTTAAGTAAGTCTTATCAATAGAGAACATACCCAGTAATAAACAACCTTGAGTTTGCTCAACAATTGACCTATGAACAAAGCTCTCGTTCCTATTTTATATGTGGAAGGCAATTTAATCATGTTCTTAACATGTGAGTTAATATTGAATAAGGAATTTGTTATTAAGGAGTGATTTAATGTCTCATGCTTTGGCATGAACATGCAAATATCAAACATCATATACATAATATAAGTTAAGCATGCCCAACTAATATTGATGATTATAGACTTTCTAAACTATTTATCTCGAGCCATCGAAGATAACTAGATGGTCAAAACCTAGGTATTACCTTCTTGATCTCCAAAACTGCTAATGAGTCTTTTATGTGTCTTGTTTCTATTAGTAAGACTCTTGGCTTTAGCATAGAAGGATTGGACATCCAAGCAAGAAGCTCCTTCATAGCCTAAAGAAGGATGAGCTAGTGATTGGATTATACAAGGTGAAGTTCACAAAGGACAAAACATGTGGACCTTACCAATGGGAAACAACACAAAGCTTCCTTCAAAGCAAAGAATGTAATAAGTACTTCTAAACCCCTTTAATTAATCCACACGAATTTATTTGTCCCTACTAGAGTTGCTAGCTTAGAAGGAAAACATTATGTATATGTTCTTGTTAATGACTACTTTAGATTCACATAGGTTAGTTTCTTAGCTCAAAATAATGGCCATTGCTTACTTATTCTTATGATTATGCTTCTTGTGAGCATCCACCCATTCTTCTTTAGGGAGAATCCTTTCTTTACCATTTTTTACTTCACTGGGAGCCTTCCATTCATTCACCACATAATCCCGCACTTCAATACCATATGAATCCAAATAAACTTCTATACGAAATTTCCAAAAGGCATAATCGAATCCATCAATGAATAGCTTGAGGTGTTGAGCTCCTTTATTGGTTGCCATGGTCTTTACACTCGCAATGAAGCTTGATAAGAGTGTTCTAGCTTTGATATCGCTTGTTGTCCCTTGGAATCAAGAAGGGGGATTGAATTGGTGACCTCAAATTGCGGAATTGAATAATTTTAGTTCATACACAAGGACTGAAGAAAGAGTAAAGAGAATTGGAAGAGAGTTGGGGTTAGAAAAATTGACACAAATGTTTATAGTGATTCGGGAACAATCCTCCCTACATCCACTCGTCAAGATCACACTTGAGTATTCCACTATAATCTTTAGGATTACAATCTTTAGGTTTTACAAGTTCACCTAACAACTTGGTGTTTTTCAAGGCTAACAAATCTCTTCCCTTAGTGAACTAATCCCCCACTAAGTCCCTTAACCCTTAAGTATTAATGGTTACTTAACAATTAATTCCTTGTGTTTTTAATACCTAGGCTCACACAACAACCCTTTAGAGTCTTAGTTGAACAATAAGATTCAACTTAATATACCATACAAAGAAGAAAATTGAGTGTAAAAAGTTGAGAAACAAATTTACAAGAGTTTGGACAAGACACAATCATGCACTTACTTCTTAAGTCTTTATGAGGAGTATAGATACTCATACCTACCTCTTAGAGACAGTACAAGGGATCCAAACCTCATTTAATGCAAATTAGATGACTTGGTAAAAAGTTGCCTAAAGTCATGAAAAGCATCCTTGCGTTTCCCAAGCGCCTCGCGCTTTCTTAAAAAGAGACATTGGGGCTCCAATGGCTCCAAACATGTGGCTCTAACTTGATGGTTGATATCTCAATGGTTACTAACATTGCATTAATTGAGAAAACTACCCTTGCGCCTTGGCAGTGCCCTCATGCCTATCTTATTCACACTCAGAAGCGCCCTTGTGGTTCTCCTCATCGCAGATCAATTGCTATTTCGTCTTAAGTGAGGCAGTTGAGTACCACCCTCACCGCTTACGCAACTTCAGGACTGGCTTGAATTTTTTAGATGTTAGGTGTCGCTTTGTCATTGGCAAGATGTCAGATGGAATTTTCAATGACTTGGATGATTTTATCCATGTAAAAAGCGCTCCCACACTCTGAAAGCGCCCTCGCGCTTTTTAGTTCTTGTTACAAGACTTTCTTAAAACTTTAAGAAAACTTTGGCCAATCTGAAATATTTTAATGCATTATTGTATACACACTCAAACATGATATTAGTAATATTTAATTTGATTGTTAAGATCAAAAGATAGATCAATTGACTCTTAGGTCAACACGAAGAATGTTTAAAGCATTTGGAGAAAGTATTAATAAGATGTGAGAAGACCAATTTGGTGTTAAATTAGGAAAAATGTCATTTTATGGTACATGAAGGCATTGCTTTGGGCCATAAAATATCTGGTAAGGGAATTGAGGTGGATAGGCTAAAGATTGAGACTATTGAGAAACTACCACCTCCTTCTTCCGTTAAGATTATTAGAAGTTTTCTTGAGCATGCGGGTTTCTATCGCAGGTTCATTAAAGACTTCTCTAAAATAGCTAACCTCTTACTAGAGTTTTGGAGAAGGATTTTGAATTAACATTTGATGAGGAATGTACGGTAGCCTTCTCCTCTATAAAAGCCAAGCTTATCACCCCAATTCCCCAATTTAAGCGGTGAATAGCTGGAGCCTTTCTTAGTTAAATCAAAGAAAAGCACTTTCAACCCATCTATTATGCGAGTAAAAATATGACTGAAGCGCGGGCAAACTACATTACTATTGAAAAGGAACTGCTTACGGTTGTTTTTGCTTTTGGCAAATTTTAATTGTCTTTGATTTTATCAAAAGTGATAGTATATATTTTAACCATTCACCATTGAGATATTTATTCTTTAAAATTGATGCAAAACCAAGATTGATGAGATGGGTTTTACTTTTGCAAGAATTTGATTTGGAGATATAAGACAAAAAAGGAGCAAAAAGTTTGACAGCTGACCATCTATCACGCCTTGAGAATCTTCATCTAGAAAAGTTACACGAAAAGAATATTAATTATCACTTTCCGGATGAACAGTTGTATGCTATGGTAAGTTTGGTAAATAATTTGACTCTTCATACCATGATATGCTGACTTTGTAAATTATCTTGTTACAAGAGAACTTCCAAAAGAATATTCTTATCAATAAAAGAATAAATTCTTTGCGGATTTGAAATATTACTTTTGAAAAGATCCTATTCTATTTAAAATATGTACCGACAGGATAATAAGGAGGTGTGTAGTATGGCTAGAATCTATGAGCACTCTTGGTCTTTGCCATAGTGGACCAGTTGGAGGACATTATGGGGTGAGTATAACAGCTCAAAAATCCCTAGAATCAGGATTCTATTGGCCACCTCTATTTAAGGATAACAATCATTTGTGCAAAAATGTGATCATTGCCAACATACAGGTAATATTATGTTTCGTGATGAGATGCCCTAACACAGTATGCTTGAATGCGAAAATCTTGATGTATGGGGCATAGATTTCATGGTACCTTTACCTAGTTCCTTTGGTAATAAATACATCTTGGTAGCTATTGATTATGTCTCTAAATAGGTCGAGGCACAAGCTTTGCCTTGTAATGATGCAAGAGTAGGAATGAAATTCTTAAAAAAGCTTTTCTACAGGTCTGGCATCCCCAAAGCCATTACTAGTGATAGAGGTACACACTTTTGTAGTGCTTAGATAGAAAAAGTGTTAAGAAGAGTTGGCGTCACATATAAACTTACCACCCTTATTACCCCCAAACTAGTGGCAAAGTAGAGAATACCAATAGAGAGCTAAAAAGAATCCTTTGAGAAAACTGTAAAACGATCTAGTAAGGATTGGTCCATTAAACTTGATGATGCCATGTGGGCTTTAGGATTGCATTCAAAACAGCCCTAGGGACTACTCTTTATAGATTAGTATATGGAAAATCTTGTCATCTACGTGTTGAAATTGAGCACAAAGCTTGTTGGGCTATTAAATAAGTTAACCTTGATCAAGCTAGTGCGGGTTTGAAAAGGAAATTGCAAGTCAATGAGCTGGATGAATGGACGCGTATGAGAATGACTGTCTAACCAAAGAACACACAAAGAGGTGGAATAATACTAGGATTAAGCCAAGAAGAGAGTTTCGAACTAGAGGTAAGGTACTTCTTTTTAATTCGAGACTTCGGCTATTTTTAGGTAAGTAAAGTCATGTTGGTTAGTACCATTTATTGTTAACCAAATTTTTCCATACGGAGCAATTTAGTTGACCCATCTTGAAAAGGGTCATTTCAAAGTTAATAGCCATAGATTAAAACTATACTTTGGATGAGAGTTTTGATTTGGGAAAAGAAGTTTTACAACTTCTCGAATGAGCGTGAGGAAATACCTAGTTGTCCAGCTAAGAGGATGTTAAAGAAGTGCTTGGTAGGAGGCAACCTACTATTTACTTTTAATTGGTTTTACTGTTATTTTTCTTTTTTTGGTTAATTATGTTTTTATTGTTACTTTATTTCTTTTGTTTAAGGAACAAGGATTTGAGCCCATTCCTTACTTCGATTAGGCTTTAATTTAACTTTTCATAGGTTTAAGCCCATTTCAATTTCATTAAGCCTAATAAGGATTTTGGAGTTTTAGTTAATTAGAATTAGACTAGTAGTTGTATTGGAGTTATCTTTCTTTTTCCTTTTTCTTTAAGAAGTAGTACTTTAGTTTCATTATGACACCTAGAATCCTAATATTATTTCAATAAGAATTATCAAGTTTAATAAGGATTATAACTCTTGGGTATTGTTCTACAAATAGAACCTCCTCTACCTTCCCTTTTGATTTTTCATTCTTCTCTTCTTCTCAAGTAGGTAAAAAAGCGAGCAAGAGTAATGATGATGATCCTTCACCTTCACCATCACCACCTAGATCTAGGCATAGATTAAGATCATCCACACCATGCCCAAATAGGTTTGTGAAGCGGGATTTTCCCTTACCTCGTTCAACCTCCCCCAGAAGATGGATACCATTCTATAGGAGAAGAAGACCATGGTATCCAAGGCTAGAGGAGTTTACTACCATATTAGCTTATCAAAGAGCATACCCAAGATCAATGAACAACTTTGTACTTTGGAGGTAAGTCAAAGAGCTTACCAAAAGAGATATCTTTATGAAGATTATACTATGGATGAAGATCCAAAATCTGATGAAAGTATGAGTGATCAGCGAACCCTAGGATCGAAGGTCGAGAAGCCACCCCTTCGCTAAACCCCGGGGCGCATCATAAGCGTAATTGTGTCATCTCGACACCTAAAAGAGGACGAGGACGTTCAAGGAAAGTTATGTGACGTCCTAAGATAAAAAAAAGGGAGAGGACGCCTAAGGAAGACATTGGAATAGTGTTTGGTCTAGTGGTTTTAATTAATAAGGGTTTTGAGTTAATTTGCTTTAGTTTTGGTTAGTTCTTTATGCTTATTAATAAAGTTTAGTTTCTTTCAATTATAATTTTTATTTGATATTTAGTTAGGTTTGTGTGAATTTTTCAATTTTAACTTTTATTTTTGGCTTGAATATGGCATAAGGGAATTAATTAGACGTTTCAATTCTGAAGAAAGATGAAAATTTGCATAATGCTCTGCGCCACATGGGGAGCCACACGGCGAGCTAAACACTACTAAGTGCTCTGCTATTCTTCGCTATTCCTATTATCTAACTGATCAAAAGGGTGGTGAAGATCATTAACTAGAAAAGATTGAGAATGCAAATGAAAATTAAATCTTAACAAAGAGAATGAAAGTTTGAAAAAGACAATGAGATGAGTTAACCCAATTAGGGATCCCTTTAGCTAGCGGCTTAAAAACAATAATTTATGAATTGATTAATTAAGAATTGTGATATGTGGATAATTTCTTAAATGAATTGGCCTCTCTTTCGAGTTAACCAATTCCTAATCCTAAAAATCTAAAGTTGGAATCTCTTCCTAACAATTGATTTTAGAATATCATTAATCTCTAAATTACCGCTAATAAGAATGTCTAGTTCTTATTCCAGTAAGTTATTAAACTTATCTCTAAGATGCAAATCACTTAATCATGCAAGTAGTTGTCCAAAATCAATTGAATTTCTCAATTACAAAAGAGTTCTTAAATTAATTCGACAATGAAGAAGAAATAATAGATTTTATTATACTTGAATGTAAACTACAATCTTGATAAGCATCATACTACACATGTTTTCATGCCCGATTGTTTACATTTTTATGCATGATTATCCCGTTTTATGCTAGAATCACCGCTTTTGTTTCTTTCTTTCGTTTGAGTCATTTTCAAGGACACCATCAATAATCGGAGGGAAATCATGTGATTACGACCAAAATCCATCAAATTGGGTGAGTAGAACCAGAGTCGAAACCGACTCCACTGCGTGCGTCAAGAGTTCAATCGTATTTCAAAGACGATTGTGCCTCCAGCGCCACTACCACAACCAGCGTCGGCGCGTGAACCGGCTTCGGCAACCGGCACCGGCAGGGCTATTGGAGTCGGCCATGGAATGACTGACAACCTGATCGGACCGTCGGCGTCTCTCTAAGATCCAAAAACCTGCCTGCATGCCGAATCAACTATATAGGCAATTTTCGAGTTCTTTTGGAAGACGATTTTTGGACTCAATTCCAAGACACACACTTAATAAATTGTTTTCCCATACCTCAATTGTAGACCTCGGAGATAAAAATTCATCAAGTTTTCTTCGTGTCTCAAGTATTTTCAGAGGTACATCATCAAAGTTGTAGAAATCGCACCGAAATAGAGAACGATGAATCGGACTAGACTGCTGTTCAACACGCCCGCCAACACCACGCCGCAACAACCGCACGCTAGTTAGGGTGTGCGTTGAAATTCCTTACTCATGGCGAGAAGAAATAATTTGCAACACACGGTTTCTAAGAGTAACACACTTGGGAGGATGATGCCCCATAGACCCCAATCCAAGCCATGTCGAAAGGCGGATGTATAATTTTAGTCCAACACCAAGATGGATCCGGACACGCTTGGTCGACTGCTGAACGGTCGAAACAAACCAAGTCGTGTTAGATCCCGAAGCCTGATTTAAAAGAAAAGATAAAGAAAGAGAAAAGGATTCTAGAGAGAGAGAGAGAACTTTGGGGTATTCAAGACAGACTTTGAGAGCAACCTTCTAAACGATCAAGAAGAGGAAAACGAAGATGAATTCTACTTCAACATCATCCAGATAGCTATTCTTGAGGATTAGATTGAAGATTCAAGGAAAGAAGAAGAAGATCTTGAGCTGCATAGATTGGATTTAGAGTTATTCAAGACGGGATAGCATTTCCAACATTTGAAAAAAGGGTGTACATGTTCTTTTCGATTATTCTATATTTGATTCTTATATTAGTTTAATCATGAACATGCATAACTAATCTTATTAAACCTATTTGGGGGTGATCTTTAGCTATGTTAGACATATCGAGGGACAAGGTTCAATAAGCTGCGGACTTTTATTGCTTTTTACTTATTTTATGATCGACCATTGAGCTTATCAATTGAATTACTTACATGTTATGATTTTTCTCTCTCGAATTCATAGGTTCAAAATAATGAATTTGGTTAGTTGTTTATTGAATTGGGACTTAGTTGATTTGGCTATGAATGTGCGAGGAAAACCACAGAGCTCTTCCAAGCTGCTCAAACTAAACTACTCTAGAGAGCTTTGATTTCAATTACGGCAAAGACTTTTTCCTATTACTTTGAGAAGAGAATCATTGGTTTGACCGATGGACTATGTGGAAAATACGAGATCTAGGCAAGCCTATTCTTTTACAAGGAATTAGCCAGCTTTCAAAGGGAAGGAAGTCGGTTGCCCAAGTTATGCTTTCAAAAATAATGGAATTAAGTTCTCCCTTTACAGCTCCCTTAGTATTCATGCTAGGGTTTTTGATTGATATTTGTCACATATCTTTTCTTTTATTTTGAAGCATTAGTTATGTTTATGAGCATTGAAATTTTTCTAATATCTATTGATTTTGTTGAGTAGATACCTCTAATACCCATTTGCATTTTCTTATTCTTTTTAGATGTCTGAAAGAAAATAATATGAAAGTAAAGTAAAGAATAACATAATGGTAAGAGTTTTTAGTCTATTTTATTATTCTCAAAAAGGGTCCAAAATAAAAAGGAAACAAACTAAAGAAAACTTGAGAATATGAGTAGACGTTTGAATTTTCGATTCTAGTCGAGTAACCAGGGATAAGCATCACAAATGTCCACGTTCGAGTCAAAAGACTAGAACCATTTCGAATATGTGTGAATTTTTTAAAAAATAAAAAAAGTAATTGCACTTCATAAGAATATCTGTTGTGCTTAGGGAAAAAATCTTTATCTCTATTATCTTTGAAATTTTGAGTTGTTTGGATGGAATGCTCATTTTCCTAACTTTGGATGTCAAGTATTTGAATTTGTTTGCTTCTTATTATGAAATTACCTTAGAAGTTGGTATTTTGTTTAAGTAACGAGTCTTGGCTAATGATTCTAGATTGTGGTGACATGAATGATTAACCTCTAAATTATTTGATATCTATTTGATGGAGAGAGAGATTTAGTCATCTTTTATTTTTGATTATATTCAATTTGCTTGAGGACAAGCAATTGCTCAAGTGTGGAAGAATTTGAAAAGTGCTAGAAGCATTTATTTTTTAGCCTATTTTGTTTTGATTTTCCCTTCAATTGAGTTTAATTTATTTGTTAGAACTTATTTTCAATCGTTTTTAGGTACTTTGGAGAGCTTACACGATAAGAAGAACTTTGGCATTAAAATATATCGAAATTAGTGCAAGAATCACTTACTTAGTAAGAGATGAATTCCTAAACGGGCATGAAACGGGAAGAACTTGCCCTTGTGGACTTCCCGTGTGAAGTCCAAAAAGTGGCAGAATGAAGAAAGGTATGACACGGGGAGCATATGCACGTGTGGACTTCCTATGTGAGTTATGAAAATCGGCAAATTATCTAAGGCATGACACATGAAGAGGACATGCTCAGTGATCTTCTGTAACTTAGGATGATTCTTTCCGTGGACGTGACACTAGCAGGTGGTGGTCCCCAAAGTACATAAAAATACATTATTTAAAGGAACTTACGGGGTTGTTTTGGGAGAGATCTGTCAATTTCTTCATTTCTAGAAAGAGAAACACTTAGAAATTTCATTTTTCTTTTATTTTTAGGGTTTTGATATCATTTCTCAAGGAAGAATATCAATTCCTTCATTGTTTTCCAAGATTGAAGATTTTCATCTCTATTCTCCTATGAATAGTTTGAGATCTTCTTTCCCTAAGCTTTATGTCTTTATTGTATGTTTAGTAACTAATTTTCTTGATATTTGGATTTTGATGAACCCTAATTTGTTTTGTATGGATTAATTTAAAGTTAATGCAATTAATCTTTTCTATGTGTTGTTTTGTCCTTTTAATTGGTTAATTATCTATTTCAATTAATAAGTTGATGTATTAATTAGGTTTTACTTTCATAAACTGATTAGGGATAACTCTTTATGAATTGATCACATCTTAGGGATTGAGGATTGATTGGGATACTAGAGATAGATCTACAAGATCCTTTGGTTTATAATTAGAGTGTCCAAAGCTTCCTTTCCCTTATGAAACTTTAAGATGAATCTTCTCAATTTTTTAACCTCCATCTTTAAGGAATTATTCTCCTTTGGAAGAGATTTTAGGGAGATAGTTTGAGATAAGAGGTCATTCAAAGATTTCTTAAGGTCATCATTTGAAAAAGTTAATATAGAAATTTTCTTTTAAACATCATTTAAATCTTGCTCAAATTTGGAGAAATTTTTTATAAACCTTCATCTTGAAACAATAATTTTTTATATTTTAAATTCATGACTTCTAGTAAGTCATCATCATCCATGCAATGCAAATCATTTTCACACTTTTGGTCATAAAAAAAATGGGATGTAGAACATACCTCATTAGGTTCATCTTCTTGTGCCATGAAGTATAGGATGACCACTTCCTTATCTACATCTTCAATTGATGAAGTGTAGTCCTAAGTGGCTTTAAAGGCTTTTCTCTTTTCCTTTTCCTTCTCAAACTTCTTGTTTTGCCTTGTTTTGCCGCGCCATCGACATGCCCTCGCTTCCCACAAGTAAAGCGAGATCCTCTCTCTTCGCTTTTAAAGTTTGAATTATTGTCAGAGCTTGAGAATTTCTTGAAGGACCTATTTTCTTTTCCTATATTCCTTATAATCTCCTTGACCCTTTTGGAAAATATTGCAAGCTCTTCATCTCATCTTCACTTGATTCGAATCTGCTAGAGCTCTCACTCTATTGAGGTTTGGTGGAGCTTTTGAAAGCTAAGGGTTTTCTTCTTGTCTCATCTCCTTTTCTTACTCTTCCTCCTTCTAAGAGTCATCTCATAAGTGAGAAGCTTCCTAATAAGTTTATCCGTAGACACCTTCTCCAAGTCCTCATTAGCTTTTTCTATATTAGTCCTTAAGTGGAAGAGCTTTAAAGATCTTGTTGTTGACGTTAACAAGCTCAAAGTGCTTGCCCAACTTTTGAAGATTGTACATGATGGTGAGGAGCTGGTTGGTCATGTTGGTGATGCTCTCATTTGACTTCACTTTGAAGAGTTCATACTCTATCATAAGTAGTTGGATTTTCTTGTATTTTGACTTGTCTTGTACTTTTATGGTAGTTCTCCAAGGTCTTCCATATCTTGTGGGCAGGTGGAAGGTGTTGAACCCTTTCGCATTCTTCTTTCAAAAGTGAGCTAAAGAGGATGATCATAGCTCTTTTATTCTTTCCATTTGTCTTTCTATGACCATTCACCCACTCATCTCTATCAAGAGGAGTGTATATGCCATCTTCTTATTTGGTTATAGGTTTCCACTCCTTCCTTACACAATCTCATACATCCACTGTATCGTTATCCAAATAGATTTTCATCTTGTACTTCCAATGGGCATAATTGGATCGATCAAAGTATGGTCTAAGATGGTGAATACCTTTATTAGCTATCTTGATCTTTGACTTTTGCATTTAAGCTTTATGAAAAGTACCTTACTCTGATACCACTTGTTTCCCTTAATGAACCAAGAAAAGGAAGTTGAATTGATGAATAGAAAATTAAAATTTAGTCTGAGAAAAGATTGAAAGAGTATAGAGAACAAGACACAAGAAATTATAGTGGTTCGAGTGTTAACAAACCCTATATCCACTCCCCCAATTCACAATTAGAAATTCACCATGTTGTCAATCCTTACAAAATGGAGTTTTTAAGCTCACTCCTAACTTGGTGTTTTATGGTTCACCCTAAATCTTACACCTTATGTTTTAGTGGCTAACACACAACTCTTACAAGAGTTTTTCCTAAGCTAACCCTTAAACCTTACCTCAAGTGTTTAAGTTAACACTCAAAACTCACAAGAGCATTCAAGTTCTTACAGCAACCAAGAATTAAGAAATTAATTGCAAGAATGAAAAATATTGAATGCACAATAATTTGGAATTTTGGAGATTATTGATCAACCATAAATGACCATTTGATGTGTTTTTTTATAGCCTAAAAATTTCAAAGAGGCATTACACATATATCTAAAAAAATCATCATATTTTGCTTTAAGTCAATGCATTAAATGCACTTGTCAGAATGCAAAATCGCAGTTGTGATTCTTGCTATACGGTCGCGAATCTTGAATTACCATTAACAGCTATCTGACATTGCGATATAGCATTAGCGGCTTTTAAATGGTACCGTTGACGGTTCCTAACAGTTACTTTAATCTTCAAGTTTAGTAGTCATACCTAATTAAGGTATGGTCACGAACCTAACCTTTCCAAGTGTAACACCCTTAGTTGTAATAATAATAATTATATATATATATATATATATAAAATCTCTCCTTTTTCCTCCCCTCCCTCCTTTCTTCCTTTCCCTTCCTCTCCCTCTCCCCTCTCTCTTCCTCTCTCCGCCTTCTCAGCCGCCGCCTCACTCAGGCCTTTCCTCCTTCCTTTCCGCCCACCGCGGGACGAAGAGGTCCGACATCGTGCCACGGCGCGTCCTTTCTGCAAAGACTGACCGGACTCCCATCCCCAAAAACCCGGAGCAACCCTCCTCGGAAAATCCTGACGCGGCCTTGAAAAGTGTCGCGTGAGCAGCGACTTTCCGGCCCGATCGCCGCCCGACCACTTTCGGCCAAAACTCTTGTGTACTTGGACCTCCCGCCGGCTTGTAAGCGCCGGATTTGTTGAAAACTGCTATTGAGGACCCCAGTGTTTTACGACGCGGAAATTTTTTTTCGGTATAATTTTATTAGACTCTGAAAAATTTTGTTATAATATTAGAAAGTTATTGTGGCTATTAATTGCTTGTGTTGGGTAGTTTAAAAATAAATCAAATTAAATTGTTTGGGTTGTGGTGTTTTGGAGTCGGGAAAATATTAGTGCGATTCTTGTGGCCGGGTCTGTTATTAAATTCGGCATGTCGATATGTTTTTGGTGGGAGTCCACCGGTTCTGGGGTAAATATCAATAATTTAGGAGGTCTACAAATTTTTCGAATCCTCGAAGTCCAGTTCTAATTCTAGTAATCGACCTTAGGGTCTAAGTTTAGGAAAAATTTTCGAATGTCTATTAATTGTATGTCGTTAGCCCACTACCCGAGGCTAGAATCAGTTATGATTTAATCATTACTTTATTATTGTAACGATTTAATATGCTATTTTGAAAGTTCATGCATAATATGATTATTAGTATCGCAAAATAAATGATTTCACTTGATTATTAATATTTGAAATAATATAAATATTATTATTAGTATGTTATAATAAGATAAACGTTATTATTTTTCCTATGAAATTTCACGTTGTTTTACCTTAAATCTTTAATCTTTATTTCGATATGGTGTTCATCGAGTTCATCGATGATCATGCAATTATGTAAGTTTATGTGTTGCGAATGGGAAAATCATGCCTGATGGGGTTAGAAGACGGGAGCCATTTCATGGATATATAGGTTATTATGAACTGCATATTTATTTGAGCTTGCGATTGAGCTTGCTCAGTGTCAGTTCGTCGATCGCTGGGATTCTAAGGTGCGGCTCGAGCAATGGGAGCTCTCTAAGGTCCACGATGGGCGCGGAGAGCTGTGGTAAAAGGGAATTCACTTAGTAAGTTCAGTAAGGACCCACGATCGAGCCCCGAAAGAGATTAAGGTAGCCCGAAGGCTTAATTTGGGTTTAAGGTTCTTAGAGCCACTCGTCAGAAAAGAAAAGCAAAGATATTTTTTATTTATTTATTTATTTATTTATTTCATTATGGTATGATGACATCATGATTTCTGTTTATGTTCAGGGTTTGATATATGGACTCGAATAATTAATATTTCTTGTGAAGACTGCAATAGTCTCTAGATTATTTGATTTTATCTCACTCTCGAGACCGACAGTCTCAGTTGTAATTTTTTTCAGGTGATAGTTAAAGACCTTCGCCATCGCACATTCGACAATCCGACTTCTTCTTCTTCGGACTTTTGTAATTATCTTGTACTTATATACTTGTCATTTTCTACTGTAGAGTATCCATTAGGTTAGGAAATTTTAAAATTTATATAACTATTCTGACTCCTGTTGGTAGTATGATGATATATTATGCAAGACAATTATGACTACTTTATATTTGGTTAATTGTATATATGGATTTGCGGGTTGGTAAGGCTTACTACGAATTTCGGTGGCCTTAAGCCTACCCATTCCACCGTGCTTAGGGCCCAAATGGTCGTGACACCAGCCATTTACTCGTCTTGAACTGTCGGTCTAGCTAGCCTATCCTAAGGCGATCGCGATTTTGAGCTTTTGTAAAATTGAAATTTCTACTATAAAAGTGTTGCTTTTTGCGGTCACACCCTCTTGGTGCGGTTGTGATTTTAAAGCAACCTTTGAACTAAGCTACAATTTCAACACTTGAAGAATCATTAAATCAATACTTTAATTTGTTTGTTAAGATCAAAATAAGGGATTAAACTATATGATTAGGCACTTAGGCTAACAGGAGGGTAGAAAATTTTTTGAGACCTAAATCACACGGCAGGGGACGAGTGTATCACACGTGCCACCCATTGTGTGTGTGGCACCATTTAGCGTGACGCATTCTCACTCCACTAAACTTTTAGTGCTCGTCACGTCGTGAAATCTCTAAGTTTTTTTAACTACACGCCACCTCCATTGGACTCCACATAATTGGTGGTATTTTGGTTAATTACAATTAATTTTTTCAGATATTAAAATATTTATTTTTGATTTTCTTTTATATAGATAATGAAAAATTAACATAAAATTATTTTGATGAAAATGAAATCTGAAAAGTATGAAATATATCTTAATTAATATATTTAAGGGTGTTGAAGTCCAATGGGAGAAAATAATTATTCCACCTATATTTTTCGTTTTTTGATAAATAAATGATTAAAATGCATTTAGTTAATATTACTTATAAAATTAATTAAAATTAATATGAATATATGTTGGAAAATTAAAATTTATTTATTTTTTCCAAACATTCCACATGAAATTTTTATTTGTCTAATGAGTTTTGGTCATTCCTAAAATTGTGTGTATTCTATACGTTGTATTGCTTTGAGAGTTTTTAACGACCTTTGTCACTCAATCTTTCATAAAGCCATTTAGATTTACGACTTTAAGATGATTGACGAGGACCATTTTGTTTATGTTAAGAGATCAAATGACATATTTGCAATCCTATCTCTCTATGTTAATAACATTTTAATAGCTGAAAATGACAAGGAGTATGTGATGGATATCAAAAGATGGTTATTCACATATTTTGACATAAAAGATATGGGTGAGGTTGACTACATATTGGGAGTTAAAATTAAAAGAAATCATACTAAGAAACTTTTGGCTCTGTTACAAGAGAATTATATCCAAAAGATTTTAGAATATTTCCATATGAATAGTTGCAAACCTGTGGATATTCCTGTGTCAAAAGGTGAGGGCTTGAGTCTTAATATATGTCCTAAAAATTCACAAAAACAAAAGAAATGTCTATTGTACTATATGCTAGTGTTGTAGGAAGTCTTATATATGCCATGATGTGCACTTGCCTAAATATATGTTTCGGTGTTAGGCTAGTTAGTCAGTATCAATCAAATCCGATCAAGAGCATTGAAAAGTTGTAAAGAGGATATTAAGATATCCCAAATGTACTATGGATTATTGTTTATATTATCAAAGGTCAGAATTGCGTCTAATTGGGTATTTTGACGCAAATTGGGGAGGAAACCTCGATCAACGCAAATCAACCTCTGGTTATGTTTTCTTACTAAATGAAGGCGTTATTTCTCTGAGGTAAGAAACAGACCAACATAGCTTTGTCGACTATGAAAGTTGAATTTATTGCATGTTTAGCCATTGTGCAAGAAACTATTTGGTTGAGAAGATTCTTAGAAATTTTGGAATTTTAAAATGACTCTGGTAGAGCCAATACAGTTTATTGTGATAATCAAGTAGCAATTGCTTTCACAAAAAACCCAAATACCATAATAGAACCAAACATATTGATACTAAGTAAAACTATGTTAGAAATGTTATTACTAAATGAGAAGTTATAGTACAACATATTTCTACGCACCAATGGTGGGTGATCCCTTTACTAAACTAATACCAAGAGATGTTTTTCTTGCACATGTGAATTCTCTTGGATTGTGTAGAATTTAGATAAATTGATTCTTAAACATTGCTGAGGTTATATTGTACCATTTTAAATAAATAAAAATTATTATCATGTTCATGAATATTCTATATTCATTTTTATAGCATATACACATCACATATTACTTTGTTGAAAAGCTCAACAAAAGGATATAACACAGGTTTTAGATTGATTCATTCACACGAGTAATCTCCTCTGGCATTAAATTGCAAGAAGAAATGAGATATTATGTTAGGATTGTGGTCTCAAAAGAAAATGAGATGAAATGGTATCTATAAATATATTTGATTTGGATTGTTCACATCCAAAATAACTTATGAAAGACAAATTTAAATTCTCAGTATTAACTTGCTAAAAGTGAGAACTTAGAGAATTCAAGTTAGGCATTAAGTAGCGACTGAACTTAGATCTGTATAGTATTTTATTAAACAACATAAAAATAAAAATACTATAACACGTGATTCATACTATTTGTGCTTATTTGACCAAGAATGCAGTGGAAGGATAATCTCTTGTATCTCTACTGTGTGAGACTTTGAGGATAAAAAATATCATGATATGTGTACCCTTATATTTTCTACTGACGTTTATGTTTTATACTTAGTGTTTTGTTGTCTTAGCATATTATCTATAGTTATAGATGTTTGGACCTATAGAACATGTCTAGAAAAGTAGCTAAGTATAAATTACAAACCTCAAGTAAAAAAGGACAACCTTGTCCAGTATATTCATTGGCTAGCCAATTTTGTCGCTTAATAAAAGAATAACTCTAATATGAATATACAAAATATTGATATATACAAAACATGATATTTAAAGGATTAAGAAATGATATGATATCTCAATGAGACAAAGTCTAGAGCACCACGAGAATAGCTAATTGATTATTTAATTATTTTTATATAGCGTTGAAGCTACTATATTATACTAATATATGCATAGCGATATGCTTCCAAGTGCAGGTCTACTCGCTAGATTGCATAATCCATTTATTGGTACGAAAGTTCGTACATTGTTTACAATTCAAAGAAATTTACAATGAGATCTATCTATCATGTGTGAGTAGAAGATGTTGGAATTTGGCTCGAATCGCCCATGACAGGTTGACCTTAACCCATATTAATTGTAACTTATTTTATTAATATATTATAATAAAATAAATAACTTCCACAATCAAGAAAATACATCAAAACTATATTCTCTTTGATTTTTCCTAACAATTAAAAACTTTAGTTTTTGGATTGTGAACATTATATACGACTCCTTAATAAATTATGTTTGTGATACGGCACAAATCAATACATTATGAATCATCAACAGGTAGGTATTTTTCTTTTTAATTCTACATAGACTATAATATTTTATATTAATATTATTATAAATTAAATTATACATAACATAAAATAAAATTATTAAATATAAAATAAATAAAATAATCATTATATTCCATGAACAAATTACTAATTTCATATATAAATAAGATCCACTGTTGATATTGTAAGCATTAAATTCAACGGTTAACATGTATTATAAAATTCTAAGTCCAAAATATCTTACGGAAGAAGTTAAAAAATACACAACAACTAAGTAAAAAGATTAAACAAAAACAATCTGTCAAAAAATGAAATTAAACAAAAACCAGTGACCCACCATTTAACCGCTAAAAAAGCGCCACGTAAAAGATTTCGAAACCACATCCGTTCTCTTCAAAAGCCCACAGCAATTCTGCTATTCTCACTGCTTCACCACCACAATAAGTTCTCCGTGTTCTTCTTCTCTTGAGGTAAGTGCCTGCTCCATCTGCTTCTTTCTCTTCTTCTGCTTCTTAATTCAATTAACAAGTTTGAAAGATGCTTGAGCTAACTAGATACTTTTCTTCTCTCTGATGGAACTGGAATTGGCTTTGGAATTTAACCTAATTGTTGCTTTTCATTACGTCAATTATATATATGCATGTTGTATATAGTTTTATACTTGATTGAATATGCTAGTTTTTGTACTTGTATCATAGATAATCTTAAGATTGCTACTGTATGATTGAAATTCATTAGATATGCAAGTGTTTTCAAGTATGCAACAGAATAACAAGTGGGTCAACAATTTTAAATAAGAAGTTTGTGTATATTATTTTATTTTTATTTTTTTTTTTGGAATTCGTTTCTTTCTGCTTTCTAAATGTTTCTACTTGCAAATTGTATAAGCGGTAAGAGAAAAATGGCTGTTGCTGTAAACAACTCAGTGTTAGTTATTAGAGCTTAAGTATATTCTTTATACTCAATTCCGCTAGCCAATACTTAAAAACTTTTCGTATTTTAAAATTTTTGTGCACTCAAGTCAATCAGTGTTGTTTTATTCATGCTTCTCTCTTATTAAAGTGCTTATATATTTTTCTTCTATATCTACCAGATGGCTGCGTCATCAGCTTGCATTGTAATGAATAATGGTTTGTCAACCCATAATAATACCAAACAAAATTTTAGCAAAGTGGTCTATGGCAGGAATCATTTCCTTTCTTCTAGATTTCAATCGCTAGGTAAGACATCAAAAACACTTCTTGTAAGAGCAGCTTTGGACCGGAGCTCACATCATGGATTAAAGCAAGAAGGAAGAAGAGGTTTCCTAAAGAAGTTGCTTGGCAATGTGGGCATCGTTGCACCCTCTTTACTGGGAAGTGGGAAGGCATATGCTGATGATCAAGGGGTTTCTTCCTCCAGGATGTCTTATTCAAGGTTCTTGGAGTACTTGGACAAGGATCGAGTTAAAAAGGTTGATTTGTTTGAGAATGGAACTATTGCTATTGTAGAGGCCGTTTCTCCTGAATTAGGAAACCGGGTGCAAAGAGTTCGTGTACAACTGCCGGGACTCAGCCAAGAGCTTCTACAGAAGTTTAGAGAGAAAAACATTGATTTCGCAGCACATAATGCTCAAGAGGACTCAGGTTCCCTGCTATTCAACTTGATTGGAAATTTAGCTTTCCCTTTGATCTTAATTGGGGGTCTGTTCCTTCTCTCCCGACGTTCATCTGGAGGAATGGGTGGTCCTGGTGGGCCTGGTTTCCCCTTGGCCTTTGGTCAATCCAAGGCAAAGTTCCAAATGGAACCAAATACTGGTGTGACATTTGATGATGTTGCTGGAGTTGATGAAGCAAAGCAGGATTTCATGGAGGTGGTTGAGTTTCTAAAGAAGCCAGAGAGATTCACTGCAGTTGGGGCTCGCATTCCCAAAGGTGTTCTTCTGGTTGGTCCACCAGGAACTGGGAAGACTCTTCTAGCTAAGGCAATTGCTGGTGAAGCTGGCGTTCCATTTTTCTCCATATCAGGTTCTGAGTTTGTTGAGATGTTTGTTGGTGTTGGTGCCTCTAGAGTCCGTGATCTCTTCAAAAAGGCCAAAGAAAATGCACCTTGTATTGTATTTGTGGATGAAATTGATGCTGTTGGAAGGCAAAGAGGCACCGGCATTGGTGGGGGAAATGATGAAAGAGAACAGACACTTAACCAGCTATTGACAGAAATGGATGGTTTTGAGGGTAACACTGGTATCATTGTTATTGCAGCAACTAATAGAGCAGATATTCTGGACTCTGCCTTGTTGAGGCCAGGGCGGTTTGACAGACAGGTGAAAATATTACATCATAGTATTTTTTTTTTTTTTTTCTGATTTCTCTTTTATGGAAGAAATAGTCATCATAAAGCTTTGATGCAGGTGACTGTTGACGTTCCAGATATACGGGGAAGAACAGAAATATTGAAAGTTCATGCTGGCAATAAGAAATTTGATGCAGATGTTTCTCTTGATATAATAGCCATGAGAACACCTGGTTTTAGTGGAGCTGACCTTGCAAACCTCTTAAATGAGGCAGCTATATTGGCTGGTCGACGTGGAAAAACTGCAATTTCAAGTAAAGAAATTGATGATTCAATTGATAGAATTGTTGCTGGAATGGAAGGAACAGTAATGACAGATGGAAAGAGTAAAAGTCTTGTTGCCTATCATGAAGTTGGCCATGCTATTTGTGGGTAAGCAACATATTTCAACCACTGTAGATGTCTTTTAAAAGCTCCCCTCATAAGAGCTTTCTCCTCATTAGCTTCCTGTTTTAGAGTAGGTTTGGGCTTGTATGCTACTAAATATGCACAGGTGCAGTCTCTGCTTAGAAATTGTTATATTGTGTGAGTATTGATCCAGCTAGGAAATCAATGAGTTTTAGAAGTTGAACATGGAGGACTAAAATCAGGAAGATGATAAAATATTAATAAGAAAAAATAAAGAACTCGGAAATGATCTTAATTCTTAAGCAAATTTTACTGGCCAGAGCAATCAATTCTGGGAGAAAGTAAATGACTCCACTCAAAATCAATGAAGGATATGCAGCATCAAACAGTTAGAAACATAAATATGTTGCTGACCATTTTGAATCAGGATTAAGTTTTCTAAAATGTAATTATAGGTTTACTTTTTCTCCCTAGGGCCAAAATTTATGTCAGATTTGTGGTTTGGGGTAGATTGGTAAATCACTATTAATTGATACATGTCTAAGTTGTATAAATAAGAAAGAAAAAGTAAAGAATAGAGGAATCTGGATAGCCTAAATCTTTGTGGTAAAAGAAATTGAAAAAGAAAAGCCTAACAGTAGAGAATTTAAGCCGAGAACTTTGAAGCAATCGAAAGCAGAGAATCTAAGTGACATTTCTTTCCTGTGATTTTAATTTGTTTTTCAGAGGCTGAAAGTAAAATGGACTTAGTAAACTCTTTAAAATATTAAAGAAATTAGAACACAATTGAAAAAAATAAAATAAAATAACACTGATTACTTTGTTGTTGAAGTTTGCTTATGTTTTTCATTTTATCTGATTTCTTATGGGACTGCAAAATTGGTCGCCGAAATTTCTGAATATTTGTTTATTTGAATGTGTTAAATCTCTATTTTTTCCTCCAAAATTTGGGTAAGGGTGAAGAAAATCTCTGGATTTACTGTTTCATTTAATTGTTTGTTTGTTGTATCCAGATATGCTATTGAGATATCAGTATCTTTAAGAAATGAAATTACTAATTCTTTTTTATTTTCTTTTATCCAGAACTTTGACTCCAGGGCATGATGCAGTTCAAAAAGTCACCCTAATTCCACGTGGTCAGGCACGAGGTCTTACCTGGTTTATTCCTGCAGATGACCCAACATTGATCTCCAAGCAGCAACTTTTTGCAAGAATAGTTGGTGGACTTGGTGGCAGAGCTGCTGAAGAAGTTATCTTTGGTGAGCCTGAGGTGACCACAGGAGCAGCTGGTGATTTGCAGCAGATTACTGGTTTGGCAAAGCAGGTATAGAACATTGTTGATGTCTGCTTTTATTGAGGTTTCTGTTGAGTGAATCTTTTTTTTTCCTCTATTAATATTTGGAAACAAAAAATTATTTCTAAAAATCTCCAAAACCAGTGAACCAAACTGTTATAAGGCAAAGTTCAGCAAAAGCCACAAAATAAAAGGAAAGCAGCAAAGTGAGAAGCTTCTTGAAATCAGAAGAGATTTTAAAGAACTAGGTAAAGAAGGATATAATTCTTAGAGAAGCTAATGGTGATTGCAAGCTGAATATCACTTAGGATTAAACTAACAGCCTGAACAAGGATTCTAGGTGAGAAAGTGCAAAATATCAATTTAAATACTGGAGGCCGTAGCTTTTAAAATATTCTGATTTTAGAGGAGAGCTTGGTATCTCCACTATCTAGCTTTTTGTCCCAACTTTTCCTAGAGCTTCATTTTACACTTGCATAAACTATGGTTAAATTCTTGATCAAAAAAGAAGAAGAAAAAAAAAAAACTCTGGTTAAATTAATTATGGATGGGAAAACTATTGCTCTCGTCTTTCTGCATTTTTAGGTATTTATCAGATTGTTGTTTTGGCACTCGTTCGATTTGGAGTATGAAAATTATATCTCAAAGTGGCTGCTTTAATTTTTCCTGGCACGTACGAATTTCTTTTATCTGGCATCTTTTTTCTGAAAATGGACTTGGTTTGAATTAAGGATAATATTTATTAGTAGTGCTGGATATTCAGCCTGGTTTGAAATGATAGTTGCTGGGGTGTTTCGGATCCTGTCTATTTACCCCTGTGTGTAGCTCCAATTTTCTCTTTGTTGCATGTTTGGCTAAATGAATTTAATTGAAATAGAACATTATGACCTTATCTGTCACAGATGGTAACCACATTTGGAATGTCTGAAATCGGCCCTTGGTCGCTTATGGACTCATCGGCGCAAAGTGCTGATGTCATAATGAGAATGATGGCAAGGAATTCGATGTCAGAAAGGCTTGCGGAAGACATTGATTCTGCTATCAAGAGGTTATCAGATAGCGCATATGAGATTGCATTGAGCCACATTAGGAACAACCGCGAGGCGATTGACAAGATTGTGGAAGTTCTTCTTGAAAAAGAGACGATGACTGGGGATGAGTTCCGAGCAATTCTCTCAGAATTTGTCGAAATTCCTGCTGAAAATCGGGTGCCTCCTTCTGTATCCACTCCAGTGACAGTGTAATTATTATACATTGCATGTTTCACTTACACATCATACATCTTGAGTTAGTTGAATGTATAATTGTTAACTTTTGCCACGTGTAATTATTGATGTACTAATTTTTGTAATAAAATTGAAATTTATACTTCATAAAAATACGAAACAATTGTATTTATTGCTAAATTAGTTAAATCACCCGCCTGCTGCGGGTTTAATATTAAAATATAAATAAAGTCTTAATTTTATTACTATATTTTGTTAGTTTAATTGATGCATAAGTATGTTCTTAATGCATTTATAAATAAATTAGAGCTAAAAATATTATATGTGAATATGGTAATATTTTTAAAATACATTCTTTAAATTATTTTCAAAATCAATTATTTATTAAAATATACTTTTAATAATATTGTCCACAAAAAGATGAGGTTAATATTAATATCTTCATGGAACGTACAGCCTCCTCATATAATTAGGAAGCCTATAAGGAAAAAGAAAAAGAAAAATTAGTTTGCTGTTTATAAAAAAGAAAAAGAAAGCTAATTAAATTATTAATAATAAAGAGCATGAGCAAACTAGTTAATAATTTTGCTAAGTGATATTGCAAAGTGTTAATTATGTAGCTTGTGGTAACAGTTCTTGTTAGGTGAAAATGGGTTTGAGGAATAAAGAGGCAGTGAGGTGAGAATTACAGACAGCAAAGTATGGTTTTAAAATAGTTATACAAGTTTAAAAGGTTTTACAATAATTTAATCAGTGATAGACGGCCAGTGACGACTCAAGGCATACGCTATTAAAGCCTATGCCTAGGGCTCTAAGAAAATTGGAGACTCGAAAATTAGAAGTCTCAATTTTTAATATATATTATGTAGTTATTAATTTTATAGATTTCTGATTCTTTTAAAATTTAATTCTAATTTATAGAAACAATCTATTTGATAACTGTTAAAGTATTTTAAACTGAGAAAAGTAGACATCAACTGTATTATATAATTAAATTAAAACTGTTTAATGATGATAATTTAAAAAAAAAATAGATTTCTAAGATCGGATATACTTTCTAATGTAGTTTGCATTTATTTTCAAAATTAAAAATTATAAAAAATTATAGATAGAAAATAAAAAATATCAGTTAAAATATTAAATTTAATAAAAAAAATTATTTTTCCAAATGCATGAATAATTTGTAAAATAGAATTAACTAATTTCATTATAGTAGCTTTAACAAAAAAAATATTAAAATTAAAACTAATAAATTTTATTTACCTTCAATTATGTCAGAAAAAATAAATAATTTAGTTGTATTACTAATTGAAAAGGATTTATTTTCTAAATTCGAATATAAAAATTTAATCAATAATTTTACATTTGAAAAAAAGAAAAATAAGATATATTTATATTAGAAGAGCGACAAGTTAAATATTGTATAAAGTTACTATGAATGTTGAGCTGGCACTCTAGATGGCTAGATGGCGAGCATGCTTAGAGTCAAGAGAAGGCCGGAACAAAATTACAAATAGTCTTTTTAAACGGAACCATTTCACATGTTGCCAATATATTAATAAGATTTGTAGTGTAATTTACTGTTTGGCCAGCTTGTATACACCTACATGCGTCATTGGTTGGTTGTTGTACAAGGCATGTCATGAGTCATGAGAGAGGCAGATGAAATTACAAATTTAATTACATCAAACAGGCTCATTTTGTATGTACATGGTAAACATGTCACCGTTTCAGCCTTCTTTTTTTTTCTTAATTTCCTTTGCATCGCTAAAATGACATCGTTGTGGGTAAGAATGGAACAGCGTCGTTTTGCTTACAAAGAGTCTGGCGACGAGCTCCAAAATGCTAGGCACACGTGAAATGCACTGCTCAGTGCGCTGTTCACCGTTTTCCTCCTTTATTATACACTATTATTGATTTGAGGATTTATACTTGCTAAGAATCGAATTTATGCATTTCTTTTAACTAATTCTTACAAGTGTTTACGTGGAAGAATCTTTAGCAAAATGAAATTGAATATGCAAAAATCAAAATATTGCAAAAGAAACGGTCAAACATTTTGGTTTCTCCGGAACTCTTTTATATGGCCAAAAATAAGTTGAATATGCCGGCCATGCTTTAACGGCATATGCCCGTATGTTCAAACTCAAGAACTCCAAATTTATGTAGAAGCCAAGAATTTGACAAGAGTCTAGAGCATAGCCATGTTTAGAGAACGCATGCGGTCGGCTAATCGGTTTTAAATTTAGACTAGGGTCCCTTCCTCTTCCTTCTATGTGTGGACATGATTGTACTTGTTGAAGAGATGTGTGTTGCATAATTCATTTTAAGATTAGTGATTGCTAATTGCTAAACGATAAAACAAAAAAAAAATAAAAGTTAAGAATGATCTTAATGATTACTGAGCAATAATGTGACAGTAACTCGTAAGATGTTAAATAATTCATGCTCTATGTGGTAGTTCTAAGTTCTAACTGGATTTTGTTTTTCTTTTCTTATTGACGGTATATAATAAGAAGATGAAATGCCAAGTGAGACAAAATAAGAAAAAAAATAAAGCCAAAGAAAATAATAGGAAAGATAAGGGGGTCAAAAAGCAGCAATCTCCTGTTTAAATTAGGGCAAAATTGGAGGCAGATTTTGATACTACTATTAGTTCAAAGGGAATGTTTTAACATTTCTGTTGATTCATTAAATAACAGGTCAATCGTGAAGGTAATTTTGCAAATTTTGTTAAGTTACTGATTAAACTATACCTGCATTTTCTTTTCCATATAGGCACCGATGTCACATATCAACAATGTAAAGAAGATGGTGCCAGGTCTCATCTCCAGAGAAGAATATCTTTATTTCCGGCCATTTGATTCAAAGGTGTTGAGCTCTCCAATCCACTGCAAAATTCTCATTATCATCATCATCTTCATCATCAGTGGATGACTCTGCATTACTACTAGACATTTTCCCAGAAACCCCGGAATCTCTTCTGCGTTTTGCTGACCTAGCAGCTATCAAC
Organism: Ricinus communis; assembly: GCF_019578655.1. Taxonomy (NCBI): domain Eukaryota; kingdom Viridiplantae; phylum Streptophyta; class Magnoliopsida; order Malpighiales; family Euphorbiaceae; genus Ricinus; species Ricinus communis. Next base: position 15,281,287 of record NC_063260.1, read on the forward strand.
TCCATTTTCTTCTTTCTCAAAAATTCAACTTTTTCCCTATAGGTCCTAGTCAAACATAGAAACAGAACGGAAGGGGAAAATTTTTTAACAAACTGTTGAGATGAAAAAGTTGAGGAAATGTCATTGCTGTTTGACAAACTGAACTTACTTCTGCTCAACTGTTTCAGCCTCCTCTATCATTTCAGCTGCATCAATCTGCAGTTACAATGAAACGTATTACAAGAAAAGGTTTTAGCATAGGTAAATATGCTATGGCAAATTTTTACAGAAATTCTGAACTGACTGGTAACACTGACCTCCTCTTCTTCCAAACGATCATCCACTTCCTGCAAGTCCTCTTGGATCAACTTTTCAAATTCCTTGTACTCATCCCTAACCATTATTTAATATGCAGTCAAGGTTACTATTTGTCTTCCATGCAAATTTCAAAGAACTAGTTGGTGAAACATAAAACCCTGACAAGCAATAAATCAGAAGGAATAGAACATGAAGGTACATTGCATCAGCATTGCCTTATGACAAGTGTACTTTAATTTAAAAGGCATTCACATTAATGGTCTCATTCTAAACTTTCCAGGCGTAGCTTAAATGTACCTTCACTGAGCCTTCTAAAGCATTTTAAAAGGGAAAGTCAATCAAAACTTACAAAGTTATCCAGACTGAAACTTCCAATATAGCAGTGACCTCTAATAAGATTACTTATGATTTTTGCTATGAAGAGGAAGGACACACCCGGTGCACAAAGTGCTCCCCAGCTAGTCCAGGGACTGGGAGAGGGTGGGCTGATGCAGGACAAGAACACTATTATAAACTTGATTCTTAAATTGGAATTCTATTGTTATTAAGAATATTTAAAAATTATATTAGTTATGTCCTAATTAATAATTACTATTTGTTTAGGATTTTCCAGATGGTACTATTAGTTTATAACCCTATTAATTTAAAATTCTTAATCATAGTAATATAGAATTATATTCTGCTCAACTAATACCTAGGTTTTTAATGGTTTATTCAGTTTTTCATAGGAGTTTAATTAAATTATAGCAGTGTTGCTACTTTGAGTTGTGTGATGCAATCCTCCTATCCTAGGTGTGATGCCCAAGAAACCTTGGCGTGATGTCCAAGTACTTCTAAGTGTGACTCTTAGAAATTTTCTATCTTTTCTTTGTTTCTACATATTCAGATCTAAAATCCTGCAATTAAATTCATAACAGCTCCTGAATTCCTATACTTTCTGCAAATCAACGTAGAAACATTTATTCTAAAGCTGTCCCAGATCAGTTTGATATCCGAGCCCAATATCTTAGTGGTGTGATGTTTTGATTTTCATTAAATATGGGGATATACGATTTAGAATTTCCCGGTAATATTTTGTGAATGGATTGATTCTATTGAATTTTACTTTGACCGCTACAACTTCAAAGAAGAGCATAGGGAGAGGTTTGCATAGTGGTAATTGATAAGAGTTGCAAAACCATTTTATGATTGTATAGCATTGAGTATGACATGCAACTACAGAGATAACTGCAAATTAATTTGGCAAGAGATGATAATAAAGGTTCAAGACAAATTTTGTCAAAAACCACGTGAAAGTCAAATGATAGTAGCATGCCAACAACTAGCTATTTGAACTGATTTGAAGAGCTGAATTCCTTTAATCAAGAGCATGAAACAAATTTGTTTCAATTGAATGATGGATGAATTCAATTGTTTGATCAGTTGATTGCTAAAATGAAATAAATAAAAGCTAAGTTGAATATGGCACTTAAGATATTATACAGAAAGCTAACTCAAGAAGCCATTCCTAACAAATTCTTCCTCAAGAGTTGGCTGTAATGGCTGATCAAGAGTTTGAAAACAGCCGGAAGGTCAATAGTGCAGAACCATGTATAAGTTCAGAAATTGAGGAGGCAAAACACTAGGGATTAAAATGGGTAGGATATGGATGGGGTAGTGCTATACAGTACCTATACCCAAAAGGACGTATGTTTACCCATAAGTGTACTCATACCATTTGGATAACAAAATTGATAAACCCATCCCTATCATCATAAAGTTTCAGGTAACCTATTACCCAAATAGTTATCAAAATACAATAAGACTTTTATAAAATAATACTCTTGAGACTAAATAATATTATTTAAGAATTATTTTGTTTATCAATAAATGAATAATTTATTAATTTATTAATTTATTAATATTTACCAATTTAACAAGAGTTTTATGTTTTAATTATTTATATATGCATTTTTTTACCAAAATTCATGTATAAGTTATTAATAAGAAAACAAAAACAAAATATGGTCAAAAGTTAGTGTTCACATACATAGAATTCAAAAGCTTATCATATACATACAATTTAAAAATCTTATAATTTCCGAATCTTTTTCCTTAAAGGATTCTCATCTGAAAGGTGAAAGGATTGAGGGAGTATAAAAATAAGCATCCCTCTTCAAATCAAAAAGATATACAACAATGGGTTCAAACAAACTTATATACAATTCATTCTCTTATCAAACCAACAAACAAATTATTGAATATTAGAATGAATGAATTGAAAAAATAAAAGTTGTCTAGAAAAAATGTACCTTAATATTATGAAATTTATATATTACTTTTTATGTATTTGATTAATTATTAATTTATATTTTTGTTACTCTCTAAAGAATTTGAAAAATATTATTATATTATGCATTGTCGAGACTATTAATTTAGTACATTTGCCCAAGTCAGGATCAAAAGATTTGAGGTTATTAATTCATTGAACATTTGTACATAAAAAAACTTGAGTAAATTAAAATATCAAGTACATAATTAACGTATAATCTCATTTAACTAGGAAAATAAATATCATATTTAAAAAAGCCATATTAATGAAAATGAAAAAACTAGTAAAGCATCATAAGAGTAGTTGAATAATTAAATAGTTTTTTCTAATTCTCTAAATACAACATATTAGATAATCAAAATTAATAAATTTAGTTATAAAATCCCTAATATTGTGCATCTAACTCAAAGGAAAAATATTTCAAGTAGGGTACACGTATACTATTTTTACCTTACACCCAACACAATTTTTTCTTGTATCGGTTTACCCATTTCACTACCAGTCAATTCGGATATTACCCGCATGGAAACTTACGGATAGGGTACAAATTGTCATCCCTAAAAACAACAAGCTTTTGATGACAAAAGTATTAGTTTATAATTCTCTAGTTTAGGATTCCTAGCCCTAGAGATTTTGAATTAGATTTTGTTCTACAAATACCTAGGTTTGTAATGGTTGTTTATTTTCAGTTTTCCAGAGTTGAATTTAACAAAATTACAGTAGTGTTGCTATTTTGAGGCATGTGATGCAATTCTTCTACCCTAGATGTGATGCCAAAGAAATCCTTATGTTTGATGTCCAAGTACTTCTAATTGTAACTCCTAGAAATTTCTTATCTTCTCTTTGTTTTCTACATATTCAGATCTGGACATGTGCAATTAAATTCAGATTTTAGCTTCTAAATTGACATATTTCTGCAAATCAACTTAGAGAAGTTTACCCTCAAGCTATACTACATCATGGGCGCATAGCTGCATATGGATACAACCTTCCATTTTCATTTCTGCGAAGAGGCGGTTCCCATGTTATACTAAAAGAAGTATATGAGATAAAACTTACTTGACATCTGGCTTAACAAGCTTAATGCCACGAGCACGCAAGTCAGCTTCCTTGTCATCAAAGAAGCCTTCAGGAAGAGCTCCTTTTACTTGCTTCATGTATCTACTACCACCAGTAATATCCACTGTATGCACAAACTCCCTGGCGCGCCCAGTGTTTTTTGTCTCCATATCATTACCACTAGATCCATCCATCTCATCTTCCAAGAGACTCTCCACCTTTGTATAAGCAGAGTTTCCTGACTTTTTATGTGAATTCGAATTAACCGGCTTTGCTGTATCTGTAAGAACAAGATTTACTTTCGAATAAAAAGTCTGAGGACAAGCCTCGTCAAATACTTTATGTGAAGTAAGACATTTCATGTGATACATTATCACATTAGAAAGTATTGCAATTAGAGGTGTTTCCTTGTGCCCAAGTGCTATTAACTAAGACTTCAAGAAAATTTTGGCAATCATAAAAAGGAATAGGGATCAAAAAAATTGGTCATCATATCATAATATTAGCATCTCTGATGGTTCCTACACCTGTCATGTTCCTTGGATCAATTAAAGTGGTATTCAAGCTCTTAATTTTTGCAACTTTAGCTGTGGCAGACTCATGAAGGATCACCATTGACTAAATTTGAAATAGTCTTTTCTAGTGTAGTAGAAGGCAATCTATGCCTTATTCTCAATTTTGAACCTGTCTATTCTAACCAGTAAACAATTTCCTTTATGCATAACCATTGGATGAACTATATATTGTCAACCAAAAATTAGCATTCATAACAGCAGGAAACTCAAAATAGAAAAAAAAAAAAAAAAGAGGATTTCAAGTCACTTTCCCAATCAGAAAATGGTAAGCCACAGGTTATCTTCTCCGACAAAAGTGTGTAGATTAAAGTCTTGAGATGAACTATATAAATGCTCAAATAGTTGAAGGTTGAAAACATTTGAATAGAGGTCGATGTCAAGTCTAGTTAGGATGGACTATATTTTTAGTGGTTTTTTATTTGGTACAAATGCAAACTTAACTTAAATGATAAACTTTTTCATGTATTGATCCCAAGACTGTGGCTGGAAAAAGAGTAAGTGCTGGATATCAAACCTGGCTTAAAAGAACACTATAAAATGAGGGACAAAAGAGTTACAAGTACCTAGGCAATCCAAAAGCAACAGTATATAGGATAAAAGGCAATAATATCCAAGTAACAGAGTACAATGGCTGCTAAAATGAACCTATCTATAGGTGTCTGATAAATCTGACATCAATATGATAAAATAAGCAGATTAGTGAGGCAATAAGAGAACATGGATTTACCCTAACAAGTGTATGAATTCTTAATAAGAAATGATGAACTTCGTGACTGTGCAATGAAAAGACTAAAAGAAAAACTTGACCAAGAATTACCAATGCACAAACCAAGGAAAAATTAAACAACCCAGCATAAGGGCGAGTATGGTACTTCAACCAATAAAAGTTATTTTTAGACTTCCAATCCTTCAAAGGCCCTGTAAGCAAATCTTGAACATTTTCATTCTATAATTTAATCTACAGATGATATAATTCAAAATATATATATCTATATATTTAAAACGTTCTACTCACTGAACAAGTAACATTGACATCCCGCACAGCATGTGCTGGCTGATTGTTATGTCACTACTTGAGTATAATAATTCAAAGATCTTTCTGCTTTCCAATACTTGACCAGATTTAAAGTATCTAAAACCTCTTTAAGAACAAGCATATAATCTCCCCTAACTTATATTTACTCCAGGAACTTCAGAAGGATAACAAAGAGGTACATACCAATCTTTTGTCTCTTGGCCTCAGGGTCATCAAAAAAGTTTGGAGGAAGCACAGATGAGGATTGGTGCTTGGATGATTTGGATGAGGGTTCCGGCATTTTATCACCCAACTCCACATAATGTGCATGCTTAGGTAAAGTTGTCTCTGTCTTATGGGTGTCAAAAAAATCTGCAGGAAGCACAGAGGATGACTGAGGTTTGGTCAATCTTGTTGAGGGTTCAGATTTTGTATCATGCAACTCTGCATCATTTTCATACTTAGGTCTAGTATTCTCCTTATGGGCTTCAGGTTTTGTGCTGTTAACGCGCAAATGTCCAGCTGCATTTTTAATATTATTTATTGCCTGCCCCAGAATAATCCTCATGTCAGTAAACAAAAACCAAGAGAAAAGAAATTAAGACATAAACCTTTTAAGACAAAATAATATTGCGGCTAGGTTTTGTTTACTCAGAGGAACAATAAACATTTCAATACATATAACTGGAAAATTAAAAAATGAAACGGTTCAGTTTTGTTTTACTCCTTTCATATTATGTCCTACATATCTTCAACCTCTAAATCACATCTCTCTCTTATTTCTTCTGTAATAAAATCCAGTTTTTTTTTATGTATTAAATAAAATGATAAAATTCTACAGAGAAGAAATTGCATTTTCCCAACATAAAGACATGGCGAACAAGAAAGAGATACTCAAAAACCACAGTTCAAAATATTCAATGATACATAAATAGAAGCACCTTTGAAGTCGCACGAATCTAAAGAACATTGACCAATGTGTTATTATATTGTGTGTTGGCAAACAAACATGTGGATTTTGATGGGTAGTTTTGCATAGATATTTCAGCTCTTAAAAAAAAAAGTTATACACATACGAAACAAATAAGAGTGAATGACCTCATGATGTTTACGAGAAGCTTGGTGTGCGGCCCACAAGGATTCAGATTTCAAAACAACATTACAAATCCTACATACAGGTTGATCTGATTCATTGTACCTGATGAAATTAAACTCAAGTTTGAGTCATTTAATACAAGAAGAATAAGCAACTAAGAAAAAACTTTTTCATATAGAACTCATAGTCTAAAAGTAATTGGGGATTACCTAACAAGAGGGGAATCGATTCGTTTGTCTTTCTTCTGGGCGTTTAGCTTAGCACGAAATAATGCCTTTTTCTTGGCTGCAGCATCCATTTATTGATACCCCAAACGGCGATTGCTTGCTTTCTGAGTCGGTGTCTGTTGTTGGCTTGTCGATTGAGCGAGAGCTATAATAATAAATTTAGTTCCTTTGTTTTCCTATTCACAAATCAGAACTACTGGCGAAATTGCTGGTGGTCATGAAAACGAAGGGAAAAAATTGATTGATAGTGAGAAAGAGAGGATAAGTTTTGAGGAAACAGGTCTTTCTTTTTTTTTCCTTTTTGTTTCAAACTATTCTAGCAAACTGATCTTTTGAAATTTTTAAATTAAAATTCTATCAAATGAATAAAGATTTATTATGTTTATGAGCTGATGTAGAAAAAGTGTTTTTATCTCATTTTTGTTCAACAAAAAGACTATATAATGAATTGGGTTTTATGTACTTTAATTAAATATTAAATTTATTTCAATTTAAACTGGATTTTATATTTTTCATAAAGCATATTAAATCCTAAAACATATTATAATTTATATAAAAATAACTTACTATCAACCTTTGAAGTATATTAAAATATACTTAAACCCCTTCTTTTTAGAAAAGTACATAAAGTTTGTCAACCTTATCAAGTTGAAAATATTTCTACTACTGTATTAAAGATTTTAAATTATTTATTTTTAATTTATGTTCATGAGATCTAATAAATGTATTTTTAATTAATTATAAACTGTGAAAATTTTAGTTTAGTTAAAAATCATATCCATAAAATTTATTAATTATAAAATAAAAAGTATATGTCATATAATATAAAATAAATTAAACAAAGTACCAATTTTTTGTTTTTAGTTTATTTAATATTTTATTTTATTCAAAAATTACATTAATATATGTTGAAACTTAAGGGTATCAACATATCTTATTATTGATGATTTGCAACAATAGGGTATCAAAAAACTCTTATTTGATGATTTACAAATAATTTATTGTTTAATTAATTATTGTTAAGAGTTTTTGTATTTCAAAAAATCAAAAGATCATTGTGCGCAAAGAAAAAAGCACAAACAAGGCATCTTCCAGCCATGACACTACTAATGCTCTCGCAACAGCAGCCCTTCTCAAATTATTAAGAAAACAAAAGTTCTCACATCTTGAACATGCCACTCCGACCAAAAGGTACTCGCAACTGCGACCAGTAAGTTATCTCGCGACAGATTATGACCTTGAAGTTAGGACTCTTGAGTGTTCATTGTCGTTTGCTTAGTACCCCCGTGATATGAGAATGTCACTCTCGCACCAAACTTTATGGCTCCCATAACAATTCAAGATGAGGAATTCGTTAAGATGCAAAAGCCCTCTTGCAGTTTGGGCGTGCCACTGTGACAGATGACAAACGCGTCCATGATAGCAAGTCTCGAACTCCGCGAGTCATTCGGCAAATATAAATCAATTTTGAATGTATCGACCCCGCTACACTGCATTTGTTACGGTATTTGAAGAAGCATTAAATGAAGCACCTAGGACCATTTTTCACAGGGATATTGGAGAGTATTGGACAACATTATTTCACCGCTCACTTCAATAGCTAAATAGCAAAAAGATAAGTAGAAAAAAATTGTGTTATGTATGAATTGTGTACTTGTTTGTCTTTTGGTTATACCCTAATTTAGGGCTTTGAGCTTTTTCTAGTCCTACTCGAAATGAGACGATTTATACGAGGAACTCCTAATCCTATATAAATTTATCTTGTTCAATATGTCATATTTCTAGAATATTCATGTATCTTATTAAGATATTCTGCTTGAATTTAAGTAACATAAGTTTTTAATAAAACTTACTGTGCTCGGTTTATTTATGATTATTATTATTATTCTCCCCTTCTTGTGTAAAAGTCTTTATGCTTAGTTATGTTGTAACTATTTTACTCTAGTCTAAATTATTTTCATGAGACACAAGCCCTTGAAGGCAACTAGAGACTAATAACTTGTGTGATTGATGATATGTGTTCTGATTTATTCGAACATTTTTTTCTCATCTCAACTTATTTTCTTTCCTTGCTATTTTACCTATTCTTCCACAAATTAAGGGTAATTTATATATATATTAATTTTTGAGACTTAAAATTTTTTTGATGTGTGCTTAATTTTTAATACATAGAATTATTGTCTTGACATGTGTACTTATTTTTGACACATAGGATTCAAGTTTATGTGTAATTTTATAATTTTTTTTATTAATTTACTGATCAATAAATTATATTTCTAATTAAATATTCATTCTAATCCTAAAAGATAACATATTAATAATAAATTAATTTCCTGATTAGATAATGATTATTTTTAAAAAATAGTATATTAATTATACTTTTATATTACATTAACTAATAAATTAGTTTTTTTAATACTCAATAATGAGTCTAATTATAGAAAATAAAGTTTTAAAATATTATATTCATTAATAAATTAATTTTTGATTATATAATATTTTCTAATTCTAAAAAATAATAATATCAATTATATTGATAGTATTAATTTATTTAGTATTAGAATTAATAAATAAATATCTTAAAAATAATTTTTATATTATTGCACCAATAAAAAATTCTAAAAAATTTTAGGACATTTAAAATTAGTTAGTTTGCTATTACTTTTTTAAATACTATAAATCAATATTAAATATTAAAAATTTATTAAATTATATCTATAAACTTAATTTTATAATCAAAATAATAATAACGATCGTGTAAGGCACGAGTAAACGACTAGTTAATATAAGATATAGGTTAAATAAATAATTAAATATATTACTAGGAGATCCTATAGTTCTGCCTCTCACCATTGGCAAGTTTCTTTTTATAGTCATAATATATATAAAAGCACAAAAGGAGAGGGAGACAAGCAAATCTACCGACGGTACCTTATGATTAGTATTGTTAAGATTGGTTGATTTGGTCTTTAACTAATTATTAGCCTAAGTCTTTTCATGACTATAGACACCCTTGATTTTAACCTTGACAATTAGATTGAGTGGTTCTAATGTTAGTTTTTCAGGTGTCTTTTTTGAAGGAATCAATTTCATCTTAGTTAGATCAAGATCCAACTCCTAAATTGTGACCGTAACATTCATATTCATATGATCGTTGAAGGTGAAGGAAAGATAACAACTGCGAGCCAAGGAATCACGCTCTCAAGAAAGTGAAAAATAAAGGTAATAGAGATAGCAGTTAGCTTCATAACCGTGACCAAGTTCACTATTTCGAATCATCTATTTTAGGTAGACTACAATGGCGCTAAAGCTCTCGAGATCGCGAACTCATACACGTTAGGAAGACCGCTAACAGTTATCTCTGATATCACAAATTGCAGTGTGCTACGTGGATTATAGTTGTTGCTACTTTAAGTATCGAAACCGCGACTGTACTCTAAAAGTGCATTTAATTCACTATCTATAGCCTTAAGCAGTTTTTTGGCCTATAATCATAATGTAATATCTCTGTTGCTTTAAGGGCAATAAATTTTTCTTTTTAAGGAATATTTATGGTTGATCAACAACTTTCATTATGCTATATTAATTGCATATTTCTTTTACACTTTCTTTAATATTTTTATATATGTCTAACCTTGAAAAAGGTTGTTAAAGAGCTTTGAATGCTCTTATTAAGGTTTAAGTGTTAGCCTAAACACTTAGGTTGGCCTTGAGAAGAGTTATTTTCGAGAAAAGGTCCATTCCCTCAATATCATAATCAAGTTAACCAGGTTGGATCATGAGTGAATAAAAATTTGAAAATATCAATAGCAGTTACTTATCGTAAGTAAAACTCTTGCGAGAATTGTGTGTTAGCTATAAAACACAAGTTGTAAAGTTTGGTGTGAGTCAAAATACTAAGTTGAGGGTGAGCTTGGAAAAACTCCATTTTAAGTGTATATTGAGGTAGTGGAATGCCCAATTGAAAATTGAAGAGTGGATATAAAATTGATTAATACCTGAAGCAATATAAACCTTGTGTTTATCTTCTCTAACCCTTTTACTTATCAAATTTTAATATGTCACTATTCTTCCATTCACCAATTCAACATCTCATTTTTTGTTCATATGGTAAAATAATAATTAAATATAATTTAATATGAAAGATAATAAATAGTAATAGTATAAGGATCTAATTTATATAAAGATAAGTCTTTAAAATATTATAGATAAAAAATTACAATAAGTAAAATTCTAATAGAGTTAGAATTTTAAATCAACAATGATTCTAATCTTAAGAAATAATAATTATATTAACTAATAAATTAATTTTTTAACTAATTATACAATAGTTTTTAATTCTAAGAAATATTATATAGAGAATAACGAATCCATCTATTAATAAGAAAAGTTACTAATATCTCCCTAAGATTTGCCATAATTTACAACTCCAATCCTACATTTCTAAAAGTGAAATTTGATTTCGTTAACTATTGGCCTCCTCCGTTTATAACCGTTAATTGAAATGTTAGTGCTCGAGAAAATAACTTATTTAGTCCTATATAACATGAATTAACTGTCCAACTCCAAATATTTTTATGTCTCTTTTCCTCTCTCTTTCTCTCTCTCCCTATCAATTAAGGGTTTTAAATCCATAAAAATTTATGATTTTTTTATTTAATCTCTTTTTTCTTTCTTTTTTAGTTACAACCATTCATCGTGATAGCAAGATCATTCTCATTGTTTTTTTCCTTCACTTGTTTCTCCTCTCGATGGCGCGCTCCATTGTTGTTGTTGTTACCACCATCAACCACATTGCATTTGTTAGTTTGAGGTAATCTATTTATGGTGGAGGCATTGTTGTTCTCTACAATAAGGATCTATCCCATTTTATGGCGGAGATGGGTAGCAGTGGTGGATGGAAGTGGTAGTGGTGAAATAGACAGTAATGGAGACACTGTTTAAATCTCTTTGATTTTAGTGGTAATGACAATAGTATGTAGCAGCGGCAAATAGGCGGATTTAGTGATGATGACTAATGGATTTGATGGTAATGGCGGTGGTGGGTGGGTTTGGTGCCTAGTATAGATGGTTCTGATTTAGCAGCGATGAGTGAATTTGGGTTTGACAGAGACCAATGGTGGATTTAGATTTGGGTTTGATTTGAAGAAGTATTATAAAGACAATAATAAATTCAACTATTAATATTAGGTTTAATTCTAGAAGTTAGAACATTTTTGAGATTTTAGTCATTAACTATAATTAAGTTTAATTGTAGAGGTCTAGAAAATATATAATAAAACATAGATATGTATGTATTACATATGTATATTTATCCTATGTATGATACATATTTGGATTAATTATAGTTTAATTTAATATTCTTATAAAAAACTATTATCATTTTATCTTTATATTAATATTAACTATTTAAGATTTTAATAGAAATTAAAAAAGAAAAACATTAGCAAATATTAATTGTTATTTTAATATAATATAAGTATTAATTTTATGTTTTTACTTAAATTTAAAAATTTGATTAAAATATTAAATATAATTAACTATATTAAAATTAAAATTAAATATAAATTATAATCAGATTCAAACTGTAAGTACGTCAATTTATAGTATAAAAAATTATATTAAAACTTAATAAATATTTTATTTTTAGATATTTTATTTTAATATTAATTTATTTTTAAAAAAATACTTATGATGATAAATTTTAAATAGATAAATTTTATTTTTAAATAATAATTTATCAAATAGTTAATATTTATGTGTGTATAATATATGAGTGAAAAAAAACTAACTTATTAAAAGTGAGCCAAGTTGCTGCGATAATGCATAACTAATTCAAGCAAAAAGGAAGTCTATCTAATGACTGCAGAATATAATAAAAAATAGTGCCGCAATTGGATACAAAAGCCTAGGAAAAAGAATCATGCTAACAAAAAAATAAATTATCAAATAAAAGAAAGAAGTAATTTAACTAATATCTTTATTAATAAAAATTGAAAAATATTTGTTTAACATAAATCAATTCATTATCCACCGCGTCCACCGTCCACCAAAGAAAGGGAGAAATGGGCTTTGGGGCGAATGAAAGTTGAAGATTTAGAAAAAGAAAAGATCCTTTCATAAAAAAATAAAAAAAATAGAAAAAGAAAAGAAAAGGAAAAAGAAAAGAAGGTGACACGACACACCCTAATAGTTGATCATTTCTCTGTCTGCATTTTACATACGCCATTCAAATTTTAGGTGGCGCACCTAAGTGTTGACCAACTCTTCACTTACAGGTTACAGCAATATCACAATTAACAATTAATATTAGGAAAACAACCCGATGTGCTATTGTATTGTATGCTCTAATAATGCCACATCTGAAACACATTACTCTATAATAATAATAATAGTTATGGAACCACCTGAATCTAATGGGTAATATTTAGGTTAAGGCTTCATGAAACATCATAGCCACAAGAATATATAGAGGAACAACTATTAAGAACAACTATTAAGATGGATAAAATTCTTATTTAGATTTAATATATGTTTTATTTATATATTAAAAATTGATAGATAATTAATATATATTTATTAATTTTAAATAATAAAATATAAATTAATCATTCAATGCTAAAAATAAAAATATTTATAATATATAATACATAATACATGAAAAATCACATACTAATGAGGTCATTGACAGAACGATGGATATAGATTATATAACAATAAGAGCATTATCAATTGAACTGTACTTCAAAAGATAACAGTTAAAATTGCATAAAACTGTATTGATTACACTTTGCAAGGCAGATTACAGTCATATTTATGATAATAGCTGAGTGTATTTTAGAAAGAGAGGGGGAAAAAAATTAATAATGAATCTAAGATTTTGTATGGTACCTGTACTTTGAAAGGAAAACCAAAAATTGCCCTCTAGAAAGACCAAGTGTACAGGTTCTGCACTAGAATTTGGATCCTACTGAGTACTGTTATACATCTGCACACTTCATTGGTGCATATCCCAGCCTAGACTTCTTTGTGTCATACAAGATATGGAAATTCTGCTGCTGATAGTTGCCAATTATTGAAAGAGCAGATCGGGGAGTCCCTAGAATGGCCAAGCAAACAATTTCCTCAGGTTCAAGCTTTATGAAGTAGTTCTCTACAGGGAAATTCCACACTGCTCCATCTTCGAAAAGGATTCCGAACTCGGGCAGCTCCATTTTCTCAACCCCAGAGACATTATAACAAGGATCCAGAATTGGGAAATCTTTTATTACTGGATAGCCTTTCACCTTCTTAACAAATGCATCCTTTATAATCTCATAAGATGGTTCTGCAAAATAACTGAGGGTTGTACCAGAATCCACAATGGTACCACCAGCACCTTCAGGGGATAAATGCCAAGTCTCCTCAGGTATTTTTAGCACCTCTCCTCCAACCATGATTGATTTTATTTGAACATAATAAAATGTATCAACTGGGTTTTCCTTTCCAGCAACCAATGAAGTAAAATTCACCTCAGGATGATTCAAAAGGTCCTTATCCTCCCCAAAAATCAATTTGCTGCTAACATTAGTATCACTATTTCTATCAACAAGACAATAGGAAAAGGAGTGACCATACAGAGACTGAAGCTGTGAGGAAAAGGAAAGAGGCCCTCTTCCAAGTCCTAACAACCCTGCTGCCCCATGGAAAAGGCCTCTGTTCCAATGACCACAACCGAACATTACATTCTCCACTCGCTTAAATTCTGATTTCCCAGCAGGTGAGGTGAGATTAACTGTAAAGGTTTCTAATGCAAAATCACCGGTGGTATTAGAACTATCACCATACCAATAAAAATAAGGACATGTCTGATTCTCAGCCTTGCAGGGCTGGGGAGGATCAGGGGATGAGACCAAATGACACCTAGGATCATGGCAACCAATATTCTTAAAAGAACTTGATTCCTTAGGATCATAATAAGGTCCATTTTGCACAAAGCAATCATAACAAGGAACACATTGAATCCAATTCAAATCACTACCAGTATCAAGAATCAAAGAGAAGTGTCTAGGAGGTGTACCAATAAAAACATCCATGAAATACTCTCCTGAGCCAAGGCTTACGCCCGACTCCAGAGTAGCCATGAGCTGCCCAGAAAGCCCATTAGCTGGATAAGACTCTGGTGATGCTGCAGGAGCAACTACAGGTTGCTTTGGCTCCTCCTTATTTAATCTTGAAAGGGCATTTTGATTCTTCTTCTCTAAAATCCTCTTGTGTAGAGTCTGAATTCTGGTCAAATCACGCGTTGTGGAAGCAACGAAAGATTCTTTATGCGTAGAATCTCGATTTATCCATCTGTGCTTTAAGTGAAGTTTCAGTGTTTGCTTAGACTCTTGATCATCATCATCAAGATCCCAATCTTCTTCCTCTTCTTGTGAAGCTATTGATTGTGAGTGTTGATCTTTCTTTGCTTTTGAGAGGCTGCAATCTGTTGTTTTTACAGTTGATGAAGAAGAAACTGCATTGAAGCTCATGTGCCCAGGTAACTCAATACCAGCAAGAGTCGAGAAATTGGAATTTACATTCTTCTTGTGGTGATTTATTCCAGCAGTTGCCTCAAAAGCACCAGAAAAGATTAAAACAAGAACCAAAATGGGAGAAAACTCGGACAACATAGCAACCAACTACTTCTTGTTCTTGCTGTTGTTTGGTCAAAGAGAAACTCCTACATGAAGAAAAGAAACCAAACTTCACAGGAAAAAGAAAACGAACCAAGAGGGGAAAAATAAAAAAAAAAACCCAGAAATGGAAAATAATTGAAATGAAATGGGTTTCTGGCAAAAGATGAAAAGACAGGAAAATTAATTAATGGGTTTGTGTTAAAGAGATGTAAAGCTAGATGTATTTAAGACGCGAAGAAATGAAGGAAAAGGAATGAAGAAGAGAGAAGACTGGTCTGGGAAAGTCCTTACGGGTGGTGTGGTTTTGTGTGTCGTTAGAAAACTTAGAAATTAGAATCAAAATCAAATATTTAGACTTTGAATTGAATACAAGAGTTTCAAAAAAAGCACTGTGGATACGCGGTTTCACATGACATGAACCAAGAAACAAATTTAACCCAAAATATAAATCTACATTACAGAAAGTAAAATGCAATTAATGGGTGGGATTTTTCTAATATAAAGAAATTAAAGGAAAGATAATGATTTTTTTTTTTTGTTTGGTTGGTGACTTTTACCTGGTCTTGATTTGCCTTATTCATCACTGCACACATCTTCTTGTTCCACCAATTCTAAACCAAAATAAATAAATGAATGGTAAAACAGTATGGTCCTAAGTTGTGAGTATTGACCTTGTATATTATATATTCTTAGTTTTGAAATCAAAACCAATATCTTTGACCATCAGAAATGCATCAAAAGAGGAAGAGAAAGAAAAAAGCAAACTGCTTACTGTTATCTAACATAATTATTATTATTCTTATTGGGATTTACTACTAAACAAATTGAGATACTTGTGGCTGCTTACGATTTCAGTAATTTGTCTAAGTTCTTATCATTTAATCAAGGCAAAAGGTACAAAAAAAAGACAGAAATTTAATTGGATTTTTTTAATAAATTTAACGATATTTTTATAGCTTTTACCTTTAATCAAAAATTAAATCTTTTTTTTAATTATAATAGCGAATTAAAATTATTCATAATACATCCATAAATATTATCAGGTTGTAGATATATATTTCAAATTAAATAAATTTTAAATTGCACACATTAATTTTTTTTTCATGTTAAAATATAATTGTATTTATATACAAATGCCTATATTTCTTAACTTTTGAGTCAAATATGAGAAACTGCTATATTATAATAATAATTATTATTATTATTATATCGCTTTAGAAGGATTTCGGACTTCTTTTGAGAATATAATAGATAATTGGATGTTGAAAACTCTTTTCATACGATTCTTTGAAAGTAAGTATAAAAAATAATAATTCTCATGCACCACCCATAAAAAGTAGCAATATTTGTGACAAGGTTCAGTTTAAAGTTTTCTTTATAAAATCTTTGAACTACTTTAATTTAAAATTTTGTTTTTTTCACTGAAATTACCCAATTTAAAAAAAGAGTGAAACTCATTTTCTATAAAAAATGAATTATTAAGAAAACTAATAATTTTGGCTAATATTATAATAAATAAGATATTATTATATATCTTTAATTATTAAGTTAAACAAAAAAAATTAAAATTGTCCTTTTATGGCTTAAATATAAAAAAGATTTGCAATCTTGACTTTTTTCTAAATTTAACAAATTCTATTTGCTTTATCTATTTTAATTATATAATAATATTTATATCAAATCTAATTTTTGATTATAATATTATAATTTAATATCATAAGATACTGAGTTGACATTTTTGACAAATAACAAATTAAAAATTGATAACAATTTGACTAAACTATTTAAAAATAGACGATTCTATATCATTCTCAACCTACCATACTTCTATATCCTATATAGCCTTATCTTCTTCATTCAATTTAGACTAAACGTAATCTTTTAGTTTGTTATTTTTCTCCAATATTAACTCAATATTTAGGCTACATTTGAAAAAATATAGGATTTTTTAAATAATTAATCATTTCTTTGATTATGTATTTAATTTCTTAGAACTATAAAGTAGTTTTTTTAAAATTAATAAATTGATTTTACATTTTAAAAATATGTTATTTTTCTATTTTTAAAGAAAGATTGGTTCTCATTTCCTCATGAAAGAGCTAACTTGAAGAAAAACATTCAAAATTTTGACTCAAACAAGTAAAAAGAAAAAATCAGATTTACCATAAAGTGAGCCAAATCAAACGTTATTCCCAAATTTTGTTCAAATTCACAAACTAATGACAACTTTTAATGTACAAATTGCACGGTGGTTGGTTGGTAAATTTAAAAATTAAATGCTTAAAAAATAATCACTGAATTTTGAGTGATTAATACCAAGATATTAAATATTAAAACTAATTAATCTCTTTGATAACCTGTATTTTTTAAAATTTTTAATTGGGCATATTTGACTCAGTGCTATTGATTTTTTTAAGATTCTAGTCATTAAATACAATCTTAAAATAATAAAAAATTATAAACAACAATATATAGAAAAGGTAATCATAATATGAAGATAATATTTTTAATAAAATTAGAAAATATTATTAAATTCTAAATGAGTGTTAGGAAAACTAATAAAATGAACTTTTATTTATATAAGAGAATTAAATTGAAGAGGTCAATTTTAACTTAGTGATTTATCACTATAAACTCTAACAATTCAGAATATCTATTATAAAATTTAAGAGTTCAAACAATCATGAGTAACTATAAAATCTTAAGAGTTTAGGATTTTTAATTTATCTATATAAAACAGAAAATTTAAAAATTTAATGAGAGTGTTCAGTAAAAATTTTATATTAAATGTTTTTAATTATCAAACCAACTTAAAATAAATAAATGTAAAAAACTTTAATTTTAAATAATAAATTGGGTTGTGAAACACCCTACATATAAGATACACAAGTTTAAGTAATTTATTGCTATGAATTGCCTTAATTTATATTTGGGAAGAAAAGAGCATATTTATATTTCTTAATTGAAATCCTAACATGAAACTAGGTTCAATAAAAAAGGGGTGAGAAACAGTGGCCTAGTTAGTATTTAGGTGAAATGTATATTTATGCTCTCTAATTTTTTATTATTTAGTCAGTTTAATACTTTAATTTTAATTTAATTTAATAAGAATTTAAATTTATTTTTTATAATATTTTAATATTTTTTGACATTTATTTTTATTCAATACATTCACATGTATTATACAAAAGTATTTAAATATTTTAAAAAAATAAAATTCAAGTGCATATTATATTAAATTGAAAATTAAAGATGTTTGAATATTAAAAAAGTAAATTTCAAGTATTTGTTATTGCACCCTCAACATTCGCGATCGAGATGCTTATCAAACTAGCCGTTCTAACATAATTTTGAACTTCATAGTTGCACCTTATAAATCGCAGTCACGAAGAGGTCGATTTCTACAAAAATATTACTGTTAATTGACTAATTTACGAGGAGTTACACCTCTTAAAGGCAATTTTCTAATTTCTTAACATATTTTTGGTTTTAAATACCCCCTTTTCATCACCATATATGCATTTTACCCATATTCATCTTTCTTCCTTTCATTTTTGAGTTTTTTTCTCTTTAAAAGTACATCAAAACAACTTTCTTCGTCTCTACATCTTTTCACATCATTATATTTGTCACGACCCGATCTGTGGACCCGTGACCGGCACTAGGGAATGGGTAGGCATAAGGCCACCGAATCCTGTAGTAAGCCTCACACTCACTAACTTAAGTAAATTTTATCTAATATTACTGATGTCACAATTTATCTTAACTATTATATCTCATATTTAATTCAGTCTGTCAGAAGCATTAGACAAGACCTGGAACTATAATAATTTACAACTAATAAGTCTATTATTTCTACTGCGGAGAATCTAAGATTTTACAAGTCAACATACCAAATAAATTACATCACCCGATGATGAAGGAGTCGGGTTGCTAGATAAGAGCTGCGGGAAGACTAACAATCACAGATCTGAAAAACAGTAAAATTGATACTATCAGTCTCGAGAGTGAGTTAAAATCATATATCTAAAAATAATTACAAACACTTCAATAACATATTTATTTAATTTAAAATAAATGTTAAGTCATGTAAAAATAAACGTGTCATGCCATGCTTAAATAAATTAATAAAATAATTTTCATCTACTACGGGACGGAGTACCTCAGCAGAACCCTAATCCCAACACTAAACATCTCGATTCTCTCTCATTCTAACATAACTGGCGCCTAGAGAGCGAGGCTTGACTAGGGTCCTTAAATCTAGTTTAGACACTTAATTATCACTAACACTCTTAGCTTTTCAGCTCTCTTACTCTAATAAGACTGGCGCCCAGAGAGCGAAGCTCGACCAGGGTCCTTAACTCAATTTGGCCAGTTAGGTTTCCAAATAAGTCGGCGCCCAGAGAGCAATGCTCGACCAGGGACCTTTACTCAGGCACACTCACTCTACTCAGCCTAAAGAGCAATGCTCGACCAGCGCAATTTCTAATTTACCTTTTTAAAATTTATAAACTTTTACCCCTTTATTTTTTGTCTCTGATTCATGTTCTACAACCGTCTCATCCCGAGTCAACACGAAACAATAAAATCGTAATGCAGAAAATGAAATTTATATAAATAGCGATCAAAATAACTGATTAAAGTATTAAATCATGTAATCAAAATTATTAGTAAAATCTCAACATGACACATGTAAATAGACATATGACTTTAACTCACAGCTTTGACGACCTCCTAGCTTTGCTCTGATGCCTCGGGTGGAGCGAGCCGAATTGACAGATTATCTAATCACAGAAAACAATTTATCAATAACGTTGAAACATTTGATAATTAACCTTAAGTCTAGATTTCTAAGACTGACTGTCTAAAAAATCTCGACTCGGGTAAATTCTATTGAAAATTCGGCAGAACCTCCCCTAAAATACGAACATTTACTCCCATAAAATGGGTCCACGACCTGCCAGAAAACACTTCAAATATTTAACAATTTATTTTAACGGGATTCGGGTCCCCAAGACTTCACTATTTTTCCCGACTTCGACACACATCACAAAACACGACCTAAGGCAGGCAGTCCGACAAACAATTATTTTAACACACAATATCTTTAATGCTCAACACAATTCAATAAACATATAAATTTACCAAAGAATTCTAAAATCAACAGGCCAAAGAAATTACTGAGATGCTTGATCGCTCGGTCGACTCGCCTCCGTGCAGTCCAATCGACGATCCGGCCTAACGGACTCAAAAGCGGCCAGCGTGCGATCTCCGCTTTCGATCTTCCGATCCGACCCCCGATCATTAAGATGGATTTACGGACGATCTCGGCCATCGATTTTCAAACGGAGTCCGATCGCCACGAAACCGGTGCCATTGGAAGCTTGAGCTGAGGAGAGTCCGGATATGCCTTTTGATCGGCCAAAGCTCGCCAGATCTTACAATTCCGGCAGCTTCGAGGGGTGGCGATGGTCGGAAAAAAAAGCCTCGGAGCTGCTAATCATTTTGAGCCTAAGAACGATGCTAATGGTGGCCAAAAACCCCGTGATCGACGGTAAGAAAAATTAGGTCGTAACAAGCCATTTCCACCCCTTCCACCGCGCAATACCAGAAGTGCCATCGAGCTCGCCGACCAGACCACGATCACCCATTCGCTTTCCTAACATGACACTTGCCTCACTTTCCACTCACACCCACACGCTATCCCTCTCTCTCTCTCTTCTTCCTTTTCTTCTTCTTCTTTCTTTTCTTTCTTTTCTTTTCTTCTTTATATCGATAGTTGGTCCCCGAATTTTCTTCCTTACCATTTAGCCCCTCAACTTTTTTTAATTATAACAAATTTGTCCTGCAAAATTTTCAATTAACCGTTAAACTTTTCTTTAGCTTTTCAATTAAGCCCCAAACAATTTAATTTAAGCCAAATCAGAATTATTAAAAATATACAATTACATATTCATCCTTACTTTTAAATATAAAATTACCAAAAAGCCCTTGCCGACATATTTAATTACAAAAATACCAAACATACAAATTTTCATTAAAACCCCATATTAATAAAATTATACTTTTAATCCTGATTCTAAATTATATTTTCAATTTTAATCCTAACACATAATTAATTTAATTAATTAATTTGCTAAATATTTTCCAACTAAAATTTAATATCATTAGCTAATTAAAATGTCATTTTTCCCAATAATTCTTTTATAAAATATCTTTTACAAATTCTTCCATAACTCTCAAATATATAATTTAATTTATATATATTCATTTGGGGAGAAAATTTGAATAACCAAAATATAATTTATTTTTTAAAGAATTTACTTAATTAATTTCTTAAAAATCAAACTAATTGGATATAGAAAATAACTCCTTTATTTGTCTAGCATTAAAATTTCCATTTAAATCATTCCAATTTAAACCAAATAAAAATAAAGTAAAATTATTTTAAATAAAAGCTTATTTATTAATTATTATTAACATTATCATTATTAAAGGAAAATTACGGGTATTACAATATTAATGGCTCCTAAGAAGACCACAACTCAAGCAAATAAGGGCAAGGGTAAGACCTTAGATCAAGACACCTTGGCTTCTTCTCTAGACATTCCTACAAAATAAAGGGTACTGCACAAGAGGCAAGAAACAAGTACAAAACATTGTCAAAGAAGAAGTTTGAAGCCTCAAAAGGCCCCCTAAATGTGGACTTTAGAAAGCTAGGGGTCTATGAAAATGTCCTCAAATATTTTAGCAACATCCAAATGGATAGACTTGTCTATCCTAATATAAATAGTTACAAGGAACTAACCTTGGAGTTCTTATATTCCTTGGAGGCTTACAAAAGGCATGGAGGAGATTTGGATATTTCAGAATCACCTTCAACATATTTGGTAAAAAACTATCTCTAATAAGGGTCGATTTTAAGAACATCTTTATCTTCTAAAATCATGGCATTACATCTCTTCATGACTTGGAGGTAAGTCTAGTAAACTTTTGGAAATCCATTTTAATAGAGACCAAACTAGACAAGAATTCTAATTCCAAACACATCAAATCCCTCCTCTAGTAGACCCTTTATAGAGTCATCACACTCATCATTCATGGTAGGTATTATGGCAAATGAGAAAAAAATCACCTAAAAATAGTTCTGCTTCCTTTATTGCATGATTAATAATAAACCCATCCAACTATCTTACTTCCTCATTGACTATCTTGTTCACCTCGCCAAATCCTCTCGTGGATGCATTTTAGTATCCTCCTATGTGTCTATGATAGCCAATTACTTCAAGCTTCTCACCCCTTCTAATCTAGCCTTCTTAAAGCACACCCTCTACCCATGAGGACAAACTACATCACCTTCCAATATTTTTTTAGGTCCAAAGTTATCACAAAAGTAGGAGATGATTCCTATGAAGTGATTTTGAGTGTAAGTGTTATCTCCATAATGGAGCAAGCAATATTAAGGGACAAGAGGTAGAAGAAGAAAAAGTAAAGGAAACTCCTAGTGAGGAGGCAAGGGCGGCGCAAGAGACGGGTGTTCCTTAAGGAAGAGTCACCCTAAGGGATAAGATGATGGTTTTCATGACCAAGCAAGCCAAAAGAATTAAAAAAATCATAAAGGCTTCTTAAGCATGTCCATAAGGATCTCATTGAGATTCAAAGGCATCATGGCATCCCCCCTTGTCATTCAGATTCTTGGAGGTTTTCCGAGGATGAGAATACTAATAAAGAAGAAAAAGAGAAAGAAGAGTCTAGTAGTGGTTCTTAAGACATTTAGGGTCATTCTTGCATCCATCTCATGTTTCTTTTCATCTTTTCTTTGTTTTAAGTTTTTGTTCTCCTCTTTTGGGCTTTTATGGTTTTTTTATCCTATAGTTTGTATTCATTTTTAATTAATGAAGTTTTTGTTTATTATCTCATGTTTTTGCTTTTCTATCTATCTTGTATCAATTATTTTCTTTATTTTTTTCATATTGACAAAGAGGGAGAGAAAATATGGTAATTAAAGGTAGTGCAAGAATTAAAGGAGAGTAAAAAATACCATCTCTAATAACTCTAAAAAATTAGAAGATAAAAGGGAAGAAATATAAGTCTAATGATTGTTATAATTATCTTCTCCATTTCCTTTTATCTCTTAAATTTAACTTGTTTATCAAAATTAAAAAGAGAGAGATTATTAGTCTAGATGATTTATCATAAGACTAAAGTCTCTAATTTTGATCTTGATACTCAAATTGAGTCTAGAAATAATAAAATTTTAGGTGTTATTAAAGATTTTAAGATAAAAATTACAACTGTACCCATGTAAGTGCAACTGCAAAAAGCAAGAGTTTTAAGGAAAAAGTCATTGGCATTTTGAAGTAGGAAACCACAATCGCTATCCTTACAAGTGCGACCGTAAAATTCATGAAGGGTTTTGACCATTTCAAACCGCCAATGGTTACATTTAAAGCAACCAATATCTCTATACTATGTCAGATAGCCGTTGGGGATAATTTCAATAATTGCGATCTCAATGCATGAAGCACCACCGCCTATTTGCAAAACTAAGTGTTTTAGAGGATTAATGTTTAACGGCTTTTTGAGATTTATAAGTTATAAAAATAACCTCAAAATTGATTGAATAGTTGATCAACAACCTTCCAAAGCCTACTATTTATTATGTAATAAACTTTTCTTCCTTTTGTAATCAATTTCTATAATTTTTAGTTGTTATAAGAGGTTGAATGCTCTTGTGAGGTTTGATTGTTAGCCAAAACACTCGAGATTGAGTTTGAGAGTTAGCCTAAGTAAAACTCTTGTAAGAGTTGTGTTTGAGCCATAAAAATATAAGTGTAAAAGGTTTGGTGTGAGTCCCAAATACTAAGTTTGGAGTGAGCTTGGAAAAACTCCTTTTGTAATTAATTGATTGTATTGGTTAATATCTAATTCACTATAATTTGTGTGTTGTACTTTCTTCTCTACTCTTTTATTTTCTATATCAACCACCCTATTATTCACTAATTCAATCCCTCCTTCTTGGTTCATAAGGGCAAACATATACAAATGTCAAAATTATTATAACTTGGAGTAGGAAGAAAGTAATGGTAAGCAGTTATACTGTTTTAGAGAAGTTTATGGAATAAAGAGAAATTAGTAGGAAAGTTACTACATGTTTCAATAGTTTAAAAGTTTGGAGAGCTTGAGATTCCAAGGAAGTCGCCATAGGTAATGCTACATGGAGGTTAAGTAGCATGATGCTCCAAAGAACTCAATAACTCAATTATGGTGTTCTTAGCATAACTTTTTTATTCAATTGTCTTTAGTTTATAAAGATACTTAATCACTAACTTTTTTAGCTTAGCTTAGCTTGCTTTATAATCATTTCATCTTATTAATCAAGTCCTTAGCTTTCACTTTAATTAAATACACATCCTTAATTTTTACTTTTATAATACTGAAATCTTGAGCTTACTTTTTCTTATTCAATCATTATACAATTTTAGTTTCTAAATTCAAACATTTCATTAAATTTAATGAAAAATATATAAACTATGCTAAAAATCTAGGATAGGTCCCCTAATTATTTGCCTAATAATTTAATAAAAGTCTAAGATTCATAACAATCAATTGAAGTAATTTACTTTTGACATGCTTGATAGTATACATCTTACTGAAATACTGTCCAAATCAATGAATGATTTAAAAGATCTATTATTGGGTCTCAAGAAACCTAAGATGCTGCTACAATAGCGAGGCATGAAACTTATATTCCTTACATAGAACAAAATGAAAATTGGGTTTTACTCCCTATGGTGCATGTGATGAATAGGATTTTTAAAATTGAAAAGCATATAAAGTCCAGTATAACTATTGTTAGGAAATCAAGTGAAGTTCAATTATCTATTAATATTGATTCTTTTAATTGAAAACGTTTTATGAATTATCATAATGTAGGGAGAACTAATTATCAAAAGAATAGAAGAAAGCCATATGATGATAATAAAGGAATAGAAAGAACATTTTCACATACTTTTGGATAAGGGATCAACACTTTTATGAGCTAAAGCCCAAAGGCGTAGACTTTTTTGACTGCATGGAGAAGTATAATCATCCTATCAACCCATTAGCACTCAACTTTTAGAATAAAAAGTCCTCACCCATATTTTGGGAGGACGACTTGATCCTTTAATTTGGACTAAACTGTTTTGGGACAAGACTACATAAGATATGGTATCGAGAGTTTTCATTTAAGAAAACCTACAAGACATAATCTTTTTAGTGTGTAAAAAGAAAGAGGGTGAGTGTTCTTATGATATTTGACTTTGAAGGTGGGTATAAAGATGATAGAAATGGAAAATTTAAGTTTTTAGTGGAAAAAGGTAGTGGGTTGTTGATTCTTGACCTCTTTTTATTGCTGGAGGGAGGTTTTGAAATAAGGGTTTTAAAAAGGCATTTTGATGATTTTAGAGTGTTATGGGATAACTAAGGGAGGTTTTGGTGTTATTTGGCTAAAGATAAGATATGTGATAGTAGCTTTTATAGGGTTTTTGGTTGTTGATGATGAGTAGTTGTGTTTAAGGTTTTTTGGTTTTAGAAAAGAATGATTATATATATAGAAAGTAGGGTTTTTTTAGAATTTTAGTGTTTATCTTTTATTGATTGATGAATTTAAGGGTAAATAAATTAAGAGGGTTTGTAGGATGAAGGTACGTGTCCATAAGTGTAAATAACCGCTAAAAGGCACAATTTATGAAGTCGATAGCTTTCTAGAGGTTAAGCCCATGTGGGGTTATTAGTTGACCCATATGGGCTTAGTTGAGACTTAAGCCCATATAGGCAAAGGCAGTCCACTTAGGGTTATAGGTCTCTGATGGAATTTTAGGGCTACGATATTAAAGGTTTATTTAAAGTTTTTCTATTCCGTCGGTCCATTTCAAGGCTTCTCAATGTTTGTTAGTGCCTTATGAAGTCTTTTTCCTTCATTACCCAAAGTTCGCTCTACTGAACTTACATTGATCTAGTTATCGGGCTTACATAACAGAATGACAAAATTTAAGTAATAACAATGGTCGTGCTATTTGGATTAGGAAATGCATCATCCACATTCTAAAGCCTTATGTATAAATGATGTATTTAGTCCATTTGTTAATAGGTTTATACTTGTAATTTTTTATGATTTCTTAACATACAACATGAGCTTAGAGGAATATATATGGCACCTCCAACTAATATTTGATAAGCTGAAGGAACATCAATTGTTTGCTAAGAGAAGCAAATTTTCATTTGGAAGAAATTATATGGAGTATCTTGGTTATTACATATCTGTTGCAGAGACGTCCACTATCCAAGAAAGATTGCGGCAATTATGAAATAGCCAACATCAATCAATATTAACCAACTAAGGGGCTTTCTTGGTTAGTCAAGTTACTATAGAAGATTTATGATAAACTATGAGTTTATTAATAAACCTTTGATTGAGTTACTGAAAAAGGATGCTTGTACTTGGTCAATTAAGGTTCAATTAGTATTTGACAAGCTCAAAGAAGTATTAACTATGGAAGAAGGATGCTTGTATTTAGTCAACTATAACTCAGTTGGCTTTTGACAAGCTCAAAGAAGTATTGACTACTACTCATGTGTTGGCTTTACCCACCTTTGAGAAATAATTTATGGTAAAGATTGATGCGATGTGGGAATTATGGGAGTTCTCATGC
Source organism: Ricinus communis (assembly GCF_019578655.1). NCBI lineage: Eukaryota > Viridiplantae > Streptophyta > Magnoliopsida > Malpighiales > Euphorbiaceae > Ricinus > Ricinus communis. Next base: position 15,308,223 of record NC_063260.1, read on the forward strand.
AAGATTGACACTCTATAACTTTCATAATTAAAGCTTCAACCTCTAGACTTGAGACTAAACTAATAAAAAATTATAGTGATCCAACACCAAAATAACTTGGATTCGAAGCAACCAAAAAAAAAATAATTCGAAAAACTCAAGACCGACACGATCCAAAACTCGATAATACTCGAACTTATAATTGAAATAATCTAATTCAAAATTCAAGATATTCCTAAATGTAATTTTTTATTGCAATAAAAATAATATATTTATAATATTTAAGTATTATACATAATTACTTTAATACTAAAATTCTTAATATATTTCATTTTAAATTAAAATTTTAAAAACATCTTTTGTATTATCTCTAAATTTCTAATTTTTTTAAATTATTGCTTTATAAATTCTTAATTGTTAAATAAAATAATTAACTATATATATATATATATATATATATATATATATATATATATATATACATCAAGAAATTAAAATATTAACAAATAACCAAATGAAATAATTTAACTTAAGAAATAGATCTTTGCAGTTGTTATCTTGTAAGTTTATTTTTTCATTTTAATTGTTCTTCAGAAAAAGAAAAAAAAATTAATGTTATATTTATGAGAAGAAATGTTTGAGACCAAAAATAAAACTATGAGTAAAATTATACTGAAATTAAAATTATATTTGGAGAGGGTGGACGCCTCCATGCTTTTGCCATCACCGGTGAATGGTGCAGAGATAGGGGCATTCCAGACTCTGCAATGAGCATGGCTATTTACAACAAATAACATTACAATGCCCAATTTTGCCATCTGTATTCAAGATTATTCCCGTCACAAATTAACTTTAAATATAAAACACGTGATTAGCTTTTTATTATACAAAGATGCTATGGAATTACAAGGTATACGCAAGTATTGGCAATATGAGAGCCCCGCCGTAAAGCAATCCTCCGAGTAATGTGCAAAGTCAACTGGCATTGTGGCAACCAATTTCTTCTTTTAGTACTCTATGTCCAGAAACATTAATATCAAACCTGTTGTTTCAGTGTGTATCGTCAGTGTGATAGCCTTCATATCATGTTAAATACTTTGCTTCATTATGGTGATGACAATTGCGAAAGAGATGCATCTATAAATTGACTCATTATTTAACAAATACAAATAGGCTTCCGCAGAGCCCCCTTACATCTGCAAGTAAAAACCATGCCCATTGGATGGATGGTGTAGATTGCTTAAATTGGGACATCAACAACTAAAAATGAATTAACATACTCTTCTCAAAACGACTGCCATGGGTTCAGATGGACGCTAATGAACAGAAAGCCATACTAACAGTTGAAGTCAGATTAACTATCAATCATGCATGGAGGAAAACTTGAAGTGTTCAAAAACCTTATTCCCCTCAGACAGGAAATATACAAACCTTAAAATGCTATGCGCATACACACTGAAAAAAATACAGTAGGATACCTTTAGTCCCTAACCTAGCAGAAAATGTTCAATTGAATCTCTAAACTAAAGAAAATGTGCAGTCAAGTCCTTAAATTTGAGACCTATCTGTGCCATGTACTATGTCTATCACTGAAAGGATCAAATCTTTTTTTCTTTTGAAAACACTAAAAGAATCAAATTGAAACCATCCCCCTACATACAGATGGCTATAAAAATGACCTTGAAGTTTCAAATTTTATATCTTTTATTTTTCATTAATCAAAACAATAGAACACAAACCAGAATGTTTCCTACAGGCTACTACAGGCTTGAAAGGAAATTCAAATAAAGAAACAAGTTTGACATCTTAATCTCAGAAGATGTAAAATTGTCAATTTATATCAGTTACTAGGAAAAGAAGAAGAAAATGAAACTTGCTCAAAAATATTACCTTGAAATTGGAAATCCAAAAATTCCCAGCTTTGTTCCCTCTTTTTTATCACTTTTTCTTTCAAATATTGTTTTATGTAATTCACTAATTTTCACCATTAAAAAAACTATTCAAGGGAGATGTACCTCACTATATCTTTTTAAAGTTTTTCTCTAAGAATGGGAGAACCTAGTTTTTTGTTCACTTTCTCTCATTTTCTCTCTCTTCCCTGCCTCACTTAGCAGCCAAACACCCCCTTCCACATGAAAGAAAAGAAAATAGAGTCATTCAATCCTAAACCCAATCCATCCAATCCTGGTCACTACAAGTACTATTCTTGGCACATTCCCTGATTTCCGCTAGCATTCTCTTCTTTCCATGCACTAAAAATTCTATCAGATTGCCACTGGTACTAGCTTATCTACCTTACCAATCAAAATCAACCGACTCAACCAAAAGAACCATTAAACAAGCCCCAGCAACTAACTTTAGACACTAAACTACTATTAGACCTTTTTTGAGATACTGAAAATTACCAATTGAGCTTTTATGTTGTTTCAAGTTTGAAAATGGATTTTCCGCATCACTATATGCATGATTTACAGAACTGTTATAAAGTCAATTAGCCAATGATTATAACTAATATTTTTACCAAAAGATTCTATTACCAGCTCAAGGAAATTTGTTTGCATGGTCATCTTTAGCCCAGAAGAACCCCAAACCGTTCTCAGTGTTAAAACTTTTTGTATTTCTCCTTAATCAAGTACACAAAGCCCAAAATGAATCCTTGATCACGTGCTAGGTATACAAGGCAGAACAATTGCAGCCACTACAGGCAACAGAGATGGAGTTATAGGCAGCAAGGAGGGTAAAATTCGCAGTAATGTCCCTACACGATGGGTTACAAATGCTTTGTGCATCCGCATGAAACATACAACAATAGGGTGTCGGATGTGTTTCCATATGCTTGGCTGAACTCTATGCTTTCTCTTGCTTGTGGATTTCTCATAATTGGTTATTTGAATGACAGATTAAAAGACTTCTTTTGAGTGATATTGTACCACTAAATGTCAGTAATGCAGCAAGTATTTACTGAACTTTGGCATCAAGTATATTGTTATTGAAATTAATGTTCAATGCTAAATATTCTAATTTACTAAGATTTTGCTGCCCATATATGGCACTTAGTAATGCCAAAATCTTATTGCTAGTCAACATTCATAACAGCAGTCAAATCAAAGAGTTTATAGGAGCTCTAGGGCGCAAGCTAATACCTAAACTGCATGATGCAACAGATTTTTGGAAAGCCAGAATGTGAAGTTCAACTTGAGCAAGTTATTAAGGTGTTACTTTTTCCCTACTTCTAGATATTCATATAAGTAATTTGCATCAGTCAGAAAAAATTAGTGTGAAGAAAGTTGTTCCTAATCTATATAAAGTTAACTTCATTTCTCTTAATGATACTGTAAAAGAAGTGCACCTGATTATTTCTGGTTTGACAAGGCCTCAACAGGCTTCACAGATAAATCTTGTAATCCACAGACCATGTTAGCAGGAACAGCTATGTCAATCATCTTTGGATATGGAAGGTTCAAATCTGTAAAACAATAGAAGCACTTAAAAATCACCAGTGAATAGCTGGTGTAAAATGAATATTCGCCTGATATAAATGTGATGTATTTACTGTCACTTACTTTCCATTATACTCTTAAAAGTTTCCTGCAAAGGAAATAGCAATAATGCCATTGATTAGAGTGATGCTGTGAAGTATTCAGGTAAGAGAAAAATAAATTGAAGTGTGGAAAATTTCAAACATCTGTAAATATTATACTATTTTATCAACACAAGAATTAAAATTGTTATAAATCAGCAAAATAATAGCTGTGCAATCCTGCAAAATATTTAATACTGAAGGGGTAAGTGAATTATTATCCAATGTAACCAATGTACTGTAGGAAAAAAAAAATGAGACAGAACTAATGAATGGCACAAAGTTGTAGTTTGCATGCAGTTTTGCCATTTTATACACCTTAATCATTTCACTAATAACTAGGTAAGAAATGGTAATTCATTTAAAGAAAAAAATATAACAAATAAGATAGCAGCACTATAAATGAGGTCATAAGAATTACCTGATCTTTGGTGAGCCTAGGATTATATAGCATTTCCTCTCCAACAGTGCTAACCTGCATCTCGCACAAACGTTTAGCCTGATCAGCTGCATGAATGAGTTAGATAATCTAATAGAGCTGGGAAATGGTAACATACAGTGAATCCCTTGTAATCATGGGCAGGATAGACCAAAGTATCCTTGGGCAAGCTGAATATCTATTCCGTTTTTGTTAAAACAAAAGAAAAATAGAAGGAAAAGAAACAGTGTTAAGTAAATACTCTATCTTTATGAAAACTGACATGTTATCTATTCATTGTCCTTGCCTGCGAATGCACCGACTGATAGAGCTGATGTGAGCTTCCACCCTGTACAAATGAATGAGGTTGAAAATGCTATTGATGTATTCTCAGAAAAGACAAACAATGGGAATCTCTTTGGACAAAATTTATCAAGTTCTTAGTAACATAAATTAATGATATGTAAGATTTCCAACCTGAAAATCAGTTCTTCCACATCCCCGTATTAGTAGAGCATCACCAGTAAAAGCCATCCTTGGTTGGGGCTGATCAGCCCCATCACCAGTAACATAAGTAACACAACCTAGAGTATGACCTGGAGTAGCTCGAACCTGCCAAAATGAAAATGTAAATGAGTGGGTGACTGGTGGACAGATAAATAGATGGAACAAATAAATGACGATCCGCATAATCAGAAAAAAATAAAAGTTGCTTTCATTGCTCTTGCTACTGTTATTTGGTGGATATTTTGATTGGTTCTTTGCATTGACACTCTACCATTTATAATCATGAAGAATGACTTGAATTGTTATAATTGAATCTAGGGGAAAAAAGTAAATCAAATTGGTACGATATGATTTGTTAATTTTTCATCATAGGCAATGTTGCATGTTTTGCTTCTTTTTAGCAGTATTCTTCTCTACAATTATTATTAAGCTCACTAAAATATGCTTATGCAATATCCAGTCGTTATAAATTAATCCATTAAATAGAACTAAATGTTTTATCAACAACATATGCAAGTCCCTGCAAAAGTTCATGTGCTTTCTTGTCATAGTGAACTTTTTACAAAGAAAAAAAAAGGTAAAAGAACTGTCAACATGCACTGATGTAATTTCAAGTAGCAATCTGCATAGGAGACGAGGATAATAATTTAGATTAGTTCATACATCACAAGCTCAATATAAATATGGGTTTAGTAGCGCAGCTAAAATCTTTGACTATATGGAAGAAACATGATAGTAAACAAACACGAACATGTGGAAATCATTGGTTCCATAGGTTATAGCTTAATCAGTTACCTTGAGCTATAATAAAAATAACCAAACACCCACCAAGCATCGTCCCAGACTAGGATAGAGTCTAAGCAGAAAAATAAGTTTAGAACCTTGTTGATAGAAGTACGAATTTAGTACTGCCAACTCATTAAATACAATTCATATTATGCAGAATAATTACAACTATTTACAAAGACTAACATAAATATTTATCAGAGAAAAGAATCCTATTGATATTATAATATGATTTTTGTAAAATCAGGCCATTGCTGCAATAGGAAACAAGCTATTTGCAGGGGACATGTCGAACATTGTACTTAGCATGTGAAAAAAAAAAAAAGCAAGCTGATCTTAGCATTCTGTAGTGGACTTATGATAGATGAAGCATCTATATTAGGCTGCTGTGGCACTATTTTCGCATACTTGAAAAGAGGCATGTCCTGTACTTTTGTTCTTCTAAACTCTAAGACCCTATAAATAGAAAAAGGAATGTGTTCCTTCTGCTTTTTGTTGATTGCCCTTTGACATTATTTCTCTCTTTTGCCGAATTGCCAATTTGGGCTGAAATTGTTAATTGATTCTACCATCTCCACACGAACAACACCACATTCAAATTGCCTGTGTTATCTTTTGCCCTTTTCCAACCTCATTTTAACTTTTCCTTAAATCTGTTGTGTGCTCGTTTTATTATTTACTAATATTCATGCTTATCCTATAATTGGACATCAAATCTTATGTATGACAGCAGATGAAATCTTTCACTATTTAGGATAAAGGTTTCTTTCCAAATACTGTTTAACCCAAATGTGAAATAGTATATTTACTTCCACATGCATTTCTTGCATAAAAGAATCACAAGGAGTCATGAAACTCTCATTAGTTGTTAAAGAGGATGAGACCTTGTATATTTTCAGATTTGTAACCTTCTAATTTTGCTGTAACAAATCTGCATTGAATTGAAATTTTATGCATGATAGATTGGTAATAATACTATAAAGTTCATCTGCAGTACAAGCTTTGGGATTTTGCAACTCATATCTTACATTTCTATTAGTATTTGCACTGTTTCCATGTACTTGAAAAATAACTTAATATTTAAGAATATAGTTTTTGTAAGTTTAATGGCCTATAAACCAATTTTCTAATTTATAACTTTGCTCAAGATTGTTTAGACAGTCACAAAAGAAAAAGGAGGCAAAGGAACCTTAATCCAACTAGAATTTGCCATCAACATAATAAGATATTGCGTTTGGATTCAAGTATTAAAATTTGAAATTTTTTTTTAATACGAGAATTCCAAATAACACAGTCAACTTCTCATTAATTAACCTTTCAGACTCACCATGTTTTTATATCCATTTCTATAAATCCATGAGGTTTCCAAACAAACAAATTGAAACAAATACATATCCATACTATAAATCTTGATATCCAAAACACAGCATAAAATAAAATAAATCTTACAAGCAAGATCAGTGCTACCTCAAGAAAAAGATCACCAAAACGAATTTTATCACCAGCTTCAATTAGAAGATCAGCTTTGGAATTGCTTGCTTTTGAAATAATAGATTTGACTCCTGGAGCCTTGGTCTGCAAAATGGCAGTTATGTAAATAACTATAATAATAATAATGAATTTCGCATTTAATGCCATTGAAACATTATATTAAAGGAAAATGGAAAAAGAAAAAAGAAAAAGAAGTTTCAAAACCTTAATTAAGCCGGTTCCGGTTACATGATCAGCATGTACATGAGTGTTCAAAGCATAAATTAGCTTTAACCCTAGCTCTTTCACAAGAGAGAGGTCTCTGTTCACTGTTCTGTCAACTGGATCAATCAACTGCATTTTGAATGAAAAAGTAATCTCTAATTAAATGTGTGCATGGTCTTAATTAATTAATTTAATTAAAAATAAAGAGAAAAAGAAACAAACCAGAGCAGGCTTATCAGGGTGAGAGACGTCGGCAAGCAAATAGGTATAAGTAGAGGACTCCTTCTCGAAAAGCTGGCGAAACAAGAGCTTGCTTGAGAGCCCAGAAGACGACGCCGTATAACTACACATGGTCGCGTATTGAGAATTTGGGAAGGAAAGAAGTGGCTTAATAAGGGATCGAGGAGAAGGAGAGAATGAGACAGTTGAAAGAGAGGGGCGAAGCAAATGTGATCGAAGCATTTTGACCAATTGTTGTTGTTCGAATTCTTATAGATAATATTATTTCGATTAGGTTAGTGGATAATGTGTAAAATTGAGTTGTTGAATCAATCGCCCGTGAACTTTTCTATGCTGCCTCTTCGGGGTTAAGAGACAGTGATGTAAAGTTTGTTGCGAGTGACATCAGATGAGCAAATCGAGAGTGAGTCTGTCGTTCGTTGGCCGGCGTTTTTTTTTTTCCAACGACGTGCGTATTTTTAATATAGAAAATTTAGGGAACGTTACTCTTAGCCACTCGGGTGCAAGCCTTATAATTTTACTATTAGCCCATGTGGTGATATTTGTAATTCTCTCCATTTTGTAGGTAAGTCTTCGTGTACTTTTTATATATGTTAAAAAAAGTGTGATTAGTTTTATTATAAAATAATATTTTGATGTGCTTTTTATGTTTTAAGTATAGAATAAAGAGTTGGTTTGGCTTTCTACATATAAAAAGTTAAATTTTATTTTTTATTTTATATTTAGTGTCTATTTAGTTATATTGATCAATGTGACTGAAAGTTAATAGTTGATGGCTGATAAATTAAACTATTTGGTAAAATTTTTTATTAGCGATTGCTATTGGTATATTAAATGACCGTCAAAGATATAATTTATTATTAAATATATTTTATTATTATATTCAATCATACAAATTAATAAAAATAATTTATATTAATAAAAATATTACAGTTAATTTTCTTTAGTTCAATTGTATTTATTATTAAAAATATTTATAAAATTTATTTTAAAAGTAAAAATTTAAATTTAAACTTTACTAATAAATTTTTTAATTTCAAATACTATAATTATAAATATTATAATTAGTTAACTATTAAAAATAATTTTAAACTAATAATTATTTATAAAATATAAAAATTTAATTATGTGAAATCACAGCTATCAGCTAATAAGAAATTTTTTAAAATAGAGCTGATATAATTAACAGTTAATTAAGACTAAATCAGCTATCAATTATTATTTCTTAGGTCTTTACGAAACACTTTAATATAATTGTTAAGTAAGAAACAACTATCAGCTGTATCAAACCTTTAAACCAAATATCCTCTTAATAATTACATAAGTTTATGTGCACTTTATTAATTGATATTTGTAAATTTTTTATTAACAAAATTTTTTTAAAAGAAATAAAAGAAAAATTAAAGTCATATAATGATTATGGAAAGAAAAGCAAAACAAAGAATAAAATATAAAGAGTCTGCTGAACTTAAATAAAATATTTTATTTTTTATATTTAAATATTTTTTAATATTATTTTTTATTATAGAAATTATACTTTTTAAAATAAAGAGCACCGTTGAGATGCTCTAACAACATCTCCAAATTAGGCTTTTTATTTTCAAGAAAGAAATATTTAAATATAAAAAATAAAAATTTTAATATATGTCTAATAAACTAATTATAATTTACTTTTTATATTATTTTTATTTCTATAAATATTTATAATTTGAATTTCTCTTTTCTTTCATTTTTAATTTTAACCGATAAAAAAATAAAATTGAAAATATTAATTAATAAAATATAGAAACTTGTAGTGTAACGGTCCTGCCCGATCTGGATATAACTATCTAATTTTCAATCTTTTATTTTTCGGACCGTAGGTCTAGCAATTCAAAGCTCTAACTGCTACTGCTTCAATCTTGAATTAACTCTTAACATCATGCATAACACGTGAGGAAAAATAAGAGCGAGTAAAATTCAGTGAGAAAATAAACAAATAATAAAACGGAACAGAAAATGATTAAAATAAACACGTATATTACTATACCATTTTTTAATATTTTCTTGCTAAAGAGAATACCATTATCATTCCGAATATAAATATTTGATAAAATAAACATTCTAGCTAGACAAATAAAATTATATAAAAATAATTAAATAAAAAAACACTTCCATATGCATCTAAAACTGCAAATTCTTTTCTAATCTGAAATCAATTAACTGTATAATATTGAATTCATCCGGAAAAATTTCCACTATTAATTTAAATTATGTTATCATACCAAGAAAAATCAATAACAAATAAAATAAATAATTCAATCGAAAATAATATACACTCGTAGATATACCCTACTGATCCTTGACAACTTTGGACAGAAACGTCTCACATGGCAGCCCAAAATGCAAATAACTAGTCATACGCCCACAGACAATAAGATTCCAAAAGGCACCACTTAATATATGCCCCAAAGGTTATTATATACTAAGTGTTATCCGAAAGACAGTATAATCTGATAACGCCAAACGTCCAAGGTGTGATCCCATAAGTCATATAGATGAATATGTACTTATTTATCCAGCTATATAAAATCATAATCACAAATATAGAAAAATAAAAAATACTATTCTTTATTCCTAAGTTCTATAGAAAAATATCAAGTTCTAAATTACATTTAAAATAATTGATTTTCAATCAGCAAATCATGAATATATATATATAAATAATATATAATTAAGAAATACGATGTTATAGGTTTATCTGCTCATCTTTTATGTAGGACTTAACCAATTATATCTTCACTTAAATTTTATTAATTTTCTTTGAACTGCTATCCGAACGCATAACTTTAAAATTCACGCATAAACATACTTTAAAATTAATATTAAATCTTGTTTCTAATAATCTTCAACCAACGTCTATTATTATATATCTAACATTTAATTCTAATTATAATTTTATTTTACTATATCCTATTAATTATCTATCTATTTTAATTAATTAATTCTATTAAAAATTCGGCAACACCTTTCCTATAAAACAGACTAATTTTTCATACAAAAACGGGTCCACAACCTGCAAAAAAATTCACACAACACAATCCAGAAAAAGTTTTCATTTGAAATCTCCAAGGATTAATTTATTTCCCCATATTAATATTTATGAAATTAAATCTCCCTCTATACCAATCAATAACTATATTAATAATTATTATTACTCCTATTTATTTATTTTTTAATATTAATACTTATTTAATGACTATTATAATTGACTTTAGTGCTTATATCTAATAATAAATCCACCTCAAAATCTAGAAATCAAACCAGCTAATTATCTCACACTTACAATACTATTTATAATATAGCTAATATTAATTCTACTTATTTTTTCTAATCTCTTAGATATAAATTTTGAATTTACTTATTTTAATAAAATATAATATTTTTCTGTTATCTATCATTATTTATTAATAACAAACTCAAATTTAATTATAGACTAATCACTTAGTTAAAATATCAATCGAACTTATTAAATTAAATTTCTAGAATTTCTGGTTGTCAAATTAAAGTCCACTAATTTACTTATTCTAATAAATTAGCTTCATCTTATTAATATTTATAAAGTAATTTATAATAATCTTTAATAAATTATCACATTGCTAAATTTGCTCAACTTAATAACAAATATTTCAATTTCTAAAGATACTTACTTATATATATTAAATCATTTACCTTCAACTAATGCCAATATTATTTTTAATTAATAGCTTCTAAAATTAACAGGCTAAGGAATTTACCTAGACACATGCTAAGCTAGTCTACTCGCCTGACAATACAAGCACATCTACTAACTTGAAATGATGCATAAATAATGATTCTAACATAAGATTTTTCAAATTAGCCCTCGATCATCCAGAAATATCCCGAGCAGTCTCGACCTTCGATTTTCCGACGGAGTCCAATCTTCACGAAATTATTGTCATCAGAGAGCTAGTGATGCGTAGGTCCAAAATATGGTCTTTGATCAACCGAGGCATGACAACATTGGCCGGAAAAAGTGAAAAGCTTGAAATATCCCTACACTCTTTACCTCTTCGGATTTTACAATTCCGGCAGCCTCAAGGAATGACGATGGGCGGAAAAAGGAAGCCCAGAAGCTGCTGATCATTTTGTGTCCAAAATTGCCGCAAATGGTTGCCGAAAAATCCATGAATGGCGTCATGTAGTTCTGCCTTTTTCTTGCCGAATTCCGCCATCTGCCACTGTTGATCACCGCCGCCAGTGCTACTGCCGCGTTCGCCGGTGTCTTCTCCTCCACCAACCGTCGCCGCCACACCTCAAATAGCCTTCTTCCAATTTCTGTCGTTAATGACAGCTTCCCTCTCCTTCTTCTTCTTCTTCTTTGTCCTTTTTTTTTTATTTTTTATTTTTTTCGCATAATAGCCTTTAGTTCCTCTATTTTTCTTTGAATAACCATAACCCCCTGAAAGTATCCGCTAAACCCTTAAGCTTAAAATTATTTCTTCAATTAAGCCCTCAACTACTACTTTTGGGCTAAATCAAAATTATGAAAAATATATAGTTACTTATTTACATTAGCTTTTGATTTTTGATATTACCATTATGCCCCTACTGACATATTTAATTACAAAAATACCAATCTTGTCTATTTTCTCACTTAAACCTCATATTAACTCGATTATACTTTTAGCCACTTTCTTGTAAATAATTATTAAGTTAATCCTAACACTTAATTAATTTAAATAATTAATTTGTTAACTATTTCTCAATTAAATCCAATACCATTTGCTAATTAAAATTTAGCATTCTCTAATAAATTCTTTAAAAATAAAATATTTGTATAGCTTCCAAATATAATATTTAATTCATATATTCATATTGAGGAATTACAGAGTGTGACATTTATAAAAAGTAATTTACCCTTTATAGAACTCACTTAATTATAAAAATCAAACTAATTAGATATAGTTTAATAAACTCTTTTATTTTTATCTAAGCATTAAAATTCTATTTTAACTCTACGCAATTTAAAAATAAAATAAAATAAAATAATATTTATTACTCTAATCATATCTATTAAATTAAAAAAAAAAACTTATAGTTTATTATCATCATCGTCACAATCTTTATTTTCACTATTATTATACGAGTGTTGCATGTAGTACATTTATTATACTAAAAAATGGAGAGTAAAATTTAATTCTGTAAATATAAAAATTCAAATTAATTATTTATTTTATATTTAAAAAATAAAAAATATGTTTCAGCGTTTGAAAATAAAAAATAAAGATATAACATTCCAAGGACCTACCAAACTGCCACAGAGATGTTATTAAATGTGTGCTTTTTTTTTAACTATTAAAACTATTAAAAGAGATTGCTGGTATGAAATGGCTAGAAAGCCCAAGGTACAGATGATAGGCCACAACCAACCTAAGAAGAAAGGGCCAAAGCCCCACCTAACAACACAAATAACTGGGTTTAAATGACAGGATATGGAACCCATTAAACCCACAGAATTGGGCTTATAGCCCAAGAAGGACACGGTTCTAAGGCCTACAACAATTGAAAATTTTCTAAAAGCCCCCTGCGCACAGATCTTGCTGCTAACGAAGTCTTTCTTCTTCAACCAGGACAACATTACAGAGGGGAAGAGAGTGTCGAGTTGCCCACCCATCAAAAGCACCCAAGGACAAATGTATTGCCAGATTGTCAGCCATTTACTCAAAATAGCAGGTTGTACCACTTGAAAGCATAGCCACCAGAAGCCAGAGGAATCAAATAGGAACAGACAGAAACTCATTAGAAGCATATCTACCTCACAGCTTCCAACTTTCATGGAAGAAATCAACAAGACATCAAGATTAATGTTGGATCCCCCTGATCTTATAATTCACAAATCCCAGCAACTCTTCCTCTTCCTCTCCCTCCTTTACATTCATCAATCGGTAGACACCCATAGGACAAAGGCAAGCAAGGGACGCGGACGGCGTCGCATTAAACGGCCACCCATGGGCCATCAAATTGAGAACCTGCAACAAAAGAACAAAACTAGACCAGCAACATCTACAAAGAAATACATAAACATAAGAAACTTGAATGATTAAGTTTTTATTGATGATTAGATAGAGATTAGGACATAGAAAAGAGAATGAAAGTTTTGGGGTTAGTTGTCTATTAATGTGAGTTTATATTTACTACTGGTGACCTATGTGTTACTTTATTTATATAAGTAAGGCAAAGATATGGAGTTAGAAATTTTTAAGGTACTGAGAACATTTCATGAAGGTATTATTTAAAATTCATATGTTTTGGTATTTAAAGTTGATTTATTGGCGATCATTATTGTGGGGTTGCTTGCTTTGGTCATGCAGATGCCTGACTCAAAAAGGCTCAAATTTGTGACTGAATCACAAATTGCTTCTCCAGGAAAAAGCAAAGGCATTGATGGATTATCGACATAGGTGGCAAATCTATGGCTATGAGTTGGTGTGGATTCAATATGAGGAATGTGAATTTTAAATAATTTATTTATTTATATACGACCTATCTAAAGTTTATATAAATATTTAAATATATATAATTTATATAAATTTTTACAATCCATTTATCTAATTAATAGTAATTTAATTATTTTTAATAAAAAATATTTTAAATATATTATTATTATTATAGACCTTAATCTTTTCATTATTAGTACTTAGATTTGGTAAATTATTTTAATTTATCATTATTATTATTATAAATAAGTTTAACTAATATTTTTTTAATTTTTTTAATTTTATTTCAATAATTTTATTAGCATCACTTTCTCTCTCATAAAGCTATTTTTATAGTTTCTTGATGTAGTATTAGTTCAATGCTTTATTTTTATGTTATTGTATTAAATTTCTCAAAAACAAGCATACATTACCCAAAGAAGTTTTTAATGAAATTTTTTTTAATTATTTTTATTGTAATATAATTATGTGTCAAGATATACCCGTTTATTTCTATGAATGATAAATATGATAAATTTTATTTTAAAAAAATTTCGAATAATAAATCTTTTTTTATTTAGCTATTATTAAATCAAATTTTGATGAATTTAATTAAACTACTTAGCTATTCATCTCCTCTATAAATTATAGTATATTACTTTCTTCATTTTGAAATAAGTGTCATTTAAAATAACTTTTTTCTTATTTTAAATTAAGTATTATTTTAAGCAACTAATGGAGTATTAATTACTTCTTTTTAAATTTTATTTTTATTCTTTGTGAGAGAAAGTATTAATGAAGTAGGAAAAAAAAATTAACTGAAATGAAAAAAAAATTTATAAACTTTTTATGTATTTTAATAAATAGATATTTTACTCATGAAATTATTTTTTATTATAATTGAAATAATTTAATATTGTATATTTCTTAATTTATGTGTGAGCTTTAAGGGAACTTATTAAGGAACATAAATATTGTCAAATTGAAACTTTTTAAATTCCACATTAAAATTAAAATTTTATATATTTTATTTATTAAATATTTTTATAATTTACTTTCTATTAATCAAAACCACTGATATTAGATTTCGATCAGATTGATTTTTTTTAATTTTTTACTCATCCTTAGTTTGATAGGATAGGCTTTTCAAAAGCTACTATAATCACAAATTTTTCTTCAAAAGTTATATAACAAATAAAAGAATTGCTAATTTAAAAGATGATCAACATGATGAAGCTCACTTGTTAATCAATCAAATCCTTCATAAATTCATTCATTAATAAAAAAAATGATTCTATTAAAAATAAAAAATAAAAAATAAATATTCAAACAATGAATTTTGAAAGTGATAAAAAGGAGTAAGCATTATAGTCCAAATATTCGTTGATTCATTAATTTTTTTCTTTTTTAAATATGTATCTCAATTGTTTCACAATTTGATGTTTTAATTTGAAAAGATATTTATTTATAATTTTAACTCAATAAATAAGTGAGATATGGAAAACATCCAAGAAAAATAGTAGTTAAAGCATGGCACCGTGACAATCTTACAACTTCAAGATCATAAGTGTATTTTTTAATTAACTAAAAATATAAATTATTTGAAAAAAGGATAATTACATTGATAATATAGATTATAGTTTTTAAAATTGAAAAAACGAATAAAGAAAAAAGAGAGTATAAAAATGCAAAAAAAAAAAAATCACATTTTTTAATTTTTCGTTGTCATGTCAACGTTCATTTTTTGGAAAAAGATATTGGTGTTTTAAAGAAAAAGATACTTTTGTAAATAAAAATTGTATTTTACAAATTCATTTAATTTGAAAGTAAAAATGTTATTAAATTCTTAAAAAGAATGATTTTGTAAATAATCTAAAAAAATTGATGAGAGGGTTCATTAGTGGGTATTTATATTCAATCTAATCCGACTCATATAAATAAGTGTCATTTTATTATTACTCTTTTACAATCCATTTAATTTATATATATTACCCACTTATTATCCATACGCATAGAAGAATAGTGGATTAGGATGGGCAAAAGAATAAAGGTGAAATTTGCCGTCTCTTAAGTATCAACATCTAAATCAACTATTGAAGTCCCTAGTTACTAGAGAAAACACTTTCAAGTTAAAGAAGTGGAAGAGGTGAGAGGACTAGCAAGGATGAGAGAGCTAAAAGGACTAGTGGCAGAATGTACTCAAAAGAACATTACAAGCTAATTGTGATAAAATAATAATAAGAATTTAGCTATATTATGTACTAGCTATTTTATTTTGTCGATCGAGCCATGAGCATTAATATTCCTTTTTGTAATTGGCTTTAAATTGTTGGGTTACTTTTTTTAGTATATGTGCTACTACATAACTAGGGATTTATCAAATGCTTTGCATATATATGTTAACTCTACTTGATATGGTAATGTTACGGAAATGTCTATTTTAAGTATTGTCACTTTATATCCATACATGTTCAATATTTCACATTATATTAACCCTAACATCATTAAGTACCAAACCAAGTCATATATTAAGTAACTAATAATAATCATTCAACTTCTAAATGCTAGACTAACCAACTTCATCTTAAGACATAAATATTAGGAAAAATCATGTCTAATATCAATGTGTAGGGATTATTTTTCATAAACTTTTAAACTGGATTACATCTAAGAATTAGAGTATTTATAGGAACAAATCATAAATAATAGCGCCATAAGAAACAAGAATATATGCATATATATACAAATAGTTTCTTATTGGAGCAGGTAAACCTCCTCAAATAGATATGTCGTTCAACGATGTATAAATAACTTAAGATTGCCCCTACATGTGCAAATCATTTTCATCACGTAGCAAATTTTGTCACAGGCAAAAGCCACAAAGTTAACTTATTTTATGCATATGGCATTATTTTATCTTCATAATATTGGAAATGACACAGCAGAAAGCATTGCACTGAAAGGAACATGTTTATGCTGAAGCTGCCTCTGTAACTCGTCTAGCTTCAAGAGTCTTTTCAAATTCTTCAATGGACTTAAACAGCTCTGAAAAGTTGCCTTTCCCAAATCCTCCGCATCCACCTTTCTGATATTCTTTCCCTGCGTCATCCTTGAGCATGCAGCCTACTCTCTGAATTATCTCTATAAAAATAGTCGGTCTGCCAAAAAGGTATATATATGTGTGAGGTACCAAGTCCATCCAAAAAGAGCAAAATCTCTAAAAATAAATTTTTCCTCGTTAAATCACCTCATAAGATCATGAAGATTGCATACAAGTAACATAACATGACAGTCAGCAAAGAACATACACATTAATCAAGACTCCATGAGTTCCCTGAACCAAATAAACATTGTTAACGTTCCACACCACTAACTCTCTCTTTTCCCATTTTCCCCTGGTTTCACAGTCATGTCCCTCGCATATTAAAACTCAAAATCATTGAAACAGAACATTTTGAGTTCAATTCTCCTTGTCCACCATTTCTTAAATAATAACTGATGAATTCCATTGTATACCCCACCATCAATTGAGCTCTAATTCATAAAAATAATAACTGATTAATTCCATTATATATAAATAAGCAGGAAAGGGTGGCAAAAGCACAAAGTTATGAACAATTAGTTGATGCATAAATCAAACCAATCATTTTCATGTACCCAAATAAAATGAGCAATAATAAGCAAAATCCCAATAACAGAACAAAAAGTCACAAGTACTGAAGAATCCATAGTTACCTATCGCCAACAGGCTTGGTGAAAATCTGGAGCAAAGTGCCTTGATCATCTCTATCAACCAAAATCCCCAACTCTTCACACTCTTTAATCTGCTCATCACTCAGAACATCACCAGCCCTATTTTTCAAATTCTTATAATATGTGGGAGGCGGAGACGGCATAAACTCAAAACCCCCAACACCACTCCTCTTTCTCATTTCTCTCAAAGTCCTAAATATATCTTCACTCGCAAGCGCCAAATGCTGCACTCCAGCACCTTCATTATGCTCCAAATACGTCTGTATTTGACTCTTCCTTTTAGTCCCAAACACCGGCTCATTCATCGGTATCAACACCGTTTCTTCATTATTCGCCAAAACGACAGAGTTTAACCCGCTCTCAGAGGTCCCCACATCCTCCGTTGTAAACTCAGCAAATTCATGAAATCCAGTGAACTGTTTCACATACGAAACCACCGGCGCTAATTCCGGTACGTTTCCGACCGCATGATCTAATCTTCTGATCCCGTAATCTACAGGAAACGACGTCGCTTCATCTACTGGCTCAAATCTCGGTAGAAACTCGAAGTTGGAGCCTTCATTTTTGTAACTGATGTAACGCAAAACCACGTCGCCGTATAAATGAACTTCAGCGATGACAGCGCGATTATCGAGGAGTATAGGTTCAGCTGAGGGCTTAGCGCCGTGAGATGCGCTTGTGCGAAAAGCTATTTCAGCGTCTTCTACTTCGATTGCGATTGCTCTAACAGCTAGGCCGTGTTTGGCTGAGAAGTAGCGGCAAGTCTCGTGAGAGAAAGTAGGAATGGATGCGGTGGCAGTGTGGGATAAGTTCTCCATGGCGGCGATTGAAGGAGAGTAAGGAGCCGTGAAGAGGAAATTGAGATCGCCGGAGCGGAGCAGATAAGAAGCGTGTGTGACGTTCCCGGTTGAAAGGTCTGACTTAGCGACGATTGGCATACCGAGTCCCCATGAGAAACGACGTGCCGTGTTTGTAGCATCTGTGCACCAGAACTCCACGTGATGAAATCGTTTCACTTTAAAACGGTCGGATTTTGGGTTTGCCCGAACGAAATTGGAGAAGCCAACTAGCTTGAATCCTTGCTCCGGTGTTGATGAAACGACATCGTTTTCTTTGCCCATTGTGTTTTTCTTTTCTTCAGTTGGTGGTGGTGCAATGAATGGGAGGAAATAGATAGTTTTTCCGAGAAGAAAGATTAATATTCACGCAAGTCAAAGACTAGCGAATGAGATTCGAATTTTAATGGTGGTGATTAGTTGCTAGTGCTTGTTTGTTTGGAAATGTGACGCAAAAGAACACACGGCGCTGACCTGCCTACCTGGGAGATAAGGAAGATGGTTCTGCTGACATGTCAACTTAAGCATTCGCGAGCTCAAATGATGATTTCCCTTTATTTAATGGGCAAAAAAAAAAAAAAAAGAAAAATTAATATAACTAAAATATCATTTTATTAATATACTTAGAATTGCTACTATATTTCTTTTTTGTTACTTCATTAGTACTTTTATTTATAATAAATAAGAGTAAAAATTGAAAAGAATTTATTAATTTTTATTAATTTCTTAAATTTACACTTAATTTAAAATAAATTTTTGTTAAAATGACATTTATTCAAAAACTAAAAAAATAAATGAATATATCTACATCATTTAGATTTAGTGAACTTTATTGTTATTTAATTTGTGAATATTTATTAAATAAAGTGAACTAAGATGTTTAAATGAGTTAGGTCCACTAAACGATGTTTTCCTTTAAGCACTAAAAGCACGTTGGTAATAGATTCCAAAAGAAAAATATACTGATAATATAACCAGTTTAACATTAATTTAAGATAAAATTATATAAATATTGTCTGAATTTTTTAATTTTCACTAATTTGATGTTTTAGTAATTTTTTTATTTAATCAAATGTTCCAACTCTTTAATTATTGTATATTTCAATGCCTTCAGCCGATTGAGTCTAAACAGAAAGTTAACTAAGCATTAGTGGAAGTGGTTTTTACTAACTAAGCAAGACAGGTCAATTTACATGTGTACCTTTAAATTTGTATGACAAAAAATGTCCTTGCCTTCAATTGATATAACTTACTTTTTAAACTTTAAAATAAAATTGTCTCTTTCAAATTCTACAGTTGAAAATTCACTAAATAAAAGACAAAAAGAGAAAGTAGGAAACGATGGAAGAAGGTTTTGCAAAATGGAAGGAAATGAGAATTACATATAGGAAGCATCTTAAGGATATCTTGGATGAATGCTAATCCTGGAAAGTTGTTTTGGTCTTGTGAGGATCTTTCTTGTAATAGAACATTTGAATGGGCTGAGGTGCAATTCAACGAAAGAGCTAGTAGGAGAATCTCTGGATTGATGAAGAATAAATCGAGATTAGAAATAGAAGCAGAGAAGAGCAAGGGCAGAGAGAAGAAATTGTGGCTTTTAGTGCTTGTGTTAGTGCTTGTTATAATCTTCAAAATACGATGATTATGGGTTAGTGTTACTGTTAAAATCAGTGGTATGGATAGGTTTAATATATATGTGTTTAGGGTTTGAAAGAGACCAAATTGATATTGAAAAATAGTTGTTGGACCTATAAATAGGACTCAAAGGAGTTAAATAAAAGCCCATGTCCTAAGCTTAAAATAATTAATCTAATTTATTTTAATTTAATTAATTGGTTAGTTAATTAATAACTAAGGGTAACGACTAAACACACGTGAAAAAAAGTATTAGGAGGAGTTGTATAGCAGTTATCCCCACTTCATAAATAGAAGGAAATAATGGATCTCTATGGCAACATAAGTACAACTCAAAAAAAGTAGAACTTGGGGCTCTATAAAAATCAGAAGCAGGAATGAAAAAGAAATCTCAACATCAACTGAACAATGACAACTCTACAATTTTCAAATATTCAAGCACAAACTCTCTATAAATAATTTAAGTGTCCAACATATTTTTTTATTTAATTATTTTCTCGTATTTATGTTTACTACAAAATATTATTTATTTATCAAATTTCCAGCAAAATAAGTACAAGTCCTTTAGCTTATTCATTTAAAAAAATTTACTGTTATTCATTAATTCTTGTGGTGTCATTTGAGGATCTAAGCAAACTGTCAAGATAGTTTAGAAATTTACAAAAAAATCTTATTAATAAGTCAATTCAAGGCGTATTAATTACACAATTTGTGTACCTACACGTGGCACGCTCAACATTCTATTTTTCACTAAACATATGTTTGACACGCTCGACATTCTAATTTTCACCAAATATATTTTTGGCACGCTCCGTAGGACCAATTCTCATGGCATCAAAATAAGAAGTATCACTGGAAAAGACATTGTGGAGTTTCAAGACGCTAGGGTCACTACTGATGAAGCAAGATAAGAAGATTTCATTCCTCAGATTGGAACATGACACCTCAAGATGTTCAACCAAATGAGACGCTAATGCCTCCAACATGAAATGTTATTGTTGGGGGGGACCTTTGGTCCAGATTTTTGATACTAACCTTGATTGATGCTTTCAGGATGCAAGTGGAGGTTGCTCATAAGTATATGGAAGAAGTTCATAATAATCTCATGGAGAGACAGAAGAAAGCAGCTGATTTGATGCAGTAATTTAGCACCACCATGGCTAACATTATTGAAAAAGTTACATCAAATTTACCTAAACTAAGTCTTAGGCTAAGAAGCCAGGATGTTTTGTCACAAACCCTGAGATAGAATGTAATTGGAGAACAAGAGGGGGGGGGGGGGGGGGTGGTCTTCCATATGTTCTCAAGAGGAGAATGATGCTCTAAGGCCCCAAGCCCCACCTGTTTCAGTTGAAAGATATGTTCCTCTTACAAGAGGGATGAAAACTTATTAAGAGGAGTTGTGCCTACTGCTCGCCCTCATATGGGTAGACCCATGTTACCATACTAAATTTATGCTACTTCTAATTTTACTAATCAACCAATGATGTATGATCAGGAAGGGAATGCAAAATCTAATACTAAGGGCATGCCTCCAAGAATAATAAATAAAAAAAGGTATTAAGGATACCAACCAAGATCCCTTGTTCAACCTCCACTCAACTGATGGATATGGAAGTTGTAAGGGATATTATTCAAGAGCTTTAAGGACTAGGTCTGAGGCAAGTGGGGAGGCTAGAATTTCACAAGCCCTATCCCAATTCAATTGATAGAGACAACCTATATATCCTAGAGCTATAAGATTACATATTTTGCATTATTTTCAAGAGAAAGTAGTCAGTCAACTCTTGAACATATAGCTAGGTATATTATACAGTGTCTTTTTAAAATAGCAATGAAGAGATCAGTGGTCTCTTCCACCCTCTGAGTTGTCCTCGATATTTCAGCAATGCATACTTGAAGTTCAGCTCTAAAGAATTGAGTATGGAATTTTCTCTTTGTTTCCTGCCAAGTTAGGATAGAATACCTAGGGAGAGTAGCAGACCATGTAAATGTAGTACCAGTCAAAGAATTAGGAAACATCCTCAATTTAAAATTTGCAGAATTTTCATAATTAGCTAGTTTTTCTTTCTTGAGACAAAATTTGTGAAAATGTCACAAAGAGGGTTAAACATTGAGCTCAGATAGAAATTTCAAGGGATAGAGTTCCAAGACTTTTGTAATATTGCAGCAAAAGAGACAGAGTATGAGGAATTACTTAGAGAAGAGAATCAAAAGAAAAAGTCTACCATGAAGATATACTATAAGGAGATCAATTCCCTAAAAGTAGCAGTAGCTGATTTTTCTAACAAATGGAGTTGTGTTTGCTCATCCTTGGTGAAAAAGGTCCCTGAAAACTATAAGAAGTCTTATGTCACTAATGCACAATCTAAATACACATTTGATGTCTGTAAAACTGAGCAGGTATTTGATTTCTTAATAAATGAAAAATTCATCAAATTTCCTTACGACCACAAGTTTCCTTTCAAAGAAGAAATTAAGAGAATGGATTACTATAAGTATCATAATACTTTCAGTCATTCAACTAACTTTTGCTGGGCTTTCAAGAATATGGTTCAAGATAGAATTAACAAAAGAGTCCTAAAGTTTCTAGAGAAAAAGGAGGTAATGCTCATTGATGAGGATTCATTTCCATGAGTATCACCATTCAACACTGCAACTTTTTGATATAAGGACCTTGTTGATTAGAAAGGCAAAGCAAAGAATGGAAATGATATGGAGATTCAGTCGATGAAGGTGTTCCACAAAGTTTGGGTCCCTAAGAAGTCTTTACTCATCAAAGAGCCTTAAGAAGTGAAAAGATTTGCTACTCCATGTTTTTTCAGAGAGCTTTAAAGAAGAATGCCATACTCCTCTTAAGGCCCAAAATTTTAAAGAGGATAACCCAAGTTCATTATACCTCATAGAATGCAACTAAGCTATTAAGGACAAGGTTGCAACATTGTAAGTTCCCTAAGCTATCATTGATAAGGACTCAGAAAAGGAGGATGCAAAGACAAAGGGCAGATGAGAAAAGAAAGTAGGAAATGGAGACTTCAAGCAAAAAGAAAACATAAAGGCTACTGAAGATATAGGTAATTCTGATGAGGGTGATGATCTGTTATTTTTAATTGGAAGTTCTGATGACAATATGCAAAAAGATCAACTGGTGGAAGGCACTTTTGTAGTGGGAAGAGTTCCTATTTCTTAGGAATGTGCTACTGCTACTATGACCTTGCCTCTCTCTTTCATGTCTAAAGATGCATATGAAAGCCAATAAACCAAAAGGGTAATATTTGAGAAGCCTTCCGTTGAAATGACAAAGCACATAAGACCCTTGTATGTAAAGGCTCACCTCAATGAAAAACCTATTCCAAAGGTGCTTGTAGACAATAGATTGGCTGTAAACATACTACCACCCAAGATGGTGAGTGCTTTGGGGAAAACAGAGGAAGATCTGATAGTAACAGAAGTGTCAGCCTTAGCATTTATAGGTGAAGTCACTATAATACTTGGTGTTTTACTTGTAAAGATCACTATTGGAAGTAAGACTTTACTTTCTGCTTTCTTTGTCGTAAATTCTTCTACTAGTTATAATATTCTATTAAGGAGAGATTGGATTCGCCCTTATTAGTGTGTGCCATCTCTCCTTCACCAATTTTTGCTTTTCTAGAAAGGTGATGAGCTAGAAGTGGTATATGGGCAGAAAAACAAACTTTCTTCACTTATTCAGATGTAATAGAGGCAAGATATTATGATGTGGACTTTGGGCCAATCAAGTTCACAGGGAGAAAAAGAATAGAGATCCTAAATATGTTTACATGTTAGGGAGGAACAGAGAACCAGATCAAAGCACTCCTTAAACCTACAGCCACCGTGCCATACAAGTTGATGTCTTAGCCTATCATAGAAGAGGTTGATGATTAAGTACTCCAATGAGGAGTTGTCGACAGTTGCAACCATTACATTTAAGATGTTTGTACAATAAACTTTCGACAGACTTGAGATTGAGAATCTCTAAGATACAAATGGAGCTGAAGTAATTTTTGAGGAAGAACTAGATGAGGATGTGGAAGAGAAACAAATTAAAGATTTAGCAATAACATCCTAGAAGTTTAAAGATGTGAAACCAGAAGTCCACGATCCTTTGGGAGAGATTAACCTTAGCAGTCCAGAAGAGCCAAGGGTGATATACATTAATACCCTATTACTAGAGGGTTTGAAAAAAGAGATTGTAAAGACTCTACATGAATTCAAGGATTGCTTTCCATGGAGTTAAAAAGAAATGCTTGGGCTGAGCATGAGCTTAGTAGAGCATCGTCCCATTAAAGAGGAGTTTAAGCCATATCAACAACCAATAAGATGAATTTCCAAAGAGATTAAACTCAAATAAAAGAAACAAATTGGGAAACTATTAAAGGCAGGGTTCATCAGACCAACAAGGTATTCCCACCGTCTTTCTAATATTATGCCTATTATGAAAAAGAATGGAAAGTTATGGGTATGTATTGATTTTAGAGATTTAAATACAATAACTCCTAAAGATATGTATATAATGCCTATAGCAGACATGCTAGTTGATGCTACTACTACTTAAGAAATATTATCTTTTATGGATAGTTATTTTGATTATAATCAGATTTTAGTTATTGTAGATGATATTTCTAAAACTGCTTTTATATGTCCATGATCAATAGGGACATTTGAATGGCTTGTTATGCCTTTTGGATTGAAAAATGCAAGTGCTACTTACGAAAGAGAAATGAATGCCATTTTTAATGATATTCTAGGTCATCATATAGAGGTTTATATTGATGACATTGTAGTAAAGTCTAAAAAAAGCTACTAGCCATGTGGAGCACCTATGCAGAAGCTTTCAAAGAATGAGTCTAGGCATGAAACTTTTTAGGTTTTCTAGTGCATCAACGAGGAGTAGAGGTGGAAAAAAATAAAGCAAGGGCAACCATTGAAGCAAAACCTTCATAGAATAAAAAGGAACTCTAGAGGCTTTTAGGTCAGGTAAACTATTTGAGGAGGTTTATTTCTAACCTGGCAAGAGAAACCAATTTTTTTTCAGATTTACTCAAATTGAAGCAGGTGGAAGAGTTTATATGAAAGGAGCACCATCAAAAGGCATTTGAAAATATAAAATAATATTGGAAAAAACCACTAGTTCTAATACCCCCTAGGGATGGATTTTCGCTTAAGTTATATTTATCAACCGCTAATGAGTTTGTAAGTTGTTTGTTAGCACAAAACAACTCTATGGGACATGAGCAAACTATTTATTACTTAAGTAGATCTTTAACTCCTGTTGAGGTTGGATATTCACGAATTGAAATGTTTGGCCCTTTATTTTGCCTATACAAAGTTAAGGTAGTATCTCCTCAAATTAAGGGTATATGTGGTATCTCAGACTAACTTGGTGAAATACATGCTCAATAAACCACTAAAATAGGTACATGGTCCTTGGCTTTAATGAATTTTATTGACATATTTTCCTAAAAATTCTATAAAAGGACATGCATTGACCAATTTCTGGCTGATCGCCCTTCCTTGGAGTTTGGAGAAAATAAGGAGCAAGAGTTACCAATGAACAATATGGAAGTTCAGACATGGATCTTAAAATTTGATGGATTAAGTACGAAAAAGTCTGTAAGAGCATGAGTCATCATTACATCATTAAGTGGAACTAAGACAACATTATCATTCAACCTAGCCTTTAACTATACAAACAATCAGGCTGAGTGATGTATCCATAATTATACTATATTTTAGTAGAATTTTAATTAGTATTTGTGTTTAATTTAGTCCAATTAGTTCTACATTTGGTTAATTTTATGATATATTTATTATATTTCATATATCCCTTTGACTTTATGTGTTGAGGGTCATTTTTAGTGTTTTTATGAAGTTTGTAGGCTTATAAATGAAGAAAAAAATGAAGTTCAAAAGTTTAGGGGACAAAACAAGGCAATATCAGGCAAGTTTAGGCTGTCCCGGGCTGGGATAAGGGTGCTCTAGCTGAGATAAAAACATTCTGTCTCATGTGGAGGCTGTTGAGCTCGGGCCTAGACATGTCTCCTCGAGGAGGCGGATTCGGCAGTTTTGACATGGTTTAGAAAAACGGCATAAATTCCTTGTTTTAAGTCCAGATGAGGTGATTCAAGTGGCTTTGGAAAACTAAGACATTGAGCTACAATTTCATGTCTCTGGAGCATTTCCTAATTCGGACTCTATCTATGCCTATATTGGGTTGGAATTTGGTGCTGAACAGTTGTGACCCTTTGTGAACGTCTTTTTAGTAGAATGGCTGTAGATTCTTCGTTTCTTATCAAAAAGGGGTGATTCAAAAGGTTATGTCTTCTAGATTCAAAGGTGTACAACTCTGTTAAAGGCTTTTTCTTCAGAAGATGCAAGTTTCAGGATGTTATGACCCTTGGAAATAACTACCAATGTTAGAAACTACATTTTAGAATAGGTTTGATTCTTTGTAAGGAGGCATAATGCCTAATCCGAATTTCTATCTATAAATAGGCCTTGTAACTTCATTTGTAGAAAGATACAGATTATCTTGGATATTCCTTTTCAAGATATATCATATTCAATAAAATACTTCTTCTGCTACAAGCTTGTCAAGTCTAAGGAGAAGAACAAGAATTCTTCAAGTACTTCCTAAGGAGCCATGAGGACTATTTAATTCATCATTCTATCTTTTTCACTTCTAGGATTACTTTAGTGTTTTCTTGTTTCATCCGTGTGTTTAATCCATATGATTAGTGACTTGCTTTCTTTGCATTTAGTTTTTATATGTTCATTGGTTGATTTATTGATTGCATGTATAGTGTAATATCTGAATTTTTTTTAATAATAATAATATTAGTAAATGAGTTTTTATTTAAATAAATTTATTTTGTTTTTATTTGATTTAATTAGGATGATATAAATAGAATTTTAATGCTAGACAAAATAGAGTATTTTCTATATTTAATTAGTATGATTTTTAAGAAATTAATTAAGTAAATTCTTTGAAAAATAGATTATATTTTTGGTCATTTAATTTTTTTCCAATATGAATATATGAATTAATTTCTATATTTGAAAGTCATGAAAGGAATAGTAAATAATATTCTTATAAAGAATTTATTGGGGAATGATAAATTTTAATTAGTAAATGGTATTGGTTTTAATTGAGAAATAGTTAGCAAATTGATTAATTAAGTTAATTAAGTGTTAAGATTAAATTGATGATTAATTTTAAAATAAGGGTTAAAAATATAATTTTATTAATATGGGGTTTTAATGAAAATTTGTATGGTTGGTATTTTTGTAATTAAAGGTGTCGGTAGGGGTATTTTAGTGATTTCACATTTAAAAGCAAGGGTAAATAAGTAATTTCATATTTTTAATAATTCTAATTTGGCCTAAATTAAATAGTTAGGGACTTAATTAAAAAGCTAAAGAAAAGTTTAAGGGTTAATCGAAAATTTTGCAGGGCGAAATTGTTAGTGATTAAAAAGTTGAGAGACCAAATGGTAAAGAAGAAAAGTTTAGGAACCAAAAGTCGATATAGAGAAGAAGAAAAGGAGAAGGAGATCGGGGAGAGAGGAGATTAAGCGTCGGTACGTCGATGGTGGCCAAAATCGGTCGATGAAGTGGCTAGCCGTGAGAAAGCGGCCGGGGAGGCGGTGGTGTTGGCAGTAAAAAAAGAAAAAGAAAAAGAGAGGTTGCGGTTGTCAACGCCATGCGTGCCATTTCCGGTGGCTTTGGTGGCCAAATCGGGTGGTGATCGACTCATCTAAGTGTGGGCTTCCTTTTGGGAGCAGCGGCGACGCAAATGGTGGCCGGAGTTGGAAGTTTGCGCTGGAGAGCAAAAGTAGGGGCAACCGGAGTTTTCAGCCTTTCTCGGCGAGTTTCGGTGAGCTATGGCCAATCGGAGGGCAGATCCGTACTCCCCTCAACTCAAGCTTTCCAATAGCACTGGTTTCGCGGCGGTCAGACTCTGTTTGAAAATCGACGGTCAAGATCGTCTATAAATTTCTCCGGATGATTGGGGGTTGGATCGAAAGATTGGAAGCTAGAATCGTCATCAGCGCGTTGTCTCGATTCCATAGGTGCGTTCGGATCATTGATTGGACTCCGGCGGTTGGAGGCGAGTCGACCGAGTGATCAAGCGTCTCGGTAACTCTCTGGCCTGTTGATTTTAGAGTTCGTTAATAAAAAATTATGTGTTTAATTATTGTATTGAATATTAGAAAAATTATGTGAGGCTTATTAGTTAAAATAATAATTGTTAGACCGTCTGCTATTTATCGTGATTTGTGTTGAGTGGCGGAGTCGGAAAAATAGTGTAGTGTGGTGGCCCGACTCCTGTTAAATAAATGGTTGGAGATTTGAAGTGTTTTCTGGCAGGTCTTGGACTGTTATACGGGTGGTAGACGCCCGTGTTTAGGGGAGGTTCTGCCGAATTTTCGGTAGAATTTACTTGAGTCAAAATTTTTAGACAGTCAGTACTAAGAGGCCTAGAGTTAATTGTCAAATGTTTTACTGTTATTGATTGAGTTGTTTTTGGTGATTAGATAATACGTCAACTTAGCTCGCTCCACCCGAGGCATCGGAGCAGAGCTAGGAGGTCGTCAGAAAAGTGAGTCAAAATCATATATCTGTTTACATGTGTCATGCCAAGATTTTACGAAATAGTTCTATTTACATGATTTAATATTTTAATTATTTAGTTAATCACTATTTATATATGTTTCATTTTCTGCATTATGATTTTATTGATCGTGTGTTGACTCGGGATGGGATGGCAATAAAACATGTCACCTGATGGGTTGCATCAGGACCGCGTGCGCACCGGTAGGAATCTGAGACAGATAGTAAAATGGTAAGTTTTAAAAAGGTAAATTTAGGACTTGCCCTGGTCGAGCATTGCTCTCTGGGCTGAGTAGAATGTGTTTGCCGAAGTAAAGGTCCCTGATCGAGCGTTGCTCTTTAGGTGTCGGCTTTATTGGAAACTTAAGTGACTAAACTGGACTTAAGGACCTTAGTCAAGCTTCGCTCTCTGGGCGCCAGTCTTATTAGAGTAAAAGAGCCAAAAGGTTAAGACTGTTAGTGATAATTAAGTGACTGGACTTGATTTAAGGACCCTGGTCGAGCTTCGCTCTCTGGGCGCTAGTTATGTTGGAATGAGAGAGTCGAGACTGTTAGTGATGGGGCTATGGTTCTACTGAGGTACTCTGTCCCATAGTATGAAATAAAATTTATTTTATTTTACAGAAGCATATCATGACACGTATTTTATTTTAATTAAATAAATATTTTATTGAAGTATTTATATTCATGTTGGGATAGATGATTTTAACTCACTCTCGAGACTGACAATCTCAATTTCACTGTTTTTAGGTGTGGTTAGTTTTCTGCAGTTCTTTTTATCTAGCAGCCCGACTCCTTCATCGTCGGGTTAGATGTAACTGAATTCATTGGTATGTTAACTTTTAAAATTCTAGATTCTCCGTAGTAGAAATTTTAGACTTATCAGTTTGTAATTTTATATAAATTTAGGTCTTGCCTAATTATGCTAGCAGACCAAATTAAATATGTAGAATTTGATTTTAAGGTTAATTATGAATCAGTGCTTTGGTTTAAGTCCGAGTTTCAATTTGATTGAGTTAGTGAATAGTAAAGCTTACCCGGATTCGGTGGCCTTAAGACTAGTACCGGTCACGGACCCACAGATCGAGTCGTGACATATAGTTTGAATAACATTTTCATAATTTGATTTCTCTTATGTGCTTAAATAGATTGGTATAAGTATGACATATTGTTGAAATCGTAGCCAACATCTTTATTCATAATCTCACTATACTTAGGTATGATGTATTATTGAAAGGTCTATATATGATTTATTCACAATACCACTGTGCTTTTGTTTTATCGCCTATCTAAATTACAACTTACGACGAGAGTACGATTTTGTAGTGGAAGAGTAAGGGATTTCACTTTCGTTAAAAGGGCATTCTCATTTATTGGAATGGCACTACTTCTTAAAGAGATTTCTATAGAGTTAGGCACAAATCTTCATGATTTCTTGGTACATGTATAAATGCGAGAGCCAGTATATTATCTACTAGGAAATA
Organism: Ricinus communis; assembly: GCF_019578655.1. NCBI lineage: Eukaryota > Viridiplantae > Streptophyta > Magnoliopsida > Malpighiales > Euphorbiaceae > Ricinus > Ricinus communis. Next base: position 15,338,249 of record NC_063260.1, read on the forward strand.
CCGCAGAATGTCATAGAGATATGCTTCTATGTACCTTAGGTCGACTCTCCCAATTAATGAATTTGTAATATTTCATCTTTGTAGTCATGATATGATCATAACATGTATTTCTATTTGTAGCCTTTTATTTGATTGTAGTATTTTATTTACTTGCTTTATTAGTTTAGTTTTATTTGTCTTAATCTAATCATTTTATAATCTTTAATTTTATTCACATTTGCTTAATTATCTTAATACATTTAGGAATTAGTAAGGCTATAACTCACTCCGAATTCCCTAGAGTTCGACAACCTACTTCCCTATACTTAGTCAAGTAGGACTAGGACAAAATGCACTTATACCCACATCACTGAGTATGAAGCCTTTGTAATTGGGTTAGAGATCTTGCAGGAGTTAGAAGCAAAGGAAGTAATGGTGATTGGGGATTCTCAACTAATTCTCAAATAATTATCAAGGGAGTATAAATGTAGTATTTTATCTTTAGCCCTTTATTTTACTATTGCCACTCAAATTATTGATTCGTACAAAGAAGTTTCCTTCTTGCATATACCTAGAGAAGAGAATTGGGAAGCAGATGAACTGACTTAGATAACTTCAGGTATCAAGATGATGAAGAGCTCACTCACAATCGTGGTGGAAAAAAAATGCGTGCATCAATTATTGAAAGAGGAATTAACGTGGAATCTTTCAATTTAGATACAGGAATTATAGAAGACTGGAGGAATAACTTACAGAAATATCTTAACTGCCCCGGAAGGAAGGTGCCTCACAAAATTAAAATTCAAGCCCATAATTATGTTTGCTGGAAGAATAGATGTACAAAAAAGATCATGATAGACTATTATTGAGATGTTTGGGATTTTTAGATGCAATGAAGTGATGAAACAAGTACATGAAGGCGTCTATGGAGCACATCAAGCAGAAGTCAAGATAAGATGGCTAATTAGGAGAAATGACTATTTTTAACCAATTATCCCAAAGGATTGTATAAATTATGCCAACGGATGCCAACAATGCCATAAGTATGGAAACATTTAGAAAGCTCTATGGGCCCATCAAACATCTAAAAAGAGTTCTACAGATATTCCCTTACTTATGGTCATGATGTTATGTTACCTATGGAGGTAATGGTGTGATGTAGATGATTCTATGCATGTTTATTGACTGTTTATCAGTTGTTTATTCGTGTATTTGAGTCATATTTATTCCTGTTTGATCGCACTTTGGTATGTTTATGAGTTTTTCAGGTTTTCGGACTCTTCGATGAGAAATTGATTGATTCCGGGCAGAAACCAAGATATTTGGATGATTTACGCATATTAGATGTTTGTCAGAGTCGATTACTTACTGGCGCGCATTTCAAGGCTTTTGCACGGGCCATCCAACGGCCCGTTACACAGCCTCCCTTGGACAATTTTGGAAATTTGGCATTTCGTGGATGTTGGTGCCCATTGCACGGGCTATGGCACTTCTGCCTATAAGTAGGCGTATGCAAAATGAGACAAGGTTCCGCTTCTGATTTCTAGACTTCTCTACACGCGTGACCCTTTACTTCTACACCTCTATTCTTGACATTTTGGGAGACCAACATCATTTCAGAGGATTGATTTGGGAGATTCAAGCAAAGATTGAAGGTTCTAGATGATTGACCGAGACATCCGAGATTTCACTCGATCTCCAGGATACGACCTTGATACTCACTAGTGCTAGGCCGCATCGATAGGTTCACTGCCTTAGGTGTAGGTTGCATCAGTAGCCCATCAAGTTTTTGGTGCCGTTGTCGGGGAACCGTAACGGTGAACTAAAGTGAATTGTTTTTGAGTTACTTTAGTCATTGTTTATTTATTTATTTATTCTTTATTCTTTTTTTTATTATTTTTGTTGATTGGTGGTTGTTTAGATTGTCGTTTTCAGGTAGTTTATGACCAGGAGCTCTAATCCTGATCCTATAGAACCCTTATCTGATTCAGAGTGCTCTCTTAGATTATTGAGACGATGTTTGCAGGCAGTTGAGGAGGAGGTCAGAGTTATAGTTCAGGTTCACAAAGCTAACGTAATGGAGAACCACAACCCTCAGGCCGATGACGATCAGAGGACGATGTATGAGTTTGCTCGACCATCCTTGGATGGGATGAAAACTAGTATATTCAGACCTCCTATAGCGGCCAATAATGTTGAGATAAAGGCCAATGTTATCTAGATGATCCAACAGAGTTTGCAGTTTGGAGGATTACCCAGCGAGGATCCCAATGCACATATATCCAACTTTTTGGAGATTTGTGACACATTCAAGATAAATGGAACAACCGATGACGCCATTCGGTTGAGATTGTTTCCATTTTCCTTGAAGGGCAGAGCAAAGAGATGGTTGCAATCTCTTCCACAACAGACGATTACTACCTGGAAGGCATTGGCCGAAAAATTTCTATATAAGTATTTTCCTCCTGCTAAAACTGCTAAACTTAGAAATGACATATCTTCTTTTGTGCAGTTTGATGATGAGAGCATGTACGATGCATGAGATAGGTTTAAGGATCTTTTGAGATGCTGCACACATCACGGATTGCCAGTATGGATGCAGGTTCAAACCTTCTACAGCGGGTTGAACCTTACGACGAGGCAGATGGTGGATGCTGCAGCAGGTGGGACGCTAAATAGTAAGATGCCCGAGCAGGCTCAGAACTTGATAGAGGAAATGACCATGAACAATTATCAGTGGCAATCCTCTAGGAGTCGACCAAGAAGACAGGGAGTGGTCAACCAAGTAGATTCTACAGCAGCCTTGGCAGCTCAGGTGGAGCTTCTAACCAAGAAGATTGATAAACTCTGCGGTGACGTTGGTCGAAGTTTTATGGTGGCCCGCACTACAATGCGAACTGTACTGCGGGAGGTATGTTTGCTTCTTCTTCCTCTACTTTTCCATCTGTTTCTGTTGTGTCTTCTGATGTTGAGCAGGTTGATTATATAGGGAATGGCCCAAGGCAGCAGAACTACCCTTACAACAACACATACAACCCTGGGTGGTGCAACCATCCCAACTTCAGTTGGAGGAATAATAATGCCTAGGGTCCACCAAGTTTTCAGAGACTTCATCAACAGCCACAACAACAGCCAGCTGGGCCTGCACAAGCTCCTCCTCCACCAGAAAAGAAGTCAAATTTAGAGGAGCTTATGATGAAGTTTGTGACGTCTACGGAGATGAGATTCCAGTAGACTGATAGTGCACTTAGGAATCAGCAGGCCTCGATTCAGAACTTGGAGACTCAGATTGGCCAGATATTTAAGATGCTTTTAGAGAGACCCTCAAGATCGCTCCCAGCACTATAGAGGTAAACCCATAGGAGCATTGCAAGGCTATCACCTTGCGATCTGGTAAGCAATTGTATGGTTCTTTGCCTTTAGCTTATAAGGATGATGTGATTGTGCAGGACAAGCCAGCTAAGGAAGGACTAGAGCCTGAGGTGGTGAAGATCGAGAGGTAGAAAGAAGACATGCAAAAGAGCCTTTTACGGGAGTATCAGCCCCCGGTTCCATATCCTGCGAGGTTGAGGCAGGACAAGGTGGACAAGCAATACAATAAGTTTCTAGACTTGTTTAAGCAGCTGAAAATTAACTTACCTTTTGTTGAGGCGATTTCGCAGATGCTGTAGTACGCTGAGTTCTTAAAGGAGATTTTGAGCAACAAGAGAAAGTTGGAGAATCTTAGTCAAGTAGTACTTAATGAGGAGTGTTCAGCTATTCTCTAGAATAAGCTGCCACTCAAGCGACGAGATCCAGAGAGTTTTACTGTCCTTTGTGTTATTGGCGGTTTGCCAATTAGTACTGCATTAGCCGATTTAGAAGCTAGTATTAATTTAATGTCCACTAGTTTGTAGTTATATATTAAATTATTTATTAAATAATTTTATTATTAAAAATAATTTTTATATTAATTCTTTACATAAAAAAAAAAGAAAAAACCAGCAAACCACGGAGCTTTAACTGCGCCTCACTTGTTTTGTAATTTTTCCATCATAATAATAAGAAAAAAGCCTTACCTGCAAGTCCATGAAACAAACCTAACAGTCTTTACTATCATTTTATTCTATTCTATTTGTTGCTGTCGTTGCTATTATTATTATTATCATTTTTATTTTCCCTTGTAATAACAGAACGTTGCTTCCAAGTAATCATAAACATCCCCAAAACCCCAATTCCTTAAAAAATCTCAGCTGCTTTCGATAATCTTGAATTGTGAATTGTTTTGGTTGGTGATCTCATCTATCTATTGCAACAAAAATCATGACTTCCAATGGCGCTTCTACGGTAAGTTTCAATTTGTTGGTTTGTTTGTTTGGATTAATAATAAAGAAATGATAATTGTTGGCACAGCAGAGACCGGTGGACGCCGACAACAGTTTGGAAAGGATCAAGCGGCAGTTAGCGTCTGGTTCTGGTCGGAATTTGTTGCAGGGTCCACTTCTCAAGCGATCTGAAACTGTACGCACCTTTACTATTCAGTTTGTACATTCAATTTTAATTCTATAGAAAATCATGTTTGATATTACAATGAACTATGAAGTAAAATGAATAACCCTAGATAATTACTTGATTCTATGTAGTTGTGTACAAATTAGGTTTTATAATTTGAAGATTTATTGAGGCATTTCTATTTTCTTTGTCTTTAATCCCTGAATTTATAGTCTGTTCATAACTTGCTTCTATTTTTGGCTTTAATAGTTAAGAAAATGGAATGAAAGATGGGTGATATTGGACCCAACAACTGGAAAAATGGAATACAAGTGAGTGAATATCACACTTTTATTTTATTTCTTCTCCATTTTATTTTTAGCGAGTATTTTGATAATTTTTATCTGCTTGCTTTAGGACTAGGAGAAATGAACCAGCTATTAAGGGTACTATCATCTTTGATGCAAATAGCACGATAACAGTTTCTCCTGTCAACTTCCAGTAAGATTATTATTATTATTATCTTACGTCAGTTTTAGAATTTTTTTTTCTGATTGTATGAGTTGAATGGTCAAATAACGATGTTCTTTTTTGTTTTTTTTATTTGCTTTAGTGGACTTCCAAAGTATGATGGCTGCTGTTTCTGTATCCATATTAATCTATCTATTTCCATTTATCAAATATAGGCAAACTGCAAACCTGAGTTTGCCTCTGTTTAAAAGCTATGTTTGTTTTGGTTAAATTCAAGTAGTTGATGCCTCATGCTTAACTTATATTTAGACATTGGCACTCCACAAAAAAAGGACTACTTTCTTTGCGCGGAGACTCCTGGTGCAGCAAGAGCATGGGTAGCAACATTACAGTAAGTGTTTCCTTTGCAATTGTGCTCTGTCTAATCAGACTGTTATCACCTTTCTGTGATTGTAGATGGTATTTTTAGTCTGTACACATGCACACATTCAATAAGGGTGTTTTATTTGTAGAAAATAATTTTTGTTTTCCATTTTCAGTTTTCTTTGAAAAAAGCGATTTTTCATTTTCTGTGAAAATTTAGAGAATGTGTTGATTTGTTAAGAAGATAGTACTATTTTCTAACTTACAAAATTAGATACACATGTTTGCATGACAATTATTTTCTATAGTTAGAGAATCAAAATGTGGTCTTTCTATCATGAATTTAATATCTAAGATATTTTTTAATAAAATGAAAGAGTTAAGAAGTTAAAAAGAACCTGTTGTAAAAAATATAATACATCTAAAAGATATAAAATGTAATACATTTAAAAGAATGAATGAATAAAAAATTATGAGAAAAATCAACTAAGAAAAAAAGTGAAATAAAAAAAATGTTTGACAAAAAAGTAAAATGAATCCTGGCATTTGGATCTAGTTAAGAAACTAATACAAAATTGAGGGAGTAAAATAATAGTAGCCCATGCATTAATGCATAAAAATAATGAACGAAAAGAAAAATGGTTGATGTTGAAGCTGGGATTTGAACCCAAGCTTAAGGGGAAAAGTTGGATAACAGCCTAAACTTAAAGGCTAAATTGGACTTTAAGTGGAGACTTCCATGTTTTCCAAATGGAAGTTATTGCATAAAGGAAAACATCGGAAAACTTTTTTTTCAAAGGTTCTAGTTTTCTATTTTCTAATTGACCACAAAATTCTGTTTTCTAGTTTTCTTAGAAAAGTTTTCCAGAAAATAGCTTGATTGTCTTTAAGTAAACACACCCTAAATGGTTGAAATTTTTTTATTCTAAATAGTCAGAATGCAGTAATAAAACAAGTATTTAGGACTCCAATTAGGGATATTGAGTTGCATACAACTTATGATGGTTTTTGGTTTATTTTCTGTCTTGCTGTTTCCTTTTCCTTCATGAAATTATTCATTTTGAAAATAAAATCTTTGTGAGTCTTGTATATATTGCTGGGCTTCGGGATCTGGTGTACTTGGTTTAAAACATGCTCTTTTCTTTATATTCTCCTTAATATTACATCGGTCCATCATTCCACTAAAATGGGTTGGAATGCCTGTATGCCTAACCTATGCGAAGTCAGCGCTCTATTCAGTAATACCGGATGCCCCTGCATAACTTCCTGAAGTATTTCCCATACAATTGGCTCTTTTTCCTGAATTTTACTCTTAGCAACTCCTATGTTCGAAGCAAGATGTTGTCTAATTAGACTACGAATTACAATTATCTGGAAAAGTTCTATTGCTATTTTGCGAGGCAATCTACATCGATGTAATGAAAGTGAGGGGCCTACGACAATGACAGAACGCCCCGAATAATCAACTCGTTTTCTAAGCATAGTCTCACAAAATCTTCCTTTTTTGCCTTCAATTTCTTGGATGCACCTAAATCATTTTGATTAGAGTGGAAGGCATGACAATGCAAAATTTTTTGACATAGCTTGAAGTAGTGAGGAAAAAGAAACCAACTTTCAAGAATCTTAAGGAGAGTTGTGCCTTGGATAGGATTGAGACAAATAAGTTTTCTATTACCCTTAGTTGCCTTCACACAGTCCTATAGAAGATTTGATCTGGGACAACTAGCAAATAAGATACAGGACTAAGAGAAAGTTTCAGAAATCTTCATCAGTCAAATGCTCATCACCTTTTCTTTTTGGCTCCTATCCCACACTTCATTTTTTTTTTTCCAATCACATCACTGCCAAGGTCCTTCATTTCTTATCATTCTGTCCATCATTTGAGGATTATTTGTGTTCTGCCAATTCTTTTTGGTTTTTCTTTTCTTGAGTTTGTGCGTGTGTGTGTCTGGAAGATGATTCCTTTCCCTTCATTTTAATTATGTCTCTAATAAATTCCTTCACGTTGATGAAATCATACTCTTTATGGACAATGTTGTTAATATGTTTCAATTGAGAGTTAGTCATGCAAATAACAAGACCTGAGAAACAGGGAACTTGAATTAAAATAAAATGTATTCTATTTAGGGGTAATAGGTTTTCTATAGTTTCTTTCCGTTGGTCTCTAATTTTGTTGATGTTGGATAGTGTGTTTTTTCTTAATTTTTTAAAGTTTTTTTATTTGGTGGACATGGTTCTTTATGAGAAATGCATTCCTCAGTTGTTAAGGTCATAAGGTTTCATTTTTCTTTTTCACCTTCATTGCTTCTATTTATCTTATAACTGATAACAGACTTTATATTTTCTCCATCTATCTTTTGGCCTTCTGTCAATCAGTGCAACTCAGTTGGTTCTGAAGGCCCATAAGGAGGCAGTGAATTCCTTAAGTGGGACAGGTTCTGCAAAATTAGGGACAGTTGCGACTGTAGTTGCTGCAGCCAATTCAACAGCCCTTGAATGCTCTAAAGAAATTGAAGCTGCTATGCAGATTTCATTGAGAAATGCTTTGGGAATGGTGAATAATAGGATAACTGATGGTCCCATGGATGATCTAGCAATCATGAAGGTACAATAGTTTCAAACTGCTCATATGCTATAAACTCATCTATATTTTAGACAAGTATATCAACTTTGTGCTTGGTACAATTTTATGAAAGCACATTCAATATGTTTTATAAAGATTGGGTTGTGATTGCATTGTGTTTTGGTTGAAAGAAAGTTCGATGAAACGCTAAGCAATGGATATTTTCCAGGTTAAATTACTTATTTAATCTTTATTAGAGTTTTGATTTTGCATTGTACTCGAATCTTGATTTTGAGCAGCTTTGGATAGAAGAGAATAAAGGGGGTGGAATGAAGGGAGAAAAAGAGGGTATTGCATTATGTATTCTGTTACTTGTTTCAGTTTTTAGTGTGCCCTGTGTTCTAATTACAATAGGTTTTCATCTGTGTCATGCTGCTGTATGGATCTATCTATAAAGTTCTCAAAGAACCATTTTATCCTTGAAATAAATCGTTTCTTGAAAGGAAAAAGAAACAGTAGAAAAGGTATAATTGGTGGGCATGACTCAAACCCATATTCTACTGTATATAGGTGTTACTACAACTTCATCACTAATAATCTCAGTAACAGTGACTGAAAAGAAACATTTAAGTTTTAGAAGAAAAAATCATCGTCATTGTTAGTATAGGTGTCATACCACACTGTGGATTTGAGTTGCACATAAGGGGTCTCGGGCATAGCTGAAAATATGGTTGAATCTAAGAAATAGGGCAATTAAGTAGAGGACCATAGACATATGCAAGATTTTAGCAAACTTTGATTTTATTATGGATCTTTAGTTCTCAAATAAGGTTTTGAAAGAGCAAGAGTACTGTATCTAAAATAGGATAAGTTGTTGAAGAAGCAAGAAATTACACATGTTGCTCGTGTCTTTAACTCAACTCTACTAGTTAGGGTTTTGGTTACATGAATCATTTCCAACCATTTCTATTTATATAGTGCTACAAGGTACAAATAATTTTGCAGCAGGTCATCTTATCATCCTACATTTAACACTCATCTTGTGTTTTTATGTGGCTTTATATGTTTGACCTTTGTAGTCTTATCTTATTTTGTAGCCTTCTTTCCTCATTGCTCCAACACTTGTCACTTAAAGTAGCTATCACGGCAATATTATAAAACTTCTTCAATGAATGGGATTTTAAGATCTCATATGGACTCCTGTTACCCTTCTCGATTTAACCATCATGTTTTTATCCCTTGAGAAATTGAGAAACTTGAAACATGTTGAATTGGAATTGTTTAGTTACAAAAGTGCATATCTTGTTTGGGCTCTCACATGCCACGAGGCATGGGATTATCTTTGTTATAGGCTTCAAAAGAGCCAGACCCTAGGTCAGCAATTCAAGCCGGGTGCAAACCTTTGAGCCAGTTGTCTCTTTACCCTATGTAATTTTTCAGCTGGTACTCTTTTGTCTCCATTTAACTTAATCTTGCCCAAGAGAAATGATGGAAATTTACTTTAGAATCAAAAAATGAAAGAATTTACCTCCATTTTTCTTAAAAAACAAAAGATCTAAACAATTTTCTTTCCATCAGAATAAAGCATGAAAATATATACCTCCACTAGCTTCTTTTATGAATAAAGGATCATAAAGGTTAATGAGTAAGGGGTTGATGAATGATGATCTCTTTTAAAATGAGTACGGTTTGTTTTCATACAATGGTAAATGAATAGTGTCTCTTACTTTTGTCGTTGAGATTTGGAAATCTTGATAAGACAAGTTTGGCTTACACCAAGACTCCATAATCATAGACCGGAGTTTTACACAAGAGATGTCTGAAAGCATAATTGAAAGGAGTGTAGGTGATGCATAACAGCTTTGGTGGATTAATATTCAGACTGAGATTTGAATTAGATTAAGATGTATAGAGAAATAGAATTTTAGTTGGAAAGAGTAGAATTTTGAGTTTATGACTGAATTTGGTGGATTTGAGTAGCTTAAATCTGCACTAATTGCAGAATTTCATGTAAGATAATGAAAATGCCCCTAAAACTTAAAGCTGCAAAATATTGGGCAAACAACTAATTTATTTGAATAGGCATGACACTTGGATAAGATGGTTCAAGGACTAGGAAATACTGCCTGGCTGTGTTTGGTGAGAGAAGTGGAGAATATGGGACAAGATAAAATAGGGTAACACGAACATACTTCTCTTTCTGTGTTTAGTGAATTTAGGATTATACAATTAAATATCATACTTTATGTTTGGCAATGTTGGTACATGATGATTGGACATTGTGCAGAAGGACGACACTACCTTTGTGCTATCTTATGTCTAGAGTATACCAATCATCCTAAAAAATCACATGTTAAAATTGTCTGGATACAGAATGGCAAAAAATGGAATCATACCAAAAGCAGTTGAAGAAAAAAAGAATTAGAAAAGCGCCTGGAAAAGCAGGTGAACTGTTAATGGCTAATTGAGCCTCATGGTTTCTCTAGAAAATTTCTAGAGGAAGGGCGATCGCGAGAATATTTTCCATTGTTTTGTTAGAAGATGAATGATAATTTGATTAGTGGAGAAGCTATTGCATGGGTAAGAGATAATTTTAAGGTTTCTTTTTGAATGATAGTAGTTAAGTTATATAAAATGGAGGTTAATGATTATCCTTTATTCCCTTACCCCTCCTCTTTGTGAAAATCCCCTGCTAATAGAGTTAAATTAACTGTTAGCCTACCTTTATTTCATTCACATACTTGCTATGGAGTGTTTTGTGACAGAAATAGTTTTGAGTTTTTAATTTCAATTTCTTTTTTTGTCAGTTCTACTGGAAAACTAGAAGCTCATATTGTTGTCCCTATTGTTTACATCTTACATTACTCAATTAGAGTTCTATTTTCCAAGAGGTTTAGCAGAATGAGTAGAAATATTATGGTGGCAGCAGTGGAGTGGTTGTGGTAGATAATAGATATGGACATAATACTGCTACTGTATTTTAAGAATGTGGTCAAAGAAAAATGTTCTTGTTTTTTCTAATTGGAAAAAAAAAGCATAAAATGTGTCCTTTAAGGGAAAACTGTAGAAAACAAGTTATAGTTCTTTTGTAGTATCAATATAAGTTCTGGTTAAAAAGGTTTAAAAAGCTTTTCAATCTTTTTTGAAGAAAGGAAATTCGGAAAGAACCCTTATCTTGGGCAACTGAACTACCTTTCTATAAATGTTTAGCTTTCTCCTCTGTTTCTCTCTCTCTCTCGCTCGCTCTCTCTCTCGCTCTCTCTCTCCCTTCTACTTTTGTTATTATAGTACACTTTTTATTTTTAATTTTTTTAAACCTTGAGAGACAAAGATTATTCGGATATTAGATTCTAAAGGATGCACTTCCTTCTTGGTAGCTTGATACCCTTATGAGCTGCATTAGGTGGTATTTGACTGAGTTCCAGTTTCACAGAAGGTTGTAAATTGACCTTCAGAATTCTCAGCTCATTATATCAAGAAGACTTGAGAGCCTGATTCTAATTTTTGATATGTTAAATCTCTTAAATAAGGTTAGTCGTATGTTAGAAGTGATGACAAGTAATTGTCATATAAACCCTTTAAGGAGAAAATAGGCCTTCTAACCCAAGTTTTAATTTCTTGATGGCTGCTATGTGTAAATCACATGTTATGCAATGCAAAGGCAGGCCTATACCCTCCACCTGGTCTCACTTGGCCATCCTTTGACTTTTAGGTGCTAATGGAAATTTTCATTCCACATGCCTTTGTTTTCTGAGTAATTATGCCCTGCAGGAGACACTAAAAGTCAAGGATGAGGAGCTGCAGAATTTGGCCCGAGACCTTCGTGCTCGTGATTCAACAATAAGGGAGATAGCAGACAAGCTATCTGAGACAGCTGAAGCTGCTGAGGCTGCAGCATCTGCAGCCCATACAATGGATGAGCAACGGAGAATTGCTTGTGCTGAGATTGAGCGCTTGTCAAAAGCTTCACAGAAGCAGCTGGATTCATCCTTGTTAAAGGTATCAATTTCTGTTCTTCTCCTGATGTTTTAATTTATGCATTGCTATGAGTCATCCAATATGATGATACATTTGTTATCATATGAAATCTTCATTCAGGGATCATTTGCATCTTTCCACTCAGACTGTTTTCCTCTTATCGGTGAATCAAATTGTAAAATAAAAATCATAAACAGGTAAATAAAGAAATAGATAAATGGTTGAATACATAGTTGAAGTCTGATTTAGAATGTTGAGATGCTGTTTGAAATTGTCATGGTGGTTGTTTATTTTGAAGTTGACCTTGTTTAGTGTTTTATGCTTTAGTTCTTGTGAAGTTGAATTCTGTTAAAAGTTATTTATTTGGTGCATGAGCATGAGTTGACTTCTTAGGAAGTAGAAATAAATTTTGTTTGGTCCAAGTGTGAAAAATGACATAGTATTGCACAATAAAATTTAGGATTACAAAAGCCAATCTTTGCTATCAGCCAACAATTTTAAATTATCTTAATATGAATAATGATAATTGATAAGGATGTCAGGATATATCTTCACTTTAAAAATGTCGACACAATAGAAAACAAATTTGAACTAGCACAAACTGTATAAATGTTTGAGAAAATAAAAATTTACTAGGAATTTAATGATATTTAATTTAAATTGTCATTTGTAACCCTAGTTATTACTAGGTATTTGTAGAAAAAAACTTAGCTATTTAAATATTTTCTTTTACTAGGTTTGTGAATTATTAACTGATTTAAATGAGGAAGTGCAACTTGACTACCTCCCTCTGGGAATTACTTCCTGTATGGATGCGCAGTTCTCCTTTCTACTTCCTGGGAACTTGTAATTCAAATCAAGCACAACAGATTTGTGCACTTCCCTGGAAGTTTTACTTCTTGAATCTACTTGCCCATAACCAAAAGAGGCCTTAGAATAGTATGCATGATTTTGCATGTCAATTCTGGCTGTTTTGGTTATCATTATTTTGGTCTTTGTTTGTGCATATGCAGTTGAAAGAGTTTGAAGAGAAGGTTAACAATCTAAGCAAAGAAAGAGATGAAATGATCAAGCAGAGAGAATCTGCTCTTCAGGAGGCACATCTATGGCGTTCTGAGCTTGCAAAAGCTAGAGAGCGTGTTGTGATATTGGAAGGAGCCGTAGTGCGAGCAGAGGAGAAAGTTAGGGTTGCAGAAGCAGATGCTGGAGCTAGAATAAAAGAAGCTTCACAGAAAGAGGCAGCTGCTGTGAATGAGAAGCAAGAGCTTCTAGCATATGTAAACATGTTACAGGCACAACTTCAAAGGTTTAACATCTGATCCCTCTTAAAACAAAGTAATTTTAGTTATGTTTTATTACATTTTGCAACCTTGTACAGGCCTTCTATTAGTCTATGTCAGAAGACGAGCAATTTTTTTTTTTGGGTTGATCTCATAATGTAAATATTCATTTGGTTGAGAATAATAATCATCATAAAAAGAAAATTATGTGATGACTCAGAAATGGGAATTAAAGAAGGTCTGCAGTCTTGCTGGTTATGGAACATGAATTTTGTCAACTTTGTTCCCGACTTCTGAATTGTTTTTCTTTCCTAAATAAATAAATGGCTGGTTTCCTATTTAAAAGAAAAAGGAAAACAAACTCTTCTCGATTTTTAGTAACAGTTCTCTAAAAGTTTCTTGTAAACACACTAACCAGTTTGGTAGTGAGGAAAGTTTTAAGTAGTTCCGATGAATTATTTTCAGTATGTAGAACTGACTGAAAAGTTCTCATGGGAAAAGAGGCTAGAAGGTATTCTGAAAGGCATTTCCTGTTATTATTTTGGAGTATTTGTTTTAGAGAACAAATAATTGAAGCAAAAATATAGATAATCACAAGAGAAACAGAAGAGTGATAAGATTTCAAATAGGGATGAGTCTTACCAAGTTAGTTTAAGGAGTATCAGAAAACACCTATTTATAAGAAGATAATCCTGAAATTCTAATATGTTTATTTTAAAAGGCGTAACTGTTCCTTAAACGTAAGGTAAAAGATCTTTCTGAAATTGTGTAATTAGACTCTTTCACTATGATTTGTACAGCAATACTAAATTTCTCTTCTCTTTTTCTTTCTTCTTTTTTTTATTTTTTCAATTTTCATTTTATTTTATGATGTTTCTGAGTACCATATATGGTACTTTTATGTTTGCTCCTACCATTCGGTCATTCAATCTTCATTTTTTTTTTCTTAATCACCCTGGGCATCTTACTAGTTCCAGATAGATCTATTTTGATATTATATTCATAACTAGTAACTGGTGCATACATCAGCATTTTCGAAATTCATTTGATGTTTGTTTTGGGGGTTGAATGTGGGAAGCCAGTTTGAAAACAACCACTACTGGCATATGAAGTTGAAAAATTATGATATACTAATATTTTTCTGTGAACAGACAACACATTGATACTCAGCAAGTGTTTGAAAAGACCGAGTCTTCAAATGCTGTTGGAAACACTCTTCCCCTGACTAAGCATGTGGACTTATCGGAAGCGAATGTAGATAAAGCTTGTCTCAGTGTTTCTAGAGTTTTGCCAGTCTCTGAGGAGAGTGTAGTGGACATGGGAGTCGATCAAGCTAATCTCCAGCCAATTGGAGATACTGAATGGAGCGACATTCAGCCAACAGAGTCGAGAATAGCCGATGTAAAAGAGATTGCCCCTGAGACAGAAGGAAGCAGCTTGGATATTTCTGTCGTTAGCCCACCTGTAAATAATCATCATGATCAAGGAGGTAACAATTTTCATCAGCCCTGATGCTTAGTCAAAGGTATACATAATACAGAAGATAACGATTTGCACATAACTTGGATGGTAAGCTATTCGAAATTACTTAACAAACAAAATGTTCGCCGGGTGTATTTTTCTTTATTGGCTGGCTGGTTGGATGTTATTGTTCTGATGCCACTGTGCCTTTTGGTAGAGGACCAATAGAGTTTTCCTGAATGTACTTTAATAGCTTACAATAATCTATAGATCACATTTATGTAGAGAGCATAATTTGGAGGCAAAAGGTACATATAAGCTCCTAAATTTTTGGTCACAGTGCAACTAAATCTCTAAACCTCAAAGTAGCTCAATTGACTCTTAAAGTTTGAGAACTAAAACAATTATATTCTTAGAACTAACTTCTTTTTTATTTAACTAATGATGATGGTGTTAATTTATTTTTGTCAAGGTGAAGGAGAGATTATTATTTTATAATGTTCATTCACTAAAAGGCTTAGCTAATATTTTATCGCATGCAAAAAGTACGAGTTGAAAAAAATTAGAGCAGTTTTTTCTAACATTTAAAACTACTTGGGCTCATGTTATTATATGGTGAAATAAACGGGTAATTTTAAGAATATAAT
The DNA here is from genome assembly GCF_019578655.1 of Ricinus communis. Classification (NCBI taxonomy): domain Eukaryota; kingdom Viridiplantae; phylum Streptophyta; class Magnoliopsida; order Malpighiales; family Euphorbiaceae; genus Ricinus; species Ricinus communis. Next base: position 15,353,461 of record NC_063260.1, read on the forward strand.
TGTTTTATTTTTAAATTTTAAGAGTATAATTGAACTATTTAAAGTTTAGAAGTTTATTTGTGCTTTAGGAGTTTATTTATACTTTTTACCTACTTGGGAATCTTCTGGTGATTGTAAATCCTAACAGTTTGTTACTGATGATGTCTGATATCATTTTTCTTGATTAAGATCTAGGTATGGAATTTCTTTGTAAAATGAATTAAAATTTTGCCAAGAGCTGGGAAAGTGTCCATATAAAGAGTACTCGGAGATTCCGCACCGGATTGAAAAATTAAATTGAAAGTATTCAGAATTGAAGATATCCATTGACTATCTGATTTTTTTCTGAATTGGATCGTACAAAATCTGTCTTGCACGGTTTTAGATCTCTTTAGTTTTTCATATCGAGAATTATATGGAATCATCCCATATTGTACTGAATCGAAGAATCAAAACTATAATCGATTTAAAATTTTATGTATTTATTTATATATACATATATATAATTATATTAACAATAGATAAGTTCAAATCTTCAGCTTAAACTTAAAATCAAATATAAAAAAGTCTTATCAAATATAAATTTAGAGATAACAAAGTTTTATTTGAACTCGGAAATTTGATTTTATTCGTTTGAACTCGATCCGTTTGAGTTTAAATTTTAATATAAAATAAAAGATTCAAATTTAAAATGATTCGAAATCGAAATCTTTTGAATCCAGAATGACTCAACTTCGAAACAATTCGAGATTGAAGTAGTTCGAAATTCGAGTGATCGGAGACCAAAACAATTTGAGCTCGTAACAATAAACAACTGGAAATAACTTGAACTTAAAATGATCTAAACTCGAGATCGATATGATTTGAGACCCAATAATATCCGAATTTATGACCGACACAACTCGATTCAAAATTCTAAATGACTCTATATATAACTTTTTATTAAAATAAAAATAGCATTTTGGTAATATTTAATTATCATGTTAATTAATTTTTGTACTAATTCTTTTAATATATTTTATTTTCAATTAGAATTTTAAGAAATATCTTTTGTAATATCATCTCTAAACTTTTAACTTTTTGAATTATTGCTTTATAAATTGTTAATCAGTAAAACAACTAGCTTGAATTTATATATATAATATCAAAAATTAAAAACATTAAAAAGTAATCAAATAATTGAACTTAAAAATATTGTAATTTAATTTAATTTTTTAAAAAAATAAAAAAATGAATTGATTTTATATTATTTTTATGCAATAAAATATTTAAGACTGACAATAAAGTTATACTTTGAGTAAAAAAATTAAATTAATAATTATAAATGATTCTTTTTATAAAAGTCAAGATATTTAATTGACAATAATAAAATTAATTCAATAAAAATTCGATGTTCACACTATTTTGAATTGAATTTTTTTAAAATTACAACACTTTCGTATTTTATCTGAATCCAACTTGAACTATACCCTTAATAATCTGAATCCGAAAAAGAAGCAGAGCTAGAAAGACCGGAACCCAATTCAACTCGAACCTAAAACTAGCACGAACCTGACATCATCTGAGCTCAAAATCACATTAACTTAAGAAGATCCAAACTCGAAATGGTTAAATTTGAAATAATCCAGAACTCAAAATGATCTTAACTGAATCCGATTCGACCCGCCAATTTGCCATCTCTATACAAATCTAACAATTCTATTATAATAAAATATAAGCTCATTGGCCCAAATCTAAAATAGAAGCACTAAGTTTTATAGTTTATTACAATATTTATTATTTAATTTTATCTTCATTTTTTAACAAAGGTTTAAGTTTATTCATTTAATTACGGCATATAAATTGTTTATGTGACCAACTATTCTCAACACTAGTGTCACGACCCCACCCGTGGGCCCGTGACCGGCACTAGGGAATGGGTAGGCTTAAGGCCACCGAAACCCGTAGTAAGCCTGACACTCACTGATTTAAACAAATCTCATCTCAAATTAATATTATTAAAACCACAAATCATCTTAATAGTTACACTTTACAAAATTACTTCGGTCTACCAGAAAAAAAACTAGGCGAGACCCGAAGCTCAGAAAATTTACAACTAATACATTTACTATTACTACTGCGGAGAATCTAAGATTTACCAATTTACATACCAAATCAAATACATCACCCGATGATGAAGGAGTCGGGTTACTGAATAAGAGTCGCGAGAGAACTAACAGTCACGAATCTGAAAAAAACATAAATGGAGACTGTCAGTCTCGAGAGTGAGTTAAAATCATATATCTAAAACAGTTTCAAATATCTCAATGTCACCTTATTTAATTTTAAAATAATTAATAAATCACGCGAACCATACGTGTCATGTTAAAACATATGTGTCATGCCATGCTTAAACAAAATTTATTCCACATGCAACGGGACGGAGTACTTCAGTAGAACTCTAATCCCAACTCTAAAATCTCGATTATTTCAACACTTATGTCTCAACTAACCTCAACTCTAACATCTCAAACCTCTCATTCCAACAGATCGGGCGCCCCGAGAGCAAAGCTCGACCGGGGACCTTACCTCCAGGTCACTTAACTCTCGGCCTTAGCCTTTTAGCTCTTTTATCCAATAAGACTGGCTCGAGAGCAATGCTCGACCAGGGACCTTACCTCCGTCACTTAAGTATCCAAATAAGAAATCTAGTAGCCATTCGGCTCTCTTAATCCAATAAGATCGGGCGCCCCGAGAGCAATGCTCGACCGGGGACCTTACCTCCAGTCCGGTCACTTAAATATCCAAATAAGAAATCTAGTAGCCATTCGGCTCTCTTAATCCAATAAGATCGCTCGAGAGCAATGCTCGACAGGGACCTTACCTCACCGGTCACTTAAATATCCAAATAAGAAATCTAGTAGCCATTCGGCTCTCTTAATCCAATAAGACTGGCGCCCCGAGAGCAATGCTCGACCAGGGACCTTTACTCCGGCAACCACACTCTACTAAGCCCAGAGAGCGATGCTCGACCAGGGTAGGTCCTAATCTTTCTTTCTTAAATTTTTTTTTTTACCTCTTTACCCTTTCCCTATCTCTCTCGGATTATATTGGGACACTCATCTAACTCCTATGTTCTACTGCCGTCCCATCCTGAGTCATCATGCAATATTAAAATTGGTAATAAAGGAAAAACATATTTAAATAGTAATTAAAAGCATCATGCAAATGATAATAATAATAATTGAACGAAAAATTGAAATTGCAAATAAATATTCACAGTAGCAAATCAAATTTTATGCATGACACGTGCGTAAGCGATATATGACTTTAACTCACAGGTTTGGCGACCTCCTAGCTCTGCTCCGGTGCCTCGGTAGGAGCGAGCCGAACCGACAATCTAGTCACGGAAAACAATTTATCAAAACGATGAAACAATTACAATAGATCCTAGGTCTAGATTCCTAGGATCGACTGTCTAAGAATCTCGACTCGGGAACTCACTAAAATTTGGCGAACCTCCCTACAACACGAACATTACCCCGTAAAACAGGTCCGGGACGCCAAAACACTCAAATATCCAACAATTTAAACAACGGGAGTCGGGTTCCCAAACTTCACTATTTCCCGACTCCGCCACACAGCACAAAACACAAGGCATGCAAACTGACAGACAATTATTTTTGACTCACAAAAATCATCAAATACTCAATATAATCCAATAGACACAATTAAATCAAGAATTTCTAAAATTAACGGGCTAAAGATAATTACCGAGACGCTCGATCGCTCGGTCGACTCGCCTCCAGCCGCCGGAGTCCGATCGACGATCCGAACACACCATCGGACTCACAACGACGCGCTGATGATGATCCCTGCTTCCGATTTTTCGATCTGACACCCGATCATCCGGAGAGATTTGCGGACGATCTCGACCGTCGATTCGCAAACGAAGCCCGATCGCCACGAAACCGGTGCCATCGCGAAGCTTGAGATGAGGAGAGTCGGGATACATCCTCCGATCATCCATCCTCCGCCGGAGCTAGCCGGAAAAGCCCAAAAACGCCGGCTGCCACCATTTTCTCTCTCCACCGGATCTTCCGTCTTCGGCCACCACAGGCGTCGCCGCTGCTGCCAAAAGAAAGCTCTCGCCGAGAGGAGCCGATCGCCACCCGACTCGGCCGCCAACAACGCCGGAAACGGCCGGAAACACGCCTGGAATCCGCTGCTCTTTCTCTCCTTGCGATTCTGCCGCCTCACGCTGCCACTTTTGCCGCTGCTGCTGCGCTCGCCGACGCCAGCAACGCCTTCGGCCGGCATCGCACGCCCGGCAGTCGGCCGCCACCGGCTGACGACGCAGCACCCGGCTCCACCTTCTTCACGCGCGACGCCCCTTTCTCTCTCTCTCTTCTTCCCCGATTTCTTTCCCTTCAATATCGACATTAGGCCCCTGAACTTTTCCTTATTACAACTTGGTCCCTCAACTTTCTTAATTACTTACAATTTCATCCTGCAGAATTCCAATTTGACCCCCAAACTTCTTTTTAGCCTTTCAATTAAGCCCCTAACTATTTAATTTGGGGCAAATCCGAATTATTGAAAATAGACAATTACATAAATACCCCTGACCGACATATTTATTTATAAAAATACCAAGCTCACAAATTTCCTTTAAAACCCCATAAAAATAACATTATACTTTCAATCCTTATTCCAAAATAAATTTCCAATTTAGTCCTAACACACAATTAAATTAAATAATCAATTTTCAACTTAAAATTTAATAGTACTAATCAATTATAATACCAATTTTCCCAAAATTCTTTTATAAACATCCTTTACAATTCTACCATAATTTTCCAATATATAATTTTACTTATATAAATATGCATTTGGGAAAATTTTGAATAACCAAAATATAATCATTTCTCAAATAATTTACTTGAATAATTTCTTAAAATTTCAAACTAATTGGATATGGAAAATAACTTATTTATTTATCTAACATGAACATTCAAAATTTGTATTTAAATCATTCCAATTAAACCGAATAAAAATAAAGCTAAAATTAACTTAAATAAAAACTCATTATTAAATATATATATAAAAAAAAAAAATTCCGGGTGTTACAACTAGTGACAAAACTTGTTAAAGAATGGGGTCCATGGCTAAAGGCGCCGGTGAGAAGGGCCTCCTCATAAGGTGGTGAGCTAATTAAGTATCTAAGCTTGATAAAACATGATTCTTTTGTTTTAGTAATCTTCTGTTAGTTTATAAAATTTTAGGGTTTTAGTGAGTTAAGGGTTTTTTAGCTTCTGTAACTTTTATTTTATTATTTTATATCCATTTTTTCTCATTATAATTAATCTTTAACACCTGTGTATATGAAAATCGGCTTTGGAGTGTGGATTGTATTGGCAAATGAAGGAAAACAATAAAAACTTGCCCTGAGACTCCAGAGCCAATCGGCTCTTCATGCATAGCAGATCGGTTGACCAAGCTGGGCACTATATTTTTTTTGTATTTTTGGCATATTTGATATATTCCAAGCCTTTGTATAGTTTTGGTCTTTTCGGTTTTGCAATCGAAGTTGTAGGCGGATTATAATAGCTAGGGTTTTCCTTTCTACTCTTTTTTCTTTATTATTTATCATATGTTAACCCAATACATGATTAAGTGATTAACTAATAAATGGACTACATAGACTTAAGGCTAAAAACTGATTTAACGTGAATTTGATAGTTTATTAGACTAATCTATCTTAACTAGGCCTAAAATCCTAAAATCCAAATAGACTAGTGGGCTTTGGGAATCTTAATTAGGGTTATGAACTTAGTTAGGGTTAAAATAAAAAAGAATGGGCATTCTCATAACAAGTAGTCCACTAGGTTTAAAGGTTGGACTGCAAAGAGCATAACATGTAATCAGGCTAGACTAGGTGGACCTTATACATAATTCATCAGTAATGTAATATCCAGTATTTTTATTTTATATATATATATATATATATATATATATATATATATATAATAGAGTGAAAAGAGAGAGATTAGAGTGAGAGAAATTTTCCTCTTATATTCTTGTACTCCTCTTATAAGTTTATATTTTCTTCTGTTCAAAGCTTTCAAAGTTTATTTCAAAGATTGTATATTTGTTTCTTGTTTCTTGTTCAAAGTCTGTAATCATCAATAAAGTTTAAAGTTCATCTTCTTCATCTATCATCTTCTTTATCATCAAGCGTATGCTCTATGCTTGCCTTGTCAGAGGATCCTGCACATCAGAAACTTATTGATCTTCTGATCTGTTTCTGATTTTTGTCCAAAGTTGGTATCAGAGCCTATTGGGTTCCGGGATTAGAAGCATATCTACATAAAAAAGATTTTAAACTCATTTTAAACTGCATCATATTTCTGATAAACAAGCATTGTTCATTTTATGTGAGTAAGTCCCGACGTGGGTATAGGCGATAAATCCGAGAGTTTGTGGTTCATGTTTGTTTAGAAAGTTATTTTGGTTTATTTTAAAATGAATTTAGAACCATTTTTCTGTAGATCTTCTTCTTTCTCAAATTCTTCTGCCTCTGAATCATCGAGGTACAAAGGTCTAGTAAATAGTGAAGAAATCACTATTGAAGATTTTACAAAGCATATTGATGATTGGGAAATACCCAAAGTCCAAAAGAAACAAATTTATGAGTTTTCAAAGTTTCCTCTCTTCAAAACTGATTTCACAATCAAAACTGAAGAAAGAGATATTCAAATTTCAAAGCCTTTTGAAGAAATTTATCTTTTAAATCCAAAGACCCTCCAAAAGCATATGGAAAAGGATTATAAGTATATCCACATAGGCCTTGTCCAGGTAGGAATAAAGCCCCTTACCAGAGAAGGTTTAGACACCTCTATTTTAGCAGTCCTTAGGGATGCTAGATTTACAAATTTTTATGATTCCTTGTTAGGTACTGTTGAGTCGAGCCTCAATAAAGGACCTATTTCTTTCAATTGTTATCCAAACATTACAATTTCTTTAAATGATAAAAATGTTTTAAAGAGCATTGTTATTCAAATAAAGACACACAATTACAAAATGCTTGAAGGATCTATTCCGATAGCATTAATTTTCAAAATTCATTACAAAGCTATGATTTCTGCTTTTGGCTCCAAACACAAGATCCATTCACCAAAAGGAGAAACCATGTTCCTTCAAACAGATCTATCCAAATCAAACGCAACCATTCCAAAAACCATTCAATGGAAAGACATCACTCTTCCAGATGAATGGATCCTCGAAGGTGCAACTCAACCTGCATCACCAAAGCAAACAGAACCAAATACAAACCTCAAACACATAACCCAATTCCCAGATGGAAAGGTAAAGCTTACTTTCAACAGAAAATCAACTTCTTCTAGATTTTCTGATGATGGTTCTTCAACATCAACCATAGATATAGGAAGGGTATCCAAAATACCTTATGTTATTTATGTTCCTTATAAAGAACCAACTCCATCTCAAACACAACCCAGATTTTCAACATCTGATGTTCCAAACAATATACTTCAGAATGTTGATTACCAAAGCAATATCCCCAGACCAGTTTACAATGATCCAAAGCAAGATGATGAGAATATAGAGATTACCTCTACTCCCTCTTCATCATCACCATTAGCCATAACCCAAAATCTTGAAGCAGAGATCAACATGATTTCAAAAGATTTTTAAATTGACAAAAAGCTTTTGCATGAAGATTTCTATTCAAAGAAAAACCATCTTAAAAAACTTTGGTTTTTTAAGAATTTTTTGCAAGAAAAAGATAGTATTCAAGAAAGATACTATCAATTTTGCATTCAAAACAAAGCCCAAATCAAATTTTTTGATTGGTTTCAAATCTATTGCAAAGAAAATGGTATCCTTTATCCTTTCAAAGAAAAGCTCATTAGTCCTGTCACAGTAAGGAACAAAGCCCCTGAGTGGAAGGTAGGACAAAACCTAACCGTCTAGTCTGATCATCCTCCCCTTAGGAAGATAACCATTCCCTATAGAGAGAATGAGATAAAAGCCACACCTTACAAACTGGTAGGAGAAGACCTAAAAAAGAATATCAAGAACATTGTTCAGCAGAACAATTTCTCGAACACATGTCTTCACACTATAGGAAAACAGTTGGTCAGGTTAGAAAACCATATCCAAAAGCCTCATGTAGTCTTGACCTCTCCAATCCCCAGCACTGGTCATCCAAAAGAGTCAAACCAGTAAAAAAAGCTTAAAAATCCAGTTTTCAAACCATACCATATCTCAAAGCCCAGCCAAGACCATTTCCATAAGCAAACTGAGTTTGCTAAAGCAGTCAGAGAACATCTAAGTAAATTAGCAACCTCTGAGTCTTCAAAAAATCTAGTGCCAGATACTCCTCAAAGCAGTAGGAATATCAGTGCCCTAGATTAAGCCCAAAGCGATGAATCTAATGATTTAGAGCTTGAAAAGCCCTCCAACATCAACAGATTGGGATTACAAGCCCCTAGATTAACCTGGCATACTCCTAGGAGTACTGCTCCAGATCTAGGAATTGAAAATAGGAACAACATCCTAACCCAGTCTAGATTCAATGCCTCCTCCGTCTATGAATGGAATATAGATGGAATGTCTGAATACAATATCCTTGGTCTCTTACAACAGATGACCATGGTAGCCAATGCCTACAAAACCCAAAGCGTGGATTTTAAAGGATGGTGGGATTACCATCTCACTCAAGCACAACAGCTCCAAATCCTAGGTGCTATCCAAACCATAATAGAAGGAACTCCCATATTCGATGAATTAGGAAATCCAATTGAGGATGCAGTATCAACTTTAATCCTCACAATTTCCCTTCATTTCATAGGAGACCCTTCTCTTCTGAAAGACAAAAATGCTGAGCTCCTTAGCAACCTAACCTGCAAAAAGCTTAGCAATTTCCAAACCTACAAAGACACCTTCCTAACAAGAGTCATGCTTAGGGAAGATTCTAGCCAACCTTTTTGGAAAGAGAAATTCTTAGCCGGTTTACCTAAGATTCTAGGTGAAAGAGTTAGGAATACCATAAGAGAAGCACATAATGGTCAGATCCCTTATGATTTCTATACTTATGGTGAGCTAGTTAGCCTTACCTAGAAAGAAGGTTTAAAGATATATCATGACCTTAAGCTCTAAAGACAGCTCAAATGGGAGATGAAAAAGACTAGGCAGGAACTAGGTAGTTGATGGGTGCTAAATCGTGTTAGCTACAATCTAAGGCAGTGTACCTATCGATGCAGTCTAGCACTAATGGCGAGTATCAAGGTCGTATTCCTCGGGAAAGTGAAAGCCCAGAGTTACTCCTTTGTTCTTTGTTATATTAACCTAAAATGGATAATGAATAAATTCTAAACTAACTATTAACTACAAGCTAAGTTCTGAGGGAGATGCAGGAGTAATTGATAAATGAAATAATCAAGACAAGAAGACAAACCCAAAGGGAATCTAAACTAGTTGGCAACCGAACAAAAGATAAAGGATCGGTGAGTCTAATTATGCTACCCGTGGATGAATTCTTAACCGAATTTGGTTTCTCTCTCTCGAGATAATCGAATTCCTAAATCTAATAACCTAAAGTTGGAATCTCTTTCTAACGATTGATTCTTAAATTAGCATTAAGCTTTAATCCGCTTCTATTAAGCTTTGTTAATTCTTAATCCGGCTAGTTAATTATCCTTATCTTTAAGAGATTATTAACCTTGATTCTTGCTTATTCAAAATTCCAATTGCCAAATGGACTTCTCAATCACCAAGACAACACACAATTCACAACGTCTCATGAATAATGATTATCTTATTAATACCGAAAACAAGAAGAATACAAAACCAACTCAAACAATCCAACAATATAATATCAAGCCAACATAGTAAAGAAATCCCAATGGATTAAATCAGTCTAGCTAAACATGTTCATGTTTAAAACAATCTAGGAAATCAATTACAATGAAAGAATAATGAAAATAAAACATGTACCCTTTCTCTCGAATTGAATTGGATGAGAAACGACTCCATCTGAACACCCAACCGATGCTGATTAATCTCCCAAACTTTCTCTGAATTACTCCACCACTCCCTCGCCTTTTTGTTTTACTCGGAAAACTCCCTTGACTCTGCCCGGGAACTTACTCCCTTGACTTCAACATGCTTCACCAACAACCGGTTCTTAGGCACTATGATCTCTCTCTTATGTCAAGCCAAGAACCGTTTTCTCTTTTTTCTAAGAAAAATTCATTTTTCTTCTATTTTTACTTCAAATCGAGGCCATTTGAAAATCTCTCACTGAGTAAAGTCCCCGTGCCGTGTATGGCCACAGCCGACGCCTCACCTGCCGTGTGTTGTGTTAGCTCTGACGCCCAAAGTGCAAATTTCAAGAATCAAAGCCAATGGTTGAGCATGGCCAACTCCACTACTATTTTGCACTCGGAACCTTGCGATCTCGGATTCTTACTCACCACCTCTCTCTTTACTCTTGCAGACTGCAGAGAGAACCGACCGCTATATGTCACTCTCTTTTCCTCTTTTTTCTAAGAAAAATTCATTTTTCTTTATAGTTTCTTCGTCAGGACCAAAATGTCAGGGAAATTGTCTCTCACGTAAGTTTCTCCTCACCACAGACCACGTTTGCAGCCACCACGTGGTTGTTCCGTGTTGGCCACCACAGGCCGTCTTCAAGGCCGTCGTGGTGGCTCTGAGGAAACCGTGCCCAAAGTGTAAATTTCAAGAATCAAAGCCAATGGTTGAGCATGGCCAGAGTCCAGGCCGTGCTCAATGTATGCATTGCGGGCTCTTGTCCGATATTGATGAATTCTCGTCCGTTTCCGCACGTATTGATCTATAATTGCTTAAACACCGATGACGGTCCTATAAATGTTCCTGAAATGCAAAAGAACACAAAACACGGGTGATTTGGGAATAAAAGCACAATAATTGCTAAGAACATACGCAATAATATGCAAGCAAATATGTGTAAAACTATGCTCATCAGTAGTTTCTGTAACTAGTTTGAGTATAACCCCCATAGAGCCCTCTTCTTCTTGTAAAGGGAAATGCAAAAAAGATTTTTCAAAATCTTTTAAGAAAAAATGATTTTTCAAAAATAGAAAGACTCCTAGAAGCAAGGAGAATTTCTACAAAAAGTCATCTTCTTCCAAATTTCCAAAGGAAAATTTCAAAAAAGATTTTTCCAAAATTACATGCTTTAAATTTGGTAAGAAAGGCCATACTTCAAAGTATTGTAGATTTTCCAAAAAACTCCATGAGCTCCAAATAGAAGAAGTTTTAGCTAAAATTTTTGCTCTTCTAGTCGATTCTTCTGAATCAGAATTCTCAAACAGTGAGGAAGAATTTCAAATTGATGAAATCAAAACCTCATCTGAGTCTTCTGAAACAGATTCCGAAAGTTTTTCAAAGAATATTAATATGCTCACTAGGCAACAAGAAGCTCTTCTTGAAGCTGTTAAGCATATTAATGATCCTCAAATCCAAAAACAAGTTTTGAAAGAGATTTTAAAAACTGAATACCTTGTTCCCTCTTCTAGTAAGAACACTTATGATCTTACTATGATTTTGGATAAAGGAAAGAAGCTGAAAAACCCTCTTCCTACTATTCAAGAACTCCAAAAAGAGATTAAAGCCATCAAAACAGAACTCAAAGAGTTGAAAGAAAAACAACAAAATGATTGTTTTGTGGCGATCCTCAGCGAATAGTGATTCCGATTCTCGATGAGGAAAATGATTTCAAAATCTTGAAGTTTCTGAAAATGTTCCTGAGAATTTTATCAATGTTTTAAAGGAAATTACTTCAAGAAAGTATTTGATTCAAATAAAGCTTGTTTTCCTTGGTGATTTCCAGATAGAAACCATCGCCTTGTTTGATACAGGAGCAGATCTCAATTGTATCAACTGCGAGTTGGTTCCTAAAAGGTATCATCAAGAAACCAAAGAGAGGCTGACTTCAGCCAATTCTTCAAAGATTAAGATTCTTTGGTAAAAGCTGACTGTCAATTCTTAATTACAACATTGCTTTAAAGAATGTTTTTATTCTTACAAAAGATCTTCAGCAAACGGTTATTTTGGGGACTCCTTTTATCAATTTGATAACTCCCTTCAAAGTGACTACTGTTGGAATTATTTTCAAAGCTAAAGATTCAAAGATTGTTTTTCCTTTCTTAGAAAAACCTAAGAAGAGAAATCTCAATTTTATTAAAGCCCATTCGATTTACAATTTTGAAATCAATGCTTTGATCAAAGGAAAACAAACTCATCTTTCTCATCTTCAATAAGATGTGGGTTTGAAAAGAATCCAAGATCAATTGCAAAATGATTTTATTCAAAGAAAAAATTCTGATTTACAAAAGAAAATTGAAAATGAACTTTGTTCTGATCTTCCAAATGCTTTTTGGAATCGAAAACAACATATGGTAGATCTACCATATGAAAACGATTTTTCTGATAAGCAAATCCCTACTAAAGCAAGACCCATCCAGATGAATGAGTCTTTAGAAAGCCATTGTAGAATTGAGATTAGAGATCTTGAGCAAAAGGGTTTGATTTCAAAGTCTAGATCCCCCTGGTCTTGTGCAGCTTTCTATGTCAATAAGAATAGCGAGATAGAAAGAGGAACTCCTAGGTTGGTGATCAATTACAAACTTTTGAATAAAGCCCTAAAGTGGATTAGGTATCCAATTCCAAATAAAAAAGATCTTCTTCAAAAACTTCATTCTGCATTCATCTTTTCAAAGTTTGATATGAAATCAGGATTTTGGCAAATCCAGATTGATCCAAAAGATCGTTAGAAAACGGCCTTTACAGTTCCATTTGGCCAGTATGAATGGAATGTAATGCCTTTCGGATTGAAAAATGCTCCTTCTGAATTTCAAAAAATCATGAACGACATTTTTAATCCTTATTCAAAGTTTTGCATTGTCTACATTAATGATGTGTTAATCTTTTCAAATTCCATTGAACAACATTTCAAACACTTAGAAACATTTTTCTATGTTAAAAAGAGTGGTTTAGTGGTTTCAAAAACCAAGATATCTCTTTTTCAGACAAAAATTAGATTTCTTGGACATTATATCTCTCGGGGCACCATCACCCCAATTGAGAGATCCCTTGCATTCACTTCAAAGTTTCCAGATAGAATTTTGGAAAAAACCCAATTACAAAGATTCCTTGGTAGTTTAAATTATGTCATGGATTTTTATCCAAATTTAAATCTGGCTCTTACAAAGCCCTTCATGATAGGCTAAGGAAAAATCCCCTCCTTGGACCGATCACACAAAATTGTTCAAAGCATAAAAAAGCAAGTTTTAGAAATTCCATGCATGCATTTAGGCTGATCCATCCGCATTCAAAATTGTTGAAACCGATGCATCGGAACTAGGTTATGGTGGGATTCTTAAACAAATCCAAAATTCTAAAGAATGTATTATCCGGTTTATACTACACACCTCGGAATGATACACAAAGAATTACTCAACTATCAAAAAGAAATTCTTTCGATAGTTCTGTATTTCCAAATTTCAAAGTGATCTTTTAAATCAAAATTTCTTTTAAGGATTGATTGCAAATCTGCTAAAGAAGTTTTACAAAAAGATGTTCAAAATATAGCTTCAAATGATTTTTGCTAGATGGCAAGCTATTCTTTCATTTTTGATTTTGAAATCGAATTTATTGAGGAGATTCGAATTCTATCTCGGACTTTCTAACCGGAGAGTTTCTTCAAAAGCAGGGAGTGAAAATGCTGCGCAAAATCCGGATCCAAAGAAGAAAAATCAACGGCAAGTTCAAAGCCGGCTCAAAGCCCAATGAAGGAAATTCTCCCTTCTTCTTCAAAGCCTATCAGGACCTGGACTGAAATTATCCAGGAGGAAATTGATCAACCAGATCCAGTTCAACAACAAATGGATCATTCCAAAGCTGATCCAGCCCAACAAATTCAGGAATGGCTTGCTCAGCAAGACCCTGAATTCCTTCAACAGATTGAAGAATATAAAAGGCAGATGGTTCAATCCCTATCCGAACCATCTTCAAAGCAAATAATTCCAAAGCTAGAAGCAACTCCAAAGTCGTCCTCCTCCTCCATCAAGGGTAAAGGTATACTCTCTATCCCTTTTCAAACAACTGAGATAGAAATTTTCCCCCAAAGTCTATCTCAAAGCTCAAATAGTATTTCAAAGCCAAATTCTCAAGAAATTGTTTTGTCTCAAACAAAACGTTTTAAATCCAATGAGTATTTGGAAAAACAAAGTTTTCAAAATATTTTAACAGTTGAGGAATGATTCTGTACAGAGAGCCCCTCAAAACTGGTTTCAAAAATTTTCCCTCCAGGATGGTATTTCAAACCCTGGAATATTTCAAAGCCTCAGTCTTACTACCAGTCTATCCTCGAGATAACTGGCTCAACCAAATTCAAACATTTTAAAAAACATAAAACCCATAAAGACCCTGCATACTCTACATGCACTATTCAAAGAATCCTTCACCCGACTGATTGGGGAATGGATTTACACTCTCCTAGATCTTTTCCAACTTCCCTTCAAAGAACCTACCCTTCAAACCTAAACACCTCTTTCAACTATTGGGATTACCAGCAAGCCTGGTTTAATACCTTTCTTCTCCAAAATGAAGGACAAAGCCATTCCTGGCTTTTCTACTTCGATACAAGCCTCATTCAAACTTCAAAAATCCCCTACTGGTTCAAACAATGGTGGAATTATTATGGTAATGTCCTTGAAACCATAATTCCAGAAGTCCTGCCTTTGTTTAACCTTTTCAAAGCCAATTACAAACCAAACAAAATAGAAAGATATTTTCCCCCGCTACTTCTATTTTGTTCAAATTTCTTCCTCCCCTGGGTATGTGTCTGGTATTTTCATTTCAACCAATCACCAGACGGTGAAATCATTCTTACCCGGAGATTCAAAGTCAAATGGTGGGATAAATTTAACCACCAAGATAAATTATCCCTCAAAGCTGTCCAAAACTTCTTTACAAAAAATAGCTTCTTGCCACCTCCAAAAGAATAAACCACGTTCCTAGCACATAAGTCCTTTTTAATTCCAAAGCTTGCAGCAGCACAAACAGAAGAGGATTTCTTGCAATTAATCAAACAATTGTCAGAAACCGCTTCTTCAAAGGGCAAATCAAAAGCTTCATCTTCCTCCTCTAGTGCCAGTACAACGGCAATAGACTTGGATGGTGATTCCAATGAGGATGATTGTTTTGGGATTTTCAAGCCTATAAAAGGATTTCCTTGTAAAAGCCCGTGGGTTGAAAACCAGAATTGGCAGCCCAAGGTACTTTGTAGTGGGCCAAAAGCCCAATATAAAAAAAGAAAAGAAAAGAAAAGAAAAGAAAAGAAAACAAAAGACAAAAGACAAAAGACAAAGTCAAAAGAAAAAGCAAAAGATTCTTTCAAAGATATGACCGACATCTTTCTCCAAAGGCGTGAAGCATTATTGCAAAACTCCAAAGATTAGTGGATCCACCTTTACTCCACTAACAAAAGCATCCAAAGCTCCAATGAAGGTATCCAAAG
Organism: Ricinus communis; assembly: GCF_019578655.1. NCBI lineage: Eukaryota > Viridiplantae > Streptophyta > Magnoliopsida > Malpighiales > Euphorbiaceae > Ricinus > Ricinus communis. The sequence goes on from NC_063260.1 coordinate 15,369,008, forward strand.
CTTCAAGACCTCTATATAAAGAGGAGTGCTTCTTAGAAGACCTCAGACTTCATAATAGAGAGAAGATTGAAAGAAGAGTCTCTTCTATTATTCAAGTCCCATAAAGCTGAAGAAATATAGAGTGAAAAGAGAGAGATTAGCCTATAAAAGAAAATTATTTTTTTCCTCTTTTTCTTCCTCCCTCACTTCCCCTCTTTCCTTCCCCCCTCCTTTTCCCTTCCTCCTTCCTTTCCTTTTCCTTCTTTTCCCCTTTCCTCTCTTCACTTCCCCTCTTCCTCCACTGCATCTTCTTACGCATGCCCAATGCAATCAGCCTCACTCCTGTACTTGCCGCTAGCTTTCCTTCTCCACCTTGGTCAGCAGCGTCGGTGGGGGTAAATTCATTGTCGTCGGCCTGCCGGCATCTTTCCGCAAACCAATGCCGGAAACAAACTCCCCACCCTCGAAAACCCTGGAAACAACTCTCTTCTCCGGAAAATCCTCGCGAGTAGCCTTGGGAAGTGTCGCCAGAGCAGCACCATTCCGATCAGTACCCGTAGCCAAACTCTTGTACTTCGGACTCGTAACTCCTAGCAGCTAGGCGCGATTTGAATTGAACAATGATTGTTGGCGGGGACCGGGATGTTTTTCGGGGCTGCTAAATATTTCGCTTCGACTCAGTATAATTTTATTTAGACTCTGAAAATTATGTTGCAATATTAGAAAATTATTGTGACTATTAATTGCTTGTGATGCTAGTTTAAAAATAAATTGAATTTAATTATTTGTGTTGTGGTGTTGCGGAGTCGGAAAATGGATGTGTGCTACTTGTGGTAGCTACAATCTAAAGCGATGTACCCTATCGATGCGATCTAGCACTAAATGGCGAGTATCAAGTCGTAATCCTCGGAAAAGCCCGAGTTACTTCTTTGTTCTTTGTTATATTAACCTAAAATGGATGATGAATAAATTCTAAACTAACTATTAACTACGAGCTAAGTTCTAAGGGAGATCACGAAGTAATTGATAAGTGAAATAATCAAGACAAGAAGACAAACCCAAAGGGAATCTAAACTAGTTGGCATCCGAACAAAGATAAAGGATCGGTGGTTAATTATGCTACCGTGCCAGATTTCTTCAATAATCGGTTTTCTCGAGATAACCGAATTCAAAACCTAATAACCTAAAGTTGGAATCTCTTCCTAACGATTGATTCTTAAATTAGCATTAAGCTTTAATCCGCCTCTATTAAGCTTTGTTAATTCTTAATCCGACTAGTTAATTATCCTTATCTCTAGCGATTATTAACCGGTTCTTGTTATTCAAAGTTCAATTGCCAAACGGATTTCTCAATCTCGTAAAGCAATCTAAACATCACAATCTCATGAATAATGCATTATTTTATTAATACTAAAAACAAGAAGAATACAAAACCAACTCAAACAATCCAACAATATAATATCAAGCCAACATAGTAAAGAAATCCCAATGGATTAAATCAGTCTAGCTAAACATGTTCATGTTTAAAACAATCTAGGAAATCAATTACAATGAAAGAATAATGAAAATAAAACATGTACACCCTTTTCTCTCGAATTGGATGAGCGAGCTCCAAATCCGGATCTACGCTTTGATTAATCTCCCAAACTGCCTCTTGAATTGCTCCACTCACTGTTTTTGCACTCGAATCTTACGATTCGGGATTCTTACTCCTTCTGACCTCTCTCACCTGCCTCGGTTATGTGTGCGAGAACCGAACAGCCACTAGGGCTCAATGTCACTCTTTTCCCTTATCTCTCTAAGAAAAATGAATTTTTCTTATATATTTATCTCGACACGGGTCGTCTTTGGTCAAGGTCGTCTTCCTATGAGGTCATCGGCTGGCTATGGTCTTTGGCCCGGATCTCGCTGAGTAGGTTTCACTGCAGCGGTGTTTGTTCCGTGTTGGTACCACACGTGCCGTGTTGCTTACCAGTGTTATCCGGCGAACGTCTGAAGTGGAAGTGGTGGCTACGTGCCCAAACTATTATTTTGAAGACCAAGTTTTGATGGTTGGTCATGGCGAGTCTAGGCCGTGATGGTCGTGACGCCTTGACTCAGTCGTGCTCAATGATATGTGCAACGCGGGCTCTTGTCCGATCTTGATGAATTCTCGTCCGTTTCCTTGCGTATTGATCTATAATTGCTTAAACACCGATGATGGTCCTATAAATGTTCCTGAAATGCAAAAGAACATAAAACACGGTTGATCTGGGAATAAAAGCACAATAATTGCTAAGAACATACGCAATAATATGCAAGCAAATATGTGTAAAACTATGCTCATCATTTGTGTTGTGGTGTTTTCTTGGTCGGAAAATATTAATCTGCGTTCTTGTGACTCTACTTATTTAATTCCAGCATATTTGATGTGTTTTTGGCAGGTTATGGACCCGTTTTACGGGGGATAAATGTTCGTAATTTAGGGGAAGTTCTGCCGAATTTTCGACAGATTTCTCGAGTCTAATTTAATTTTAGGCAGTCTACTCTAGGAGTCTAGGTCTAGAAAAAATTTAAGAATGTCTATTAATTGAATATTTTTCGTGACTAGATAATCCACCTTCCAGACTCCACGTAGTTGCGGGCATGCGCTTGATAGATCTGTGAGTTAAAGTCATATAATCTCTGCACTATTGCAAAGTTTAATTTAATATGCTACTTTACAAAATCATGTTTAATATGATTATTAGTATTTCAATATAAATAATTTCATTTAATTATTAATTACTGAGAATAATTTTAATGTTATTAGTAATAATATATCGTTATTTTGATAGTTAATATTATATTAATACGATCTTTATTATTTTTCCACACAAATTGCATAATGTTTTCTCCAAGATTCTAAATCTTTATTTCAATATGTGTTGAACGATTTTGTTAGACCATGATTATTATTATATGTGTTGATTGTGATTTGGGGATGAGGCTTTAGTAGAACATGCGATGGGTTATCATCGGAGACCGTGTCTTGTGCCGTGTGATTAAAGATAGGTAACAAGGTTATTATGGATTTTTTCCCTAGTCGAGCATTGTTCTCTAGGCTGAGTAGAGTTGATCGCCGGAGGTAAGGTCCTTGGTCGAGCAATGCTCTCTAGGCGCCAGACCTGTTGGATTAAGAGAGTCGAAAGGCTACTAGTAATTGGAGTTAGGGTTTTACTGAGCCACTCGTCTTGCAAATGTAAAAATGTATTTTATTTTTAAGATTATGGTATGATTATAATATGATTCGATGTACATGGTTTGTTATACTGATTGTAATAATTATTATTTTCTGTGAAGACTGCAATAGTCACAAGATTATTTGATTTTAACTCACCAGACGGCCGCGCTTTTATTTTCCGGTGACAGTAGAGTTCTTCAACCGCATTTTTGGCTCTCTTTTCTCTTCCGGTCGACTTTTTTTGTAAATAACCTGTACTTCATACTTTTGTTATTGTTTACTTTAGACTATCCGCAGTAGAGAACTTTTAATTTTGTTGTGATTATTCTTATCCATGTTGGACGTGTGATGTTATAAAGATCCGATAGAATTATTTATGAAATGTCAGTCATGATTAATTATATTTTGTTAACTGTTTATTTGAATTATTGGTCCATAAGGCTTACTATGGGATTCAGTGGCCTTAAGCCTACCCATTCCCTAGGTGCCGGTCATAGGCCCACAGAATGGGTCGTGACAAAGTTGGTATCAGAGCTTAAGTTTAGTTTTCCTTCGACCTAGGTTAGCTTCCTAAACTACTGCGGAAATTAGGAAATCGAGTCTGTCCTTGCATGTTTTGTTGATTCTAGTATCTGCGTTGTATGTTAGAGAGTCTGTTGGGTTAATAGCTTGTTGTTCATTTTCAGTGCTTGCTAATCGAGATTGCATGACTATGACAGATCGACCAGGAAGGCCAAGATGAGTTTTCGCCCTCGCGAGGCCCGGCCGGCCCACCAAGACTAGTATCAAGGCGGGTGAGCCTCAAGCAATAGCCGGATCAAGGCGAGACTCATGAGGTACATGGTACTGGTGGAATCCCAATGGAGGCTTTTGTGTTCGGTATGATTGAGATGCAGAGGGCCTTAGAGCAGTTGTTAGCCTTCCAGCAGCAGAAGGCTGCCCAGGGTTCAGTAAAAGTGTCTCGGTGATTACTCGGGTGGCGACTCCCCTCTCGCACTAGTCTCAGTGAATAGTTAGCATGTTCCTGAATAGGTTGAAAAGCCTTACAATGCCATAATCGCTAAAGAAACTTAGGCACTCGTCCAAAATCGCCGCCCACACTCTCTAAGTTGGGGATGACCGTGAAGGATCTGAAACCATCGAATATGGTTATAAGAGCCTATGATGAGACAAAGAGAGCCATTGCAGGGTCATTTTCGACATTGTAAAAAAGTGTCTAGTTGAATCTTGGGTGGAGTTTATTATCCCAGACGTCCCATTAACCTTTGCCTTGTTATTTGGTAGGCCATGGTTTCATGCCCTGGGAGGAGTCCTTTCCACTGTACATTAAGAGGTCAAGTTCCCTAATGAGGGAAAAATAGTGACTATCAATGCCTAAGGTAGTAAAGTTGTCATGTCTGTTAAAGAAGCTATTAAGAAGTTAGAAGCTCTTACTAGATTCCAAGTTGCTATTCTTTATGAGGACTACATAGATCCTAAAGTAGCCAAAATGTTCAAGAAAGTGGACTTCATGCCTGGAATGGGGTTGGGAAAGAACCAGCAGGGTGTCAGACTTCAAAGGTTAGAAAACTCGACATGGGCTGGGTTACCGTGAGGATGAAAATGAAGTCAAACCAAAAGGTAAGACTCTAAAAGACATATTTATTTGGGAGCATAAGCCCTACTCTAGGGAGCCCAAACATGTTATAGTAGTTGGGACTAAGGTTTCAGGATTCAAGATATTTAAAAATCTGATCATCAATAGGATGATCGAGCTAAGCATCAAGGAGGATCGTGAGAAGGTCAGCACCAAGGTAGAGGAGTTGAAGCTAGAAGAGTTCATCTCCCTCCCTGAAAAATTGAGTCGCTAAGAGCTAGCTACTCTAAAAAAGGAGCATATCATTGATTATTTTATAATGATATGATCACGTCTAATCTTTATGAGGATGATATTTATTTTATTTCTAAGATCAATGATATAAACTCTGATTTTGCTTACTTGTGCGATATTTTTTCTGATGGTAGTGTGCATTTTAATAATCATGACATCTGTATATTTGACATTAATTCCATTCAAATTGATTCATTTAATCTAGGAACAGATGCAAATCTAAGGAACATTTTGATAGCTCATGATAAAACTTTTGATCAGAGGGGAGAATTAGAAAGAATAATACAAAAAAGAAATCAACATTTGCTTGGTCCTATGACAACAGCCTGTAGATAGGAAAATTATGGAGCACTACATTCCAACTTATCCTCACGTCAAGCCTATCAAGCAGTAGATGAGAAGACTGAGGCCGGAATGGGCAGAGAAGATTCGAGATGAGGTCGCTAAGTAGGTAAAAGACAATTTCCTCGATCTAGTTTATTATCTTAAATGGTTGGCGAATATCATCCCAGTCTCGAAGAAGGAGGGAAAATTAAGGATGTGTATGGGACCTAAACAAGGCATGCCATATGGACAATTTTACCCTTCCTCACATAGACGTGATAGTCGATAGTGACTCTACAAGTGTAATGTACTCCTTCATTGATGGGTTCTGTGAGTACAATCGGAACATGATGGCAGTAGTGGACAAGTTGAAGATGGCGTTCATCACCAAGTGGAGTACTTACTACTATAAATTTATGCCTTTTGGACTAAAGAACGTAGGGGTAACTTATCAAAGAGTGGCCACTACTTTGTTTCATGACATGAAAGCACAAGAAAGTGGATGTGTATGTAGATGATATGATGGTGATGTTTGAAACAAGGGAAGGGCATTTCCAAGCTCTTAATAAGTTCTTAGGATGAGTGGAAAGGTATAACTTAAGGTTAATTCGAAAAATAGCATATCTAGAGTAATGTTAGAGATGCTGTTAGGATGCATAGTGAGTAAGTAGAGAATAAAGATCAATCCGAACAAGGTAAAGACTATTCAGGTGATACTAGCACCGAAGACAGAGAAAAAGGTCAAAGGATTTCTAAGACGTCTGCAATACATCAACAGGTTCATTTCTAAGCTCACAATGGTTTATGATCCCATATTCAACTTTTTGAGGAAACACCAACCTGTTGTATGGGATGAGCACTGTCAAAAAGCCTTTGACAATATTAAAGAGTATCTAATGAAGCCGCCGATATTTAAGCCACCAAAAGATGGAAAGTTGTTGATTATATACTTGTCCTTAGAGGAAGAAGCCATAGAGGCAATGGTAGTGCAGTGTGAGCCTAATAATGTGGAACACATGGTCTATTATCTCAGTAAGAAATTGTTGTCTATAAGTCAAAGTATAACCTCATGGAGAAGATGTGTTTGGCCATGGTATGGGCTACAAGAAAATTGAGACACTACTTCCAATCTTATAGGGTGCAAGCATAGATCCACTAAAATATCTATTTGAAGCTCTATCTCTTACAAGAAAGCTGGCTAGATGTTTAGTGCTTCTAAAAAAGTTTGACATTGAGTATGTCACCAAGAAGGTATTCAAGGGTAAAGTTATAGCATAACTCTTAGCTAAGAATGCAATCGAGGGAGACAACCCTTGGGATTTAGAGTTTCCTAATGAAAATCTAGGGGCAATCAAAATCCGAAGATGTACTTTGATGGAGCTTTAAACGTGAGAGGTATAGGATTGTGAGTAGTTATGTTCACGCTGGAAAGAGAAATGCTGCCAATGACTAAGAGATTGAGCTTTAAATTGAAAAATAACATGGTGGAGTATGAAGCATGTCTATCTGGATTAAAAGTGGCCATGGTAATAGGAGCAAAGCAGCTGATGTCCTATAGTGAATCTGTGCTGTGATTCAACAAGCAATCGAAGAGTGGGGTGTGAAAGAAGAAAGGTTAAAACCAAATGTCAATTATCAATGCTGGTTATACACTTGTTGCGAGGTGAGAATCAAATGGCTGATGTACTAGCTACCCTATTGACTTTGTGAGACAACCCCTTACAGCTTCTAATGAAACTGTAGGTGATTGTAAAATCAAGAGCGCCTTTTCAAGGAGACTGGATAATGCAAGTCTAGATGGGACCAGAGAGAAGCCTTGGTTTTACGATATAAAAAGATACGTAAAAGACAAGGAATACCCAAAGGAAGCAACTGTGAAGGAAATGTATGCAATGCAGATTCAGGCTAGAAACTACATCAGCTATGGGTAGCAGTTTTAGGCGCGCACCCAAGTGTTTTTAGCGATACAACATTATAAGACATTTCAACCTAATAGAAACATACTAAGTAATCATAGAGACTAGCATAGAGATGGGAGTTGCCACCTGGATAGTTCTTTAGGACGCTTTTTCTAATTGAGTGGCATTTCTCAATTCCATAAGGAAGAGATGGATCCAGAAGCCAACTTCCTTATTTGTGTATCTTTGTCTTTAATTTAATTGTTTAATGGGCTATTCCCTATAAATGCAACAATTGTATTTCTACAAGCATCCATTACAGTATGTGCAGTCCTCTTAAGTCTAGCCCATTTTATCAAGCTCAAGCCAAGTTTGATTTACTAACCTATTTTACTAATTATATATAGGGCTTTATCTAGTCTAGGCTAATTATAAGTTATGCTTTAATTACTAAGTTTTTAACCTAAATAGGCTACATCTTACATGCTAAGACCTGATTTAATGATCCTATTCTAAGTGAGTTGATTAATTAATTAAACATGGCAAAGCCCACTTGTCAACATCCATTTTTGAGATTTACATATTGTGGGAATTATGAAAAATCTTATGATGAAAGTTATTGCCTTTCTTGAGTCTTAGGAGATTGAGGATGGGTGAATCCAAGTTAGGATTGAGAATATTTGAAATAAAATTACATTCTAAAATCAATTTGGACCCAATTGGTAGAGGAGAATTAAGTTTAAGGAGGTGAAATGACAGTTCTTACAAGGTCAAGGACTAGATGGTAAATTTTTTTAGAACTTTTTACTCCTGAATCGGCTTTGTGTAGTGTCAGTTTGCCTAAAAATTAGATTTTCGCGTCGTTTTTCAGCATTTTTCACTTTAAAATGCCAAAATAAATAAAAATACATCTTCTAGAATGTTATATTGATAACTATTATAATTTTTAATGGTTTTCATTATGTTTTTAGTATGATAATTATCATTAAACATTTTGATAAGTCCAAAAACTAAGTTTTTTTTTTATTATGGATATTTATCAAACAAATTAGAATGTATATCTAAGTCTTTAGGGCTTCTTTAAATCTTCTCTTATAAATAGAAAAAGAAACCCTAGACTTAGGGGGGATTTTTTTTTTTAGCAAAAAGACAATAAGCTTTTAACAATACATACACTTTCAAAAATGAAAATACAAAGCTTAAACACTCAGCATTTCTACCCTATTTTTTATTCAACCTCCTCAACACCTAAGATTTGAGGATCTGCACAATACGGTAACAACATGAGGGTTCAAAGCATCCACATCATCATCTTTCCCTTTCTTCTAATTTTCTTTATTGTTTTTCTGGTTTTCTTTGTTAGAAACATGTTATGATTTTGTAGTTTCTTTCTATGCTTGTTTTTTCTTCTAATGTTATATGTGTTACAATTAGATTTCTTGCATGATTTACATGTTTTTATGATATGTATGTTTCTTAGGTTTTAAAATGGATAACTTTTATGTTCTTAGGTTTTAAATTTGATAATATGTATATGTAGGGTTTTGAATATGATAATATGATTTTATTAGATTTTGAATATGATTAGTTAATGAGTAGGTAAACAAAATTTTTTATGCAATTGAATTAGATTTTAGGGTTATATAATTGAAATTGAGAATCTATATTAAAATATAACGCATATTGTCTGTTATAATTTCTTAATGTATGTGTTATTTTTTTAGGTTTTCTAGTTAAATTTCATGTTTTTTATGCGTCTTATCTTATTTTACATGTTTTGATCAATTTTCTATCTCTATGCATGCGAAATCAGCTCTTGGGTATGAAAAATTGAAGGAAAAATCGCAAAAAGAGCATTTGAAGCCCCAAGGTCAATCGATTTAGTATAGAGTTGATCAACTCTATGCCCTAAACCGATAATCTTGGCACACCTTGGCCCCTGATTTTCAAATTTTAATGTACTTTTGGATATATATATATATATATATATTTTAAAAGGGTTGTAATAGCTAAATTTAACTTTTTGCACTTTATTTTGGATGCATACTAAATACTTTATTATTTGATTGTACTTACTAAATCATTACTAAATAGATATATGTACTATAACTTAAAATTAGACATGGCGTGAAAAATAAAGTCCATTAGGTTAATGAGATGGTATATTGGGCTTCAATTTGAAATCCATATAGACTTAGTGGATTTTGCCATGCTTGAATTAATTGGGCCACATTAGATTTAAAATCATTTAAAATGAGCCTTATCATAAAAATTAGTCCATTTAGGTTTAAAGGCTAGAATTCAAAGTATAATTTGTAATTAGGCTCAACCACATGGCCTTGTACATAATTGATTAGTAAATTAGATTAATGACTTTACACGTGGGCCGGGTCTAATAAAATAGGCAAGACCTAGGTGGATCTCAGATGCTATAGTGCTTAATGTGTAGAGATGTAATTGTTGTATTTATAAGGAATAGCCTATTAAACAATAAAAGTAAAGACAAAAATACACAAATAAGGAAGTTGGTTTCCTGATCCATCTTTTGATTTGTGGCGTAAGCTTTCTTATAAAATCGAGAAATGTCGATCATTAGTAAAAATGTCTCGGTGATTAGCCGGGTGGTGACTCCCATCTTTGCGCTAGTCTTTGTGACTAGTTAGCATATTCCCGATTAAGTTGAAAATCTTGCAAAGGTCTTTAGATCTTAAAGATACTTCAGTGCATGCCACAACCGACCTTTACAAAGATGACGACTCGGCCTGGAGATAAGAAAAGCTAATTCTAGTGTATGGTTGTCTTTAATTTTATTATTTAACAAGTGGTTCTTGTATCACTACACTATTATCATATTGTGCGTTTTAGTCCCTATACCCCCGATGGCATCTATTAGTGGTTCTTTGGTTCCACTTGAACTATGGGATTACGACATTGGCTACCCATCACTCATGACTCATGAGTGAATTTCCTTCATCGCATTAACCTTTGCGTAGAGAGATGAGCTAAGGAAATACATTTACACCTATGGGAGCCTTTTATCCTTACCTAAGACTTAGCTCATAGTAATGACAATAGTAATCTCCCTTAAGAACCCTATTGATTGCTATTTTAGACTTTTTTTCCTTATAAATACTTAAGCCCATATATTAGGAAGCCTTGGCCGTAAAACATATGGAATTAGGCCTTAGGCCCAAAAATATGTAGGCTTTATACTTATACTGAAAGTATTGCCTTGAGAGCTTATGGCATGCACGTTGGGCCTACTATCCCTTGTTGATAATAAGCCCAAGCCTAAAATTCGAGGAGAGAAAGACTCACCATGAACCATGTGCAAAAGTAATAAGGTCGAAAGGATGATTATATAGTACTTTGTAAATTTGTTTATGTTTCCAATCCTTTTTGCATCTCACGTGTATCTTGCATACCATGCATCTCGTGCATTACCATGCATATCGTGCATCACTCTAACTCTCTCTTTAAAGCCATTTTAGATTATCGTCCTTAGTTTTGGATAGGATAAGAATGGATATCAAGAGGGCCCATTTCACCGGCAATCAAGACAAGATCCCAAGAAGTAGCACTTTAGAAGTTGAAACAAAGATAGCCCACAAATAAGATTTGATGTTATTAAGACTGCAATCATGGTTGGCCAAAGGTTTATGATCCAAGAGGATCTTTAACAAGCTTTGGCTGAGATTTTTAGGAAACAGACTGTTCAAAAGACTAATACTGTCCCTAGAGCACCTTTGGAATCTAGATGACTACATGTTGGAACAAGTTAAGAAAGAGTCTACTCTTACAACAAAGTTGATAAGTGCTATAAGCACTTACTTTTGAGTCCACTCTTACAACAAAGTTGATAAATGCTAGAAGCACTTACTTTTGAGTCTACTCTTACTACAAAAGCTGATAAGTGCTAGAAGCACTTACTTTTGAGTCTACTCTTACTATAAAAGCTAATAAGTGCTAGAAGCACTTACTATTGAGTCTTGTTTTATCTTGGTTTTACAAATTGAGTTTAATTTGTTTATTAGAGTTTGTCTTCAGCCCTGTTTAGGTACTTGGTAAGCTTGCATGACAAGAGAAAGTTTTGGCATCAAAATACATAAAAGATTAGCCAAAGATCACTTATTTATTAAGGAATGGAGAATCACACAGGCACAACACAGGAATAACTTGCTCGTGTGATCTTCCCGTGTGAAATGAAAAATTGGCAGATTGAAGGAGTGCACAACACAAGAAGCACACGCCCGTGTGGTGTTCCTGTGTAAGATGGAAAAAATGGTCGATTATCCAAGACAGGACATGGAAAGAGGACATGCCCATGTGCCCTTCTAGTGTGATCAGAGAATTTTCTTAAGAATGATTTTTAGCTAAGCACGCCACATGGCCGTGTGGTGCCCGTGTGGTCCCTGTGTGGATTATATAAACACACTATTTAAAGGAACTCTTAGGGTTACTTAAGGGGAGTTCCTTGATATTTTTGTTTCTAGAGAAAGAAACATTTAGAAACTTCATTTTCCTTTCATCTTTAGGGTTTTGCTTAGTATTTCTCAAGGAAGAACATTATTTCTTTTATTGCTTTCCAAAATTTAAGGTTCAAGATTGAAGATTTTCATTTCTATTCCTCAATGACTAGTTTGACATCTTCTTCCCCTAATATTTACTTCTTTATTCTAATGTCTAGGAACTAATTTTCTTACTATTTAGGTTTTGATGAACCCTAATTTGTTTTGTATGGATTGATTCAAAGTTAATGCCATTAATCTTTTCTATTAGTTATTTTGTCCCTTTGATTACTTAATTTTCAATTGACAAGTCGACGTATGGATTGGGATTTGTTTTCATAAATTGATTAGAGATAACTTTTTATTAATTAATCATATCTTAAGGATTGAGGATTGATTGGGATACTGGAGATAAATCTACAAGATCCTTTGGTTTAAAAGTTCCTTAATCCTATTGAATGACCTGAGTGAGTGGGTTTGAGAAGAGATTCCTCTGCCTCCTCTTAGGAGTTAGGGGTTTAATCAATTGAAAAAGGTTTAAATTAATTTTGTAGAATGCCAACTCAACTCTTGATTTGAATTAATTATTGCTTGTTTCATGAGATACTTAACTTAGTAGGGGGATTCACTACCTAAATAAGCTTCCTTGATAAGTTTACCAATTATTTTAATCTTTGTTTTCAATATTATTTTACTTTTGTATATTATTACACTAAAACAACATTTTGATTGCTAAATATTAGTGTATGATTGAAGGTAGTACTCACAATTAGGTTTCGAGTGGAATGATACTCTTATTTATCATTATATTACTTGATATGATCGGTGCACTTTACGGTGTGCAGATAGTGCGCATCAACTTTTTAACGTTGTTTCCGAGGACTCTTTTCTATTATGATATTATTAGTAATTTAAAAACTAGTGATTTAGCATTTTTATTTCCATTTGATTTATCTCTGTTGTGTTTATGTTTTCTTTACGTACCTGAATCTATATATGACCAAAACTAGTTCAACAGAACTATTCGCTTATGAACTAGAGTTGGAAAGAACTTTGAGGAAGCACCAAAGAGAAGAACGAGAATGAGCTTTAGCCGAAATAATGGTGGAGTTACATAATCAGAATCAAGAAGGAGAATTAAACCAAGAAGGGAAACAATTAAGAATAGCAGCTCCACCCAGGAAGAGAACCATGCAAGAGTATGCACGCCCAACTCTTAATGGGGCTACTTCAATTATTGTTAGGCCAAATGTCGCAGCAAACAACTTTGAGATTAAGCCTAACATTATTCATATGGTGCAAGACAATTGCATGTTTGATGGTTTGCCCAATGAGAATCCAAATAATTATTTAGATGATTTTTTTTGGAATTTGTGATACTTTCAAGATTAATAGGGTATCAGATGATGCTATTCGGTTTAGGCTATTCCCATTCTCATTAAGGGATCAGCTAAAGAAATGGTTGAATTCATTCCCAGCTGGGACATTTAAGACCTAAAATCAGCTGGCTGAGAAATTCTTTAAAGAGATACTTTCCACATTCTAAGACGACCCAGTTGAGGAATGACATAGCAAAGTTTCTTCAGCAAGAGAATGAGACCTTGTATAATTGTTAGGAATTTTTAGGGATTTATTGAGGAGCTGTCCATATCATGGTTTACCTTTATGGCTGCAATTTTACATTCTTTAGTAGACTGAATTGTGCAAGTAAATAGTGTATTAATATTGCAGTAGGTGTATCACTAAACAATGAGACTCCTGAGCAAGATATGGATCTTATTGAGGATATGGCAGTCACGAACTATCAATGTCAGAATCCAAGAGAGCAGGTTCGAGTCAAAGGGAGTGGAATCCATGCAATAGAGCCTATGACAAATTGGTGAAGATATGCCAAGCATGAGGGCAGAAGATGGATGCTTTGACTATGTCTTCAACTGGAAGACGAGCACAAGTTATGACTTGTGATTGTGTGGGGGTGGTCATCAATGTCAAGATTGCCAAAACGACAATACCTTCATTAAGCTGGAGCATGTCGAGAACAATTCCTACAGTAATACCTATAATCCAGATTGAAGAAATCACCTAAATTTCTCTCTGGGGAACCGAGAATCTCATGAAACCTCCACTCCCGTGTTTTCAACAGACAAAACTATGACGGGCTCCTCCTCTTCTAGCCCTTCTGAAGGAGGTAATCTAGAGGAGATGATGGAGAAGTTTATCTCGGCATTCGAAATAAGGTCTCAAACTACTGAGATTACTCTTAAAAACTAGCAAGCTTCTATTCAGACTTTGGAGAATCAAGTGGGGCAGATCACAAAGCTTTTGAGTGAAAGGCCTCAAGAAAGTTTGTCGAGCAACATAAAAGCCGATCTTGAGGAGCAGCTTAAGGTTATCATATTGCGAAGTGGTAAAGAGCTAAAAGCTAAGTTGAAAGAAGTAAATGAGAAATCTACTATAAATGAGAAGGTTGATGATGAACAAAATGGTGCATAAGCTGAAGTAAAGGATAAAGTAGAAGCAACACCCAAGTCTACCCCTTTTATAAAGGAATATCCACCAAGAATACCCTTTCTAGCTTATCTTCAGAAGGACAAATCGGATACACAGTTTAGTAAGTTTCTTCTTAAACTCTTTAAGCAGTTGCGTATTAATATACCTCTTGTGGAAGCTTATCATAGATGCCCAAGTATGCTAAGTTCTTAAAGGAACTCCTTTTTAACAAGAGGAAGCTCGAGGAAGTATGAATGGTACAATTTTCGGAGAAGAGCTCAGTGATCATTCAAATGAGACTACCAAAGAAGCTAAAAGGCCCAACAGTTTTACTATTCCTTGCTTTATTGGTAATTTAAATGTTGATAATACACTTGTTGATTTGGGGGTTAGTATTAGTGTTATGTGATGAGCATAGTTTTACACATATTTGCTTGCATATTATTGCGTATGTTCTTAGCAATTATTGTGCTTTTATTCCCAGATCACCCGTGTTTTATGTTCTTTTGCATTTCAGGAACATTTATAGGACCATCATCAGTGTTTAAGCAATTATAGATCAATACGTATGGAAACGGATGAGAATTCATCAAGATCGGACAAGAGCGCGCGTGCATATAGGCAAAGCGGCTGGAGCACCTGGGAGAGTCATCACAGTCCTAGACTGGCTCGCCGTGACCAGCCATCAAAACTTGGTCTTCAAAACAATAGTTGGGCATGGTTTCCATAGCCACCGACGGGCCGGGAGCAACCTCGTGGTGAAACTAGTCTGGGTGAGATCCACGCAACATGGACGGCATGGACTCCGTCGTGAGTTAAATATATAAGAAAATTCATTTTCTTAAAGAAAAATTCATTTTCTTGTAGAAAGGAGAGGAAAAAAAGAGTGTGACATTGAGCCCTAGTGGTTCGGTTGGTTTCACCAGAGAGAGTCGGTGAGGCGTAAGAACTCTAATCGTAAAGATTCCAAGTGCAAAACAGTAGTGGAGCAATTCAAGAGGCAGTTTGGGAGATTAATCAAAGTGTAGATCTAGATTTGGAGCTGTTCATCCAATTCCGAGAGAAAAGGGTGTACATGTTTTATTTTCATTATTCTTTCATTTGTGATTGATTTCCTAGATTGTTTTAAACATGAACATGTTTAGCTAGGTGATTTAATCCATTGGGATTTCTTTACTATGTTGGCTTGATATTATATTATTGGATTGTTTGAGTTGGTTTTATTTTCTTCTTGTTTTAGTATTAATAAGATTATGCATTATTCATGAGACGCTGTGAATTGTGATGTTTAGATTGCTTTATGAGATTGAGAAATCCGCGTTTGGCAATTGGAACTTTGAATAACAAGAACCGGGTTAATAATCGCTTAGAGATAAGGATAATTAACTAGCCGGATTAAGAATTAACAAAGCTTAATAGAGGCGGATTAAAGTTTAATGCTAATTTAAGAATCAATCGTTAGGAAGAGATTCCAACTTTAGGTTATTAGGTTTAGAAATTGTTATCTCTAGAGAGAAACCGAATTGATTGATTAAATTCATCACGGTCGATTCATAATTAGACCACCGATCCTTTATCTTTTGTTCGGTTGCCAACTAGTTTAGATTCCCTTTGGGTTTGTCTTCTTGTCTTGATTATTTCATTTATCAATTACTCCTGCATCTCCTTCGGAACTTAGCTTGTAGTTAATAGTTAGTTTAGAAATTATTCATTATCCATTTTAGGTTAATATAACAAAGAACAAAGGAGTAACTCTGGGCTTTCCTTTCCCTAGAATACGGCCTTGATATACGATTAGTGCTAAACGATCGATCGTACTGCGCTTAGATTGCTAGCTAAACGAGCAACCCATCATTATGCCTTGTAATTTGTTCAAGAAACTAGGGTTAGGAGAACCTAAACCAACACCTATGAGTATTCAATTGGCTGATAAATCTGTTGTATATAGTAGGAGTATCGTTGAAGACTTGTTAGTAAAGGTTCAAGAGTTTATTTTTCTTATGGATTTTTTAGTTATGGATATGGATGAAACTGTTGATTTTTCCTTTACTTTAGGAAGACCCTTTCTTGCTACAGTTAGGGCCATTATTGATGTTCGTGATGGTAAGGTTATTTTTAGGGTAGGGGAAGAGCAAGTGACTTTTCAGATCCCTAACGACATGAAACATCCGCTTGTACTTGATGACATGGATGTTAGTAATGATAGAATTGAGCATGAGATTGTGAATTGTATTTCGTCTATTATTGCCAAAGATCCTTTGGAGTTATGTTTAGTACAAGAATAAGAAAAATGTGAAATGCAAGGAGCTTTAGAATAGCTAGCCTACCTTGAGGTAGCAAGGTCAATGAGAAAGCAGTAATTCGAGCCTATTAAAATGCCAAAACGGGAAAGGATGAAGCCTTCCATTGAAGACCCTCCTTCTTTGGAACTCAAGTAGCTTTCAAAGTATTTAGAGTACATCTTTCTGATGGAAGGATCTAAGTTCCCAGTAATAGTCAGTTATGCATTACAAGATAACTAATAGACTAAGCTATTGGAAGTCTTTAGAAGGAGGCGAAGGGCAATAGCTTGGAAAATGGCAGATATAAAAGGAATTAGCCCTTCTTTTTGCACAAATAAGATTCTTATGAAGGAAGAGTTTAAAACTGTGGTGCAACCTCAAAGGCATCTCAATCCCAACATGAAGGAAGTAGTAAAGAGGAGGTGATTAAACTTCTTGATGCAAGGATTATCTATCCCATTTTAGACAGTTCTTGGGTAAGCCTAGTACAAGTAGTGCCAAAGAAAGGAGGCATGACAGTTGTGGTGAATGAAAATAATGAGCTAATCCTAACAAGAAATATGATAGGATGGAGGGTGTGCATTAGCTATAGGAAGCTGAATGATGCCATGAGGAAAGATCATTCTCGATTACCATTCATTAATCAAATGCTAGAGAGATTATCAAGGCATGAGTACTACTATTTTCTAGATGGTTTGATGTGTGCTACTTGTGTTAGCTACTACTGATCTAAAGGCAAAATGACTCTATGCGATGCAAACTAGCACAATGGCATTTCGTATTCCCTCGAAAGTGAAAGCCCGAGTTACTCCTTTGTTCTTTGTTATATTAACCTAAAATGAATGATGAATAATTTCTAACACTAATAGCTACAAGCTACAAGTTCATGGAGATGCATGGTAATTGATAACTAAAATAACCAAGACAAGAAAGCAAACCCAAAGGGAACCTAAACTAGTTGGCAATCAAACAAAAGATAAAGCGATCGCCCTTCCTCTCTCGAGATAACCGAATTCAAAATCTAATAACCTAAAGTTGGAATCTCTTCCTAACGATTGATTCTTAAATTAGCATTAAGCTTTAATCGCCTTCAATTGCGCTTTATTAATCTTACCTATCAGCTAGTTAATTATCCTTATATCTAAGCGATTATTAACCAATTCTTGCTATTCAAAATTCCAATTACCAAATGGACTTCTCAATCACACAAAGCAATCTAAACACATAATTCGCCCTGAATAATGCATTATCTTATTAATCACCGAAAACAAGAAGAATACAAAACTAACCCAAACAATCCAACAATATAATACTAAGCCAACATAGTAAAGAAATCCCAATGGATTTAATCAATCTAGCTAATCATGTTCATTATCAAAATCCACAAGAATTCAATTACAACAATGAGTAAAGGTAGAAAACCCCATACATTCTTGAGATTAAAATCTAATTCCTCTTTTCCGAATTGAATCGATTCTTGTTCCTCTTGCTCGATTTGAAAACCAATCAACGAACCTCGCCCAATCTTCAATCTTTGAAGGGAATCCGATTTAAACCTTGATCCAAGTCTCCTTTTTCCTTGGTTTCAGCTCAAAAAACCCTTAGGGAGAGAAAAATTAGGGTCTGGGACGTTCTCTCATACTATCCTTCTTTTCTTTCCTCTCTTCGTTCTTTTAATTAATTCCCCTATCGCCTGAACATGGTTCCTCTAGTTGGGAAGGCGACCCGTGTTGAAAGCAACACGGCCATAGCTTCCTCAGTAGCTTGTTTGCCTTCTTTACGTCCCAATTATGCTCCAATTCTTCCCTTATCATCCTTTGACTTCTTTTGGACCTAATGCACACAAACAGGGCGCGGATAGGGGTGAGTGTTGGGACCAATTCACATCCAAATGTCCATAAAATCTATCTTAAAAACCTCATTTAGATGTGTGTATTTTACGCACATCAAATAACCCCACACTTATCTCATTGCTTGTCCTCAAGCAATCAAAAGTAAAATAAGGAAAATAAACCACTAAGGAACAATACTTAAAGCAGCCGGAACATAAGCTAGAGAGCTCCTGCACATATCCTTAACAAGTGTAAGTCAAACAAAAGAAACGAAGCATTCAATTCAAGTATCCTGACCAAGATGCCAATAATTAGCAAAACACTGTCTCAACAAAATTATTTAGAACCAACTCCTCACTGATTCACTCTAAATCACTCAAAGTGTTTAAAGGGTAGTGTTCGATAAACTGCCGATGCATCAACTATCGCTTTACTTACTATATGTCGGCTCTTAAAATCCTACTCTAACATGGAGAGTCAACAACTATGTCAAGAGGTCTTTATAAGGGTTGTAATGGGGATTAGGTATGGGTAGGTAAATTTGGTAAGAGTTGAACCTATGGTGTTTTGCAATGAAATACATGATCTGCACACAAGCCACAATGATCACATGGGGTAAGCAATGGACAGTAGTCCAAGGTGGGAAATAGGAATCAAGTCAAAATGTTTAGCTCACTTACTTTCTTTCTTTTCATCACCTTTCCCTCTTATTCTTCTATTTATTTTCTTTTTCTTTTTTTTTTCTTTTTTTCATAAGGGAAGAACATTCACATAATAGAGTGAATTTCTTTTGGATTGAAGAAAGCTGCTATAAGATTCCACACTACTCCCAAGATAAAAACTTCCAATAAGAACAACTCATGTGCAGAATCATAACCCAAAGCAGAATAAAACTAAGTGGCAATGAAATATGATAAAAAAATGGTGAAAGAGGGGGTTATCTACATAATCAATAAACGAATGAAGGATATTTGGCTAGAATGAAAAACCTAAATGCCTCTATCATATCAAAGTGTTAAACTCTTCTTGTGGCCCTGATGTGCGTAAAATACACACATCTAAATGGGCTTTTTAAGATTGATTTTATGGATATTTGGATGTAAATTGGTACCAACACTCACCCTATGCGTATATTTGTGTGCATTAGGTCTAAAAGAAGTCAAAGAATGAAAAAGGAAAGAATTGGAGCATAATTGAACGTCAAATTTTGAAACAAGCTAAGTACGAGCATGAGAAGAACATGGCGTTGGTCTCTCCGAAGTGTTCCCACACGATCCTGACGTGTGCCGTTACCAACGAAGGAACCAACGGTCGGTGTTTCACATCAAAGAAGAAGTAGATCTTATGGAGCATGGCCACAGAGTAACACAGAGACGCCGGGGACACACGGTGGAGGTGACAGGGTATTAATTAAAAGAACGAAAGCGAGGAGAGGAGGCTAGGGTTTAGAGAGCGTCCCAAAACCACACAATTTTCTCTCACTAAGGTTCGGTGAAACAAGGAAAAGGAAACTTGGATCAAGGTTTCAAATCAGATTTCCTTGAAGGATCGAAGATTGGGCAAGGTTCGTTGATTGATTTTCAAATCGAGCAAGAGGAACAAGAATCGATTCAATTGGAGCAAAAGGATTTGTTACTACTACTCGTCCAAGGGTGTAATCGGGTTTTCTCTACCTTTACTTATTGTTGTAATTAAATTCTTGTATATTTTGAGAATGAACATGATTAGCTAGATTGATTAAATCCATTGGGATTTCTTTACTATGTTGGCTTGATATTATATTGTTGGATTGTTTGAGTTGGTTTTGTATTCTTCTTGTTTTCGGTATTAATAAGATTATGCATTATTCATGACGCTAGAATTGTGATGTTTAGATTGCTTTATGAGATTGAGAAATCCGTTTAGCAATTAGAATTTTGAATATAGCAGAACGTTGGTTAATAATCGCTTAGAGATAAGGATAATTAACTAGTACGGATTAAGAATTAACAAAGCTTAATAGAGGCGGATTAAAGCTTAATGCTAATTTAAGAATCAATCGTTAGGAAGAGATTCCAACTTTAGGTTATTAGGTTTGTGAATTCTGGTTATCTCGAGAGAGAGACCAATTAAGTCACAGCCCACTACTGTGCATAATTAGACTCACCGATCCTTTATCTTTTGTTTGATTGCCAACTAGTTTAGATTCCCTTTGGGTTTGTCTTCTTGTCTTGATTATTTCGTTTATCAATCACTCTTGCATCTCCCTTAGGACTTAGCTTGTAGCTATTAGTTAGTTTAGAAATTATTTATCGCTAATTTTGGTTAACATAACAAAGAACGAAGGAGTAACTACGGGCTTTCAACAGGGAATCGACCGGATACTGCCATTAGTGCTGGGCTGCATCGATGGGTACCTTTGCTATATTGTAGCTAACACGAGTAGCACCCATCAAGTTACCGAGCAAGTTCTAAAAGTAAAGACAGTAATTGGCACTCTAAACAAGAAATAAATATAAGCATATAAAGTGTGTGTTTACAATTTAGGCTCAATTTCTCACAAGTGTGCTTTTGAGTAGGTTCCAAACAAAAATCATCAAAACAGAGTTAAATAAACCAAAGCAACTTAGTGGCTGCAACTAATAAAATAAAGAATTAAAATTGAAACTGAAATAAAAATTAAATAAAATATGAAAACTAAAACTAATAAAATGTTTCAAAACAAAAGGTTAAAACATTAGAGATTAAAGATAAAAGTTGGGGTGCCTCCCAAAAGTGCTTCTTTTTTATGTGATGAGTCTTCTTAGCTGGACTCATGATGAAAAGCAAACATGGGGATTGATGACCATCCATCCTTCTTCCAAGCAAATGGCTTCAAGTATCCTCTTAGAGGACTAATCATCAAATTCCTCTTCGAGCGGTCACAGCAAGTCGGTCGAGAGTGATGGGCGTGCGAACTAGTACGTTCCTCATATTTGCGTAGTCATGATGCTCTAGGGCTCTTCCAATTTGAAAGTCGGAGTTTCACCAATTGGAAGGATTGATGTTTGGGCAATTTCTTCAAGAGTGTCGGCGGTTTCTCAAAGCAATGGCTTGGCTCCACTCTACTTCTTTGAAGAGAAGCGAGAGCTCCTCTACAAGACTTCTTCATTGGATAACTCGTGCTTATCTTCCATCATCGAAAGGATTTGTGGAAAATTTGCCAAAAATTCCTCTGTAGCAAGCAAATCATCATCGATTGTTGCTACACATCGGTAGTCTTTCGGGAGAATCATGTTTGCTTCTTCCTTCCTAGTTCTATCTCCATGTTCAAAGAGTCATCCCGCACATAAGCATCATCGTCAAACATAATAGATAAAATAGAAAATCCTGAGCATAAGGTGACGGCGTTCAAATGTTCCTCGGATTCAGCGTTTGATGGAGTTCCCAATCTGCTTGAAGATCAAGCCTACTTGATGCTCTATGTTCTCGATCAAGGTTGTTGACCTTCACCTTCAACCCTACCAATTCCGTTTGTTGGAATCTATCCTCAAGACTTGTAAAGAAACTCATCATCAGCTCCTCTGACAATAACTCTTCATCTTGAGTTGAAGGTGCAAGATTAGGTTGCTGAGATCCTGGTGGTTCTTGGCCATCTAAGCTCCATCCAAAGGGTGAATAAGTGCTCCAGTCTTGATTGTAGGTGCTTCCATACGAGTCATTTGGCCAACTTCCCGTATAATTCACCTGTTCATAGTTATAAGAACAATGAGCAATATCACTATACAATGGACAATCATTACTCAAATGTAAACCACAACAAAATTCACAAAAAAACTTGAGATGAAAGGATAGGATTGAAGAGTTGATCGGTAGCCCTGCAAAACAATTCCACTCGAGCTTCTAAAGATGCACGGGTATCCCAATTTTTAGCACTCTTTTGGTTCCTGATCCCATGTTCCAACGTGTCATACAAAGAGTTTAGCATTGAACCTCTTTATCATCCACTACCCAAATCATAAAATTAACTAAATAAATATGTACAAGTAAAAGAAAATAAATAAATAAATAAATAATAATAAAAACCATAATATAAAATTTAATTAAATGGCTAAATTAACAAATAGCAAATTTCACTCTAGTTTTCAAACAATTCACAAGCCAAAACTTGATGGTTGTTATCTATGTGGCTACAATCTACATCTATCTGTACCCAATCGATGCAGCCAGCACTAATGGCGAGTATCAAGGTCATATTCCTCGGGAAAATTGAAAGCCTAGAGTTACTCCTTTGTTCTTTGTTATATTAACCTAAAATGAATGATGAATAATTTCTAAACTAACTAATAGATACAAGCTAAGTTCTAAGGGAGATGCATGAGTAAATGGATAAATGAAATAACCCAGATAAGAAAGCAAACCCAAAGGGAACCTAAACTAGTTGGCAATCAAACAAAAGATAAAGGATTGATGACTCCAATTATGCTACTCGTGGATTCAAGATGATCGGTTTCTCTCGAGATAACCGAATTCCTAATCTTAATAACCTAAAGTTGGAATCTCTTCCTAACAATTGATTCTTAAATTAGCATTAAGCTTTAATCCGCCTCTATTAAGCTTTGTTAATTCTTAATCCGGCTAGTCAATTATCCTTATCTCTAAGTGATTATTAACTAGTTCTTGCTATTCAAAATTTCAATTACCAAATGGACTTCTCAATCACATAAAGCAATCTAAACACCACAATTCACAACGTCTCATGAATAATGCATTATCTTATTAATACTGAAAGCAAGAACAATACAAAACTAACTCAAACAATCCAACAATATAATATTAAGCCAACATAGTAAAGAAATCCCAATGGATTTAATCAATCTAGCTAAACATGTTCATTATCAAAACCCACAAGAATTCAATTATAAAATGAGTAACGGTAAAGAAACCCGAATACACCCTTGGATGAGACTAAATAGCTCCAATTCCTCTTTGCCCAATCTTGAATGGATTCTTGTCCTCTTGCTCAATTGCCAAGCGACATTACGATCTTCAATTTCAGAAGAATCCTGATTTAAACCTTGGTCCAAGTCTCCTTTTCCTTGGTTTAACTTAGAAACCCTTAGAGAAAAATTAGGTTTGGGCGCTCTCTCTTCTCTTTTTTCTTAATTAATTCCTCCATTTTGACCGCCAACACCGTACCGGTTGACCTCCTCGTATTCTAATACCTGTTGCTATGCTGCAGTGTTACCTCTCATGGTCGTGCTCCCTAAAAACTTCTTTTTCTTTGATGTTTGGCCTTTTGTTGGCTGCAGCTGGAAACAATGCTTGAACCAACACGGCGCGTATTCGATCGCTGCAGACTTAGCTGTTTCTTCTTTGGCGTTCAATTATACTCCAATTCTTCCCTTTATCATTTTTTGACTTCTTTTGGACCTAATGCACACAAACAGGCGCATAGTGAATGTTAGGACCAATTCACATCCAAATGTCCATAAAATCAATCTTAAAAATCCCATTTAGATGTGTGTATTTTACGCACATCACGAGCCACCTCTTTCTAGACTTTGATGTTCGACTTTGGGAGACCATTTCGCATGTTGAAGGATTGATTTCAGTGGTTCAAGCATCACATTAAAGATCAAAAGTGGATTTTGAGGCTTTTAAGAGGCAATTCGAGGTTCATTATTCGGATTTGCAGATTTAGGACTGTTCATCTAATTTGAAGAAGAAGGGTATACATGTTTCCAATTTTCTCTTCTGCACGTATTCTTTATTTTGTGTTATTCGCTAGCATTAGTAGCTAGAGTTGTTGAACCCATTGGGGTTCCTTTGTTTGTTGGATTGCACTTCATGTTTATGAGATTTTGATTATTAATACTTGTAGTCTTCTTGCTTTCAGTATTAATAAGATATCGCATTATTCATGAGATGTTGTGATTGTATTGTTCAGATTGCTTTCTGTAATTGAAAAATTCATTTAGTAGTTGGAAAATTGAATAGCAGAAGAACCTCGTTAATGATCACTTGAGATAAGAGATAATTAATTATTGGCCGAATTAAGAATTAACAATTCTTAATAGCGTTGGATTAATCTTAAGGCTAACCTAAAATCAATCGTTAGGAAGAGATTTCGTTTAGGTTCTTAGGCTTAGAACTCGAATTCAATTTAGAATCCACACGGGTAATCACAATTGGTAATCAATCTAAATTTCTACCTTTCTAAAATCCAACTAGCTTAGGTCCCCCTTAGGTTTGCTTTCTTTCTTTGATTGTTTCACCAAACTTCTTGATTGCTTGGCATTTAGCTAATCATTTAGCTTGCACCTAGTCATAGATTAGTAACTTCATCGCTATTATTTAAGGTTAGATAATATAAGACGTGGGAGTAGTTCTAGGCTCACCCTTTTCCGAGAATATGACCTTACTGCTTGGGCTATTAGTACATCGATGGGTTCCTTTGCAGATGTGTGGCTCCATAATATCATTTATGAGCATTAATTTTTCAAATTTCTCTTACTTTTGTCGAGTAGACACATTTAATACCCCTTTATACTCTCTTTTTCTTTTGAAATGTTAAAAGAATACAAAAATACAATATTAAAAGTTTTTCGCTTTATTCCGCTATTCTCAAAAAGGTTTGAAATGAAAAGAAATAATTTGAAGGAAACTTGAGAATAAGAGTAGTTATTTAGATTAGTGACTCTAGTTGAGTAATCGGTGGTTGGCATCACAAAAGTTTACACTCATGTAAAAAGGCTATAATGACGATTTTGAATATGCGTAGATCTCTAGAAAAAAAAAAGACATAAATAATTGCGCTTCATGAGAATTTATTTTGGGTTTTTGGAAGGAATGCTCATTCCTCTAACTTTAGATGACAAGGTTTTAATTTTCTTTACTTCCTATTATCAGATTGCCCTAGTTGTTGTTATGTTATTTAAAGATCAACTATTGGCTAACAATTCTAGGTTGTGATGATATGAATGATTAGCCTTGATATTCTTTGATATCTATTTGTTAAAGAGAGATTTTGTCATTTCTTTGTTTCTGAATTTATTCAATTTGCATGAGGACAAGCAATTGCTCAAGTGTGGAGGAATTTGATAAGTGCTAGAAGTACTTACTTTTGAGTCTTATTTTATCTTAATTGGACCTTAAATTGAGTTTACTTTGTTTGTTAGAGTTTATTTTCAGCCCTTTTTAAGTATTTGGCAAGCTTGCATGACAAAAGGAAGTTTTGGCATCAAATACACGAAAAATCAACCAAGGAGCAATTATTTATCAAGAAATGGAATCACACAAATAAGACATGGGAAAAACTTGCCCGTGTGAAGTGAAAAAATTGGTAGATTAGGAGGCCTTGCGACATGGAAGCACCACGCCCTTAGCGCGCGTTCAAGAGATGGGAAAATGGCGGTTGTCCCAACCGCGCGACACACGGAAAGGACATGCGCCCCGTGCCCTTCTCACGTGACTAGAGGACTTTCTCAAGAATGATTTTTAGCTAAGGACACCACACGGCCGTGTAGTGCTCGTGTGGTCACTATGTCGATCATAAAACACACTATTTAAAGGAACTCCTCAGATTACTTAGGGGGAGTTTCGTGATATTTTTATTTCTAGAAAGAGAAACACTTAGAGACTTAATATTATTTTCAGTTTTAGGGTTTTGCTTGGTATTTCTCAAGGAAGAACATTATCTCCTTCATTGCTTTTCAAGATTGAAGATTCAAGGTTGAAGATTTTCATTTATACTTTTCTATGACTAGTTTGAGATCTTTTTTCTTTAATCTTTACTTCTTTATTGTAATGTCTAGGAACTAATTTTCTAGCTATTTGGATTTTGATGAACCCTAATTTGTTTTGTATGGATTGATTCAAAGTTAATGCAATTAAGATTTTCTATGAGTTGTTTTGTCCCTTTGATTACTTAATTATCTATTTCAATTAACAAGTCGACATATTGATTGGGATTTATTTTCATATACTGATTAGTTATAAACTTTTATGACTTGATCACATTTTAGAGATTAAGGATTGATTGGGATACTAGAGATAGATCTACAAGATCCTTTAGTTTAAAAGTTCTTTAATCCTATTGCATGACCTGAGTGAGTGGGTTTGAGAAGAGATTCATTTCCCTCCTCTTAGGAATTATGGGTTTAATCACTTGAGAAAGGTTTAAACCTAATTTTATGAAATGCCAACTCAACTCTTGATTTGAATTAAGTGTTGTTTGTTTCATAAAATACTTGACTTAGTAGGGGGATGCACTATCTAAATAGGCTTTATCCTTGATAAGTTTACTAATTTTTTTTAATCTTTGTTTTTAAAATTATTTTATTTTAATCTTCGTTTTCAATATTGTTTTACTTTTTAATATTTTGACACCCAAACAACATTTTGATTACTAAATATTAGTATATGATTGGAGGTAGTACTCACAATTAGGTCCCTGGTGGAACGATACTCTTATTCATCATTATATTACTTGATACAATTGGTGTGCTTTGCCATGTGTGGATAGCGCGCATCAACTATATCCTGGAACAAGTTAAGAAAGAGTCTGCTTTTACTATAAAAGCTGTTATGAGATTAGAGATTCTGCATAGTCTAATTAAAGGCTCAACAAGATGCAAGATATGCTAAAAGATCAAGGTTTAGATTCAACTTTTGATTTTGAAGAACTGATGTTAATTGGAGAAAAGTTGCCTCCTAAATTTCACATGCCTGAAATGCAAAAGTTCAATAAAAATGGAGATCCAGAGGTGCACTTGAAGCAATATGCTACTATCATGAGTACTACTCATTTCGCTAGGACCCAAATCATTAAGCTGTTTGTACTCTCATTAGAAAGGCTAGCTGTGAACTGGTACCATGGATTGGAAAGGCTTATCAAGTCTAATTGGGAAAAGCTTTGTAATATTTTTATGTAGTAATATGACTATAATACTTAACAAGAAATCTCTGTAAGAGATTTATAATTGACAAAAAAAAAACCAATGAGTCTTTTTCTAACTTCTTGACTAAATGGAGAAATAAAGCAGTTTAATGAAGAACAAACTGTCAGCACCCATTTTCCGGATCTAGATATTGAGAGAATTAAAGAAAATTCAATGATGAAAGTTAACGCCTTTCTCAAGTCTTAGAAGATTGAGGACGAGTGGATCCAAGTTAAGGTTGAGAATAATTAAATCAAAATTAATTTTCAAGCATCCATTTGCACTCAATTGTGAGAAAAAAATAACTTTGAGGAGTAAAATGACAGTTTTTGTAAGTTCAGGGACAAAATTGCCAACATTTCCTAAATTTTTTTATTCACAAAGCTAATCGGCTCATTGTACAGCTGAATTGGTTGTACACAGCATCGATCGGCTTAGCATAGAGCTGAATCGGCTCTATAAAGTACTGATTAGCTATTTTTCGAGATTCGATGGCGTTTTTCATACTTTTTTACTTTAAACACTGAAATTGATGAAAGAAGTTTTTACTAGTAATTTGTGATAATTATTGGATATTTTAGTCATAATTATTTGAATAGAAAAAGTTTTATTTTATTTATTAGATATTATTATGATAAAAGGGAAATATAATCGATGATTTTTATTTTAAATAACTAACACTTATCTAGTACATCTACTACCACTTATCTAATACATCTAGAGTTTCCTAACCCTATTGCTATAAATAGAACATGACGCCCTAGCATCTATTAAGCAACCAGACCTCCATTAATTTAGACATTCATTCAAGTAAAGAGCTATAGGAAACAAAGAGAGAAGTTACTAAGAAAGAGCTTTGAATTAGGAAAGTTTTTCTTTAGAATGATAGAAGATCTCCCCAACCTTAGAAAATAGTGGATTCTCATCCAATCTCCAATCCAGCCACCTCATTATCTCCAGACCCTCATAGATCAACAATTTATAATGACACCTGAGGGTTCCCTAAAATTCATCATCATTAACATCTCTTTTCCCTTTACTAGTCCTTTTGTCTTTATGATTCTAGAAATATGTTAGGATTGATTTCAAATGCTTTATGTTCCTTTATATGATTAGATCTAGGGTTTTTAATAGTTTTACATGTCTCTATGATGTTTATGGATGCTCGGTTTTGAATATGATAATATGAATGTCCTCAGTTTTAAATTTGATAATATGAATGTATTAGATTTTGGATATGATAATTGGAATAGTTAGAGCAGCATGTTAGATTTATGGCTTTTCTTTAATAATTATGTGATTGCATTAAGTTTTTACAGCTGCATGATTAAAATCTAGAATTAGAAGTTTTATTTACCTTCTATCAGTTTTTTGCATTCTAGGGTTTGTATTATTTTATATTTTTTGGCTTAATTTAATTTTTTTTATGTAAGTGGCCTTATTTTTTCAAGTACTAATACAAAATTGGAAGTCTTTGGGGCAAGAGGTTCGAACAAAAGATACAAAATCGGTCATTACCAAGTCCTAGAATTGATCGGCTCGCCAAGACCTCTGCTGCACCAATTTTGGCCCTATTTTTTATTTTTTTATGTGACTTTTGATAATTTTTGTACATTGTAACTTAGTTGATGCATTTTTCTATTGATTTTTAGTTATAGAAGGGTTGTAATAGCTAGATTTAATTTTCCTACACTTAGTTCTTGCTTTACTTTGGATGTATGCCAAATATCTGCTATTTGATTGCCTAATTAAAACTTGGCATATAGACATTAAGCCTTAAAATTGGACATCGCATGAAAGTTATAGTCCATTAGGTTAAGGAGATGGTTTGTTGGGCCTAAAATCTTAAATCCATATAGATTTAGTGGGTTTTGTCATGTTTTAATTGAATTAATTGGGCCATATTAGGTTTAAAACACTGAATTTGGACTTTTCATAAAAAGTAGTCCATTAGGCTTACAGATTGGAAATCAAAGCATAACTTGTAATTGGACTTGACTAAGTGGTCTTTTTACATAAGTAATTAGTAAATTAGGTTAATAACTTGGAGTATGGGCTGGGCTTTAATAAAATAGGCTAGATTCAGGAGGACCTCAGATGTTGTGGTGCTTGTTGTGTAATATATAACTGCTGCATTCATAGGGAATAGTCCGTTAAACAATAAAATTAAAGACAAATATACACAAATAAGGAAGTTGGCTTCCGGATCCATCTCTGGATTTGTGACGTAAGCTTTCCTATGGAATCAAGAAATATCACTCATTAGTAAAGTATCCTGTGCAGGGATGTGACTTCCCTTAGTCTCTGACTAGTTAGCGTGTTCTTAATTAGGCTTGAAAAGCTGCGCAGCTGCAAAGCACAGTACAGATAAAGACAACTTTGGGTGTCACTACTGAAACGGCCACCCCAAACGCGACTTCATTATGGGGATAAAGAGCTTATTCTTCGAGTGTATGTTTGTCTTTAATTTTATTATTTAACGAGTGATTCTTGCATCACTACACTTTCACACATTGTGCACTATAATCCCGATGGTGTCGGTTAGTGGTTCTTTGGTTCCACTCGAACCTTGGAATTGTGGCACTGGCCAACCATCACTCACAAGTAATGAGTGAATCTCCTTCGTCGGAATAACATTTTAGATTTATGGCTTTTCTTTAATAATTATGTGATTGCATTAAGTTTTTAGGGCTACATGATTAAAATCCAAAATCTGCCATGTGAAGTTTTATTTACCTTCTATCAGTTTTTTGCTTTCTGGGTTTGTATTATTTTATATTTTTTGGCTTAATTTAATTTATTTTATATCCTTGGCCTTATTTTTGCCAAGTACTAATCATGTTATATCTTGTGCACGTTAAATTAGCTTCAGGGCAAGGGGATCGAATAAAGATGCAAAATCGGTCGTTACCAGCCCAAAAGTCGACGCCTGTACGACTGCAAAGCTCGACTTTGCACCAACTTTGGCCCTATTTTTGAATTTTTATGCAATTCTTGGCAATTTTTGTACACTGTAACTTAGTATATGTGTTCTTATTTTAATTTTTAGTTGAAGGAAGGTTATAATAGCTACATTTAATTTTCCTGCACTTTATTTTTGCTTTATTTTGGATGTATACCAAATATCTCCTATTTGATTACCTAATTAAAATTGGACATATAGACATTAGGCTTTAAAATTAGATCTTACATGAGAATTGTAGTCCATTGGATTAAGGAGATGGTATATTAGACCTAAATTTAAAATCCATTTAGGTTTAGTAGGTTTTGCCATACTTTAATTGAATAATTGGGCCATACTAGATTTCAAATCACTGAATTAGGTCTTTGCATAAAAGTAGTTCATTAGGCTTAAAGGTTGGTAATTAAAGCATAACTTGTAATTGAGTTTGACTAAGTGGGCTTTGTAGATAATCAAATAGTAAGTTAGGTTAATAACTTGGAGTATAGGCTGGGCTTTAGATTCAGGAGGACCTCGCATGCTCTAGTGCTTGATGTGTAATATGTAACTATTACATTTATAGGGAATAACATGTTAAATAATAAAATTAAAGACAAATATACACAAATAAGGAAATTGACTTCCAGATCCATCCCTAGATTTGTGACGTAAGCTTTCTTGTGGAATCGAGAAACGTCACTCATTAATAAAAGTGTCTTGGTTACTAGGATGGCGACTCCCTTCTCTATCCTAGTCTCTGTGACTAGTTAGCGTGTTCCCAATTAGGTAGCTATGGCGTTCTAGCTAGAGACACTTGGGTAGCGTCTTCACCCACCCCACAAGCCTTTTCCGAGATGATCAAGTTCGAATGATAGTTCGAAGTGTTCTCTTATCTTTGGTGGAAAAGTTGCAAATGATGAATCCCAACTCCTTTGCAGGCTTGTACGATGATGGCTTACAAGTATAAGAAATTGAAAATGCTAAAGCTGGTTGGGCATGGAAAACTTTGAAGATACAAACATTGAAAAGCTACCATCTGAAGGTGATGAAGCTTCACAAAATTCAACTC
Source organism: Ricinus communis (assembly GCF_019578655.1). Classification (NCBI taxonomy): domain Eukaryota; kingdom Viridiplantae; phylum Streptophyta; class Magnoliopsida; order Malpighiales; family Euphorbiaceae; genus Ricinus; species Ricinus communis. The sequence continues at coordinate 15,400,303 of NC_063260.1, forward strand.
TTGATTTGTTTTAAGACATAAACATGATTATGCTTTTAGGATCAGTGATATGACTTCGATTTTTCTTATTGTATATTATTTATCTTGATGGTATTTTTCATGATAATAATTATTACATGAGTATCTTTAATATTAATTCTATTTAAATTGGTTTATTTAATCTGGATACAAATGATAATCCTAGGTACATTTCTACTACACATAATATAACTCTTGAAGAGAGTAAAAAGTGAGAGAATAAGAAAGAGAAAGAAATAGAAAAGAAAAGGAGATAGAATTTGATACGCGTGATTGAATCCAAAGTAATAATTCAACATACTGGGGCCAAGGCAAGAAGGCCGAGTTCATCCCTCATCATGTAGCAACCTTAAGGATAACAAGAACCTTGAAGATAGAAGAGATTAAGACCCTGAAAAATGTCATTGCATTTGACTCCAAAAGAAATTTTATATCGAGCTGGAAACCTCCATATCAAAAAAGGAGAAAAGAGTAAGCTTATGATGCTGAAAGGAGTTCAAATCTTGAGGGCAATAAGTTCACAAGTCAATCTATACTGTTTCAGATATTATCTTTTGAAAAAGAAAAAAGAAAGGAAGAAAAATAAGAAAAAAAATTAAAAAAGAGTCTTGCTGATTAGAAAACATATATAGGCTAGTCATGCAGAAGTTAAGAAAATAAAGTGAGGAGAAAACATATATATACCCGTTTATGCCCTTATTAAATGAACAAAATTGGATTAGACTTTTTGTCAAACTTGCACATCAATTTTCATTGGTTGGTGCTACTAGAAAGAAAAACAAAATAAAAAGCAAAATCTATGAGATCTAAATAAAAGCAGGATCATTTTCTTTTCGACTTTTCTTGCTGTGTTTCTCATAAGAAAACCTAAAAAGTTGTAAGACTTAGGTCTCCATCAATCTTGGCATCATGCATAAACAAATCAATAGAGCTAACGTTTTTCAATCTTGTCTCAAGAGATGTCCTAAAAATCAGTAGAATCATTTGTAAGCTTGACAAAAAGGACTACGAGTGTTTTAGTTCACATTTCTCAAGCAGCCAAATCTACAAAAAGAGAATAAGAAAAAAAATAGAAAATAAAGAAAAGTACAAAGAAAAGAAAATGCTAAGTTCAAATCCCGAAAGGATGACTTAGACAAAAATAGAGTCCGCTAAATTAAAAACCCGAAAGGGCAGCTTAGGTAAAAGTTAAGGCGTTAAAATGATAAAAGAAAAGAGATTTGGTTGTTATTTGCATGAGATTATAGTAAATTCAACTGTTGTTGCACAACTATCAATATATCCCACAAGCAAAATTATCAATCCTTGCACACTTAATTTATCTCTACAACCATGCTTCCTATGGTCATCATGACTTTTTGGTTTCTGATATGCATCATTGTCTCAGTCTCTTTCCATAAACCATTCGGCCCTATGCCATGTTCTCGAAGAGCAAGCAATTGAACTCTCAAAGTGTTGATGGGCACTAGAATGTCTTTGTCCAAACTAAAGGATGATTTTTAGAAATGCATTACACATGCATATCATGCACTCTCATATAATCTTTGTACTCTTGTATATATGTCACTAACTTGTAAAAGGAAAATGAAGAAAAGTTCAAAAGAAAGAAAATGCTCGATCTACACTCAAGCTTTCAAAGAAGAGATTATCAAATTTACCTTTTGAAGTGGAATATTATCAATTCACATTCCAAAGCGAAAGTTTTCCAAAAGAGTAAAGTACATACAAATTCATATTCCGAAGTAGAAATTATAATACAATTGCATCACGAAGTAGAAAGTGATCAAGAAGCTAGAGAAAAAGTCTTTGTAAGTATAAATCATCGGGCATGCTTCCCAAATCAGATGGGCTTAGTTTCCAAATCAGACGAGCGTGGTTCCCAAATCATTGGGCATTGCACCCAAATAAGATGAGCTTGATTCTCAAATCATCGGGCGTGGTTTCCAAATCATCGAGCGTGATTCCCAAATCAGATGGGCGTGGTTCCCAAATTATCAGGCATGGTTCCCAAAATTATCAGGTGTGGTTCCTAAATCAAATGGGTGTGGTTCCCAAATCATCAAGCATGGTTTCTGGATTATCAAGCGTGGTTCCCAAATCATCAAGCAGGGTTTCCAAATTATCAGGCGTGGTTCCCAAATCATCAAGCATGGTGTCCAAATTATCAGGCGTGGTTCCCAAATCAGCGGGCATGGTTCCCAAAATTAGAGTGCGTGGTTGCCAAATCAACGGGCATGGTTCCCGTTGTTGACCTAAGGTGCAATTGATCTCTATTTTGATTTTAACAACCAAATCAATTATCACTAACTTCATGACCGAGTCTCTATGTAACATAGCATTAAAGGAACCAAGCCTATCTTAAACATTCTTTAGCCTTGAAGAAAATCTTATAAATCTACCTCAAAAGTGCGAGGTCGCTCAAAAAGCATGGGGGCGCTTCTCATAAGGTCAAAAGTTTACAAGACGTTGAAAAGTCCACCTGACAGAAGCCCAATCATCTCATGACACTTGGCAGTCAAAGTGTCAAAGCTTGAAGAACCACGAGGGCGCCTCACTTTAAGTGTTTGAGACAATTTTTGGCGAACGATAGCATGATTAAGAGAGCGGGGGCGCTTTTAGGCATGGTCAAGGCAAGCGCGAGGGTGCTATTGTGGCGCAGGGGCGGTTTTTGCAATTAATGCGATGTCAGTAACCATTAAGACATCAGCCATCCTATCAATGCCGCGTGAATGGAACCATTGGAGTTCTAACATCTCTTTTTAGAAAGCACAAGTGTACTTAGGAAGCGCGAGGACGCTTTCCATGACTTTTGGCAATTTTTGCCAAGTCATCAAATATTGCATTAAAGGAGTTTTAGCCTTATTATAACGTCTCTAAGGGGTTGGTATAAGGATAACTACCCCTCTTAAAGACATAACAAAATAAAGTGTGTGTTAGATATAGCAAAACTCTTGCAAATTCATTTCTCAACTTCTTACACTCATTTTCTTTCTTTGTAAAGTGTATTAATTTGAAATCTTTATTCAACTAAAACTTAAAAAGGGTTGTTGTGTGAGCCTAAGTACTAAAAATACAAGGAATTGGTTATTGAGTAACCATTAGTACTCAAGGGTTAAAGGACTTAGTGAGCGTTTAATACACTAAGAGAAGAGGTTTAGTATGAGCCTTGAAAAAACCAAGTTGTGGGTGAACTTATAAAACCCAAGGTTGTAATCAAAGTGATTATAGTGAAATACTCAAGTGGGATCTTGAGGAGTGGACGTAGGGAGGTTTGCTCCCGAACCATTGTAAATCCCTTGTGTAGACTTTTCTAACCCTTAATCTCTTCATCTTTTCCTTAATACTTTGTGTTTTTACCTAAAGCTTCTTACTTGCGCAATTTAAGGTCACCAATTCAACCCCCCTTCTTAGTTCCAAGGGACAACACCCATGTCATAAATAATAATGGTACGACACCCAAAGTGTAAGCTACTTTAGACCTAATAGACTACTTATTATAACAAGGCGTTCTATTTTAATTTTAGAGTTTAGTCCCAGTTTATTGGACTATAATGTTCATGTTGGATCCAATTTTAACTTTAAGTCTACGTGACCTGCTTTAATTAATCAATCACATAACACATATTTAATCATACATTAAGTAAAAATAAACAAAATAAACCTAGCTATTGCAACTCGCCTATAACTAGAATTACGAAGGAAAAAGACCTAAAAATATAATATAGTACATAATATACATCAAACTCGACCAAAGCCAAAAAATTTAGGACAAGACATTGCACAGCCGATCAGAACTAAGCATAGAGTCGATCAGCTCTAGGGTTCCAAGCGCGTTTTTCTTATTAGTCAGTGTTTTCCTTATATCCCCAGAGCCAAATTTCACATGCACAGAGAGTAAAAATTAATTAGATATGAAAGAAATAAAATAAAAAATAAAATAAAATCAACATAAGTCAATTAATTGATCAAAAACCCTAGAAACTAAAATTACAGTAAATAAAAAATGGCAAATTAATCATGCAATCCTATTAAACATATTTAATTATTGAATCATAGCGAAAATATAAATCTAATCATTGATCCTATGCATGTGTCTAATTATATTCAAAAACTCTAATTGGCAAAATTATCAAATTCGAAACCCTAGTGTTCTTATTATTAGATTTCAAAAACCAATTAACTAGTAACAAGAAGATCCAAAAGAAACCTAATCTAAGCATATTAATCATAAATAATAACAATAATCTTAATCATGTTTCTAAAAATGCAACAAAGAAAAATAAAAAATAACAAAGAAACTGGTTTAGGATGATGATGGATGCAAGTTCGGAGGAACCCGTAGGTTGTTATCATAGTTAATGGTTCTAGGAGTCTTAGGTGATGAGGATGCAGTTAAGTCAAAGACTAGTTAGGAATCCAGTGGTGGATGTGGGACTGAAATCTTCTATCGATTAAAAAAAGGTTTTCAAAGAAAAAATTCTTTCTTGAGTGGCTTCTTTCTTAGTGACTTAAGTCTTCTCAACAACGATAATAATTTTTCTCTTTTTTTTGGCTTTTTTCTCTCTGTGTTCTTTGTTGATTTTTCTTATTTTTCCTTTCTCTTTGAGTGTTCTTTCTTAACCCTAACCCTAGATTACCTCTTTCCATTTATAGAGATAGGGTTTCCAAAGGAGATGATAATCTCAATTATTTTTTAAAAATAAGTTGATAACTATCCAAATTTAATTCTTTAAATTTAAATAATTATCATTAAAATCCATGATTATCATCAAAAACCTTCTAGATTATGTATCTGGGCGTAAAATCGTCAAGAAAAACAAATCAGTACTATGTAGAGCCAATTGGCTCTATGTAGAGTCGATTGGCCCTATATAAGGAAATCTTAAAAACTTGCAATTAGATCCCTAAATTTATAAAAACGGCTATTTTAACCCTCAAATTTTATTTTTCTTGACTATTTAGTCCAAATTGACTTTAAAAAGGTAATTCTAGTTGGATTAACCTTAACCCTAGCCTCGGATTCATCTATCCTTCATCTCTTGAGACCCGAAAAGGTAGTAACTTTCATCATAGAGTTTTTCGTATTTCTTTCGATATCTAGATCCGGAAAAGGAGTATTGACAATTGCCCCCGGTTGGTCGAAATTTATGAGCATATGTACAATTAAATAAATTGAGACGAATCATAGATATTAAGAATATAGCAAAAAGATATTATGTAAATTGTAGAAGCCATGCCTCGTATCTTCTAACTCTAATTGTTGATTTGATGCGGGGGTCACGCCAGCTTGAATTTTAAAGACTTCACCTACTTAAGTTGAGGGCTTTGTCTTTGTTTACTTTGGTTAAGGACTTTGTCTGCTTAGGTCGAGACTTTGCCTGCTATTTGGGAACTATGTCCATTCAATTAGGAACTACACTTGTTAATTTGGTAGTTGCAGAGACTTCCCTCTGGCTATTTTCCATTCTAGGAAATAATTTACCGCTTCAGGTCAATTCGATAATTTTTCACTTTCGGGTACTTGGGTTAAGATTTGATTCATTTCGATGCTTTCTAGAAGCTATACTAGTGTTTGGTCCATTCAGGGAATGAAATATAATTTTGATGGGGTCAAAGTCCAAACTTGTAATTTCCATCTTGAGGTACCAATTGGGCTCTTACATGTCTTATGCAGACTTATACCAACTTTTTGAACCAAAATATGATTTTGACAAGTCGAGGACCTAATTGACATTTTTGCCCCCTTTTCTAGGACATATAAGTAGCTCTGTATCCATATTTCATTCACTTTATCCATTTTTCTTTACTTTTCTCTCAAAACCCTTTTTTGCTCTTTCTTTAATTTCTCACCATTCTTAACCAAATTTCGTGAAATCATTCCTAAAATGGCAAGCTCATCTTCTAGATTTGCCAGGCACACCTGATTGCACTAAATTGAGAGTTTTCTTCTCCAATTTCTCACCAAGACGACCTTAGGCTTATGAAAAGAGAGGAGATTCCTCTTCTAGCAAAATTGAAAATCCACCGTGCATTTCTAGCCATATGAGAGGTAATTTCTTGGCCTAAACTTTATTTTCTACAACTTATAGACTTGATATACACGCTATTTATCCGAAATGTGTGAAAAATTACAAAAGATTAACAAAAATTTGCGTGCCCTAACCTGTAGAGACGATCGGCTCTACACAGTGCAAATCGACCGTGCACGGGCCAATTGAAGGCTTCCAGGGCTTTTTTTACGAAAAATAAGCATGAATAGACATATATTACCTGTTTAGGGTCTCTTTGTATGCATATGATGTTTAAATACCTGCATATTTGGCTTTCGAGTAATGTTATGTCGATTAAGTTCACTAGAAGTTTTTACAGTGCTCGCGAGTGGTTCGATAAGCTTAGGGATACTGGCTTCCATCGGTTCATGACTTGATAATATTTATGCCTATGCCCTACTCGAGAGGTGGATGGACATGACTTATACCTTCCACATTCCAATTGGTGAGTTAACTCTCTCTCCTCTTTTTTTCCGCAATCACCAATATCAACTTCTCTAGCATGCCTACGCCATTCGATGATGTGATCCATGATCAGCATTTTGATGTCTAGGAGTGCTTCATCACTGACCTGCTTGGTTACTTGCCCACATTCAAGAACTTGCATTACATTGTGTGGGTAGCGGTTTCGGACGCGCATCTAAGTGTCTTTAGCGACTACGGCATTGTAATGCTTTCTAATCTAATCAGGAACATGCTAACTAGTCATTGAGACTAGCACAGAGATGGGAGTTGCTACCCGGTATTCATTGGAACACTTTTATTAATGAGTAGCGTTTCTCAGATTCATAAGGAAGCTTACGCGATAGAGTCTAGAGATGGATCTGGAAGCCAAATTGCTTATTTGTATATATTAGTCTTTAATTTTATTGTTTGACAAATTATTTACTATAAATGTAAGTAACTTATACAAAGGCATTCCAAACAACACACATAATACGCCTGTGTCTAGTCCATGTTTATTCAAGTCCAAACCATATTAGAATAGTTAGCCTAATTTATTAGTCAATTATGTATGTAGTCGACCTAGTCTAGCCCAATTATATGTTTTGCTTTTAATTTCCAGCCTTTAGACCTAATGGACTTCTTATTATGATGCGGCCCATTCAATGTGATCCTAATTCTAATTAAGTCCAAGTCCTAATTAAACATGTCAAAGCCCATTAAGTTTACATGGATTTGAGGGTTTTATGCCCAATTAAAGTTGATTAACCTATTAGACTACCAGATTCATGTTAGATAAGTTTTTTAACCCTAAGTCTATATGGCCCATTTTCAATTAATCAATTATGTGATCACAAATTTAATTAACATACAGTAAAAAAAATAAACAAAATGAAACAAAAACTAAAACCTAATTATTACAACCCGACCTACAATTGTGATTGCGAAAGGAAAAGATCTAAAACTATATAAAATCCAAAATACATCGAAAATCGTCCAAAAAGCAAAAAGAATATTGGTTTGGCATGAACAACCAATCGGCTCAATGTAGAGCCAATTGGCTTTGCACTGAGCCGATTGGCTATAGGGTTCCGAGCTGGCTTTCAACGATTCTTTAATACTTTTTCATATCCTTAAAGTCGAATTTCACATGCACAGACATTAAAATTAATTATATTAAAATAAATAGGACATAAATATTAAAATAAAGGTGACATAAGTCAATTGGAGATCAAATCCTAAACTGATAAAAATCCTAAGGCAATAAACTAATAGATGGCAAATCAATCAAGAAAATCATATTTAACTGGTTTAATTACTAATCATAATGTAAAAATAAATCTAAATATTAATCCTATAATATATTTCTAATTAAATCTAAAAACTTAATTGGAAAAATATCATATTCCAAAATCCCAAGTTCTTATTATCATAATCAAACCAATAATCATGCATATTCATTAAAAACCCTAATTTAATCATACTTATAAAAATAAATAATCAAAAGAAAACAAAAAAAGAAACAAAAGAACTGACTTTATGATGATGGTGGATGTATGATTGAAGGAATCCTCAGGTTGTTACCATAAATGTTGGATCTGCGAGTCTCAGACAATGAGGATGCAGTTAAGTCGAAGACTGGGTAGGAATCTAGTGCTAGATCTGGCTTAGAGAAACCCTTTGTCCATCTAGAAATAGTTTTCAAAAATAATTCTTTTTAATGGCTTGTTTCCTAAAATTGCTCTTTCTTAGTGGCTTGAATCCTCTAATATCAACTAAGAACAATAGTGTTTTTCTTTCTTTTTGCTCTAGATTTTCTCTCTTTATTTTCTTTCTCAGTGACTCTCAAGTGTCAATCTCACTTACTGCCTCAGTTCTTGATCTCTTCCAAAATCCTAATCACCTCTTTCTATTCATAGAGATAGGGTTTCAAGGAAAACCCTATAGAAAGTGATAGATTTTTACGAATATCGATAAATATGTCATTTTATTTTTAAAATTTAAATAATTATCGATAAAAAATGACTATCGTCAAGAAAATCTTCGAGAATCTGTATCTGGACGCAAAATTATCATAAAAGATGATGTTGGAATGTAAGAATCCAATCGAAAATTTTATAAAAACTTATGATTAGGTTCCTAAATTTGTAAATACTGTCTTTTAACCCTCAACTTAATTTTTTTTGACAATTAGGTCCAAATTAATTTCAAAAAGGTAATCCCAGCCGGATTAACCTCAACCCTAGCATCAGATTCATCTGTCCTTCACTACTTGAGACTCGAAAAGGTAGTAACTTTCATCATAGGGTTTTCTGTTTTTCCCTTAATATCGAGATCCGGAAAAAGGGGTGTGACACATCACTTATCAGGGCATCCCCCTCCATTACCGGGGCTTTGTTCTTCAGAATTTTCAAGAGGTTGACCAGATGGCCTCGAGCCTTCTTAGTGTACCTTTTCGATACGACATTGTTTAGTGACTCGGGGTACTCACTGAACTTCCACTATTTGGCGCTACTATGGAATTTGAACCATGTCTCCTCTTACAATTGAGCATTTGCGGCCCTCGTATATTTGTACCATCAGATGGATGTTACCATTTGAGGCTGCAAGAGAATCTATGGTTTTTGACACGCTATCTATGTGAGTTACGCTTTAACTTCTCTTTTCTGATTTCTTTTATTGATACAGTGAATGCTAACTCTTTGTTCTGCAAGTTTAGGCCTTGGAGATCAGCCTTCTAGTGGGCTCATAACATAAATGCACTTCCCGAGCTTTCCCTCTCTTGAGTTGCTAGGGCTCGAGCATGACCGTTACTTTAGAGTGGGCTCGAGTTCACGTGCACCACATGTGGATCAATAACTTGACCTAGGATAGGGTAAATACAATTGATTAGTTATATTCATGCTTTATTCATACTGTTACTTACCTTTTTTGGTTTTATAGATTTGAGGCAATTGGTTGGGGGATCACAGCTAGTGGGAGCCCTATATGCTATCTACAGCTGACCACAAGCATAGGGGGATCACGTTGATCGAACCTGCCTGTTGGGCTTGGTACTTAGGAGAGAGGATCTATGGCTAAAAGCAAGGCCTCAGCAAGCACCGAGTCCCATTATCCCCTCTTTCTATGTTCTGCACATCAGATCTTGTCATGGAGGAATTGGCGGAGTGCTTGATAAGATATGACGAACCCGAGGATCTCACTATCGATCCCGGTGGATAGAATATACTTCATTCATCCCTCAGCTATTGAGGGTCGTGCCTCTTGGCGATGACACGATAGCTCAGGTATTTTCTTGGATTCACTTAGAATTCTCCTTTTATTGTGTCACACTTTCTTAATCATTTGTTTACAGCTCAACCACCAAGCTCCTACTGCTTGTGAGCCGATTGAGGGACGGTCTTTCTGATGCTCCAAGCCTTCCCATATTGCATGTTCTTCCACTAGTGTAGCCTTTGAGGCACCTTCTACGGCCACATCTGATGTGGTTCCAAGGATTGTTTTGCTCCCTCCTGATATGATGGTTTCATATTGGAGCCTATATGGCATGATTGAGCACCAGCTTACCATGGAGCAATGTCTTCCTCTAGAGTTCACTCTAAGTACTTGCACTCATGTAAGTTACTCTTCTCTCCTATGTTTTCACTCTTTGTTTAATATATATATATATATATATATATATATATCTGTGTGCGCGTGTGTATATATAAGAAGATTTGAGCAAGCTAAAAGTGTGAGTCCTTTAATCTAGTTTACTTTGTAGTTGAGGTTGTAAAATCTTTATAGGCTAATACTCTAGAACTGCAGTACGTTAATTGTGATATTAATGATGTATTAGAATTTGTGTTGACTTATGTTAATCTTTTATTTAAAATTTGGTTTGTTGACTCCATCTTTAGATATTGTCATTATTAATGTTTAGTTTAATTATGATAATTATATTGGTATGGTAAATGATGGATTAAATTTGGATTAGCAACCTTTAAATTTGCTACGAGCACTAGTAACCATATGCGATTTCCATGTCCGAGTGTAGATCACTTGCTCTCGGATTTGGATCGTGACAAAATTGATATCATAAATAAATAAATAAAAATATTCTTTTATAATTATTTAAAACAATAAATGGTGAAATTTCGACTAGCATAAATCCACTGTTATTTACTATTATCTAGATAACATATATATATATATATATATTAATTTCTAAGATCTAAAATTTTCTTAACACGTGTACTTAGTTTTTGACACTTAAAATTTTTATTTTGATATGTTTACTATTTTTGACATATAGGATTCAAGTGTATATACAATTTTATAATATTTCTACTAATTTATTAATTAATAAATTACATTCCTAAATTAAATACTCGTTCTAATCCTAAAAAAAATATATTACTAATAAATTAGTTTTCTAATTAAATAATAATTATTTTAAAAGATAGCATATTAATTATATTTTAATATTATATTAACTAATAAATTAGTTTTCTAATTAAATAATAATTCTAATTATAAAAATAAAATTCTTAATTTATTTACTAGTTAATTAATTTTTAATTATATAATAATTTATAATTTAAAAAATAATAATATCAATTATATTAATAGTATTAGATTATATAATATTAAAGTTAATAAATAAATATTTTAAAAGTAAATTATTGATAGTATTAATTTAAAAATAATATTGATAAATAAAGATTTTATTAATATAATATAATAAAATTAAAAAAATTAAAAATATATAAAAATTAGTTAATTTAATATTATTTTTAAAATTATTATAAATTAATATTAAATATTAAATAATTAATTAAATTATATCTATATATTTAATTTTATAATTAAAATAATAATACCAGCTATTAATCTCACGAATAAACTAGTAAGTGGTTTTTAATAAACTAGTAAGTGGTTTTTAAATTCATTAAATCCACGACGGTGGTGCACTTCGCAAAAAGCTATATTTTATATGTTCTTTTATTGCTTTTTTAAATATATATTTGATACTCCATTGTGTGTTGAAAGGTTAGGGTGAGAAAAGGTCAAAAGAAGCATGGCATTGGTCGTTTCCTTTGTATATTGGCTCAAGAAACTACTACGCCAACGCATCTTAAACAGTATTTAATAATAATGAAACATAATTAAATATTTACGTCAGTATTACTATATAAAAAATAAATACAGACAAGAAAATCGTCTACAAAACCCGGCCCTTGTCAGAAAGTCACTCACCGCGTCCGCCGGCGAGTTTTTCCATTTCAGGTAAAACCAACCGCTTTTAACAACTTTACTTGATCATCAGAATATATCAGACACTCTCTCTTCTCTTTCTTCTTTCTTTACTTTTCTCTTTCTGCTGCTGCTGCTGTTATGTTTGGGTAACACAACCAAAATTAATACAAAGTTTTTTTTCTTTTTCCGTTAGGTAGTCTAAATATTTATTCGGTTACGATAGTCTTAATAGTCATGTTTAGTTATAAGGGTAAACTTGTGCTGTGTTTGTGTTATGGTGACGTACGCATTTGATTAAAGTAATTTTGTTTTGTTCTAATTGGTATGCACTTGCCTCCATTGAGGCTTAATATTTAGTGAGAAATGAAGTTTATATTTTTTCTTTAAAAAGTAGTTAATTTCTGGTAAAGAAATCTGCTTGAAATTGTGATTATGATAGCATATTAAATAGTTAATTTCTGTAGTTCTATGTGTTTTAAACTTGGCAATAGGAAAAAAAATTAAAAAGTTTTAAAAAATGAAAGTAGGAAAAAAGAAATGATTTTTTGCTGAGAGGCCATTGCAACTATTTTATTGTATTAATTATTTTATAGCTGGTTGTTTTATTTTTTTATGTCCATCAAGAATCATTTGCTCCTAATTGTATGACTATTTATAGTAAGAACCCTATAAGTTTCGGAAAAAGGCTTATACAAATGGCATAATCAATGCAAAGGTTCTAGTTGGATCGGATGGCTAGGTTGAGACATTGCCGTTGGTAATAATGTATGAAGAAAGAAATTATCCAAATTTACTGTAGGAGTGAGTGCAATGGCCTGATTCTGCTCTGAGTTTCATGCAATGAGAGCAGTACTTTCGGGGATTGATAATCATAAAGGATGGGAACTGAGAGAAGTCTCTCTTTGAGTAACTGCTGCATTAGTAGTTTGGCATGTGTTGCTTTGGTAAACATTTTATAATACTAGTGTTGATCACTAACCTTGTATCCTAACTTTATGTGTTCTTCAGGTAATGAATTCGTGGTCCTAAAAATTTTATTGAGTATTCACCAGTTCATTACTTCCACATGCTAAATTGTGCATGCGGTTGTCCGTTCACATGAATATATGATATACTTGGAAGAATTTTCTGCTCTTTGTTTATACCCTTATAGTTTGTTTTATTTTCTGAATGGCTTGTCAGGTCCATTTTACTTTTCTCAAGTGCATGACAACTTCAAGTTATTATCTGTATATTTTGATGTGGTTTATTTATTTATTTATGTGCAGCTCAAGTTCAAGTCCTAATTCTAGACTAATTTTAAAAGATGGATTCTTTTAGTTGTAACAAGCTTAAAAATTTATGTTTTAGTATTGGTTTAGGATTTCCTGTAGTAAAATATTGTGTTAGAATGTAATACCTAATTACTTATAGGTTTACAAACTATTTTTCAGTTCTTTGTATAAAGGCTTTAGCCTCGAAGGCATATTTAATTTTGGTTAAATGTAGTTGTTTTTGGGTGTGAAAACTTGAGTTCAACATCATCTTGTTTCTAATAGTTCTGTTAAAGGAGTACACACGTTTGTGCTGGCTGTGGGTTTTGCTTATTCCTCAGTTGGATGTTTCTTTCTTTAAGAGGTTCTTCAGTTTCTTGTACCTGTTAAATGAATTTCAAGATATTCTTTTGACTTTGATATAAGGGCCATCTCAATTGAACTGCACTCAGTTTAATGTTAGTGCTTTGTGTAAATATTTTTCTGATTGCTAATGTCATGTGATTTGGTCCTTAAGTTATTTCCCAGAAAAAAGAGAAGTATACAGGAAAATCAGGCAGCAAAGAGAATCTGTTTTTAGGCCAATTCACCAGGGATTATGCTATAGTTCTGGGTTCTCAAGAAACCGTCATGGGAACAAGATCTTATCAAAATCATGCAGAGCTGCTGCTGAAGGAATATTTGCTTGATGATTCTTTTATTCCATACACTTCAATTATTGCTGGCATTTTTGCTTGTAAGACGGTATGTTATCATTATTCATTCTGTACTTCTACAATTTTTGCTTATAGCAAGTGCATCTGGTTTCATCTGTGTGTAATTCCCATTTGCTCTTCCTTATTATTTTCAGGTTTATGATCTTACCGATTTGTTCAGTGCTGTTTACTTCAAGTGCTATCCAAAACTTGCAAATGTCCAACGAATTGAGTGGAATAACAGGTAATATATTTTTTAGTTCAATAACTTCTTTAACACCTGCTTTCCTTTCTTCTGTGAATTTTATTTTTACTTATTTTAACGGTTAATGCAGGGCTATTTCCACTTTCCATGCCATTTTCATAACAGTTATATCGTTGTACTTAGTCTTTGGCTCTGATCTCTATTCTGATCATTCTGCTGATGTTATTACATTTCGAAGTTCTTCGTTGTCTGTATTTGCATTGGGGGTAAGCTGCTTCAAAATCTCTGCATTTTCCACAATTTAATACTTCCTTTTCTTCTGTTTTATTTTTTTTGTAATCCTCATTTGTCATTATCCAAATTTAGCTTCTGCATGAATTAAACTAAGGATGAGTTTCCGGTATAATGGATCCTGAGCTTTCTTTTAGTATCTGTATTCTACTATCTAGATTAACCCTTTTCTTTTTCTTCCATATCCTTTCAATAAGCTTGAGGTGAATGATGGTGCAGCAGTCAGATTTGGGGAATACTTATTCTTAGAGAAAATTTGAAAACCAAGGGAATTATAGTTTGTTATAGTATTACCTGTTCAGGAATTGGCTTTGGTGCCTATAAAAACAGCATATTCTAGGTTTAAAATGATTTGATATACGACTGATTTATTGTCTATAAAGCTTGATTATTATTTTTTTTCGTCAAATTGAATTGCTTTTACATTTAACAAAGAATATAATATGTGGAAACTTGAGGAGTGTCAATAAGTTTATTATCATGTGGGATTACCATGTGGATTTGCCCATGTTCTATAAGCCAATTTGTTTTGAATAGTGGGATTTGTTATAGATCAAGGTTAAATAGAAGCTTGTAAAACACAAAGAAAGGTGTGTTTATGGTTGTTGATCTATGCTTTAACCAGAATCTTAGAACTGCGTTCCAATTTCTTTTAGGTATATCTCTTTTCTTTTTGTTGGGACTTGCGGGGATTTTACAAAAACAGGTTGCAGTGTACACTGTAGCCCAACTTTGGGATTTTATTGAATGGTGTTTAAGGAGAAGCTCGGAGGTTCTCTGGCCTAGAATAATGGGACTGGCTTTTGGGAATTTCTGGACTCTATTGTGATAGTGAGATCTAGATTAGTTAGTACAGAGAGGCTTTCTTAGTGATGAAGCAGAAGGAGAAATGTAGTGAATTTTCAGGATAATGTTGGTTTAATGAAGGGATGATTTCAGGGGTCGATTAGTCAAGAAAAGAGAAGACATTTTGTCTGTTTGTAGTGCTGCAAACATATTGAATACGTTGTAGTCACAGTAATTGAAGAAGGGGGAGCAGGAGAATAATACACGCACACACACACAGGCCAATTCTTTTACAAAACTCAAATTTCCATACTTTATATTGGTTGAAATCCATTAAGGAATTCATTTCATTTGCAAACGAGTACTAAATAGAATTCACTTGTAAATGAATTTCTATGTTTGATGTGTTAAATAATAACTATGGAATTCATTTTAGATGAAATAAATATTGTGTTGAAATATAAGAAAAAATTTATAAAGAGAGAAGACATGAGACAGAAAATAAATTAATATGATAAAGTTGAAAGATTTTTTTGGTCTTATAAAATATATTGACTTACGAATATGGAATTTATTTCAAAATTCTATCTAATTTATTAGAATTTGATTTAGTTATAATCAATTCACAAATTTAATTATGTGAATTCTAAATGAATTTCCATTTCAACCAAACACATAAATGTTAGATTTGCGAATGAATTTTTAAAATTTTATAGATTTCATTTCGACCAAATACAATGTTAGTCTTAATTATCACTCAAAAAGTCTAAGAGAGTGGCTAGGGTAAACAAGTCCTGATGGACTGAATAACTCTTATTAGAATTAATGATTCTAAACATGAGGATTCTTGATGAACACTAGATTACTAAAGAATTTGAGCAGTAATCACAAAATTCCTAAATAGAAAGAACATCCCTAAGTACTAAGGACACTTTGACCAAAAGACCATGTTGGTATCGGATGAACAACTTTGAGTCTAGGTTTCTGAATTTAACATCTCCTGTAGCCATCCTGTTGATGTTCATAACTTTTATAAGAAAGTTCTAGCAAGTTTGTATGCATCAACCTGAGCCTAGTTTTATATGTGTGTTGGGCCATAAGTCTGTACATATTGCATCAGAGAAGATCCTTATTCCGATTGATTAGTGCTTCTATCTCTTTCCTTAACTGTTGCATGCCTGTATTTCCATAATATGCTTTAACTGAATTAAATGGAAAGATGAGCTCATATGGCTGAAGTTGTTACTTAATCGACGTATCAAATGCCTTATTTGCATAATTGTTATATTTAGTTGAAACTATAGTTCTCTACTACATAGATTTTATACTTGGGTTCATGTAGTCTTTATTCATTTACTAGTTTTTTGCTAAGTGGATATGTTATTTTTAACCCGTGAACAATATGTGTGTAAGAAATTATTTAAAATCTAGCTTGTAACAACCTTAATTATTAGGCAAAATGTATTTTTAAGCTCTTGAACTTTTCAGTTTTATTTTATTGAGTTCTTTTATTTTTATTTTATTTTATTGAGCCTTTATATTTTTATTTTGCTTGTATTGAGGACTTAATGGTCCTTAATCTAAGTAAAAATAAAAGTACAAGGGCATAGTAGAACAAACAAAAGTCTCACGAAATATGCATACGTCTTTAATAAAACTAAAAATAAAAGTGCAGGGCTTAATAAAATAAATTAAAAATTCTTAAGGGCTCAATAAAATAAAACAGAAAAGTTCAGGGGCTTAATAATGGGTTTTGCCTAATTCTTATGTATTAACTTATCTTTGAGTATTACCTTCTTTTTGAAGGTTGAATTGCCTTTTTAATTGATACAATTAAATTAAACCTTAATAGTTATGATAATAACAAAATAAAAGTCAAATATCAAATTATCTTATTGCTCTTCTTTGACAAGAAAGTTAATATAACAGTAATAATTTTGTCAAAAGAATATGGAAAGATGCAATACTACTTAATACATTTATGCTCTAGTTGTAGGTGCATCTCTTTGTATGAATTATTCATAGATGAAGTTCTAATACAAAGTTCTAATACGATGCCAATACACAAGTCAAATATAAAGACTAGGAAAAAGAGGAGAGTAAGAAACCTGTTTGAAAATTACCAATATCATAGACCTCAGTCAAGCCATAATAAATTAATAAGCTCTAGTTATAGCTATGACTTAAATAATACATTTACATTGTACTTAACAAGATTAACAGACAAACGAAATTCAAAATCTAAATTTTTTTTAAAAAAGATGTATCTTTACCTTAGAACTACTACCCAATATATTTGATGTTTTATATGTGCTTTGGGCATCACCCATTTATGAAATGTTTTTCGATTCATTCTATTTATATTTTGTTTTATGTGAATTGGATCTTGAAATCTTACGCATATCCTAACCTTAGAAACAATCCATTTTAACTACAATTTTATTCTTTTATGAGATTTATTATCATAAATAATATAAATATATAAGGGTATGTTTGCCTGTTCATATGTTCCGTCGCACAATCCATGTTGAAGGTCTTATTAATCTCTTTCTTTGATGTAATTTTGATAGGTTTCTGTTGGTTACTTCATTGCTGACATTGGGATGATTATCTGGTTTTATCCTTCTTTAGGTGGAATGGAATATGTAAGTTTTTCTTTCTTTTCTTTTATTTTTTTATTTTTTTTTTCTCCTTGTCTGGTTAAAGATCATTAAGCCTTGTAAATTTATCTTCCAACTTTTCTCGAAACCTCATTGTTTGCAAGGACAACCTATTTGTTATTAGTGACATATTAATTGAATATTTCCTTTTTTCTTTCAGAGAAATTAGACCTTGTTACTTGTGATATACAGTTTGCTACTTTTCCATGTTTAGTTGCCTTGAAATTTCATTTGTTTAGAACCAGTTAATTCCAGCTTGAACAACAGGAAAAATGTTAATCTTGTTACTGTTTTCTACAACTATGGAAACATGTAATTTTTCTTATTTTTCTTCTCTAGATGACTATAATTTTTTTTAATTATGTTAACAAAAAGACAGTGCAGTACGTATAAGAAGAAAAGAAAAACAGAAGTACAGAAGATATAGAAATTAAAGAGTGAAAAGAAAGGAGACAGAAGATATAGAAGTTAAAGAGTGAAAAGAATGGAGATTGGAACAATCTATCTAAACTTGAGATTTAGAATGACTAAGAGAAAAAAGACAAGAAAAACCCAAGGGTTAGTTAAAAACACTATTTCTTAACCAATGAACAAGGCCAATTAAATAAACTAAATGAAATTGTTAATGCTGGGACTTGCAACCCTCTTTGAGGCACTTGAATAATGCAAAAGAAAATAATGTGTTTTCCAAATCGTAATTGAGTTGCCTCCTAAGTTTGTTTTCTAAAGTCTGATTATACTCATGAAAAGCTAGAATACTTTGCTTTCAATGCTACATTTGGAAAATTATCACATTTCTTTTGTACTGGAAACAAGACTTGCATCTTAGTCCATTTTCAGAACAGTATGAAATTTGAATAAAGAAAATCTCTCATTAACAAATTAATGACTATATAATAACTCCTGATCAATCTCATATTTTTTCCTTTGGTTTCTATTTCCATATGGGATGATGGAAGGTTGTTTTTCTTGAACTTGGTATTAATATGTTGGTCATTGTGTCAGGTTATTCATCATCTTCTTTCCATGGTAGCAGTGGCATATGCTATGTTAACTAGTGAGGGCCAGCTTTACACCTTCATCGTTCTTATCTCAGAGACGACTACGCCGGGGATCAATTTAAGATGGTAAGATACTGCCAATTGAGTGATTCATTTCTTGAACGTTGTAACTCTGTTTCTCATAATGTTGATTTTTTTGTGAAGGTACCTTGACACGGCCGGAATGAAGAGGTCCAGAGCATATATGATAAATGGGGTAGTGATATTCTTGGCTTGGCTGGTAGGTGAAAGATGATTTAGTTTCAACTATTTGCGACGAACATTGCACTAAATATTTCCTGACATTTATCACTTGAAGTCCCTATACATGTTTCCACTAGTTGGATTCTATTAATTATATGATGAAATACCCATCTCCATAAGTTTATATTCATGAGCCTTTTAAATAGGCATGGTTATTTGAGAGTTCAAATTATGAAACATATGGAAAGCTATATAAATTTTGTAATTTGTACAAAATATTATATTTCCTTTCCAATACAAATATATATTACTATCAGTTATTGCATAGAATTAAAGTCCTTACACTTCTGATTGAATATTTATATCCCAAAAACTAATTTAGATATCTTAAATATTTTCTTGGTACGGGATATTCTACTAATGATGAAGAGCATTTTGAATTGGTATTGTATGTTATTCCATTTTGGTTCAAGAAAATTATAATTGGAGCCATCTTATGTAGGACAAATAGAATTAGAATACAGTAAGGAAATCTTGTAGCCGAATGAAATTAAAGTTTTCTTGTCCTGTAATAATATGTGGTGGCTTTCAATGGTCGGTGGATAAAAAGACAAAATGTTAGAATGTCTTGCTTGTCTACAACCTTGCTCTTGCATTTGATATTACACCGTACATTCTGGAGCATACTTATGGTTGTAAAAAATTACTTGCAGGTTGCAAGGATACTCTTGTTTATATACCTTTTCTGCCACATATACTTGCATTATGATCAGGTAACAGCTACACCATTAAAACTTCAGCCTTTGATATGATTTAATGGAATGCAAAGATATATCTATATATGTATTATTTGTTTCCTAAATCTTAGCAAGTGATAACTCGGTTGGCTGAGACGAGCTATCAACAAGGAATCTGCCTACGGTAGTGGTGTGTTCTGAAAAGAAAATATTTTCTGGAAATATTCTTTGCTGTGTGACCTGAAACTGTTTTAAGTCCTTCCATTAACCACACAGAGTTAGCTATAACATGTAATAGAAACAAATTATGGAAAGCTGAAACAGCCATGGACGATAGCTTTTTCTTTTTGAGGTGTGAGAGAAGGAACATATCCTTTTATTGGTAGAAATTATGGCAGGTGAGATATGGCTATAACAACATTTATTCGGAAAAAAACCAAATGATGCCAAGAGAAATAGCAGATATTAGAAAATGTTTGAAATTGTTGTGATAGTTGTTCAACCTCATCCCATAAGCTTTTATTTATTTATTTATTTTTAAAGTACGCACTCCGTTTTATCAAAGTATCACCGGTTAGCTGAATAATTTTTCGGCATGGTGCTATTTTTTCACCAAACAGGTCAAGCAACTGCACGAGTTTGGGATACTCTTGGTGCTAATTGTACCAGCTATGCTGTCTATCATGAACTTGATGTGGTTTTGGAAGATTATCAAGGGATTGAAAAAGACATTAGCAAAGAGGCAGTAGCCTAATAACACCACAGATTGTAGCAAAAGAGGAAACTGGTAAATATCACCTGTACATTCTGTTTATCTTGTACGCATCCGCGATTGTGAATTATTTTTCATAATCTTATATAGCAACAAAAATAGCTGCTTTTGGATTTGCTTTCTACACCTTGAATGTACTTTATGTATAGTAAACTACTGATAATAGTAATTTATACATCTTTAGTAAGACAAGTGTTACCTTCTGTTTTTTCTTTCTACTTAATAGAACTTTTTCTTGGCAAAATTAATGTATAGAACTTGAGACATGAGCTAATGTACACTATGTATTTAAACGTCAATTTGGGCTGTTAGCTTTTTTAAGCAATGCAGGATATATTCCTCTGTCAAGCATTTAGACAATGCATGTTCAGTTGTTAATAACACAAAACAGTTCATATCCACAACCTTTACCATGTGCGGAAACCATTTCTCCGCACTGGGTGTCCTAACTTTACAAGTCCATCTAGGAATCTCTTCTAGATGGTTAGGTCCAAGTTTCTGAAGTCATCTGCTGTGCTAAATCCTCTTTCTTGTGAATTTGGCATCATTGCTGAAGGAGAGAAGAACAGTGAAAGCTCACAAATTTCATTTAATTCATCAAATTCTTCTTTCTTGGACCATCTAGGGACTCTGTCTGCTCCTGGATTCTGTGAATATATCAAACCAAAAATTAATAGAACCAATCATTAACTGAGAGTTGATATTTAAAAAAAGATAAATTGAAGAAGATCAACAAGTGGGGCTTCCTCAAAGGTAATTATTTAGCTATGGATTCAAGTTTCCTACTGTGTCTTACATGAGTAACCTAACTATTAACTTAGGTGAGAGGTTGAATTTGAATTAAGGTGTGAAATCCAAATGCCATATCAGTGTTCGGTACTTCTAAACACTAGATAGGAGCAGAGGTGATCAACGTGCTATCAGAATTAAAAAATTTGATATTATAGTAAAATAAATTAAGGCATTTGGTACGAAGTAACGAAGTATTTAATGGAATCATTATTTTATATTACATGTTTTCTTATTTTGTTTAGTTATCAAATTTTTTTCATATAATATAATGATAAATATATTATACAATCAATTATTTGTAATTTGATGTAATATTCACTACGTATAAAATCTATATAATTATATCTATTTTATTTTTTAATTTTTTATTTTTTTATTAATATAATTTAAACATCTTCAATTACCGCTCACTATTATCATCCGGTACTCAAATTTCAATAATCATTAACTAGATTCTAACAATCGATGATTATATGACTGGATTCCAGTGATCGATGATCAAATTCTAACAATTGACAACTAGATTCCAGCGACCAACAATTAAAATTTAGAGACTAAATTTTGAAAACCATTGGTTTTTTAAAATATAATATAATATAATTACATTATATTTTTTTTATTATAACCAAATATCATAATGGAATGATAAAAATATCACATTTCATTACTTTTTGAATTTAATTATTTGGTTATTTTATATTTCATTACGTCATTTCAAATATAGTCTAAAGATTTGTCACTAAAATAAAAATAATGCAGAGTTGAGTTACAATTTGTTAAGCCACTAAAAAAGTAAATATATATATATGTGTTGGCCTTCTTCTAGTTCAAATATTCATATTATGGTCAAATATTAAATAATAAAGGAGTTGAGCAACCTTCTATTCTAATGAAGATTATATTATTTCAATATTAATTTATAATAAAAAAATTAAATGCAAATTAATATCACCATTTATATTTCTATTTCGTTATTATACTTATAATTCAAAGAAATATATACTACATAACTATTTTTAGAAATAATTATAAAAATATTTCATATTTGGCCGAATTATATTTTTATGTTTTTTATTTTTATTTTAAAAAAAATTTATTTAGACTTGATGTATATCTCATTTATACATTAAACTGATAAATAATTAATATATATTTATTAATTTTAAATAATAAACTATATATCCAACGTTTAATACCGACAATACTAATATATATATATATATATATATATATATATATATATATATATATATATATATATATATATTTATTAGTATTGTGGTGTAAAGAATGTTTTTTTGTTTGTTCCCGTTTCTTTCTCCAGTCCTATCTTCTGCGGCTCTCCTCTGTATGTACAATTTTCAATTGCCTATCATCATCATCATCGTCATTCTCTATCAAACTACTCGGCCTCCACCAGTCTTTCTCCGCCGTCCGCCGCACCACGAGCCATTCTCCATCCTCCATCATTTTTTTTTTCTTTCTCTCTTTCTAGCTTTCTCTTTCTATAGTTTAGCTTCGGTAGTAAGGCGAGTTAAGAAGTGAAGTAGCGAGTGAGTGAGGGAAGGGATCCTGTTGGGATGCAGCTATGAATGCAAACGGCGTGTGATGTGCATTTTTGGTATGCTTCAGAAGCAAAAAGTTCAGATTTTCTACCTGGCAGACTCTCCAGGTAGTACAAAATTCAATTTTGACGGTGCAGTTAGGAAAGCTGAAAGTATGGGGCTTCAGGTGATATTTATGGCGGTTTGGTAGCAAGAGTTCCCAATATTGTTAATGCTGCAGTTCTGGAAGCTGTGGGGCTTAGAGCAGCAATCCAATTTGCAAAAGGGAGAAAGGATGTCCTTGCACAATGTCATTTTGGAAGGAGATGCCAAGACAATAATCTCCAGATGTTCAGTGGCCCAAGAGTCTCTTTCATGTTCAATGGATTTAGATTCCATTACGGGCGATATCAGTAATCTTTGGTTTAATAGCTTAGCCTTTATTTGATTAATGGTAATTAATTCTACTAATTAAACTAAAAAAGTATATAAATACTCTTGAATTTATTAGAAAAATCTAATTAAGTTTTTTTTTTTCAATTAAACTCATTAACTTTTATAAAAAGTCTAATTAAGTTTTTATCTTATTTTTTAGTTCAATTAAACCCATTAACTTTTATAAAATGTTCGCTTAACTCGTAATGCTAATAGCATCCAAAATCCTGTTAAGTGTAAGGGTCCTATTATTTTGAGATCATTAATAATAACCGCTCTGAATATTTTAAAGTCACACATATATCACGTGAAAAAGAGAAAGTCACTTTTTCTTTATTTTTGTAAAATTAGTATTTATAAATTATAATTTACAAAGAAGAGTAGTAATTTCTTTCTTTCATCCGAAATGACAGCAACTTTTGTATCTTTTTTCATTGTTTATTATTAAATAATAAATCTTAATGTATAAAAATATTTAAATAGGATTTTCTTAAATTTTTACATGTAGAAACTTAATAATTATATCTTTATTATTTTATAAAAAGATGAATATAAGAATATAATAACATATGTTTATTAAAGTAATTAACTAATTAAAATGCTTAAGGATTAAAATATTTATTAACACAAATAACTTTTGAAAGGTATTAATTGCGTAAATTATTATCATAATTTAATATTAATTATACATATTTATTTTTGAATTTTGGCATTCAGTAGATATTAGATAGGTGATGTTTATGATTTTTTGATATTTAGTTGATTTTTTATCTACTGTCTAACTCTTTTTTCTTTTAAATTCTAATTTTATTCATTAGTTTTTATTTATTTTCTGCTTATTGAATATTTTTATAATTGGTTGATTTGTTGATGATTTTATTAAAATTTTTGGTATGGTAGATATTTAGTTGATTTTTAGAATATTTAACTTAAATGTATTTTTTAAATAATTTTTTATAAAAAAAGTGTATTTTTATAAACTTTTTTAAGGTAAAATTGCAATTATTGCTATAAAAAAAGATACTTATGTGAAAAAACCTATAATTTATACAATGCATTAGTCAACTTTAATTGGTTTGATTGGTTTTATTCCTTAATCAATTCAAACTGCAAAATCAAATCGAAATATCAATTTTTTAACATTCCAAACTAAAACCAAGTTATAATATATATATTAAAACTGAAATGAAAAGAATGATTTAACCACAATTTGTTATGTAAAATTACTAAAACATGACAGTGGTTACTTTTTTATAAATATTAATTTATAAAAAGTAATTATTTTATTTTTTAATCTATAATTGCAATAATAATAACTTTTTAAATTTAAATTTTTTATGTAATTTTTTATTATTTTTAATTCATTTTATTTTATTATAGTATCTCTTGCTATATTACAAAATTTTATATTAAACTTAACTATTCAATTGATAATTTATTTTTTATTCTTACTTTTTATTTATTAATTGAGTTTATTAATGAATTTTATATTCTTTCTATAATTTAATTCTTTTATTTTGCTTCATTTAAATTTAGTTTAAATCTTCTCCCATAATTAATAAATAAAAATTCATTGAAAAGGAGAAAATAAAAGCTGTAGATAAATATAAATATATAATTTTATAATATGTTATACACCTTAAGAAGAAAAGAAAAACGTTTATTTTAATAAAAGAATATTAAAACCATTTAAGTTTTTTCTTTAACTGCATCACTTCTTTTTTATCTCTATGTTTCTATACTTTAATTTATTTTTATGTTTATTTTTATTTTATATTACTGAAATCTAATTAGTAACAAATAATCAATTATATTTGATCATGCATATTCTATATTGTCAACAAAATTAAAGTTTAAGCATGAATCTTTTTATTTATTTCTTACATAAATTCTCATAATTTTTATTTTAGTTTTCAATATTCAAGCTAATAATATATAAATTGGGTAAATAGAACTGGATTGGTTAAGACATACTAGAATCGATTCAGAACCAGGAGATCGGTTCAAGATTATTTTTTCTCAGTTGGAATCGGAACAAACGGTTCCAATTTTAACTCGTTAAATAAAATAATTTATTTTAATAAATTTTTAATCTTTAAAAATTAGTTGGAATCAACTGAAACCGGAACGAGCCAACTCGTTACCATAATGTTTACTTTTATATGTGGTAGAATAGTAATTATATTTATATTTGACATATAAAATTAATATTATTATAAAATATTTAATATATATGCTCTATTAATTATATATTTATATTAGAAATTATAATAATAATCTAAATAAAAATTGACTTATATTATTATTATATATAGCTAGCTATAAAATATAAATATAAAATTAATTCATAAATATATATAATTTACCAATAAAATATTTAATTAAATTCTGTATAAAATGGGAGTGTTAAATTAGTTATATATATTTTCGAAATATGATTTTTGTTTCACCTTAGGCTGGTGACTTCGATTTAATTAGATTTGAAAAGGAACAAGATTACCTTTAGGAAAAGAAAAAGAAATCGTATCCTATTTCACGTTATTTTGCAAGAACTGAATTCTTGTGTATCATTTATGCCAAACAAAAGGGTAATGAGAATCTTTTGTTCTTTTAAAATGTAAATTTTTTTCTTAGAAAAAAATAATGAATGAAATTAAAATTTAACAATTTTTTTATCTTTCATACATGAAAATTGACTAGACTAAATTCAAATTAGTTGAATTATAGCAACATAACATAATCACTAGTAGATAAGATTTAAATGTAATATCTACTTTATTAGATGTGATTATACTTTTAAGAACTCATAGGACAATAATAGAATATGGTGACAAGACGGATCAAACTGCTGAGACTTTGAACCAAAGGTTCTGACCTAATAAGATATGTCATTAGCACAGCCAAGGCTTAGAAAATCGATCGGACAAATTTGAGATAATAGCAAAGGCTGGCTTAAACCACAATTGTCTCAGGAATTCAGTAAGGTAACGTATAACTCAACTATGACATCACTAAACCACTAGAGTAGCCACGCATCTCTACTTAGTAGCAATTATAACAGAATTATTGAGCTAGAAATTTCATTGGTCCCTTTTCCAAGTCACCACCTCGATGGTTAGGTATAAAACCCTTCCTTTCCTTAACACACAAATGACCATCTTTACCTTCCTTACTATTACTCTATGAATATTATTATAGAATTCTAACTTGACCGTCGGAGTGCCATCAGGGACCAAAAACCTTGTGGCTCACTGACTGCATTGGGTTATTTGCGGAATATCCTTCTAAACTAACCCTACGACCTCTAAACGAGTCCATCAATCGTCTGTGGGAATCTCATCTATCTCTAGTTTTCCCTTATTGAAAATCTAAAAAAAGAAAATCTCATTTTATTTGGTTTCATGTGGAGCAATGGTAAGTTTGAGAGACAAACCTCAATTAAGACCCACCACCACCACCACTTAGACCTTAGCCCTCAGGGGATTTTCAACCCCAACCGCCTTATGCATCTTTCTACCAGGCTCAATCATCAACCCATCTACAACAACTTCTTTTGCTAAAGCCATTCCCTCCATCCCTAGGTTCCCCAACCTTTCAGAACGGGAGCATCCCCATCCCACCACAAACCCCCTATCACCTCCGTCAAAACCTTCGCAATACTACAAATGACCATCCCTCAACCAAATCCTTCCATTCCTTTCATTTCCCAAAGCCCCCAAGAGATGATCTTGGGAGTGGCTGAGGCAATGTTCAGCAATCCCAATTAGCCCAATTATTAGCGACTTCCCACCATCATCGTCCCCAAGCCCAATCCCCACTTTAAACAAAAACAATCACACTAACCAGAACCAGAATAACCTAAACCTAGTAGCCTCTCATGCTTGGAACAACCAAATCACCTTGGTGGGACAAATGACACAAGAGGATGGTTGAGTCTCGACCTATGAGAATAACTAGCAAGTCCCTCATGCAAGCCAGGACGATGAGGTGGTAGAGTACCAATCTAAGGCAAAGGAGCACTAAATGAAAGAAATATTTAAGTAAGTCTAGAAGGCCATGAGGAGGAGAGAAGTAGAGGAAGCTATAGAGCAGTAGATGGACTCTGGTCCCCTTGGTCGACTCCATATTAGTAAAGAAATTTCCTACTAACTTGAGCCTTCCATTGCCGGATACCTTCACCGGGGTAAAAGACCCAAGAACTCATGTATCCAAGTTTAGAACCACCATGTTGTTGTTGGATATGTCAGACGCCATCCTATGTCGAGTATTCTCGACCATACTAATGGGCTTGGCACAGAGATGGTACCAGAAGTTAGGTAATGTCACGTTTTCAACGTTTGATGAGATGCAGAGATCTTTCATGATGAAATTTATCACTAACATCCCCAAGCACTAGCATGACTTCGAAGCTCTATTCATGCCCCGACAAGGAGAGGATGAGGCATTGAGATCCTACTTGGAGAGATTCAATATTGAAGCTATCCAGATAGAAAATATCAACATGGAGACCGCAGCCATGCCCTTGAAGGAAGGGACACGATTCAAAAAACTCAGGATAAAGACTCCCGAGACATTTTTCGAATTAATGGCCCTAAGTATAAAGTATGTGGATGTGGATGAAGGCAGGAGAAATGATAGGAAGAGAGAGCTAGGAAGCAAACCAATATAGAGAGGTAAGATACCCCACCTTCCTAGAGTTCCAAGCCTTCGAGAGATTGCGATTATCCTAGATCCCACAGGTTCTCAGGTTTTGTAAGTGGTGACACTCCTTTCTCAAAGTCTAAGGTGAAAGTTTTGATATGGATCTGAGAAAACAAGCAAAAGTTTAGATGGTCACGACGCATGAATAACTATAGTGCATTAAGGCGGGACAAGAAAAAGTATTGTAAATTCCATAAATATTTTAGCCATGACAGCATGAGGCTTAGTCAAGTAGAACCGGGTAATTCTTTGGACCCCCATATTGAGCCAAAAGCGGTCAATACTAAGGGATCTAATCCGAACTCCTTCCCTCATAAAAAGCTACTAGGTGTTGGCAGGGAGATAGAGCACTTGATACAGCTTGGCGCTCTCAAGCACTTCATGGCCAAGAAATATGAGGAGAAAGTTAAGGAGGAGAGGGAATCCAAAGAAAGAGATGCGAGCGGAGCAAAGCCGAGAAGGACATGAATCGATATAAATATCATAATGGGGGCAGACCAGTCTGGAGTAAGAGACAAGAAGAGATTTAGTGATGAGATAATGGAAGTCCACTAGGCGAGGAGAGGTTAGTCCTTGAAGTTGGCTATCGTATTCAACCTAGCAGACTAGAAAGCCAAAGAAAGATACAATAACACCATATTGATTCAAGCCTACTTGGGCAACAACACAGTTTGGAAACTACTAGTCGACAAAGAAAATATGGTGAGCCTCCTTATGCTGGAGGTGTTTAGGAGATTAGAGGAAGCATCACAAATCTCAAACCTATTACGATCCTATTGATAGTCCTAGGAGGAAAGAAACACAACCCATCGAAACTGTGGAATTGCTGGTGAAAATAGAAGATGGCAAGGGTTTGATAACTAAGGTAAAATGTTCATGGTACTCGACATCACGCTAGTGTACAGCGCTATTCTAGGCACGCCGTTCAGGTATAACTCAAGGGCAGTCTACAGCCTTCAACACCTCACCGTGAAAATACCCATCTTGGGTGGCATGGTGATAATAAAAAAGATAGGAAAATAGTCGAGGATTGCTACACAGTGGCCTTAGGAAGAGCGGGAGCCCTTCCTATTTAAAAATATCCTTAACCATGATGTAGGAGAGTGAGAGACCACCCTTCCAATAGACGAATTGGAAGAGATAGAGATCGCCTCAAACAAGTTACTGAAAATAAGGACAAAGAGAAAGCACGAAACAGAAACCTCCATTATTAAGGTACTAAATGAAAATGTTGATTAATCTGTAAGCCTAGCTAGAGAAATTGTAGGAATTGACCCCTTAGTAGCATGCCACCGACTAAGAGTCGACGCCGAATTGAAGCTAGTGAAACAAAGAAAGAGAAGATTTGCCCCAGACTGATAGGCGATTATTGCAATAGAAGTAGAAAAACTGGAAGAGGCAAGATTTATTCGAAAGGTTTGGTACCCCAAGTGGGTTCCCGAGGTTGTGCTAGTAAGGAAGGCCAACGGAAAGCACTGAATGTGTATGGATTTCATCGATCTGAATAAAGCATGCTTAAAGCCTCTCCCCACATAGATCAGCTAGTCGACTCGACAACGAGATACGAGATGTACAATCTACTAGATGCAGCACAAGGGTATCATTAAATTCCCATGGCAATAGAGGATGAGGAGAAAACCTCATTTATCACAGATATAGGAATATTATGCTATACCAAGATCCCATTTTCCCTAAAAAAAATTATCATCTTAGCAACCATACATCCCAATAACTAATGAGTTATAATACATATGGAATGCAAGAAAACACTCTCCAGTCAAGATGATTCTAAAACCCAAGGATCTCCTCAAGTGAAGTTCGGGAGAACTAGTTCCAACAATGAAAATAGCACTTGGATTCAACTACAAACGCCACAAACCAAGTATGATTTGATAAGTTAAGAATCAAACACAAGATTTTGATTAGAGAACACCACAAACTAAAAAAATAGTTTGATAAGTTCAAAGTTCATATGAGAACTTAAGCAAAAATACTCACAAAGAACAAATAAAGATTATCATTCATCAATTCATCTTACAAATGCATTTGGCTTTGACATTTATACCCAAAACAAGACAAAGAAACCTAAATGGATGTCTTTTGAGCTTTCCCATGTTTTCCACTTTATTTCCTCTTAAAACTCATTAAAAGTGGCTGTTTTTACATTGATGTCACTTATTTTGTAACTTCTAAATAACAACTAATTATGTGCATCCATTTTGTAACTCTAAATTCTGACTAATCACGTGCATCCATTTTGTAACTTTAAATGACAACTAATTACGCCATAACTTAAGAAAACCTAATAAAAATAAAAAAGGCTTCAAATGAATTTTGTTGGACCTATGAGTTCAGTCCAAACTTATTGCACTAAATTGATGATTTTGGTTCCTTTTTGTAATCCTAAACCTTAGGCTGAGCCTTGTTGTATTTGAACACTCCAAATGTCTTTAATTAAGCCCAACAAAGCTTCTTACATCCTCTTGGACTTGGATCTTGTCATTGGACCTCCTTGAAAGCTTAAATTATCATTTATAATTCTTGTCTTTATTGAACCATTCCCTCTCTCCTCGTAAGGATTCATCCTCGAATCAGCCTCATTGTCAACTTCATCACCTAAGCATAAAACTCTTTGTCATAAGTTGGGTAGTTTAGACTTGCTCCACTTAGCTTCTCATTAAAGAACGCAATTGGTCTTCCTTCTTGCATCAAGACTCCACCAATACATATTCCACTTGCATCACACTCAACCTCAAAGGTTTTAGCAAAGTTAGGCAAAGCAAGTAAAGGTGCTGAACTAAGTTTGTCCTTTAGCAAGTTAGAAGCATCATCTTGTTCTTTTCCCCACTTGAAACCCACATTCTTTTTAATGTATTCAGTTAAAGGTGCAACAATTGTAGAGAAATCCTTAATGAATCTCCTATAAAAGCTAGCAAGACCATAAAAACTCCTAACATCATGCACACTAGTAGGTTTTGACCACTCTCTAATTACTTTTACTTTTTCTTGATCTACATGAATTCCCTTATCATTAACAATATATCTAAGAAAAGTAATTTCATTAGTGCAAAAAGTGCATTTCTTAAGATTAGCATATAATGTCTCTTGCCTTAACACATCAAAAACCAGTTTTAAGTGTATTACATGCTCATCTAAAGATTTGCTATACACAAGAATATCATCAAAATAAGCCACTACAAACTTTCTAATGAAAGTGCAGAAAACATGATTCATCAATCGCATAAAAGTACTTGGAGCATGAGTTAAACCAAACGGCATGACTAACCACTTATATAATCCATGTTTTTTTTTAAAGCGGTTTTCCATTCATCACCCTCACGCATTCTTATTTGATGATATCCAGATTTTAAATCCACTTTAGAAAACACACAAGCACCGTACAATTCATCCAACATGTTATCTAGCCTAGGTATAGGATGGCGATACTTTACCATTATTTTGTTGACGACACGACAATCAATACACATCTTCTATGAACCATCTTTCTTAGGCACTAAAATTACAGGAACCGCACAAGGACTCATGTTTTCTCTTATGTACCCCTTATCCATAAGCTCACTCACTTGCCTTTGGATTTTTTTATCTCTTCGGGGTTGCATCTATATGCTGGCCTATTTGGTATGCTTGCACCCGGAATGAAATCAATTTGATGTTCAATTCCTCGAATTGGTGGTAATCCTTTAGGCACATCTTTGGAAAAGAGGTCTTCATATTCCTGTAAAAGCTCAAGAACAACACTAGGCAAATCCTTATTAAGATCGTTAGAAATCATCAAAACTTCCTTGTACATGAGTACAAGTAAGGGCTACCTCAACGTTAGTGTTTTCCTCACATCACTTGGCTTTGCATACACATTAATTTTTCTTTCACTCTCATCTCCTTTGTTTTCTCTCACCTTGTGTTTCTCATTACACTCATTTTTACCACTTACCTCACCTTTTTTTTCACTATTTCTTGCTCCCTCCCTAGATATTCCACATATGAAGATTCAAACTCTTCATATTGTTGTTTAATTCTCACTTGATCATCAAAAATGGCCTTGGGAGGTAATGGTTCAAGATTGAACTTTTGTCCATCAATAGTCAAGGAATATCGATTCTTGAACCCATCATAAATCACATGCCTATCGTATTGCCAAGGTCTTCCTAACAAAACATGTCCGGCATACATGGGAACCATATCACAAAGCACCTCATCATTATATCTCCCAATAGAAAAAGAAATTAGCACTTGCTTATTTACCTTTACAATACCACTATCATTCAACCATTGCAACTTGTAAGGCCTTGGGTGTTTGATAGTTGGTAATTTCAATTTCTCCACAAGCAAAGTACTAGCAACATTAGTACAACTTCCGCTATCAACAATCATGTTACACAGCTTATTAGCAATTAAACAATGAGTATGAAAAAAATTCTCACGCTGCTCTCCATGTTCATCATGTTTAAATTACAAATTAAATGTGTGTTGTACTACTAACACATCTCCTTTAGCATACTTAACATCACTAACGTCCTCTAAAGTTGGCATGTCATCATTCTTATCATCATTTTTATTTTTACTTTTAGATTCAACAATTCCATCTCTAACAATCATGGTCCTCTTATTAGGGCAATCATGTGCATAATGACCATGTCCAAGACACTTAAAACACTTCAAGCTTCTAGATTGATTAGCTTGATTCTCAACTTTGTTTTTGCTGCCTATTTCATTTTTATTCTTATTCTCATCCACTTTAGGCTTAGCAAATTTATCATTTTTTTTACTCCAATTCGATTTCCAATTAGAAGAACTAGCACTCGAATTAAGTTTAGAATCAAACTTACTTTCACATTTTCGTGTGAGTTGCCTTTCAATTTTTATGGCCATATTCACCATGTCCTCAAGCTCCACATAATGTTGCAACTCCACAAGATCAATAATATTCTTGTTTAGACCATTCAAGAATCTTGTCATAGTGGCCTCTCTATCTTCCTCCATATTTGCTTTAATCATAGCCATTTCCATTTCTTTGTGGTACTCCTCCACACTCATGGTTCCTTGCCTTAGAGTTTGCAATCGTTGATGCAAATCTATATAGTAATAGTTAGAAATGAACCTCTTCCTCATGATGCGTTTCATCTCCATCCATGACCCTATGGGTCTTTCTCCATTTCGTCTCCTTTCCCTACACAATTGATGCCACCAAACACTAGCGTAATCACAAAACTCAACGGCAATAATTTTTACCTTTTTCTCCTCCGAATAGTTATGGCATTCGAAGATCATCTCAACCTATTGCTCCCATTCCAAATAGACATTAGGATCATTCTTTCCTTGAAAGGAAGGAATTTTCATTTTAATGCTACCTAGGTTGCGATCTACACCATCTTGCCTTGATCTCCTATTGTGTCTCCTAAGATGATCATCTCCACCAAAAGTAGTTGCTTGGTCATCCTCCAAGTCATCTTCGGCATCATAATCCTCTTGTTCAAAGGCTAGTTGCCTTTCTCTTCTAGGCTCGTTTTGAATCCTTGTAATAGTTTCACCTTACCTTC
Organism: Ricinus communis; assembly: GCF_019578655.1. NCBI lineage: Eukaryota > Viridiplantae > Streptophyta > Magnoliopsida > Malpighiales > Euphorbiaceae > Ricinus > Ricinus communis. The sequence continues at coordinate 15,433,726 of NC_063260.1, forward strand.
TCAACTTTCAACAACATCATCCATCCGCCTATACATTCTTTCAAACTCTTTTTGCATTGCTTGTAATGGATGCTCCAACACTACTTGAAACTTGTTCTTTTGACATTGCGCAAAAACCTGAAAAATAAGTTAGGATAGCCCCACAAAAACACTCCCTCACGTGTTTCTCTCAATTAAAATATCATACCACTCGTGTTTCACTCAAAGTTTTAGCTTTTCTCGATGCTAGTCTCACCACTATTGCCTTTTAGCTCTCTTGCTTTTGCTTTAGGTTCTTAGATGAACTAATCACCTAAATAAACCAAATCAAATTATGGCAATTCAATAGAGTGAAAAAAAAGATTGGTCTAAATCAAGCTGTTAGGTAAGGCCAAATTTAAAGTAGCTAGACACAAGAAAGAAATGAAATAAAACAATAGAATATGGCTTCTATGCCGTCCAAACCTTCTTTTTGTTTGATCTTTTGATTCTTTTTTTTTAATGATAATAATAAAAGTGAAAAGAAATTATGAACACAAATTTTTTTAGCAAGGGACAACAAAATTTTACTTTATGAACACAAAGGTGTAAACTTTGAAAAAAAAAAAGAGTACTTAGAAGGACAAAAACTTGAAACAAGAAGAATTCGACACAAATAAAGAAAAAGTGAAGAAGATGAGAAACTTCAATAACACATAAGACACAAAGATAAGCAAACCTCAACTTGAAGCAAGCTCTGATACCAAATGATAGGAAATCATCATCTTAGCAACCATACACCCCAATAGCTAATAGTTATGATACATATAGAATGCAAGAAAACACCCTTCAATCAAGATGATTCCAAAACCCAAGGATCTCCTCAAGTAAAGTTCGAGAGAACTAGTTCCAACAATGAAACTAGCACTTGAATTCAACTCCAAACGCCACAAACCAAGTATGATTTGATAAGTTAAGAATCAAACACAAGATTTTAGTTAGATAACACCACAAACTAAAAAAATAGTTTGATAAGTTCAAAGTTCATGCAAGAACTTAAGCAAAAACATTCACAAAGAGCAAATAAAGATTATCATTCATCAATTCATCTTACAATTGAATTTGGCTTGATATTTATAGCCAAAACAAGATAAAGAAACCTAAATGGATGTCTTTTGAGCTTTCCCACGTTTTCCTCTTTATTTTCCCTTAAAACTCATTAAAAGTGGTTATTTTTACATTGATATCACTTATTTTGTAACTCCCAATTGATAACTAATTATGTGCATCCATTTTGTAACTCCAAATTATGACTAATCATGTGCATCCACTTTGTAACTCTAAATGACAATTAATTATGCTATAACTTAAGAAAACCTAATAAAAATAAAAAAGACTTCAAATGAATTTTAGTAGGCCTATGAGTTCAGCCCAAACTTATTGCACTAAGTTGATGATTTTGATTCCTTTTTGCAATCATAAACCTTGGGCTAAGTCTTGTTGTATTTGAACACTCCAAATGTCTTTAATTAAGCCCAACAAAGCTTCTTGCATCATTTTGGACTTCGATCTTGTCATTGGACCTCCTTGAAAGCTTAAAGTATCATTTGCAATTCTTGTCTTTATTGCATCAAGAGGTTAATGAACCACATCTTCGGTGACTTAATTGGCAACAATGTCAAGGAATACATGGACAACTTAATTGTAAAGAGCGAGATAGAGGAAGGCCATATGACCGAGCTGGAGGAAGTGTTCGCAGTCCTCAATAGATTCAACGTCAAGCTAAATCCTGATAAATGTGCCTTTGGAGTCAAGGCTGGAAAATTCCTCGATCTTCATGATATCCCAATGAAAAATAGAGGCCATTGGAAAGGATAAGGACAATCATGGAAATTAAGGCCCTAAGGAGCATCAATGAGGTTCAGAAGTTGAACAGCTGAGTGACAATGCTAGGAAGGTTTATCTCCTATTCAACTCGTAGATGCCTACTCGTTTAAAGGGCACTAAAGAATGTCAAACAATTTAAATGGACTGAGGAGTGCGAGCAACATTTGAGGACTTGAAGAGGTTCTTGACCTCCCCACCATTGATGAGTTGACCCCTGTAGGGCAAGGAACTCTTCTTATACATAGTAGTAACTCAAGATACCATCGAGGACTAAAAACCTTGTGGCTCACTGAATAAATTGGAGTATTTGTAGGATATCCTTCTAAACTAATTCCTCCGGCTCTAGACAATTCCGTCAAGAATAATTAAATAAAAAATATAAAATAAAAGTATTGAACTTTAAATTTTAATTTGATTTTAATCATTCAACTTTAATTTTGATTATAATTCAATCTCTTTTGACATATATCGTATTCTCTCTCTTAATTATTTTTTTCTTTATTATTTTTACTATGTCAATCTTTCATTTGTAAAATAACTGAATTAAAAATCAATTAAGATTTAACGATTGAAAAGAATTAAGAGAGAATTATTTCTAAAATTCAATAATATTTTATATTATTATTAATAATTATTTCAACGAAAGATATAAAACCGTTTATTGGTAAAAGAATTATAAATATAGTTTTTAATATTTAAATGAGTTGGTTTAGAGTTTATGAAGTACCTGTTGCTCGTCTTCCACAACTTCTTCTTTCATTGGCAGGATTCCACTTCTTTGATCAGTAACCATCTCGCATTCCAATTGGCTGAATTCACATCAAATTTCACAAAAGTTTATGTACAAACATTGATTCAGTTAAATATACAATAAACAAATACTAACAACACTTTTCTTTAGACATTCTTTTAAATAATTACTCTTTTACTGATTCATTTTTCCTAATTTTTCAATCTTAATTTATTATTTATTTAATAAATTAAATTAATTTTATATTCTTTCTTAGATAAATAAAAATAAAATAGATTTATTTACAAGTCAAAAAATAAATCTCTTTTACATATACAATATATTATACCTTAAAATTCATTATTTTAATTTTAATCTTAAAAATATTTATAATGTGGATAATAATATATTTTATGTTTAAAAATTTTGCAGTTTTATTATTATTTATATAAAAATAAAACCAATATGAGATTGTTAAAAATAACAAAAGAATCATTTTACATGTAATAAAATATTTTTAAAATGGATCATTAGCAAATAAATTTATTTTATTTTTAATTATTAAAAAGATAATATAAAATTAATTTAACCTATTAAATAGGTAATAAGTAATTAAGTTGAGAAGTGATAGTGTGCATTTTATGCATACTAATTATCATATTTTCTTGGATATTATTGAAGTATTTATGCTTAATTATGGATTTTAAATGTGATTATTAATTTTCATGTTAGAAGGAACGCTTTGATGCAACATGAAGCTGAAAGGATGAACTTCAGTTAGAGCGTGCCCACGGCATATTCCAGAAATCCGAATTTGCGAAAAGAAGCTTAAAGTGATACTATTTGCCATGTGACTTTTTAATTTATTTTTGCGAATGTTTATTTACTAAAAACCCCTCACAACTTAAGGTTATTTTAGGAATTCTTAAGGACCAAGTTTTCCTATAAAAAGAAAAAGATGAAAAGAGACAATGAGAGTTTTTTTTTTAGGTTTTGGAGAAAAGGGGGCTGCAAACTAGTTTTCTTCCTATCATCTATTGTTTTCCTTCTTTGCTTTATTTTCTCTACAACAATTATGTGTGGTTGAACTCTTTTCTTTCCAACTCAAGGTTAATTAAGGTTTGAATTCATATGGGCTGTGAGATTTAATTGTTCTTCATTATTTTCTCAAATCTATTAATATTCATGTATCTTCTATGTCTATTAGGAATTCTATTTTTGTTGATTGTGTGAGAAGGCCTATTACTCAATTATCAAGATAGTCTATGTCAAATTAGAATATTAAATCCGTAATTGTTTAATTATTCTGATGATTAGTGGTAGAATAACATACCCATGTTATGTGGATACATGATCTAGTCTAAATGAATTCATCTTATGTATTTGTTGGCTAGGGTTGGGTTTCTCTAAATTGCATTGCTATTGGTAAATTAAATCTTGGAAGCTTTTCTAGGATTGTTTATTCAATAAGAGAATTAATCAAATGGCTTCTATTGATTAACGAAAAATTAAGAAGAAATTAGGTTGTTAGAGCTTCTCAACAACTATAACCAATTTATTAATGGATTTGGAAATTATATTTGCATCAATGATCAATTCAATGAATTAAAACTGAGATTATACCTTGGGTTGGAGTTTTCTCATATTGATTTATCTTCTCAAATTTTATTATTGCTTCTAATTGATTTCTAGTTTAATTTGTTTTTATTCCAAATTTAAACCCCCCTAATTTTATTTGAATTTTGTTAAAGAAGTAAATTTTACCAATCTCTATGGATTCGACCCTACTTGTCACTATTTACAAGTTGTTTTTATTTGAAGAGTATGAACTTATTTTTGTTGGATTCAACACCCATCAAGAAGCTAAATAAAGTGAACAAATAGAAGAGCAATTATCTAAGAAAGTATTCAAAAAAAAGTATTGCTAGCATTCCTCATAGGCCTAATATATAATTTCACCTCTAAACTTTATTATTTTAACTTTTGATATCCCTCAACTACTCTTTTAGCCTATGGCACCTCTCAATTTCTAATTTTGATATTCTTCACCTTTCAACATGTACTTTTATATTATTATTTATTTTTCTATAATTTTTCATAATATAAATAAATTAAAATATAAATTATATGTACATAGGTGATAGAGGTTAGAAACAGAAGTTGAGATGTGAAAATGATAAAAAAATAAAAAAATTGAGAGGTGTCATAGACTAAAATAATAGTTGAGAGATGTCAAAAGTTAAATTAGTAAAGCTTAAAGGTGAAACTATGTATTTTGTCATTCCTCATATACAATAAGCCAAAGAGCATAAACTTATAAAAAAAAAAAAAATACAACCACTTAAGGATTGTTAATTGCAGAAAGGAAATGAAGTCCAGAAATTATGGGATATTGCCTAACTTTAAATTATTCATCCAGAGTTTTTTAACTTTTAAGCTAACTTCAGTTTTTTTATATTTTAAATTAGTCATTTACACTAAACTTCATTTTTCTATTTTAATTATTCTTTAGTTTAAGGTAAACAATTTTGTATTACAATTTGGTTACCAAAATTGAAATAAAAGTATATATATATATATATATATATATAATAAAAAAGACATTTTGAAGAATTGGTTTGAAAGAATATACCTAAGAATAAGCATTTTGAAGAATTAAATTGAAGTGGAAAAAATATATATGTATTAAAGAATGAAAGAAAAGATCTTATTAATATTTATTAACAAAAATTCAATTCACAGTCTTTTCAAGTGTTTGTTCTACAAACATCAATTAAAATTAGAAGTTATTTGGAAAAAGAAAAAAAAAACAAAGAGTTATGGACCTCTTCGTTGGTAAAGTTTGATTTGGACCTATTTCGCCCAAGGTCACAATTTCAAGAGAATTTTAATTGTTTTTTCGAGAAAATTATGATCTATATGATACTTTTACATAAATTTTAATTAAATTACGTATATAATAAAATAAAAATAGAAGAAATTAAATAATTTTCCGTCAAAGAAAAACACCTATCTAGACTTTTAGATAAATAAATAGATTTTAAACTTTTATTATACTAAGAAATTAATTACCTTAAGAATATGGATAAATAACAAAAAATAATAGTAGCAATATACATATAGTGTATGTGGAAAAGAGAGGGTTTTTGTAACTAATATTATCAATCAATTTCTCAATTAAAAATATTGATTTAATTAAAAAATATATCAAAAGAACATGAGAATTTGATGAAATTGGAAAGTATTTTTAAAGAAATTTAAGATATAAATTACAGAAGTCAAATGTTATATAATAATAATATAATAATAATAATAATTATTATTATTATTTATTATTATTATTATTATTATTATAACAAATAAGTCTCAAACACAAAAAACTTAGTAATATTCTTTTGCAATTTTTATTTATATTAAATTTATTAAAATTAAAATCTTTTTAGGAGCGTTATTAAATATCTTGCCACCCAAGGAAAATAGTTCTTTAAAAATTCTAAATAAATAAATAGACTTTAGATTCTTACAATGCTAAGAAATTAATTAATTACCTTGAGAATATGGATTAACAAAAAATTAATAGTAGCACTATGCATATAGTGTATGATGTGTGTGGAAAAGAGAGGGTTTTGTAATTAATATTATCAATCAATTCTCTTAATTAAAAAGATACTCATTTAATTAAAATAATATATCAAAGGACACAAAAACTCGATGAACTTAAAAAGTAGAGAAATTTAAAATATTCATTACAAAAATCAAATATAATTATATATATAATGACAAATAAGATAAATATAACTCACACGAAACACGAGCTTAAGAATTAATCACCATTTACTCTTGAACTTAAATTTACTATACTAGTTAATGATGTGTGTTTATTTTGACTACATTAAAATTCCTTTGAATCTATAATATGTATATATATATAAGAAGCAAAGTTTTCTCATGAAATTCTATATCGCAAAATTTTATAAAATTATATCATTTTGTTTTTCAATGAGAAAATGACATATAGTACATTTATAAAAATATTAACTATAAATTTTTATAAAAAATTTAATTATAATCTTAAATGCTAAAAATGGATATGTCATTTGTAACTTATTTAAATATAAAATTATTATATATAGTATAAAAATTATTATAGCTATTACAAATTAATAATAAATTTTTTTATCTTTCCATAAAATATATTTATATACATATATATAATTAATCAAATAGTAAAAGAACAGAAATTCTAAATTTGGATGGTAAAAACAGTTTAAAGAAATTTGTGACATATTGAAAAACTTATTAACCCAATATAATAAATAAAAAAATCAATATATATATATATATATATATATGATATTAAGAAATAATAATAATAATAAATAAATAGCAAGAATTATAATAACTTTGTTCAATAAAAATCATTATTATTTGGATATATGAAAATTTATTAGTATAATGTATATACTTGTCATATTAATTTATCTTAGCATATAAAAATACCAGAGTTCTACAAGAATGTATCACAATTTTAATAAAAACTAATATAATATAAATAAAGATATCATAAAATAAAAATTAAATTTATCTTGGTACTAGTATAATTATAAATTAAATTATATAATACTATATAAAATAAAATTTTTAAATATAGAATAAATAAAATAATCATGCAATAGCATGAGTAAGTATACATTGTTCCTTTTGTTTGAAATTGATGGAGTTAAAATGCAAAAATGCTCTGATGCATTCACTTATTTTAATGCATTCTTAATCCTATTCTTAATCCTATAAGTACTTGATAAATTATCATTTTATGATAATTAAATTTAAATAATTTAACGGAAATTCTCATGAAAGCTAAAATACAATCTTTTTATTTTTATGATTTTTGTTGGTATGTTAATACTTATATGAGTAACACATAATTCTTTTATTGTAGTTATTTACTGACTAAAATAATCAAGCATATTCGATGGAACACATACATAATCTTGAATCAACATTATTACATTTTATTATAGGTTTTTTTAATAAAGATTCTTTCTTACCTTTGGGAGAACTTAGTCTTAAGTTAAAACATCTAATGTAAAGCAGCTAATGCCGAAAAAGAGATATTTAAATACTCTTATAAAGAAAGTAAAGAAAAAGTTATTTTTTAATTCTTACAATTTTGAGATATTTAATTTTTTTTAAAAATTTCATATGAATTTTTGGACTAAGCGGAGCAAAATTGTCACCTATTATGTTGCTAAATTTTTCTAAAACAAGTTTAATAACCTCTTAATTCAATAAAAATATGGAAAGACTAATTATTACATTAGAATATGTACATACAAAATCGAGTTGTATTAGCATAAATATTTTACAAATTTAGTTTGTACATTTTATAGTTAAATTTTTTATATATTCCGAATTCAAGATACACTTTTCACTTTGTTGCCAATACATCGAACAATATAAAAGAAAATATCTTTTAAATTTTCAATATTTATTTAATAACTGTTTAATATTCTATATTGATCTTTTGTCCCTTTTCACATAAAATTTTAAGATTGTTTCTTCTTACATTTCTTTTTTTCCCTCATCATATTTTTGTCTTAATAAAGATTTCTATTTCTATTTTTATTTAATTGTGCACTTAATATTAAAAGTATTATGTTATTTTATGAAAATTATTAAAACTATTTTTATATATTTTTATTCATTAACATGTTCATTTTATTTTAAATATTTTTCATTAAATAATCATTAAAATTTAATCTTGTAATTAAATAATTTTTGAAAAATAAAGTAAAATTAGTATTCAATTATAAAAAAATAATTTTTATAACTGATATAGAATTCTAAAGTACAAGTTTAAATTAATTTTTTTTCTTAGATTCCTTTTGATTACTATTAGTAATTTTTTTATTTTTATTTAAATATGCTTAATTTATTATTAAAATTATTATGTTACAAACTAACATTTTGAAACCGAACCATCATACTCTTTTTTGTATATTTTTTTTATCAGCATGTATTTTTCATTTGAATATTTTCTATCAAATATTCATTAAATCTTAATAATATAATAATTACAAAAAAAATAAAAATAATTGTTTATTTAGAAAATAAATATTTTTTTATAAATAACATAGGAATTTGGTAAAAAATTATAAATAGATAAAACAAACATATAACATTTAATGTTGCTAATGGGTCACTAAAATAAAAGAAATTTAAAAAGAACCTACCCTTCAAATCTTAACACCTCTTTCTCCTATTGGGATTACCAACAAGCCTGGTTCAATACCTTTCTTATCCAAAACGAAGGAAGAAGCCACTCCTGGCTATTCTACTTCGACACCAATATCCAAACCTCCAAAATCCCTTACTGGTTTAAACAGTGGTGGAATTACTACGGTAATGCCCCTGAGACTCTTATTCCCGAAGTCTTACCCCTGTTCAACCTATTCAAAGCAAATTACAAACCAAATTCCATGGAAAAGCGTTTTCCCCCGCTTCTCCTTTCCCCGCTCAAATTTCTTTTTACCCTGGGTATGTGTATGGTACTTTCACTTCAATCTGCTTCCAGATGGTGAGATTACACTTATCCGTCGATTCAAAGTAAAATGGTGGGATAAATTCAACCACCAAGACAAACTGTCCCTAAAAGCCGTTCAAAACTTCTTGACCAAACATAGCTTCTTGCCTCCTCCTAAAGAACAAACAACGTTCTTGGCACAGAAGTCTTTTCTCCTTCCAAAGCTTTTGACCAAACGAAGAAGATTTCCTACAACTTATAAAACGTTTGAAGCTTCTTCTAAAGGCAAATCCAAAGCCTCATCATCATCCTCTTCCAAAGGTTCTCTTCTGCATTCGATTTGGATGATCCAGCGGGAGACGATTGTTATGGGATACTCAAAATCTCATAAATATTATCTCCTTCTTTTAAAGCCCATGGGTTAAAAACCAGAAATGGTAGCCCAAGGTTATTTGTGTTGGGCCAAAAAGCCCACACTAAAGCCCACAAAAAGAAAAAGAAAAACAAAAAGAAAAAGAAAAAGAAAAAGAAAAGAAAAAGAAAAAGAAAAGAAAAGAAAAGAAAAGAAAAGAAAAGACAAAAGAAAAAAAAAAAAACAAAAGTCAAAAAAGCAAAAGATTCTTTCAAGACATGGCCGACAACTTCCTCAAAAGGCGGTTGGCATTATCAAAAGACTCCAAAGCATGTGAAGAATCTCCACAAGACTCCAAAGACAAGTGGAATCATTTCTACTCCACTAAGCAAAGCATCCAAAGCCCGTGACAAGTATCCAAAGCTCCAAGACCTCTATATATAGAGGAGTCCTCCTTCTTCATCCCTCAGAATTTAGAACTTAGAGTTTAGAAGAGAGAAGAAAGCTCTTCCTGAGTCTAAATCTCACAGAAGAGATTAGAGTAAAAGAGAGTGAGTAAGAGAGAGAGAATCTTGTAACTCCTCTTGTAAGTCTATATTTTCTTCTGTTTCAAAGTTTTACAAAGTTGTATGTTTATTTAAAGCTTTCAAAGATTGTTTATATGTTTATGTTCAAAGTCTGTTATTATTAATAAAGCAATTCAAAGTTTATCTTCTTTATCTATCATCTTCTTCTTTCCCCATCATCAAGCGTATGCTTTGTGCTTGCCTCGTAAGAGGATCCTGCACATCAGAAACTTGCTGATTGTTTCTGCTCAAATTTATTTTCAGATCTATAAGTTTATAGGGTCGGAAATGCAAGAGCATCTAAAGCTCCTACAGTCGCTTAAAGCGTGAATCACACAACGCCACGAACTTAGATCTAAATCTTCACTGCTTAATATTTCCTTCTATTTCCTAGATATTGTTTCTAATTTGGTATCAGAGCCTCTTGGGTTCCGGGATTAGAAGCATATCTACATTACAAAGATTTTACATTCATTTTAGACTGCATCAGGTTTCCTATAGGCAAGTTCTGCTCATTTTATCGAGAGTAAGACCCGACAGGAAATAGAGTGGTCCGTGCTTGTCTAGAAAGTTATTTTGGTTTAGGTTAAAATGAATTTAGAACCTTTCCTTGTAGATCTTCTTCTTTCTCAAATTCTTCTGCCTCTGAATCATCGAGGTACAAAGGTCTAGTAAATAGTGAAGAAATCACTATTGAAGATTTTTCAAAGCATATAGACGATTGGGAAATACCCAAAGTCCAAAAGAAACAAATTTATGAGTTTTCAAAGTTCCCTCTCTTCAAGACTGATTTTACAATCAAGACTGAAGAAAGAGATATCCAAATTTCAAAACCTTTTGAAGAGATTTATCTCTTAAATCCAAAGACCCTACAAAAGCATATGGAAAAGGATTATAAGTATATCCACATAGGTCTAGTCCAGGTAGGTATTAAGCCCCTTACCAGAGAAGGTCTAGATACTTCCATATTAGCCGTCCTTAGGGATGCTAGGTTTACAAATTTCTATGATTCCCTGTTAGGTCCTTTATTGAGGCTCGACTCAACAGTACCTAACAGGGAATCTGTTTTAAGCAGTGAAGATTTAGATCTAAGTTCGTGGCGTTGTAACCAGATTCACGCTTTAAGCAGCCTGTAGGAGCTTTAGATGCTCTTGCAGAATCTGTTTTCCAGCCTATAAACTTATAGATCTGAAAATAAATTTGAACAGAAACAATCAGCAAGTTTCTGATGTGCAGGATCCTCTTACGAGGTAAGCACAGAGCATACGCTTGATGTTGGGGAAAGAAGAAGATGATAGATAAAGAAGATAAACTTTGAAAGCTTTAAACAAACATACAACTTTGTAAAACTTTGAAAAGATGAATGCAGAATGCAGTTTTTGTAAAAGATCTTTCTTATTTGGAATAGGATACCTAATCCACTTAAGAGCTTTGTTCAAAGGTTTGTAGTTGATCACTAGCCTAGGAGTTCCTCTTTCTATCTCGCTATTCTTATTGACATAGAAAGCTGCGCAAGACCAAGGTGATCTAGACTTTGAAATTAAACCTTTAGACTCAAGATCTTTAATCTCTAATCTGCAATGGCTTTCTAAGGACTCATTCATCTGAATGGGTCTGGCTTTAGTAGGGATTTGCTTATCTGAAAAATCGTTTTCATATGGCAAATCTACCATATGTTGCTTTCGATTCCAAAAAGCATTTGGAAGATCGAATGAGTTCATTTTCAATCTTCATTTGAAAATCAGAAATTTTTCTTTGAATAAAATCATTTTGTAGTTGATCTAGGATTCTCTTCAAACCCACATCTTGTTGAAGATGAGAAAGATGGGTCTGTTTTCCTTTGATCAAAGCATTGATTTCAAAATTGTAAATGGAATGGGCTTTGATAAGATTCAAATTTCTCTTTTTTGGTTTTTCTAGAAAAGGAAAAACAATCTTTGAATCTTTAGCTTTGAAAATGATTCCAGCAGTTGTTACTTTAAAGGGAGTTATCAAATTGATAAACGGAGTCCCTAAGATAACCGTTTGCTGAAGATCCTTTGTAAGAATAAAAACATTCTTTAAAGCAATGTTATTATTAAGAATTGCGGCTTCAGTTTTACCAGCAATCTTAATCTTTGAAGAATTAGCTGAAGTCAGCCTTTCTTTGGTTTCTTGGTGAAACCTTTTAGGAACCAGTTCACAGTTGATACAATTGAGGTCTCTGTATCAAACAAGGCGATGGTTTCTATCTGGAAATCTCCAGGGAAAACAAGCTTTATTTGAATCAAATATTTTCTTGAAGTAATTTCCTTTAAAACATTGATAAAGTTTTCAGGAACATTTTCAGAAACTTCAAGGTTTTGAAAATTATTTTCCTCATCGAATCGAGAATCACTATTCCGCTTGAGGATCGAGCTTTAAGCAAAACAAAATCATTTTGTTGTTTTTCTTTCAACTCTTTGAGTTCTGTTTTGATGGTTTTGATCTCCTTCCGGAGTTCCCGGGGGTAGGAAGAGGGTTTTTCAACTTCTTTCCTTTGTCCAAAATCATAGTAAGATCATAAGTATTCTTACTTGGATGAAGGAACCAGAGATTCGAGTTTTTAAAATTTCTTTTAAAACTTGCTTTTGAATAAGAGGATCACTAATATGCTTTGGTACTTCAAGAAGAGCTTCTTGTTGCCTAGTGAGCATATTAATGTTCTTTGAAGAGCTCTCCGAATCTCGAACAATCGATTGAGGTTTTGATTTCATCGATTTGAAATTCTTCCTCAACGTTTGAGAACTCTGATTCAGATGAATCAACTAGAAGAGCAGAAATCTTTTGCAAAACTTCTTCTTCTATTTGAAGCTCATGGAGTCTTTTGGAAAATTTACAATACTTCGAAGTATGGCCTTTCTTACCACATTTGAAGCATGTAATTTTTGAAAAATCCTTTTTTGAATCATTCTTTGGAAATTTAGAATGAAATTTGGAAGAAGATGGTTTTTTATAGAAATTCTCCTTGCTTTTAGAAGGCTTTCTATACTTTGAAAATCGTTTCTTTTTGAAAGATTTTGGATAAGAATCAACTTTGCATTTCCCTTTGCAACTAGACACGGGCTCTATTGGGTTATACTCAAACTGGTTACAGAAACTACCTAGTTCCTGCCTAGTCTTTTTCATTTCCCATTTGAGCTGTCTTTGAAGCTTAAGGTCATGACAAATCTTTAAACCTTCTTTCTGGGTTAGACTAACTAACTCTCCATAAGTGTAGAAATCATAAGGGATTTGACCGTTATGGGTTTCTCTTATGGTATTCCTAACTCTTTCACCTAGAATCTTAGGTAAACCGGCTAAGAATTTTTCTTTCCAGAAAGGTTGGCTAGAATCTTCCCTAAGCATGACTCTGGTTAGGAAAGTGTCTTTGTAACTTTGGAAGTTGCTAAGCTTCTTACAGGTAAGATTGCTAAGGAGCTCGGCATTCTTGTCTTTGAGCAGAGAAGGGTCTCCTATGAAATGTAGGGAAATAGTGAGGATTAGGGTCGAAACCGCATCCTCAATTGGATTTCCTATTTCATCTAGGATCGGAGTTCCTTCTACTGTTGTTTGGATAGCACCTAGGATTTGGAGTTGCTGTGCTTGAGTGAGATGATAATCCCACCATCCTTTTAACTGGCCAGAAAACCAAATTTATCGTGAGCTCAAAGAATGGCTCTATCGGAGGTACCATTTTGGGTTTTGTAGGCATTGGCTGCCATGGTCATCTGTTGCAAGAGACCAAGGATGTTGTATTTAGACATTCCATCTATATTCCATTCATAGACGGAGGAGGCATTGAATCTAGACTGGGTTAGGATGTTGTTCCTATTTTCAATTCCTAGATCCGGAGCAAGATTCTAGGAGTATTCCAGTTAATCTAGGGGCTTGGATTCCCAACTGTTGATGTTGAAGGGTTTTGAATGGGGCTTTCAAGCTCCGAATCGTTAGACTCATCGCTTTGGGCTTGTCCTATAATCGATATTCCTACTACTTTGAGGAGTATCCGGTACTAGGTTTTGGACGACTCAGAGGTTGCTAATCTACTTACCGTCGACTACTTTGGCAAACTCACTTTGCTTTTGGAAATGGTCTTGGCTCGGCTTTGTAAGCTAATATGGCTTAAAAACTGGGTTTTTAAGCTTCTCTGACTGGTTCGACTCTTTTGGTTGACCAGTACTAGGTATTGGAGATGTCACCACTATAGGGGGCTTTTGAATCTGGTTTTCTATTCTAACCAGTTGTTTTCCTATAGTGTTTAGGCAGGTGTTCGAATAATTGTTCTGTTGAACAATATTCTTGACATTCTTTTCAAGGTCTTCGCCTACCAGTTTGTAAGGTGTAGCCTCTATCTCACTCTCTCCATAAGGAATGGTTATCTTCCTAAGGGAGGATGCTCGACCGGAGCGTTAGGTTTTCTCCTATCTTCCACTCGGGGGCTTTGTTCCTTATCGTGATGTGGACTAATACTCTTATCTTTAAAAGGATATGAGTGACCATGCTCTTTGCAATAAATTTGAAACCAATCAAAAATTTGATTTGGGCTTTGTTTTGAATACAAAATTGATAGTATCTTTCCGAATACTATCTTTTCTTTTAAAAGTTCTTAAAAACCAAAGTTTCTTAAGATGGTTTTTCTTTGAATAGAAATCTTCATGCAAGAGTTTTTTATCAATTTCAAACTCTTTTGAAATCATGTTGATCTCTGCTTTAAGGTTTTGGGTAAAGGCTGATGGTGATGGTGAAGATGGGGTAGAGGTTATCTCTATATCTTCGCCATCATTCTTTGATCAGTACAGGGATGTTGCTTTGGTAATCAACATTCTGGAGTGTTTTTGGAATATCAGATGTTGAAAACCTGGGTTGTGTTTGGGATGGAATTGGTTCTTTGTAAGGGGCATAGATAACAGAAGGAATTTTGGATACACTTCCAATATCTATGGTCGAGGTTGAAGAACCATCATCAGAAAATCTAGAGGAAGTTGACTTTCTGTTGAATGTGATCTTTACCTTTCCATCTGGATATTGGGCTATGTGTTTGAGGTTTGTATTTGGTTTTGTTTGCTTTGGAGAAGTAGGTTGGGTTGCACCTTCAAGGATCCATTCTTCTGGAAGTGTAATGTCTTTCCATTGAATGGTCTTTGGAATGGTTGTATTTGATTTGGATAGATCTGTTTGAAGGAACAGGGTTTCTCCTTTTGGTGAGTGAAGTTTGTGTTTGGAACCAAAGGCAGAAATCATAGCTTTGTAATGAATTTTGAAAATTAATGCTATCGGAATAGATCCTTTAAGCATTTTGTAATTGTGAGTTTTGATTTGAAGAACGATGCTCTTTAAAACATTTTTATCGTTTAAAGAAATCGTGATATTTGGAAAACAATTGAAAGAAATAGGTCCTTTATTGAAGTGCTTGAATTTGGCTGAACCAGTAACCTCAAGGATTGACTGGTAATAAGCTTGAGGCTTTGAAATATTCCAGGGTTTAAAAAACCAACCTGGAGGGAAAATCTTTGAAACCAATTTTGAGGGGCTTTCTGTGCAGAATCCTTCCTCAATGGTTAAAACATTTTGAAAAATAGGTTTTTCCAAATACTCATTTGATTTAAAACGTTTTGATTGTGTCAAAACAATCTCCTGAGAGTTTGGCTTTGAAAGACTATTTGAGTTTTGAGATAGATTTGGAGGGAAAATCTCTATCTCGGTATTTTGAAAAGGGATAGATAATATACCTTTACCCTTTGTAGAGGAAGAAGACGACTTTGGAGTCGCCCGGCTTTGGAATGATTTGCTTTGTAGATGGTTCAGTGATTGAACCATTTGTCTTTGTATTCTTCTACTCTTTGAATGAATTCGGTCTTGCTAGGCAAGCCATTCCCCGAATTTGTTTGGCTTGATCGGCTTTGAAAAGATCCATCTGAGGTTGAATTGGATCCGGTTGATTAATTTCTTCTTGGATTATCTCACCCAAGTCCCGATGGGCTTTGAAGTTGAAGGGAGGACTTCCTTCACCGGGCTTTGAATTTTGGTACGGTTTTGAAGAGGCCGTGGACTTTTCTTCTTTAGATTTCGATTTTCTTGGCATTTTGTATCACTCCTGTTTTTGTAAAAACTCTCTGGTTAGAAAGTCAGGAATAGAATTTGATTCTCCTCGAATAAATTCAATCTCAAAATAAAAAACAGATAAGATAGCTTGCCAACGGGCGAAAATTTGTTTTGAAGCTATATTTTGGACATCTTTTTGTAAAACTTCTTTTGCAGATTTGCAATCAATCCTTAAAAGAAATTTTTGATTTAAAAGATCGCTTTGAAATTTAGAAATACAGAGAACTATCGAAAGGATTTCCTTTTTGATAGTAGAATAATTCTTTTGAGTATCGTTCCAGTGAGCAGAAGTAAACTGGACAATACATTCTTTGGAATTTTGGACTTGCTTAAGAATCCCACCGTAACCTAACTCTGATGCATCCGTTTCTACAATCTTTTCAAAGTTTGACATGAAATCAGGATTTTGGCAAATCCAGATTGATCCAAAAGATCGTTACAAAACGGCATTTACAGTCCCATTCGGTCAATATGAGTGGAATGTCATGCCTTTTGGATTAAAAAGAACCTACCCTTCAAAGATTAAGATTGCTGGTAAAACTGAAGCCGCAATTCTTAATAATAACATTGCTTTAAAGAATGTTTTTATTCTTACAAAGGATCTTCAGCAAACTGTTATCTTAGGGACTCCATTTATCAATTTGATAACTCCCTTTAAAGTAACAACTGCTGGAATCATTTTCAAAGCTAAAGATTCAAAGATTGTTTTCCCTTTTCTAGAAAAGCCAAAAAAGAGAAATTTGAATCTTATCAAAGCACATTCCATCTACAATTTTGAAATCAATGCTTTGATCAAAGTTAAACAAACCCATCTTTCTCATCTTCAACAAGATGTGGGTTTGAAGAGAATCCTAGATCAACTGCAAAATGATTTTGTTCAAAGAAAAATTTCTGATTTTCAAATGAAGATTGAGAATGAACTCTGTTCTGATCTTCCAAATGCTTTTTGGAATCGAAAGCAACATATGGTAGATTTGCCATATGAAAACGATTTTTCAGATAAGCAAATCCCTACTAAAGCTAGACCCATTCAGATGAATGAGTCTTTAGAAAGCCATTGCAGATTAGAGATTAAAGATCTTGAGTCTAAGGGTTTAATTACAAAGTCTAGATCACCTTGGTCTTGTGCAGCTTTCTATGTCAATAAGAATAGCGAAATAGAAAGAGGAACTCCTAGGCTAGTGATCAACTATAAACCCCTGAACAAAGCTCTTAAGTGGATTAGGTATCCTATTCCAAATAAGAAAGATCTTTTACAAAAACTGCATTCTGCATTCATCTTTTCAAAGTTTGACATGAAATCAGGATTTTGGCAAATCCAGATTGATCCAAAAGATCGTTACAAAACGGCATTTACAGTCCCATTCGGTCAATATGAGTGGAATGTCATGCCTTTTGGATTAAAAAATGCCCCTTCTGAATTTCAGAAAATCATGAATGACATTTTTAATCCATTTTCAAAGTTCTGCATTGTCTACATAGATGATGTTTTAATCTTTTCAAATTCCATTGAACAGCATTTTAAACACCTAGAAACGTTTTTCTATGTTGTTAAGAAAAATGGTTTAGTGGTTTCAAAGTCTAAGATATCTCTTTTTCAAACGAAAATTAGATTTCTTGGTCATTACATCTCTCGGGGTACAATTACTCCAATTGAGAGATCCCTTGCATTCACTTCAAAGTTTCCAGATAAAATTTTGGAAAAAACCCAACTTCAAAGATTTCTTGGTAGTTTAAATTATGTTATGGATTTTTATCCTAATTTAAACTGTCTTGCAAAGCCCCTGCATGATAGGCTAAGGAAAAACCCCCCTCCTTGGTCTGATCAACATACAAAGATAGTCCAAAGCATTAAAAAACAAGTTTTAGAAATTCCTTGCCTGCATCTAGCTGATCCTTCTGCATTTAAGATTGTAGAAACGGATGCATCGAGTTAGGTTACGGTGGGATTCTTAAGCAAGTCCAAAATTCCAAAGAATGTATTGTTTACGCTGAACGATACTCGAAAAGAATTATTCTACTATCAAAAAGGAAATCCTTTCGATAGTTCTCTGTATTTCTAAATTTCAAAGCGATCTTTTAAATCAAAAATTTCTTTTAAGGATTGATTGCAAATCTGCAAAAGAAGTTTTACAAAAAGATGTCCAAAATATAGCTTCAAAATAAATTTTCCGCTGGCAAGCTATCTTATCTGTTTTGATTTTGAGATTGAATTTATTCGAGGAGAATCAAATTCTATTCCCGACTTTCTAACCGGAGAGTTTTTACAAAAACAGGAGTGATATAAAATGCCAAGAAAATCGAAATCTAAAGAAGAAAAGTCCACGACCTCTTCAAACCGTACCAAAATTTGAAGGAAGTCCTCCCTTCAACTTCAAAGCCCATCAGGACTTGGACTGAGATAATCCAAGAAGAAATTAATCAACCGGATCCAATTCAACCTCAGATGGATCCTTTCAAAGCCGATCAAGCCAAACAAATTCAGGAATGGCTTGCCCAGCAAGACCCTGAATTCATTCAAAGAGTAGAAGAATACAAAAGACAAATGGTTCAATCCCCCACCGAACCATCTACAAAGCAAATCATTCCAAAGCCAGAAGCGACTCCAAAGTCGTCCTCTTCCTCTACAAAGGGTAAAGGTATATTATCTATCCCTTTTCAAAATACCGAGATAGAGATTTTCCCTCCAAATCTATCTCAAAACTCAAATAGTCTTTCAAAGCCAAACTCTCAGGAGATTGTTTTGACACAATCAAAACGTTTTAAATCAAATGAGTATTTGGAAAACCTATTTTCAAAATGTTTTAACCATTGAGGAAGGATTCGCACAGAAAGCCCTCAAAATTGGTTTCAAAGATTTTCCCTCCAGTTGGTTTTTTAAACCCTGGAATATTTTAAAGCCTCAAGCTTATTACCGGTCAATCCTTGAGGTTCTGGTTCAGCCAAATTCAAGCACTTCAAAAAGACAAAGTCCATAAAGATATTCAACATGCACAATCCAAAGAATCCTTCACCCGTCCGATTGGGGTATGGATTTACACTCTTCGTTCCTTCCCTACTTCTCTAAAAAGAACCTACCCTTCAAATCTTAACACCTCTTTCTCCTATTGGGATTACCGAAGAAGCCCTGGTTCAATACCTTTCTTATCCAAAACGAAGGAAGAAGCCACTCCGGCTATTCTACTTCGACACCAATATCCAAACCTCCAAAATCCCTTACTTGGTTTAAGCGTTGGTGGAATTACTACGGTAATGCCCCTGAGACTCTTATTCCAAGTCTTACCCCTGTTCAACCTATTCAAAGCAAATTACAAACCAAATTCCATGGAAAGCGTTTTCCCCGCTTCTCCTTTCCCCGCTCAAATTTCTTTTACCCTGGGTATGTGTATGGTACTTTCACTTCAACTGTCCTTCCGGATGGTGAGATTACACTTATCCGTCGATTCAAAGTAAAATGGTGGGATAAATTCAACCACCAAGACAAACTGTCCCTAAAAGCCGTTCAAAACTTCTTGACCAAACATAGCTTCTTGCCTCCTCCTAAAGAACAAACAACGTTCTTGGCACAGAAGTCTTTTCTCCTTCCAAAGCTTGTTGAAGAAGATTTCCTACAACTTATAAAACAGTTGTCCGCAAAGCGACTTCTTCTAAAGGCAAATCCAAAGCCTCATCATCATCCTCTTCCGGTCTGGCTGCATTCGATTTGGATGATCCAAATGGGAGACGATTGTTATGGGATACTCAAAATCTCATAAATATTATCTCCTTCTTTTAAAGCCCATGGGTTAAAAACCAGAAATGGTAGCCCAAGGTTATTTGTGATGGGCCAAAAAGCCCACACTAAAGCCCACAAAAAGAAAAAGAAAAACAAAAAGAAAAAGAAAAAGAAAAAGAAAAGAAAAAGAAAAAGAAAAGAAAAGAAAAGAAAAGAAAAGACAAAAGAAAAAACAAAAGTCAAAAAAGCAAAAGATTCTTTCAAGACATGGCCGACAACTTTCTCAAAAGGCGGTTGGCATTATCAAAAGACTCCAAAGCATGTGAAGAATCTCCACAAGACTCCAAAGACAAGTGGAATCATTTCTACTCCACTAAGCAAAGCATCCAAAGCCCGTGACAAGTATCCAAAGCTCCAAGACCTCTATATATAGAGGAGTCCTCCTTCTTCATCCCTCAGAATTTAGAACTTAGAGTTTAGAAGAGAGAAGAAAGCTCTTCCTGAGTCTAATTCTCACAGAAGAAATTAGAGTGAAAAGAGTGAGTGAGAGAGAGAGAAATCTTGTAACTCCTCCTGTAAATCTATATTTTCTTCTGTTTCAAAGTCTTACAAAGTTGTATGTTTATTTAAAGCTTTCAAAGATTGTTTATATGTTTATGTTCAAAGTCTGTTATTATTAATAAAGCAATTCAAAGTTTATCTTCTTTATCTATCATCTTCTTCTTTCCCCATCATCAAGCGTATGCTCTGTGCTTGCCTCGTAAGAGGATCCCGCACATCGAAACTTCGATTGTTTCACATTCAAATTTATTTTCGGATCTATAAGTTTATAGGGCTGGAAATGATTCCTGAGCATCTAAAGCTCCTACAGGCTGCTTAAAGCGTGAATCTGGTTACAACGCCACGAACTTAGATCTAAATCTTCACTGCTTAATATTTCCTTCTATTTCCTAGATACCTTTAATATCAGTAATTAATTATAAAAAGAATGTATAATCTTCTGTAGTGAATCGTAACCCTAATTTCATAGGTACATGATAATTCTAATCCTAAAGTCATAAACAACTACTTAATTTAATGCCTTCTTAATCTTTAAATGCAGATTTCTAATCCTATAAATAATTGATTGATCATCATATCATACTATATAAATGCATACATGAAGGATTCTATACAACCATAAATCATAACATATAAAAGTGCAAAAGAGAGGCAAACAGAGAAATTTACTGAAAAAGTTTTATGATTGGTGTTGTTAAGAATGGTTGATTTTTAGTCTTTTATTAATTTAATAAAAAAAATAATAAATATAATAATATATATAAAAGTGCCCAGGATGGGATAAAGAAATCTATTGAAAAAGTCTTATGGCCAGTGTTTTGTTCAAAATGGTTGATTTAATTTTTTACCAATCTAATAAAATTTAATAAAAAATAATAGAGATAAAATTTATAGAAATAGGACACTAAAAGATATAAAATTTGTATAAAAATAGGACACTGATACTATATTTGATTGAAATTCATTAAGAAACTCATTTCAATTGAGATAAATGTACGAGAGAAAAAGTAAACCAGAAATGATAAAGTTGAAGGAGATATTTTGGTTTTATGGAATACATTGATAAATTAAGATATAATTTATTTATAAATTCTACCTATTTTGTTAAAATTTAGTTCAGGTATAACCAATTCCATACAAATTTAAATATGTAGAATTCACTTCATTCAAAGTACATAAATTTTAGATTTGCAAATGAATTTCAGTGAAATACATTGTAAGAAATTTTAAAACAAACTTAAAAGTTATATTTTATTATGTGAGATTATGTATTAATCTCAATAATATTTGTTTGCTTCATGACTTGATAAATTCAAAACAAAATCAACTTGCAAAATTAAAATCATCAACGGCTTTATACCACGTTAAAAAAATAAAATATATTAGAGGAGATTGCATTAATTATTTAGATTTCCTTTTTATTAGATTAGAACATCTCAAGATCTCAAAATCACTTAGTTAAAAGAGTAGATTTTAGATGAAATAATAATTTAAAGAATATATATTTTATTATTTTATTTTAATATTATTATTTTAAAATTATCAAAATTCATGCGTACTATAGAAGTAATTTAAATATGTAATTAAGTGAATTAGAATTAGAGTTAATTCATTTTATATCAATTTGTAACATTAAAAATTTTATTTTTATTTTAAATTTAATAGTTATTTATTTTCAATTATATGGATAATAACGAATCCAACTATTAATATTTACGTAGATAGCATGTGAGTAAAAATTAGATTCTATAAAAGTTAAATCTCTTTCAATTTTGTTATGTTAGTATGGAAATGCATGTGTCTAAATAAAATATGAAGTTTTTCTAAAATAATTTTTCACTTTTGAGTCAACATTTTTATATTTCAATATAAATTCGAGTTATATATTATGTAAATAAAAATCTCAGAGATATTAAAATCATTCTTATTCTATGTATTATTTGTAATTCTAAACCACCATATTAAGCAACACGAAAATAAAATGAAAAGAATTTGTTTTTTCATAAATATATTTTAAAATCTCAAAAAAATTAAAAATATTTTATGATTTTAAAAGCATTTGATATTATAAACATATATTGTTAGGTTTATAATCTCTATTATGTGGGTTTAGATATTTAATAACAATTATATTAATAGCTATTTTATTAGTAGGCTTATTTAAAGTAATTCATTTATGTAGAGCTCATAGACTTTTAGGTTTTGGTATATGAGTTAAATGGGTGGATACAGTTTTCTAACCTATATAGGTTTAATGGGATCCTATTAAGTTAGCATATAAAGACTCTTAAATTATAGTTCCCAATATGTCAAATCATACAACAACCTCTGTTATATACCTACCAAAGACAGAAGGCAAGAAACCCTAAGGAATTTAGAGATTTGACTGAGAAAAGATTTACATGTATTTAGGTTATATGGTAGTATCATTAGGACTTTGAATTTTATCAAATATATAAATTTTTAGTTTTATATACACTGGCTATTATCAGTTTCTCAAGTTAAGTTAATTGAAACAGCATGTTATACCAAAGTAGCCACTACTGTGTAAGATTAATCTAATTTGAAACATAAAGATTTTATGTATTAATTATTTATGCGAATATTGATTAATCCAAAGGAGGGTTAATATTTAGTCAAACAATAAAAACACTTGCGATGATAAATATTGATGATTATACAATTGTTTTTATGTGATTGATAGTCGGTCCAAAGAAGGCTATTGTTTGACAGGTTTTTTATCAATATTTGATTATTGCATTGAAAGTACCATTTACAATTGATATTTTTGTGCAAACACTGCATGTCAAGTTCTACTAGGTATCTTGTTTTGTGACTTTTATGATATGTTTGTTAACTGTGTAATGTTTCTTGTTCTCTATTTGGTTTTAGCAACTGCAAATAATATTTTTGCTCAAATTAGTGTCACTCCTATGCTAAATGGTACAAACTTAAGGTTCGGAAAGAGAATGTGAACATCATTCTCGGTTGTATGAATTTAGATCTTGCGCTAGAAACAGAACGACCCGCTTTAGCTGAAGATGCTTCAAATGAGGCTAAAGTTAAGAAGTGGGATCGCTCTAGCCGCATGAGTCTAATAATCATAAAGCGTTCCATACTGAAAGCATTTTAGGGCACTAAGGAATCTCTTATGGTAATACAACAATATTTTTCTAAGAATAAGAAATAAAAATAAGTAACCATCTGGCTGCTATTATTTCTATGAGGTGTAAGGGAAAAAAGAATATAAAAGAGTACATTATGAAAATGTCGAACCTTGCTAGAAAAATAAAGGCAAAAAAGCTAGAGATAAATAAAGATTTACTCATGCATTTAGTTATTATTTCTTTTCCTGCACAATTTAGTTAATCTAAGGTGAGTTATAATACTCAAAAGTATAAATGGACCCTTAATGAGCTTATTTCACAATGTATGTAAAAAGAGGAAAGAATCTAGAGGGATAAGGAAATGCTTATTTAGCATCAGCCTCTTAGAATAACAAGAAGAAGAGGGCTAAGGATACTGCAATAGAACACCTTTGCAAAAAAAAAAAAGCGAAGAAGCAAAGTGATGAATTCACTTATTTTTTCTGCAAACCAGGAGAACATATGAAGAAAGAGTGTTCCAAAATGCCGCCTGGGTTACAAAAAAAGTAAAGTTCTCGACTTTAATTTGTTCTAAAACTAATTTAGCTTTTGTACCTGTAGACACTTGGTAGTTAGACTCTGGTGCTACTACTCACATACGTGTGTCTATATCTATACAAGGCTGCCTCTAGAGCTGACCGCCAACTAATGCTGAAAGATTTATCTTTGTGGCTAATGGAAATAAAGTTCATGTGGAAGCTATAAGGAATTAGATTATTTCTAAATACTGACTGTTATTTGGATTTAATTGAGACTTTTGTTGCTCCATTATTTAAACGGAATCTAGTTTCTATTTTCTCTTTAGACAAATGTGGAAACTTTTGTAGTTTTGGAAATAATAAAGTTATTATCTCTCTAAGTTTAAGTTTCATTGATGTTGGTATTTCAGTTGATTTTTTTTATATGCTAGAAACTATTATTTTCCTTAATGAAATCTTGCATACTAGTTCAAAAGGTACAAAGTGCAAATTAACTGAGAATTCTACTTCTCTATGGCATAAGCGTTTAGGTCATATCTCTAAACAGAGAATTTAGAGGCTTGTATCAGATCAAAATCTTGATTCCCTTGATTTAACAAACTTTCAAGTTTGGATTTAAGTGCATTAATAGAAAGACAACAAACATAAAGAAATCAGGTGCCAATAGATGTATAAAAGTCTTAAAACTAATACATACAGATATATGTGAGCATGGAATGGTCAATAGTACTTTATTACGTTTATAGATGACTATATAATACATGGCGCTACCTATATTTAATAAGTGAGAGATCTCAATCTCTAAACATGTTTAAGTCTTACAAAGCTGAAGTTGAACTTTATCTTGATAAGAAAATTAAAGCTGACAAATATGACCGTTATGGAGAATATTATGAAAGATATGATGGATCAGGTGAGAAACTTTTAGGATTCTTTGTTAACTTCTTAAAAGAATGTGGTATCATCCCGCAATACACTATATCGGGGAAACCCAGCATGAATGATAGTTGAAAGATGAAACAAGACGCTTAGGGACATGGTCAGAAGTATGATCAATCATTCTTCTTTACTTGAATCTCTTTGGGGAGAAGCATTAAAGATTGCAATATATATCCTTAACAGAGTACCCAATAAAATAGTAGTTAAAACTCCATATGAATTATGGACTGGCAAAAAGCTCAGGATAAATCACTTATACATTTTAGGATGTCCAGCTGTAGGAAGATCTTATAGGCCTAAAGAAAAGAAATTAGACTCTAAGATGTTAGTTGCTACTTTCTGGGATATACAAAATACTCTCGAGGATTAAAGTCTTATGATCCTACTATCCGATCTTTCTTTGAGACGGGAAATGCGAGATTTCTTGATAGAGTTTGTGGGAAAATGATCAATGAATGTCTCTTTTGATGAAAAAGTTATCTTTGATGAATAGAAATTCGTTCTCTTTTCAACATTGTTATTGATATTGATTAGACAATAATTCCTAGCATTATTAAAAAAAATCTTAATTCAAGGAAATAATGAAGTTCTTCCTATATAGCAAACCCAACAACCTCAAGAAGTGCCATTAAAAAGGTCAACTAGAGAAGGAGGAATGCAAATTTCAGATGATTATTATGTATTCCTCCTAGAACAAGAAGATTCTCTAGGCTTAGCGAAAGATAATCCAACAAACCTTTGTGAAGCTCTTAAAGTTTCAATTCTCAATGTTGGATCAATGCCATACAAGAGGAGATGAAATTTATAAAAAAACAATGATATTTGGAATCTTGTTGAATTACTTAAAGGCATGAAACCCATTTGTTATAAATGGATATTTAAAACTAAAAGGAATTCAAAAGGCAATGTCGAAAGATATAAGGCTCATTTATTCACTTAAGAATTTACTCAAAAAGAAAGCATTGATTATAAAGAAACTTTTCTCCAATTTCATCAAAAGATTCTTTTAGGACAATAATAGCACTTGTAGCTCATTTTGATTAAGAGCTATATCAGATGGATGTAAAGACAATCTTTCTCAATAGAGACGTTGATGAAATAATTTGTATATGGTTCAATTAGAAAATTTTGAATTCAAAGATTCAAATCCTATGATTTGTAAATTAAAAAAATCCATATATGGTCTCAAACAGGCTTCTCGTCAATGGTATCATAATTTTCATCAAGTGATTACCTAATATAGTTTTGAGGTAAACATAGTTGATGATTGTGTATATCACAAGTTCAATGGGAGTAGGTTTATCTTCCTTTTGTCTTATGTTGATGACATACTGCTGGCTAGTAACAATATAGACTTATTGCACAAGACTAAAAAATTTCTCACTAAGAATTTTAAGATGAAAGATCTTAGGGACGAATCTTTTGTGTTAGGCATGCAAATACTGCAAGACTACTTTCAAGGTATTCTTAGTTTATCACAGAAGGGCTATATCGAAAAGGTGCTAAGTAGATTTAGTATGAAAGATTGCTCGCCAGGAGATACATCTGTAGTTTTAGAAAATAGATCAGATTGTACCTAAGGAGAAGTCTGAAAAAATAGCAAGACAGTGTACACATAAGGAATTTCATTTGTATAATTGTTTCAGGTTTCATATGTAGTCTAAGTAGGAGATTGTTAGGTTTTTAATCTCTATTATGTGTGCTTACATATTTAATAATAATTATAATAATAACTATTTTATTAGTAAATTTATTTAAAATAATTTATCTATGTAGAATTCATAGACTTCTGGATTTTAGTACGAGTTAAATGGGTAGATATTTCGCTTTTTAATCCATATAGGCTTAATAGGATCTTATTAGGTTAGTATATAAAGACTCCTAAGTTGTGGTTCTTAATACGTCAAATCATACAACAACTTCTATTTTCTATTCATTATAGACCAAAAACAAGTAATCCTAAAAGATTTAGAGATTTAACCGAGGAAAGATATTTCTGTTAATTCAAGCACTCGTTCATCATGCATTATGCAGAAGATTTGATTGCTATAATGGAAATATTTTTTTATGGCTAAATTTCTTTAACAATTATGATATGATAGTTTTGGATATTAAGATTTAATAATCAATATGAATTTTGATATTTATAATTTGTATGTATTTTTATAAATTATTCACGAATAAATTCTAACATATATACCTGTAAGGGGAGCGAATGGGGAACATTCCTATATCACATTGTGCTCTTCTAACTCGATGGCATTTCCTTGGAATAAAGACATGAATGTTGCTGTGATCCTTGATGCTTCTGTACATCTGGAATATAAGAATTTATTTGAAATGAAACCAAGATAGGAACTTATATAATCGATATTGTACCATCAAATATTCTTTTTCTTCTTAGTTTTGTTTTATTTACATATTATGCTCTAACTGATATTTCAATTTTGAAACTTTACAAATTCAGAGATGATTTCGATACTGTTTTGGTTCATTCATATAAATAAACTTGCAATTTACCAATACTATTACATGAATATTCTATTTATTTTATATTTAGAATTTTTATTTTATATATTATATGTAATTTAATTTATAATAATATTAGTATAAAATATAAGTTCTACTTTTATTTTTATAATATCTTTATTTACGTCTATATTAGTCATTTATAAAAATGATATAATATAATTTTATGAAATTTTTATATTTATTATATGCTAAGGTAAATAAATATGAGAAGTATATATATTTATCAACTTTAATTTTATATTTATTCCATTACACTAATAAGTTCTTATACATTCATATAATAATTACTTTTTAAAAAGACCAGATTGTTAGAATTCTTAATTTTTTATATTATTATTACTTTTTAATATTAGATATTATAGATTAATTTTTTTAATTATTACATTCAACGAATAAGTTTTTAAATATGTGACAAATTTTTTTACTTATATTTTCATGATCCAAATTTAAAATATTTTTTTTACTATTTTATTGTTGTTATTTTACTTATATATATAAATAAAAACATATATATTATAAGAAAGATAATAAGATTTATTATTAATATGTAGTAGCTATAATAACCATCATACTTATTTTAATCATTTTTAAGAATATAATAGTTTTATATTTAAATAAATTATAAATTTTTACTATATTGATTATTAATATTTAAAATCACCTTTAATTTTTTATATATATTATAATTAACACTTTTATAAATATGTCATATGTCACTTTCTCATTAGAAAACAATATAATATGGTTTCATAAAATTTTGCTTAACATTCTATATATATATATATATATATAGATTTTAGATAGTATAACCTTCATATTCGTAATTCAACTAAGTTAAAAATATATACTGAGATTAGGTGAATCATAAATAAGCAAAACGACTCTTATAATTAAAAAAATAATAGTACTTAATTAATCAACAACCCAATAGGAAATAATAGAATTAGCAGCAACTTTGCTAAAAAGAAAACCATAAAGCATTCCCTTTTTAAGATGAATGTAGGAATAAAAATTAGAAATGAGATGCATATGAATGATTTATTGATAAATTAGTTTTGAATTTGAGTCTAATTATTAGTATGGCTTAAGTTAAGAGTTCTATATTTTGTATTTTGGACTACATTGTAATGTGGTCCGACCTGGTATAACATGTGTATTAAGATTTTGATGCATTTTTATAATTTATATTATTAAATCAAATACTAAATATGCATTAATTTATGTTCATTAAATATATATTAAATATTCACTATTTAGATGTAAACGTTAGTTGTTTCATAATTTTATTTTATTAAAAAAATATTTGTACCACAATATAAATATTTGTAGTATAACTTTAATTTGAAATCTTTTATTGTTTACTAACTGTAAGGACGATTTATATTATATTTATGTTATATATGTTTTTTTGAATAGATTAATAAATATGATGTTCATTAATAAAATATTCATTAACAAACTAATAAAAATCATACCTATGAATGATGAATGCTTATATTAATCATAAAATTATTTCACCAAAATAATAAATCTAACTTGCGTAAAAAATCAATATTATTTTTTCTAAAATAATTATTTCTTATTGGTTTAAGAAACATATATAAAGTATAACTATTGAATTAGCAAGAACAAATTAATAAATATGTAGATTATAAATAATTAACATCCTTTACTAAAACAATGAGCATTTAAAAATTGATGGAATAGAAAATGAACATCGTTACAATAAATAATAAATATTATACCTATAAATGATGAACATCAATATCTATCATAAATTTTCAAATATGCAAAAAATTAGTTTCATTCATGGTTAATATAAAATATTAGTATATAATAGCTCTTAAAAATTATATTATATTAGTTTTAATAAATAACTTATTTTATCATTTGTCAGAAATAGATTTTTAATTTTTTCGAAGTATGATTAATTAAAAACTAAAAAATATGTTAATTATATTAATTTTTAAATTATATTTACCTATAATATAAATAAATTAATAATTTTATATATAAAATATTGACATGTTTACTTATTTTAGCCTATAAAATTCAAATTTATGCATAAAAATTTAAAAAAAGATGTTAAAAACACTTAATTTATTAATATTTTTTAAATATATTATAAATACCTGTAACTCTATTATAATAATAAATTAATTATTAGTTTATTATCATTAATTTATGTAACTAGTTTTATTAGAAGAAAAGTGAGCCAAATATAAAAGAAGCGAGACAAGATACTCCATGTGCCTGCTGGTTCCGGGACCACCAAGCAAAGTGGTCCGGTAACAATGGCGTAATTTTCCCTTACGTTACATTTGTACTTGAGAACATTATGTGGATTGAATGACACTATGTTTTCAAATGCAATTTTCACTTGACTATAGTATAAACACGTGGCTAGCTTAAAAATTAATATAAACTTATGGTCCTAAATTAATAAAATACAATCCATGAATTAAACGAATTTTACAATACATCTATTTTCAGATTTTAATAACATGTAGAAAATTATAAGTTCAAAAATTAAAAGTGAGAGAAATATTAATAAATTATAAATAAATTATATTAATTTAAATCTAACTATTAATGTGACTTAAATTAAATTAATAAATTTATCCTTTTTATATAATGAATTTTATTATATTTTCTTATTTATCCGGTACAACTCCTTCAGCAATGGAGTCCTGGACTCTCTCACAAGACACTAACATGAACTTCCCCCTTGAGAATGTATCTAATTTCATATAAACTCAATTCTTTCTCTTCATGCCATAGATCTTGGCTTATTCTAGATTATAGCTGCATCTAGAACAAATGTGTTTATGTCGTTCATTTACAAGGATTATGAAGAGCTGTTAATTACACATTGCAAACCAAATTTATGACATAGTGAGAAGTAGTACTTTTAGATTTTAATTAGATAAGAAACGATAAAGCAACACACATGTCCTTTTAATGTAACAGAGACCCTTTACAAGGATATGATTTAATTCATCATTTGTATGACTATCCTATAAAATTCAGTAGAGCTTAAAGTTCTCAAAATATGCACTTTCCTTTTAGTGGTAACAGTAGTTTCAATTTCAATTTTTATATAACATATGAATAGACGTTGTCTATTACATTATTCAAGAAAAGGACACGTGCGTATAATTTATCACAAACAAACCTCCTCTCTTCTTATCCTTAATATGAAATTACTTTAAAAGGCAATACTAATATAGTTGGACAATAAAAAAAAAAAAAAAAGTTCAAATCATAAGATAAATACTAGCTCGACTTTATGCAAGTTTAGGCAGCAAACCACTAGCTTTAACATGCCAGAACGAAGTCTACCTAGTTTAAAGAGTCTCATATCCTATCATTACTTGAAGCTTATAAAGTATATATTAATTCTAAACATAAGTTATTGATATATGTTTGATAGAGTGTAATGAAATATAATGTAATTAATTAAATAATAAAATTAAAAAAGTAAAATATATATATATATATAATGTAATTATAATTTTTATTTCAATATTTAATTTATTTATAATAATTAGTAAAAAAATAAAATATTATAATAAAATATTTAAAATAATATTAAAATTATTTTTTCAAAACAGTTGATTGCCGATCGTCAGAATCTGGTCATCGAGCGCTAAAATTTGATTATCGATCGCTATAATTTAGTCATCGAGTGCCAGAATTTGGTTGCCAGTCATCGGAATCTGGCGACTGGAGGTGTTTAAATTATATTAATAAAAAATAAAAAATAAAATAAATATAAAAATGTTATAAGTAATGATGATTACATAAAATTTTCATGCATTACATCAAATTAGTGATAATTGCTTACATTCTGTAATTATCGTTATCTTACATAAAAAAAATTAGTATCTAAATAAAATAATAAAATATGTAATGTAATGGTGATTCCATTAGATACTTATTGTTATTTTATTATTCTTATATATATATATATATATATATATATATATTTTTTTTTCTTATCACAAACTTTTATTTATCTTATGGCTTTTTACTAGTTCATTAATCAAAAATTAACCACAGCTCATCTTAGCTCAAATTTGAGGGAGCAATGATGCCTTTTACCCTTTATTACAACTAAAGGTTTTCCTAGGTCATCCAATAATAGATATGCACCTTAATCAATCAAAATGTAACATTTAAATTTCTACATAACCAGATTTAATTTCACTACTTTCATTGTTGTAGTTTGATGTGACATAAATGTTATGTTATAGCTTTTCTCTTACTAACCATGAGTTGTTTCTACTTTCTAGTGTAGCTATTTTATTATCAAGAAATGATCATTTAAATAATTTCTTTGTGAATATCCATTATGCAAGTTAACTACCTACAATAGTTAGATACCCATGTATATACTTTTTGAGTGACATTTGCTATGGGTAAACTATTGGTTCCATTTATATGACATGACAATGTGGTCAATTACTAAATTATATCAAATTCCTATCCCTACGAAAATTTACTCCCAGTAATAAGGTTAAAATTCTTTTGAAAAATGGTAATATGGGCAGTGGGCAGTGTCTTATGAACAAATTATGTAATTAACAATTCTAATGTGAATTTTCCTTAGCTACTTCCAGGGAATTATATTCATTAGTTAGATAACTGATACATATAGAGTAGTTACAAAATTTGAAATATGTGTTACTTTGTCATTATTTAAGTGTAAAAGATATTACTCATACAATGATTAAGTATAATGTATATAAAAAGAAAATAGCAAAGTGACTAGAGGTTTTGAGATTTAAGTGAAACATAACCAATATCACTTTGCTTATTTTCCTATAACATCACAATTTGCGTTATGTTTTTCCTTTTCTGTGGGAATAATTAGTTATCCAGTGCTTGTGGTGTTTTGAAAACCCTTAATTGCGTATAAACAAAATATTATGCAATTATTCTCCATAGAGTAAAATTATTTGATAATAAATGTATATAATGTAATAAATAAATAAGTGTTTTATATTTTAATATTAAATGATTGACACACATTCAATTATAAATAAATATATATTGTTCATGTATAAGTGAAGATATATAGGGTAGGTAAGAATCTTTTTAATGAGTTAATAGAAAATGCCTAATTACAAATTAAATTCTGAACGTTAAACTTTTTAATAATTTTATCCGATTGTTTTAAAGTTTTAAATAAATACCAATTCTTTTAATTTATTTTTAAAAATAATTTATAATGACAATTTTTGAAATATCAAGATAAAAAAGATGATATGAGAAGTCGATTATGCTTATTAAAAAAATAATAATTATGAATAAGTAAAAATTATTTATACTAGACTTAATAATATGACAATTTAAAATTTAATATATGTGCATTCTTTCATATATTTTGCATCTAAATGTAACATATCTTTTATTGACTCACTAACTTTTGTGTTAGTAAATATAATTGACTTGCTATATCATTTCTCTCATTGTAAAATCTTAAACATTTATTATTGAAAAATATTTTTGAAAATAAATTGAAAGTATATGTATTTGTTTTAAAATTTTAAAATAATTGAATAAGATTATTAAAAAGTGTAAATTTCATAATTTAATTAGTAATTAGGCCTAATAGGAAAAGTGCTGAAAACTTTACATATAAAGGAAAAGTATCAGTTTATCAATATTTGGCATGTTTTAATCCTGGGAATTTTTCATATAATTCAAGTTTGATAAGAAAAAGATAGTACTTTGATTATAGCGGATCATGTAATTCGATTTAGGGCCTTCTTCTTCTTATACTTCTTGAAATGGATTGTTTAATGAAGAAATATGCATGAATACCTGAAGATGGCTTTTGATTTGACAAATATTCAGTCCTTTAACACTCATCTTCTGTAGAATTCTTTTAGGCGTTGCCTCTGCAAGATCAAAACTCGATATGATCAGTCTCTACAATACTGGACAAGACTCAGAGATTAGGTCACCAAGACTTTAAGTTTTTTTTTTCTTTTCTTTTTTTCTGGTCTTACTCTTTATTTCTTTTCCTGAGTTTCTAGCTATGATCAGAATCAGGGTAGCCCAAAACTAATTTCTTTTTTATCTTTTTCCCTATTACTTTCTTTTATCATTTTTATTTATGTTTCAATCAGTTATATGGGCTCATATAAATTAATTTGGAGGAAAATAAAGAATAGTGAAGTGAAACTTACTGTATTTACCACCAAGCTCTTCAACAGCTTTAACAAAATCTTGATGAAGCTCAGGCGTCCATCGCAAACGTGGAAGTTGGGACTTGTTGTATTGCCTTATTCCGTTTCTTTGAGAGGACTGCATGATTTTTCCTTCACAGATTATCCTTTAGAAGCCTCACTAAAAAGACAATGTATTCATGGAAATATATATTTATACACATCTGCCCTTGCATATTAATATGAATGCAATTTTCCTGCGGCCACCAAAAAGAGGAATATGCTTGCGTGCCGGTCTAAGACCAAAGACTTTTTCGAACAAGTAATTGAGGTGCCTGTTCAAACATGCCTTTAATGATAATGTTGTGCTAGTAATATCTATGGAACCGCTCCATCATTTTTTTCTGGTTGGATGAGTAATATATATTTAATTTTTTTTAGTCTAATAATACAAAATTATTAAATATTTATGTTATTCATTTAATTGATGTAATATATTAAAAAATTATATATATATATATATATATATATATATATATATATATATTTAAAATTTCTTACACCTATTCCCTTTACTTCTTTAATTTTTATTTTTATTTTGTTCTCCTACGGTGAAAATATACAACAGTTTATGGAATTAATATCTTCTGATATAATTGTGAAAATAAAAAGTGAAGCAATTGTCTAACTGAGAATTGCTTACTCTAGCATTTTCTACATAAGTGTGAAGGTTTGGTAAGTTTAAGAGTTTGATGCACCACAAATTTAGTATATGAGTATATTTTAATTTAAGTAAAGTTTTAATTATTTGTCACTAAAAAATTCTAATAATGGGAATATATATACAATAATAGGTCTTCCGCTCGGTACATTTGTTTGGAGAAAAGAAGTGAAATGTTCCACCTATTTCCTCAAAAGAGAAATGATTTTAAAAGAAAAATAATTAAAGATATAATTAGGTCAAATGATTAGTTTATGCAACATGTGCTAATTAAAACCTAAGACATGTGTACACATAATCAACATTTCTCTTTTTTGTTTTAACCATTTGAAGGCCATTATCGCCATTGAAAATAACAAAAAAGGAGCTAAAATAATGGACAGGCAAAAACCTAGTAAAGTCAAGGCCGCATTATTATATTAAAGAAGCTAAAGAAAGAAAGGCTTATGTTTTATTTAACTTAACCGATCATCAAACTCAAACTCATGTCAATAAAAAGACGGTGCCTACTTTTGGACCCATCTTATCGTCTCATGACTGCCGTGTTCGACATTTCACTCCCATTTCCCCCTCGCATAAATCAATGCCCCAAATAGAAAACATGCTCTCCCCATATATAACAATTTCTTCACACCTTTGGATTGATTCTTCTCTCTATTTTATGCCCATACATGATATCTCCCATCCCTAGAAAATTTCTTTGTTTATTCTAGTAAATATACTATAATAAATATTTGAATTGCACGTATGAATTAATATTTTTATATTAAATCTTTGTTACAATCAGTTTTTAATACGCTGCTCATAATATAACTGAAAATTTGTTTGTGCTGTAATTATTTTTGGGTCCAAAATCATTAAATTTAGCAATTAGACCATTAATTTAGCCTAATTGAGTGTAGTTGAACCAAATAATTAATTAATTAATGCATTTGAGTGCTATGATGGGCCAATAGTTTGGAAAGTGGAGTCTGAAAAGTAAATATAGGAGAATCATAAAGCTATCAGTTAGCACCAAAATAGACAACTACTTGATACTCTTTGAAAAACAACTCTTCAAGTTACAAAACCAACCAGGCACTAAATTGTTGAAATATAGGAACATTCAAATGTAATCTCCCTAAGATGTGGTTAATTTATAAGTTGAAGAGAAGAAGAGGTGAAAGAGGACACGAAAAAAAAAGAATCCCAACACAAACAAAAAATTTCAAAGCTGGTATTCTATAATCATCCAGCAAATCATCATTTGTCTTCAATTTATTGTTAGTTTATTTTTAATTCTCAATATTTATTGTACATAATTTCATCCAAAATACCAGCTTATTTATATTTCTGCACATTTATTACAC
Source organism: Ricinus communis (assembly GCF_019578655.1). Classification (NCBI taxonomy): domain Eukaryota; kingdom Viridiplantae; phylum Streptophyta; class Magnoliopsida; order Malpighiales; family Euphorbiaceae; genus Ricinus; species Ricinus communis. Next base: position 15,469,462 of record NC_063260.1, read on the forward strand.
ATATCTATTTTACTGTTCTTATTTCAATATAAGCTTATTGCGGTGAATGAGTATCTAAGCATATTGTGGTGAATGAGTTTAGGAGTTCATAATTATCTTTGATCAAAGAAGTTAGTAGAGGCGCATTTCAAATGGTTTATATACCACAAGTACAATGCTTAGTAAAATTTACAACAAAATATAATTCTCGACATGCTCGCAAGGATAAGTTCTTATGACACTAAAAAAAAATATTATTGAAAAAGATATTATAGGATCTCGGGATGCTAGAATCCTTATTGATGAAGCAGACCGTGAAGAATCGATTTTCTAAATTGTGGAACAAATTGAAATAAATCGGTTTTTCAAGTTCAGCACTATGAGGTGCTACCATCTCCAGCATGACCTGTTGCTAGATGCCAAGATGAACTTTTACCTTCAATTAATATTTTTACTTTAACACTCATTCTATGTTAATCTTTTAGGATGTGAGTAGAAGCTGTTTGCAAGCATATGGAAGAGATTCAAAGGAACATCATGGAAAGCTAAAAGAATGCCAAGAAACATGATGTGAGATTTTAGTACAATAATGCCTAATCTTTAGAAAAATGTCAAACTTAGGAAGTAAAATATGGTTGGAAAGCAAGGGGACAATCCTTTACTAGTTTTGAAGAAGGAAATAAGGTCCCAAGACCTCAAGCTCCACTAATACTCTCATATGAAAGATACATTCCACCACATAGAAGGAAAGAAAAAGAGTGATTTTTCAAGATGAGCATTGCCTAATGGTCGCCCCAATATTAGCAGGCCTATGCTTCCTCACCAAAATTATGCTGCAACAAATCCAAATAACCAACCAATGTTATATGAAATTAAGTGTAAGACTTGCATTTATAACATACATGTTAGTATGAGACAAATATGGGCATAAAGAATTTGTGTGTAAATTTAATTTAATAATTTTGGACTACACTGAACTAAAATAAAGTATTTTAATTATTTAGTAAATAACTTCAGGTACTAATTTTAATTAAATACAAAAAGTGAAGGTTTGGACTGGTAATAAACTATTTTTGTGTATGAAATCCTAGCTTTGCCATATATATTACATGAAGAACTCCTCACTTAGGAGAAGAAGAAGCTTTGCAACTCAAAAGCAAAAATTCTTACCAATATCAATTACCCAAACATTACACTCATAATTCTTGATAAATATCCTTCAGAAACTAAAAACCTAACTCCAAAGTATGTGATTTTATCTATAAAGAGTTTAAATCATTAGGGTCCTCCAAAGAGAAAGATTGAAAAAAAAATGAAAAAGAAGAAAAGTTTTGTATAATAAAGTTGAAAATTGAGTAAATAGCATCTAAAGGTAAGTTTTAATCTTTGATTTTATCAGTCTATTACATGATTTCTCTGTCGCATAAGTGACTTTGGACTATATAACTTATACTATTTTTTCTTTCTTTTACTATGATATAAGAATAAAATTATAACAATTAGTTAAAAGAATTAAAGAAGTAAGTTTGGTATAAATAGACTGATTTGTACATTGTCTGAAGATTGTTCCTTTTGAAGGGGTTAGAGTTTGAGCTGGATTTTGGATATGTTGTAATTTTATATTTCTACTATATGTGTATAAAATTGCATAATTGTCTGATATATAAAATCTAGTCTATAAACTAATTTATGTATGTTGTTCAAGTTAAACATGTTACATGACAACAACATATTTAGTCTTGCTTGAGGCCCTTATACGTGGTATTTTACTCTTATTTTTGGTGTAAAATTAGTTCAACATGTTGCTAAAGTTGTGATAAAATTTCAGGCTAAACTATAACTGTTTAGTAGGATAAATAAGCTAATTTTCGGGATTGATAGAAAGTTCTTACAATTTTCTAACAAATAAATTTATTAAAATGTATTTATTTGTGTGTGTTCATATGCATAACATGGCATAACATCACATCATTTTCTCATTTCACTTAAGTTAGCTTCCTAATTGAGAATTTAATGGTGATTTAGGAGTTAATAAAAGCAAATCTCGTAAGGCCAAAGGTTTAACCGAGGAACTTGAGTGTTAGAGGTTGTATATATCTTTTTACTTTTTTTGTTGGCTTTCGTCATTGAGGTAAGTAGACTTACTATTGACATTTTAACTTCAATAAATATATAGATCATAAGTGCTAGAAGACAACACTTGGAAGGAAGCCCCAAACTTTGATAATAGTATAGAGAGTGATCCTAGTGAGCCTAATGATTGGGAAGGAAAGGGCCCCTCCTCCCACTCTAAGACTGGGAGGACACCTCAGGAAGTACGCTCGTGTGACTTCAACACCAAAAAGGGGGTGAGGACGCTTAAGAAAGGGTGAGAAACCTTTTATAATTAAGAGAGGGGGATGTTGTCCAAATAAGTCATTATGAAAATCTTGAGATAGAAGAATTGGAATAAAAATTTGGATTAGTAATCTTAGTACATTAGATTTTCATCTTTTGCTTTTGCTATTTGATTTTTCTTCTTTAGTGTAGGGTTTGAGTTCATAAATCCTTAGTTTTGTGGTCTCTTTTTATTTATTAATGAAGTGTAGTTTAGTTTAAATTTGATTTTATTCAAAATTTGATTGTATTTTCATTATTATTTTGCTTTTTATTTGTGTTTTGTTTAAAATAAGATATGGGACAAGTGATTGAATGATTAAGGTTAGGAAAATTCAAGTACATTTTTTGGAAGACTATTTGACACGAGTAGCCACATGCCCGTATGGGTTCAACAGAATATACTAAAGCTTATCTATTTCACATAAGGAGGGCACATGCCCATGTCCCTCTCGTGTGAGTTGCACATAACCCACCGAAGTTAAACTATTTCAAATGGGGAGGTGACATGCCCGTGTCACCTAGGTTGTGCGACATATATGACTTACCCAAAGCTAAATCATTTCACACTGGAAAGAGACACGCCCGTGTCCCTCCTGCATGGGGTGAAAATACAAAAGCGCACATTTAAAAGAGATGTCACACGGGGAGCACATGGTCGTGTCTCTTCCCATGTGATATTAAATTTTCATTTCCATAAATAGCTGGCATTTCAATTATGAGACTAAACCCTAACCACCTTTCTCTTTCTCTTTTCTTTTCAATCTATTTCAAATTTTCTCTTTCTTTTCTTCCTCTTTTGCCCCCAAACACCATTTTACCTTAAAAACTCATTGTCATCATCCTCTTTTTCTTTATTCCTTATTCCTTTTTTTGATAATGTGTCGAAAGAAAAGTGGTTCAAGGAAGAGAACTCATTTTTAAGTCCCTACCAAACGACCAAGAAGTGGGAGCTTTTCATCTCAAGCTCCTCAACGAACCAGCTTAGAAAAAGATCTTTAAAATATAGATAAATCACTCTAGAGTTTTTATGCACCTTGCATTTTGAAGTTGGCTCAAAGGTTGGTCATACGCAGAAGATTATCGAGTTTCATTTGGGAAGAACATATTACAATATGTTGGTGAATGAGTTTGCCGTCACTATGGGTATATACACGAAGGAAGGGGTAGCATCTGACGACTACATGCATGGATCTTTCAAATTCTTTGGGAACCAAACTTTAGAGGGTGTTTAGGTAAATTGGCGCCTAGGTATGTGACCTCTAAATCTAAAGCTTCCGGTTTTGATTCTTTTCCATGCGATTTATGCACTTTTTATTGGCTACTATAATTATAGGTCGAGGTGAGAGTGGTGGACTTTGCACCCACTAAGATTTATTTTATTTAATGTGCTTGGAAGAGAGTATTTGGTGTAATGTTCCTTTGTGCCTATTAGTATACTCACTTGATTAGGCTAAGAAATTGAACAAAGGGTATTTGTATGGGGATGCATATAGCACAAGGCTTGCAAAGAATTTGGGTATTTTTGAAGGATTATCGGCAATGACATTAGATGGATTGTCGAAATTAATGGGTTTAAAGACTTTGCAATGCATGGATAAGGACAAGTGAATTTTGCCCAATATATACTTCCTTCACAAGATGACTTTGAGTTTGATCTACACACCGACCTACCACCATTCACTACAGCTACCTGATGAGCATAGTTTTATACATATTTGCTTGCATATTATTGCGTATGTTCTTAGCAATTATTGTGCTTTTATTCCCAGATCACCCGTGTTTTATGTTCTTTTGCATTTCAGGAACATTTATAGGACCATCATCGGTGTTTAAGCAATTATAGATCAATACGTGCGGAAACGGACGAGAATTCATTAAGATCGGACAAGAGCCCGCGTTGCACACATTGAGCACGGCCTGAGTCAAGGCCGTGCTGACCATCACGGCCTAGACTCTGGCCGTGACCAACCATCAAAACTTGGTCTTCAAAACAATAGTTTGGGCATGGTTTCCGTATCCACCACGGCCTCCAGCACGGCCCGTGGTGGCTAGCACGGGGAGCAACACGGTCATGGTGAAACCCTAGTTGGTGAGATCCATAGTTTCAACACGGCATGGACTCCGGCCGTGCTGAACAGCACGGCCTTGACCACGGCCGTGCTGAGTTAAATATATAAGAAAAATTCATTTTTCTTAGAGAGAAGGGAAGAAGTGACATAGAGCCCTGGCGGCTGGTTCGATTTTTGCACAGTATTGAGTGCAAGAGAGAGTTGCGGGGAGTAAGAATCCCGGAATCGCAAGGTTCCGAGTGCAAAACAGTAGTGGAAGCAATTCAAGAGGCAGTTTGGGAGATTAATCAAAGTGTAGATCCAGATTTGGAGCTGTTCATCCAATTCGAGAGAAAAGGGTGTACATGTTTTATTTTCATTATTCTTTCATTGTAATTGATTTCCTAGATTGTTTTAAACATGAACATGTTTAGCTAGACTGATTTAATCCATTAGGATTTCTTTACTATGTTGGCTTGATATTATATTGTTGGATTGTTTGAGTTGGTTTTGTATTCTTCTTGTTTTCAGTATTAATAAGATTATGCATTATTCATGAGACATTGTGAATTGTGATGTTTAGATTGCTTTATGAGATTGAGAAATCCGTTTGGCAATTGGAATTTTGAATAACAAGAATTGGTTAATAATCGCTTAGAGATAAGGATAATTAACTAGCCGGATTAAGAATTAACAAAGCTTAATAGAGGCGGATTAAAGCTTAATGCTAATTTAAGAATCAATCGTTAGGAAGAGATTCCAACTTTAGGTTATTAGGTTTAGGAATTCGATTATCTCAAGAGAGAAACCGAATTCGGTTAAGAATTCCTCCACGGGTAGCATAATTAGACTCATCGATCCTTTATCTTTTGTTCGGTTGCCAACTAGTTTAGATTCCCTTTGGGTTTGTCTTCTTGTCTTGATTATTTCATTTATCAATTACTCCTGCATCTCCCTCGGAACTTAACTTGTAGTTAATAGTTAGTTTAGAAATTATTCATTATCCATTTTAGGTTAATATAACAAAGAACAAAGGAGTAACTCTGGGCTTTCACTTTCCGAGGGAATACGACCTTGATACTCGCCATTAGTGCTAGGCGCATCGATGGGTACTGCCTTAGATTGTAGCTAACACGATTAGCAACACATCAAGTTTTGGCGCTTCTTGGGAATTGTTTGAAAACTAGAGTGAAATTTGCTATTTGTTAATTTAGCCATTTTTTTTCTTTTTTTTCTTTCTTATTATTTTATGATTATGATTTTTATTTTTATTTTTTTATTTATTTTATTTTATTTGTACATATTTATTTAGCTTAAGTTTATGATTCAGATAGTGAATGATAAAGAGGTTCAATGCTAAACTCAAACTCTTTGTGTGACGCATTGGAAAATGGGATTAGGAACAAAGAGAGTGCTAAAAATTGGGATACCCGTGCATCTTTAGAAGCTCGAGTGGAATCATTTTGCAGGGCTACCGATCAACTCTCCACTCCTATCCTTTCATCTTAAGTTTTTTATGAATTTTGTTATGGTTTACATTTAAGTAATGATTGTCCATTGTGCAGTGATTTTACTCCTTATTCTTATAACTGTGAAAAGGTGAATTATACGGGCAATTGGCCAAGTGACTCGTATGGAAGCACCTATAATCAAGAGTGGAGTACTCATTCACCCTATGGATGGAGCTTAGATGGCCCAGAACCACCGGAATCTCGGCAACCACATGACCTACTCTTGCACCATCAACTCAAGATGAAGAGTTAGTGTCGGAGGAGCTGATGATGAGGTACATTACAAGTCTTGATGATAGATTCCAACAAACATAGAGGATACTTGAAGATCAACAAGCCTCGATTAATAACATAGAGCATCAAGTAGGCTTAATCTTCAAGTTACTAGCTGAAGAGCAATCGAGAACTCTATCAAACGCCATCGAATCCGAGAAACACTTGGTAGCGTCACTGCGTTCAGGGTGAGAATTTTCTGGTTTATCTATTATGTTTGACGATGATGCTTATGTGCGGGACGATTTCTTAAACATGGAGATGGAACCGAGGAAAGGAAGAGGCAAACATAATCCCTCCGAAAGACTACCCAGCTGGAATGTCTGAGTTGATGATCTTTGAGTTGTAGTTAGAGGAACTGTTGGTAGATTTTCCACAAGTCCCTTTGATGATGGAAGATGAGCACGAGTTATCCAATGAAGAAGTCTTGGAGGAGCTCGAGTTTCTCCTAGCAAGTGAACCAAGCCAAGGATTGAAGAAAACCATCAACACTCCTGAAGAAATTGCCCAACCGTCGATCCTTCTAATTGTTGAAACTCTAGCTTTCAAATTGGAAGAGCCCTAGAGCATCATGACTACGTGCAAATATATGAGGAGCGAGTTTTGCCCATCATCTTGGCAATCGCCGGGAAGAGGAAGTTGACGATTATCCCTCTAAGCGGATATTTGGAAGCCATTTGCTTGGAAGAAGGATGGATGGTCGCCAATCCCCAACGTTTGCTTTTCACCATGAGTCCGGTGAAGACTCATCACATAAAAAGAAGCGCTTTTGGGAGGCACCCCAAACTTTATCTTTAATCTTTAATATTTTAACCTTTTATTTTGAAACATTTTATTAGTTTTAGTTTTCATATTTTCAGTTTGATTTTATTTCTTTATTTTATTATTTTGGGATTCTACCAAGGAGGCCTTTGAATTTCCACAACATCGGCCTCGATGGATGATCAGGCGATCCCCTAGATCTTTTTATTTTTCCTGCATTTATTTACTATATTTTTCATACATGTCATGCACTTGGATTGTATTGCCTTTGTTCTCTTAGTTGAGCATTCCATACGGGGTATCCATAACATTTTACACCGAGGACGGTGTGTTCTTCAAGTGTGGGGTGCTTATGGATAAACCTTAATCTCTCATATGGATTTTTAATATATCCGAAATTGCTATGGCTAGGTGTTGTGTATTTTTAGGGGATGTTAGGACAACTGTATTTTTATGCACTTGAGTATGCTATTTTTGAGCCGATTGATGACTTGATTTATAGAATTGTAGTTACTTTTCTTTCTTTGTTCATTGTCCTTAGAAAACAATTTATGGTGTTTTACACATCAACCTATACGGGTTAAACCGGTGTTATTTAATTGTTTTTTCGAATTGTCGAATTTTAACTTAGAACGTTGATAATATCATATGCATGTGTTTCTTAAGTAATGATTCGATTAATGATGTTCGCGAACCAAGCGCACCTAATACCACACCGAAAGTGAGATTTTGAACCGGTTGAGCATTCATTATACTTATGCTCTTTATATTTCTTGTTTGAGTGTGCATTGTACTTAACTTTGCTTCTAGAATTTGCTTTGTAATGCGTGTTGAAGTTACATGAATATTGTGAATACCATGAGATGATTTGGGCGATTTAGGATTCCCCACATTTGACCAAAAGCCTATCACCTTATGTTTCCATTAGTTAGCCAGTTTTTGAGCCTTAACCTTTTCTTCATAATCTACACCTATACACTTCAAATATACCATTCTTTACATTTATCTTTCCTTTACCCTTATGCTGGAATTTCTTTATGTGATATGCTCAACTTTATGTGGGATTAAAATGCTAGTTGCTATGTTGGTAAATTCACTAAATCTTTTTGATATTTTAAATGCTCCCTTTGATCCAATTTGTATTTGATATTCTTTATGTTTATTCGAGTTGTATGCAGCGGTCGCTAATAAGCTGCTAGTTCATTTCTTTTGAAAAAAAAAAAGGAAGAAGAAGAAGAAAAAAAATATAATAAACAAATCTCTTTAATTATTTATCTTTTTATTGGATTTAGAGCATTTGCGAGCGTTATTCTATGAAGTAGGGATTTTAGTGAATGATTCTTTTTGTGATCTTAGACATTTAATCCTTTGAGCATATACTATTGTTTATCGTACGAATTCCAGCATTTTCATACTTCTATCCAAATCTCCGTACCTTTGCCCTAGCCCCATTACAACCTTGGTAAAGACCCTTTGATTCTGGTATTTACTTATTCCGCGATGGCGAAGATATGATTTATGAGCAAGCTTATGGTGAGCGGGTCTTGTGCATTTGCTTTAAGGGATTTGTTATTCACCTAATATACACTTTGAGCGACTTGAGTGATCCCTGTGAGGCATTGGTTCATGATGTTTATGTTGAGTTATCATTTAACTCTCTGTTGTGGACTAGGGGCATAAACTGAAAGGAATTGCTAACTGTAGTTTTATGGGTTGAGTTGTTAATTGCTTGAGGACAAGCAATAGCTTAAGTGTGGGGTAATTTGATGAGCATAGTTTTACACATATTTGCTTGCATATTATTACGTATGTTCTTAGCAATTATTGTGCTTTTATTCCCAGATCACCCGTGTTTTATGTTCTTTTGCATTTCAGGAACATTTATAGGACCATCATCGGTGTTTAAGCAATTATAGATCAATACGTGCCGAAACGGATGAGAATTCATCAAGATCGGACAAGAGCCCGCGTTGCACACATTGAGCACGGCCTGAGTCAAGGCCGTGCTGACCATCACGGCCTAGACTCTGGCCGTGACCAACCATCAAAACTTGGTCTTCAAAACAATAGTTTGGGCACGGTTTCCGTATCCACCACGGCCTCAAAGACGGCCGTGGTGGCCGACGAGGAGCAACACGGTCATGGTGAAACCCTAGTTGGTGAGATCCACAGTTTGACATGGCATGGACTCCGGCCGTCTTTGAGCAGCCTGACCTTGACCACGGCCGTCTTGAGTTAAATATATAAGAAAAATTCATTTTTCTTAGAGAGAGGGAAGAAGTGACATAGAGCCACAGCGGCTGGTTCGATTTTGCAGTATTGAGTGCGAGAGAGTTGGGGAGTAAGAATCCCGGAATCGCAAGGTTCCGAGTGCAAAACGATAGTGGAAGCAATTCAAGAGGCAGTTTGGGAGATTAATCAAAGTGTAGATCCAGTTTGGAGCTGTTCATCCAATTCGAGAGAAAAGGGTGTACATGTTTTATTTTCATTATTCTTTCATTGTAATTGATTTCCTAGATTGTTTTAAACATGAACATGTTTAGCTAGACTGATTTAATCCATTGGGATTTCTTTACTATGTTGGCTTGATATTATATTGTTGGATTGTTTGAGTTGGTTTTGTATTCTTCTTGTTTTCAGTATTAATAAGATTATGCATTATTCATGAGACGTTGTGAATTGTGATGTTTAGATTGCTTTATGAGATTGAGAAATCCGTTTGGCAATTGGAATTTTGAATAACAAGAATTGGTTAATAATCGCTTAGAGATAAGGATAATTAACTAGCCGGATTAAGAATTAACAAAGCTTAATAGATGCGGATTAAAGCTTAATGCTAATTTAAGAATCAATCGTTAGGAAGAGATTCCAACTTTAGGTTATTAGGTTTAGGAATTTGATTATCTCGAGAGAGAAACTGAATTCGGTTAAGAATTCGTCCACGGGTAGTATAATTAGACTCACCGATCCTTTATCTTTTGTTCGGTTGCCAACTAGTTTAGATTCCCTTTGGGTTTGTCTTCTTGTCTTGATTATTTCATTTATCAATTACTCCTGCATCTCCCTCGGAACTTAGCTTGTAGTTAATAGTTAGTTTAGAAATTATTCATTATCCATTTTAGGTTAATATAACAAAGAACAAAGGAGTAACTCTGGGCTTTCACTTTCCCGAGGAATACGACCTTGATACTCGCCATTAGTGCTAGACTGCATCGATAGGTACACTGCCTTAGATTGTAGCTAACACGATTAGCAACACATCACTACCCTAGGTACGTTGGCTAATCCTCCAACGGATCGACCTTCTTCTTCCCTTTCCCATCCTCCGCCTATTGGAGGTGAACCATACAAGGACTGAATGGTATATAATTTTATGTGGATGGATGAGGATTGGAAGCCCATGGAGTTTGAGTAGCAAATTTGCAGGTTGAAAATGTAAATGCATAGGCTTCAATATCAAGATAATAAGTTGCTCCATAATCAAACTCAAATGATGGGCATGCTTTGAAATCAAGAGGAGATGGTGCGTCATCAACAAATTAGTATAGATTGGCTACAAAACCTCGTCGAGACCTCCACCGAGTTTCTATCAGGCACATCAAGTGCAGCCAAATGATGGAGCGAGGGTCTACGATATTGATTCTGATGATGGCGATGAGGAAGAAGATGACGCCGATGATGATGATAGTGGCATGAAGGCTGAACCTCAATTCTTTTTCTATTGATCATTTGGACAATTTGATGTATTTGATTAGAGTTGGTTTGATTTGTTTTGTTCTTTTTTATGGATTGGAATGGTCTTAATTTCTGCATAATTTATGTTTTTATTAGATACATTTCTTTTGATTTTAATTAATAGTATTTTAGTTTTCTTAATTTGGTATTTTTTTAATAATTGCATGATTATCAATTACTCTTACTTTTGCCATATTTTTTATTTGGGCTAATTAGACAGGTGCTTTATGAATTATATTTGGGCTCTAAATTATGAAACTTACTTGATTCCAGAAAAGCCTTTCTCTTCTTTTATTTTTATAATATATGCAAACACATTAATGACAATGTTACTAATAAGTGTGGGAAAGGGCGTATGTTGTGTTGTGTTTCATTTTTTCTATTAGCAACTTATTTTTTCTTTCAAGCCTATTGAATTTTATTAAAATGTTGTGATGATTTATTTTCTCTCAAATGTATAGGTTAAAGATAATTTGGGTAATCATCATATAAATTGCATTTTAATTGATTTGGCCTTGATTTGAGAATTGAATTTTACTTAGTAGATAAGGTTTTTAATTAGTAGCTATTGCATGGTTATTTTACATCTTGAAACTTTAGTTATATTTATGAATCTTATTTTTTAAACTTCTCTTGATTTTATTGAAGTAGATATATCAATTAATTCTTTGTATTTTCTTATTCTTTTGTGATGTTACAAAGTATATAAAAAATAATAAATATTTGTCAAGTGGTTTGTGCTCTATTCCTCTTTTCTCAAAAGGGTTCGAAACGAATATAATCAAATTAAAGGAAAGCCGAGAATATGAGTAGTTGTTTGGATTTGTGACTCTAGTTGAGTAATCGGGGTTGGCATCATCAATGTCTACACTTGCATAAAAAGGCTAGATTGACCATTTCGGATATGCTCAAACTTAATCTTGTCTAAATAAAATACTAATAAGTACTTGAGCATCATGAGAAATTTAGTTTGGTACTTACGAGAAGAGTCTTTAATTCTATTTCTTTAAAGTTTGTGTTGTTTGGAAGAAATGCTCATTTTTCTAACTTTAGAGTTCGAGTCTTTGATTTTCCTTGCTTTTATTATGAGAAAACCCTAGTTTGTGGTTTATTATTCGAGGATTAATTCTTGGCAAATGATTCTAGGCTATATTTTTATATAGATGATTGACCTTTAAGTTATTTGATATCTATTTGTTAAAAAGAGCATTTATTATATCTTCATTTTTTATTTTATTTAATATGCTTAAGGATAAGCAATTGCTTAAGTATGGGGGAATTTGATAAGTGCTAGAAGCACTTAATATTAAGCTATGTTTTTGCTTAATTTTACCATCAATTGAGTTTAATTTATTTGTTAGAACTTACTTTGAGGATCCTACACGAAGAGAGGCATTTGGCACCAAAAAGCATGAAAAATCAGGCTAAGAGAATGCATGTTCATCGAGGTTTAGAGCCCCACATGGGTGCATGACACGGGAAGCACACGCCTGTGTGAATAAGAAAAGAGGCAGATTATGCTAGAGATTCACACAGGGAAAGGACATCCACATGTGACCTTTGCATGTGTCCTAAAAGATTATTTCAAGCTACGAAAAGTTAAGATCTTTAGACGACCGTGTGGTGCCCATATTGTCCCCATACGGGTCACTAATATTGATTATTTAAGGAACTTTAGGATTGTTTTGAAGGAGTTCTGTCATTATTTCATTTTCTAGAGAGAGAAACATTTAAAAGACTTGTTTTACTTTTATCTCTTAGGTTTTTATTGGTTATTTTCAATAAAGAACATGATTTTTGACATTGTTTTTCAAGATTGAAGATTTTTATCTCTACTCATCCATGAATAGTTTGAAATCTTCTTTCTCCACTCTTTATTTCTTTATTTCAATGTGTAGGAACTAATCTTCTTGCTATTTGGATTTTGATAAATCCTAATTTATATTATATAGATTGATTCAAAGTTAATGCAATTGAATTTTTTCATTGAGTTGTTTTATTCCTTTGATTACTAATCTTATGTTTCAATTGATAAGTAGACATATTGATTGGAATTTATTTTTATAAATTGATTAGAGATAATTATTTATGAATTGATCACATCTTAGTGAATGAAGATTGATTGAGATACTAGAGATAGATCTACAAGATCCTTTGATTTAATAGTTTTTAATCTTAATGCATGACCTAAGTGAGTGGATTTAAGAAGAGATTTCTTTCCCTCCTCTTAGGAATTAGGAGTTTAATCACTTGAGAAAAGTTTTTATATAATTCTATGGTGTTCCAACTCAATTCTTGGGTTTGATATAATTGCTATTTGATTTATAAAGTATTTAACTTATTAGGGGGACTCATTACCTGAATAGGCTTTATCTTTGATTACTATGCCAATTGTTTTAATTCTTATTTTAATATTCATTTGTTTTCAAATATTACTATATCCAAACAAAATTTTAATTGCTAGACATTAGTATAAGAGTGAAAATAGTATTCATAATTAAGTCCCCAGTGGAACGATACTCTACTTATCACTTCATTACTTGATATGATTGGTGTACTTTCCTGTGTGCGGATAGCGTAAATGAATAGATAAAATTTTGTTCAAATCCAAAAGCTTATGAAATATCCTGATTTATGATTATGAGTTTGAAGGGCTGAAAGTTGTTAAAAACTTTTCGTATGATTTTTATATAAGTTGAAAAAATAGATTTGTGCATATCTTGAATATGGATTTTATACTTAATTAAAAGTAAGTATATCTTATTGAAATGTTTTAAGTAGGAAGTATATGAAATATTATTTTTATAGCGCACACTTTTGTTATTGATGTGGTGTAAAAATGTGCTATATAATATATTGTCTTTGGGACAATGCTGGGATACACATGATGCCTTTGGAGCATGTACTTGGTGGTTACCTTTTGAAGATAATTCTACATGCATGTATGACATGAAGGCTACGCTGAGTAATATATTAGATAGGTTACCATCTATGCTATGATATGACTTCTTGGTGGATTAATATATTATATTGGTTAACACCAAGATGATGTTTATTGTTAATATCTTAAGTGTTTATGTGATTTAATATGAGTATTTTTCTTTAATATCATATGATTTAAGAAATGCATTCTTTAATTCTTATTTATTACAATTATTTTGAAAATATATATTGCAAGAACATAAGGAAAGATTTATTGGTTTATACTATAATTATTCTTTTCGTTTTAATGTTAAGTCTACTTATTAAGTATTTCTGTACTCACGTTTTCAATTTTAAACTTTCAATTAGTAGGAATGAGGTCGTGCCAATATTACCTTAATAGTTTGTAATTATTTAATATATTTTAGAGTTTTCATGTATATATTTGTTAATAAGAATTATGGTTATGTAATATACAAAAGGTTTGCGACAATTTAGTTCAATTGGCTACAATTTTAAGATTAGGCTGTGATAATGAAGAAATGTTGAATCCTATGTTGGGGGGCATTGCCTCTAGGACTGAATAGAGTCCAGGCTTACCGGCCTAGACAACTTGTTCAACCATCTTAAATGGATGTAGAAACAGTTTGTGATGTGGTGCAGGAACTCTATTGGCTAGGCTAAGACAGATTAGAAGGCCAGAGTTTCATAAGCCATAGCCTAATATTATTGGTAGAGACAACCCATATCCTGGAGGATACATAATTCCAAATTTTGCTTTACTATCCGGAGAAAATGGCGAGTCTATCCTTAAACATATAACTAGGTTATTATACAATATGGGAAACTGGCTAACTATGAGAATTTTGTAAATTTTAAGTGAAGATTGTTCCCCAACTCTCTTCTTAGTACAACTTTGGTATGCCACTTTTCTTAGAAATTAAATACTAACCTGGCAAAAAATGAAAAAGTAATTTCATACTTAGTTTCTTAGAGCTGAGTTAGAAGTGTATATTGTAGAGCTATCAAGAATAAAGGGTGGGAGAGACTATTGACTTTTTCACTGCTAAGTTAAAAAAGATGAGAAATAGGTGAAAGATCTTCTTACTAGAAATGGATTATGATGGCCCAAAGGGGTTTGGAGATTGAAATTTAAAATAAGTTACAAGGCATGGAATTTTGTGACTTCTATGAGCTCGTAGATAAAATTGAAAAATATGAGGAGTTGCTCAAGGAAGAGAATCAAAGAGCGAATACTACTATCTGACCTATTATTAAGAGAATAATACTCTAGAAGTAGCAGTAGATATTTTCTTTAGTATAGGGAGATATGCATCCATCATTGATAAAAAAAGTTTCTGAGATAATGAAGCCTTTTGTATCAAATGCACAACCGCAACATAATTTGGATGTATCTAAAACAAATGATATATTTAAAGTTTTGCTTTATGAGAATTTTATTAAGCTCCCTATAAATTATAAATTTTCTTGAAAATAGAAAATTAGAGGACGTAGTTACTATAAGTATCATAACACCTTTAATCATCTAGTTAAATCTTGTTGGGCTTTTAGAAATTTGGTGTGTGATAGAATAAACAATGGAATTTTGAAGTTTCCAAAGAAGAAAGAAGCTATACTGATTGATGAGGATCCTGTTCCACTAGTGGCTCCCATAAATGTTGCTTCTTTCTATTTGAGATCCCTATTGAATTTCAGAAAAAGAAGAAGAGCAACTTAATGATCAAGCTAGGAAAGATACTTTATAAGGTATAACTGCCCAAGAAAGCATTATTGAACAAGGAATCTCAAGAGAAATAAAGCTTATAATACCTAGATATTCACTAGGAAAAATGTTTCGCTCTTAAGGGGCAAAATTATAGCATGGTTAATCTCACTTCATTTTGCCTCCCAATGTGTAGCCAAGTTATCAATGGCATAGATTATAACATAAAAGGTTCCTTATGCCATTAATGAGAACTCAAAAAAGAAGGCTATAGAGGCACAAAGCAAAAGAAAAGAGAAAGAAAAATGGAGATCTCTCCTAAGGAGAAACTTGAAAAGTTTAAGTTCTATATGACTTGTTATTCTCTGTTGACAATTTCGATAATAATGAGCTGAGCAGATGGTAAAAGGAGCTTCTATAATAGGAGGAGTCCACATTCCATTGAGTTGTGTTATACCATTATAGCGACATTGCCAGCCTCATCCAAACCTAGAAAAGTTGAAAAAGAAGATATAATTGAATTAGACAATAGAGAGAATATTGGGGAGCAAGCCATAATAATTAATTCAGAATATTGTTATAATGACATTAAAATCCACTGAATCTAACAAGCCAAAAAGAGTCCAATTTGAGAAACCTTCAACAGAGATTACAAAGCATATTAGGCCTTTGTATGTGAAAGCCTATCTAAATAGGAGGTCTATCCCTAGAGTTTTGGGAGAAAATCGGTCACCAGTGAATGTTTTGCCACTCAAACTGATAAATGCTCTAGGAAAAATAGAAGATGATTTGATAAGAAATATAGTCTCAATTTTAGCTTTTATAGGTGAAGTTACCAAAACACTTGTAGTTTTGCTTATGTAGATAACCATTGGTAGTAAGACTTCTCTATGTGTATTCTTTATTGTTAATGCTAACTAGTGTGTACCATCATCTGTTCACCAATTTCTTTTGTTTCAGAAAGGTTATGAAGTAGAAGTAGTTTGAGCAGATAGCTAACCTTATTTTGGCTTGCTTAGATTCCATTGAAGTTAGTTGTTGTGACATGAATTATGGGCCAATTAAATTCATGGGAAAGAAAGAAAAATAGAGACCCTAATTAGTTCTACATGTCAAAGAAGGAAACAAAAATCTAGGTAAAGGATCTTTCTAATCCAAATGTTATAATGCCATACAGATTAATATCTCAACTAATCATTGAGGAGATCGATGATTAAGTATACATGAAAAATTGGTGGCGGCTGCAGTCATAATATTTGAAGTGTTTATATAACAAAATTTTAACAAGTTTGATCTAGAAGAGTTCCAGGATGTTAATAAAGTAGAGATAATTTTTAAAGAAGAACTATATGAATAAGTGGAAGAGATGCAAATTAAGGATTTGGCAATGACATCTCAAAAGTTATAAGAAATAAAGCTAGAGATTTATGATCCTTTAAAAGAACTTAATCTTAACACTCAAGAAAAGCCAAAAGTGACATACAATAGTTCTTTATTACTATATCACTTGAAGAGAGAAATTGTAGAAGTACTATATGAGTTCAAAGATTGCTTGCTTGGAGCTATGAGGAATGCCAGGATTGAGTAAGAGCTTAGTAGAGCACCGCCTTTCTATAAAAGCAGACTTCCATCCTTTTCAACAATTAGCAAGGAGGATGTTCAAAGAAATTGAACTCAAAGTTAAAGAGGAGATTGAGAAAATTATAAAAGCATGCTCCATTAGACCAATAAGGTATTTACAACTACTTTCCAATATTGTTCCTATAATAAAAAAGAATCGAAAGCTACATGCATATGTTGATTTTAGAGATTTAAATGTAGCAACGCCTAAAAACATGTATGTAATGCCACTAGAAGATATGCTAATTGATGTTACTACTACTTATGGATGGTAATTCAGGTTATAATCAGATTCTGATTATTGTAGATGATATCTTTAAAACTATTTTTAGATGATCAAGTTCATTAGACACTTTATATGATTAGTAAAGCCCTTTGGTTTTAAAAATGTTAATGCTATTTACAGAAGAGCAATAGTGCTACTTTTCATAACATGCTAGGATATCATATGGAAGTTTATATTGATGACATAGTGGTGAAATCCAAAAAAGTAACAAATCATGTTGAGTATTTATGCATGAATTCTAAGGATAAGGAAGCTCAAATTAAGCCTAAACCTTTTAAAATATTTTTGGAGTTTAGGGAGGCAATTTCTTAGGCTTTTTTATACACCAACTGAAGTAGACAAGAACAAAGCAAGAACAATCATTTGGGCAAAAGCTCCATAAAAGAAAAAAGGAACTTTTAAGGTTCCTTGGGCATGCAATTTATTTGAGGTTTATTTATTATCTGGTAAGTAAAACCCAAGAGTGCTTGGATCTTTTAAGTTGAAACGATTAAAAGAACTTAGGTGGGAGGAGCACCATCATAGAGCTTTTGATAATAAAGAAGTATTTGACAAGGGTATCAGTTTTGATGCTTCCAAGGGATGAGTACCTACTTAAATTATACTTTTTACTAGAAAAATGAAGGAAAAGGTACAAAAACATACCTTGTAGTTAAATACTATTGCATTTAGAGGACTGTGATTTTTTCATGACAAAGAAGTACCCTGTACTTTAAATCCCTGTGATTTAAATCATAGGATACTTCTTTACCGCAAAAATAACCACAATCCCTTAAGTGTAGAAGCACCAAACCATAAGACACTTTTTTGTACTTTTTTCAAAAATAAATCTGTAGGCTGTTTGGTGGCACAAAATAATTTTATGGGTCATGAACATGCCATTTATTACTTAAGGAGAGCTCTAACACTATAGATATAAAGTACCCCCTAATTGAGAAGACATGTTTAGCTCTTTACTCTACATGCACCAAGTTAAGGCATATCTCCTCAAGTCAATGGTGGATTCAGTGTCCTAGACATCCTCAAGTCAAGGGTGGATTCAGTGTCCTAGACAGGCTAGGTAAAATACATGTATTAGGCAATGATATGAAAACATCAAAGAGGAAACAAAAGCAATTTAAATTTTTTCTCAATTCATAAGCTGGATATCATTGATTAAAATAATCATAACACACAAAATAATAAAAAAGAAAGAGATTCTTACGAACAAACTTTCAAAAGAGAGAGAGTGAAGATAAAAAGAAATGAATGCTATTTAATACCTAGATTGAATTAGAATTAATTAAGTGATTGTGGCAACAACCATCAACCCTAGCCGCCCCCCATAGCTTTCTTTATATACATGGTTTTTAAACCTAGTCCTTTAATAACAAGGATACTACCATGGATTTACTTACTCTTAAGTTGGGCCTTGGTTGGGCTTGTTAGATTATTTTCACTCAATTAATACATAAGCTTAGTCATTAAGCTCTCCTAGGCCAAATACCATAGCCCATTAGTATTATCTAATTAACTTTTGATTAGGCTCAATGTATATATGCTTAAGCTCAATCTTGAGCCTGATTTTAATCTCAGCTTTAAGTCTATTTGTGTCTGACCCAAAAGGTTCCTAACATGTTGGCAATGAATTATGAATTATGAATTAAACTCTTTTAATTTATTGTTATTCTCTAATTAACTTAATCCATATTTTATAGATAAAGATTAACATCTAATAATACATCATGATTACCCAAATATGTAGGAAGTATTCGTGTCAACTAATCCACCTTCTTATAAATGATTTGTTCAATGTAATTTAATCATTTCATTATCATTATATCCCAATTGGCCTATAGAGTATGGATTCAAGTGTCAACATTATATTTGATCCAATTATATTTATTCTTTTTTTATTCAATGCCATTAACTTGTGAACTTGATCTATAAAAACTAATTCATAATCAATATGTTCAATTACTTTGTGCAAGAATTTGTATAAATTAATGCATTATCAAGAAACTATAAGATATGGTCCTATGTAATAATTATCTTAGGTAATGAATAATTTATTAATAATCTCATTATCTCTATATTAATCTTATAATATCCAATTACTATCCCTTAAGCACATCATGGTTAAAAGGACATAAGATAAAATATTAGTCCTCATGTGAGATTAATAGATGATCTCAAGTCTAAGGATCATAACTTACATAATTATTTACAAGAGTAGTTATCCATAGACACATGGGTAACTACTTCCATATGGATTACTTTAGTGGGTTCTTGTTCAATGTATTTGTTCTTGTAACAAGCATGTAGATGCTTGTCTGAGTATGCCTATACTTCGATCATATGAGACCCATTGCTTACTTCTAAAGTAAAATGGTAAACCCATTGTGGTAGTCTTACGTGTTGACCTAAGGTGCAATTGATCTCTATTTTGATTATAACAACCAAATTAATTATCACTAACAATATGAATGAGTGTCTATATGAAATAGAATCAAAGGAACCAAACCTATCCCAAACATTTTTTAGCCTTTAAGCAAATCTTATAAATTTACCTCAAAAGTGCGAGGGCGCTTTTCATAAGGTCAAAAGTTTACAAGACGTTGAAAAGTCCACCTGACAGAAGTCCAATCATCTCATGACACTTGGCGGTTAAAGTGTCAAAACTCCAAGAAGCACGAGGGCGCCTCACTTTAGGTGTTAAGACAAATTTTGGCAGATGATAGTGCAATGAGAAGCGCGAGGGCGCTTCTAGGCGCGGTCAAGGCAAGCACGAGGGAGCTACTGTGGCGCAGGGGCAGTTTTTGCCATTAATGTGATGCTAGTAACTGTTGAGACAACAACCACCCTATCAATGCCACGTAGCTGGAGTCATTATTGTTCCAACGTCTCTTTTTAGAAAGCACGAGCGCGCTTAAGAAGTGTGGGGGCGCTTTCCATGACTTTAAGTAATTTTTGCTAAGTCATCAAATCTTGCATTGAAGATGTTTTGGCTTCATTACAACGTCTCTAAAGGGTTGGTATAAGTATAAATATCCCTCTTAAAGACTCGATAACTAAGTGTGTGAATTAGATATACCAAAACTCTTGCAAATTCATTTCTTAACCTTTTTACACTCATTTTTTCTTTATAAGGTGTATTAAGTTGAGATATTTATTCAGCTAAAACTTAAAAAGGGTTATTCTGTGAGCCTATGTATTAAAAACATAAGAAATTGATTATTAAGTAAGTATTGATACTCAAGGGTTAAGGGACTTAGTGAGAGTTTGATACATGATGGGAAGAGATTTAGTGCGAGCCTTGAAAACACCAAGTTGTGGGTGAACTTATAAAACCCAAGGTTTTAATCTAAGTGATTATAGTGAAATATTCAAGTGTGATATTGAGGAGTGGAGATAGGGAGGATTGTTCTCGAACTACTATAAACCCTTTGTGTTGATTTCTCAAACCCTTAATCTCTTTACTTTCACATTAATCTCTTGTGTTTTTACCAAATGCCTTTTACTTCCGCAATTAGAGGTCACCAATTCAACAAAGGAGCCGATAAATCATATCAAGCTTAATTGCGAGCGCAAACATCACGGCAACCAACAAAGGAGCCGATAAATCATAAATAGCTATACTTATTGCGTTTAACTCTCTTATATTTTGATTGGATACTATGCTTAATCGTGAAAATTATATTTGTTTTGATCTATGTGGTGAAATATCAAGGATTGAGTGGAATTCAGCTTAAAGACATGTTTTAAAGCATCACTTGTCAAAAATCAAGTCTTTTGGAAGAAGAGTGAAAATTTATGCAAAACGTCATTTTCAGCAAGGCGTGACCATGCCCTAAAATCTGTGAGCTGCTGAAATATGTTGTAGAGAATTTCAAACTTTTTAAGTTAAATTCATGGTGGGCCCACTTTTATGTTATTTCCTTTAATTTGAAAGTGTTGGATAAAGAAAATTATCTCCTATATTATTTAGGACTTTATTTGTTTAGATTTTCTTTTATTTTAGCTTTCTTTATGGGATTAGAATTATATAAGAAGTTTGTTTCTTTTTGGATAAGGATTATTTTACTAGGGTTTAAGTTTGACTTCCTATATAAGGAGGCTAGTTTTATAAAAAGGGACAACTTTGAGCTTTTATATTTTTTATTTTCTTCCTTTTTTCCCTACAACTCTTGTGAATTTTTACTCCACCATGTGTGAATAAGCTTTTAATTTCTGATTCAAGAGTGAATAAATTCCAATTTTGACTTTGTGAGGCTTTATGCTTAATAGAATTTCTTCTTTAATTCAAGTATTCTTTATTTCTTATTTTTATTGTTTATGAATTTTTAATATTGATTGAACTAACAACTCAGTTTGATATTGATTTTTCTATTGCTATCCTTGAGTTTGTGTTTGTAATTGTCATGAATAATTGACACAAGTAGCAAGGAGTTGGCTCATGTGTGTGTGATTGCGGCCTTTTCGAATTACATAGCTTGCATGATGATGCAACCAAAGATGCATCTAAGTCAACTAGCATGGATCCACTAGCCTATGGAGGACCGATGACACGAGCAAGGAGTAAAAGGTTCAAGCAAGCCTTAAATTCTTACTTGGAGCATGTTTTGAAGATGGCTAATGATGGTGCTTTTAATGAAGATAACAACGCCTTGAAGATAGTGACATTAATTGCTATTAATGAAGCTTAAACTTCTGGTCATGGAACAAGGTCAAGGTCAAAGATCAGGGATCAAAGTCAACAGGCTTTCCTAGGGTTTCTAGAAGCATTGGGCCGCACATTAGGGTTTCTAGAAGTATTGGGCCGCGCATTAGGGTTTCTAGAAGCATTGGAGGTCTCACCTAACCTAGGGCAGCCACCACTTATGCTTAGAGAAGGCAGCCGCACATTAGAAGTCTTTTAGGGTTTGATTCTTTATTGCTTATCTCTTAGTCCTTTTTAGGGTTAGAATCATTTCAAAACTCTATAAATAGAGCTATGTATTTTGTTAAAGGACATAAGATCAATATACATTTCTGAATGAAGTTTAATTTGAGTTGTTAACTCTTATTCCTTAAGGTGTTCCTTATTGAATTTCTTGAGATTAAATTAACTTGTTTGATTTAGTTTCACATCTACATGTTTGATCAATCAATTAACTTTTTATTAGTTTCTTGAGTTGTTTGAACATTCTTCATCTATTTATAACTAAAGGGCTTAGTAGTTCTATTGCTAAGTTTGTTAGTTCCATAATCAATTGCAAACTTTCAAGTTAGATCTTGGGGCGACAAATTCGAACTTATTGGTAAGGGTGCTTCCCTCTTAAATAGGGAGAGCGTTTATCAGTTTGATTTTCTCACCATTACTTATCTTGGTGTTTGAGCGTGTCCGAGTTCGAGTTCGTATCATTTGGTATCGGAGCCAAACTTGTTAGTTGGTTCATTTTTTCAATTAAAGAGTCCTCTTCTATTTCATCTCAATTTTTGTTCGCATCATTATTAAAAAAAAAAGTATACTATTTTCATTTCGCATACGAAGGCGATTTCCAAAAAAAAAAAAAAAAAGGGAAGGAACGGAAAACTAACCCTAACGATTTGTGTTGGGTAGTTCTCGAAGAATTGACTCTTGATTGATTCATTCCGCAATTCCTTTTAATTAATTGGAGCTGTTCTTCATTCTTATAATTCTGATTTGGGTAATTTTGTTTGTTTTCTCTTAAAAAGCTTTTCTTTTGGGTTAATTGAGTCTTGTTCGATTAGTTGTAAGCTTGTTTTGTTCACACGCTTATAATTCGTTTTATTGATTCACGAGTGTTCTATTGAACTTCGAATTAATAAACGTTAAGAGGTTGTGAAAAACTTGTTCTTGTGATTACTAGAACAATTTGATTTAATTTCTATAAGGAATTCAATCCTTTGTGAGTGAAACACGTGAGGGAGTGATCTTTTCTTGTTTTTGCCTTTAACTATAAGAAGCCTCCAGGAGTATAACACTTGATCACGTCCTTTTTCTTAGTCTTTTGGTTTAACCATGTCATCCGAACCATCATTGACTTTGGAAAATTTAGCTTATACATTGAGAGATGTAGTAGAACATATGACAAAACAATTTCAAAAACAAGATGACAAATTAACTAGGTTATTGAATGATATGCCTAAAACGTCTAAAGGGGATGGTTCCGATAATGACCAAGAAAGTGAGTCTAAAGGGTCTAGACATAATCTCCAACCCAAAATTGACACTAATTTGGGTAGCATTAAGATGAAAATACCATCTTTTCATGGTAAGAGTGACCTGAAGTTTATTTGGAGTGGGAAAAGAAGGTTGAAAGGGTTTTTGAATGTCATAACTATAGTGAGTCTAAAAAGGTTAAACTTACTGTTGTTGAATTTTGTGATTATACGCCATTTGGTGGGATCAATTGGTGAGTGGTCGTGAGGCGTCATGGGGAACACGAAGTTGGTTCATGGGATGAGGTTAAACGCATTATGCGTAAAAGGTTTGTGCCATCGCACTACCAAAGGGATTTGTACAACAAGTTACAAAATCTAGTACAAGGTAGTAAGAGTGTTGAGGAGTATTGGCAATCTATGGAGATAGCTATGATTAGAGCCAATATAGATGAGGATAGGGAAGCCATGATGGCAAGATTTTTGCATGGTTTAAATCGTGATATTGCTAACATAATTGAATTGCAGCATTATGTAGAGATGGAGGATATGTTGCACATGGCCATAAAGGTGGAAAAGCAATTAAAAACCAAGAGCGGGAAGTGATGCCCCTAGCTCAAAATGGAGTAATGCATGGAAAGGGAGCAACCTAACAAGGGTCGTGAGGCATCAAAGGACATGAAGCCAGCCCCTAAATTTGATGTTAACACTAAACCAACGACGCGAAAGTGACCTCGAATCAAAGAAAGTGCAATGCTTCAAGTGTTTGGGGTATGGACATATATCTTCCCAATGTCCAAACAAGCGAACCATGGCAATTCAAGATGGTGAAGTGGTCTTTGAGAGTGATGAAGAATCCGAACCAGGTGAGGAGGATTACCTATACATGCCTGAGTTGGAAGAATGTGATGATGTGCAATTGGGTGAGGTTAGTAATGTACTTATAACTTTTAGAGCTCTTAATTTACAACCTATTGATGATGACGATCAAAGGGAAAACATATTCCATACTACATGTAAAGTACAAAACCATGATGCTAATTGTAGTTTAATCATTGATGGGGGTAGTTGTACTAATGTAGCCAGTGCTATGATGGTTGATAAACTTAGACTTCCAACTATTAAGCATCCTAAGCCATACACCTTGCAATGGCTTAATGATCAAAGTGGGATTAGAGTTACTAAGCAAGTACGGATTGCATTTAGTGTAAAGAAGTATAATGATGAGGTATTATGTGATGTTGTTCCCATGCAAGCATGTCATATGTTGCTAGGTAGACCATGGTTATATGATAGATCTGTAATTCATAATGGTCGAACCAATGCATATTCTCTTGTAATGGATGGAAAACCGTATGTTTTGGCACCATTAAGTCCTAAAGAAGTTTGTGAATTACAAAAAGTTGTAAAGGACCGAATGGAAGCATATGAGAAAGAAAAAAGAAAGTGTGAGAGTGCATATGAAAAAGAAAAGGTGCACAAGCAAAAGGGGAGTTGTGTGGAAAATAATGAGGGGGGAGAGCAACGAGTGGTAAAAGGAGAGTTTAGCGAGGGTTTGCGCAAGAATGTGAGCAAAAGAACGAGTAAGGCGTAAGAAAAAGGGGAGGCAAGCGAGAAAAAAGTGAGTTTCTTAGTTAGAGAGCGAGACATGAGAAAGGCTTTGAGTGAAAATAGGCAAGTACTTGTACTTATGTACAAGGAGACTTTATTTAACACTAATAATCTTAACTCTTCTCTTCCTAGTGTGTTTGTAAGTGTTTTGCAGGAATATGACGATGTGTTTCCGAGGAGTTACCTAGTGGGTTGCCACCACTAAGGGGGATAGAGCACCAAATTGACTTTGTACGGGGTCATCCATTCCAAATAGACCAGCCTATAGAGTCAATCAGGAGGAGACGAAAGAATGCAGCCAAGTTGAGGAACTACTAAGTAAAGGTTATGTTAGGGAAAGTCTTAGCCCATGTGCTGTTCTGTTTTGTTAGTCCCCAAGAAAGATGGGTCTTGGCGTATGTGTATTGATTGTCGTGCAATTAACAAGATTACCATTAAATATCGTCATCCTATTCCTAGGTTAGATGATATGTTAGATGAATTGCATGGAAGTGTTATCTTTACTAAAATTGATTTGAGAAGTGGCTATCACCAAATTAGAATGAATATAGGTGATGAGTGGAAAGCGACATTCAAAACTAAATTTGGTTTGTATGAGTGGTTGGTCATGCCTTTTGGCTTAACTAACGCACCAAGTACTTTTATGAGACTAATGAACCATGTTTTGCGTGCGTATATTGGTAAATTTGTGGTAGTATACTTTGATGATATTTTGATTTATAGTAAGAGCTTTAGTGAGCATGTTGAACATGTTCGGATGGTGTTGATGGTTTTGCGTGAGAATTCTTTATATGCTAACCTTGCTAAGTGTGATTTTTGCACAAACAAACTTGTGTTTCTTGGTTTTGTTGTTAGTAAAAATGGAATTCAGGTCGATGAAGATAAGGTAAAAGCAATTAAGGAATGGCCAACACCAAAGAATGTTAGTGATGTGAGGAGCTTTCATGGGCTTGCAAGCTTCATGGGAGGTTTGTCAAGGACTTGATTGCACTACTTAGCAGCTTGTAAAGAAGAACGTGAAGTTTCATTGGGAGAACAACAAGAAAACGCATTTAATATGCTAAAGGACAAACTTACTTCATCTCCCATTCTTTCACTTCCCGGATTTTTCCAAAACTTTTGAAATTGATTGTGATGCTTCCGGTGTAGGTATTGGAGCTGTTTTAATGCAAGATGGGAAGCCAATAGCCTATTTTAGTGAAAAGTTGAATGGAGCTAGCTTGAAATATCCAACTTATGACAAGGAATTGTATGCTCTTGTGCGTGCACTCAATGTTTGGCGGCATTATTTGCTACCTAAGGAGTTTGTGATTCACACGGATCATGAAGCATTAAAGCACTTGAAGGGACAGAACAAGTTGAATAAGCGCCATGCTAAATGGAGTGAATTCATTGAAGCATTTCCCTATGTCATTAAGTACAAGCAAGGTAAAGAAAATGTAGTTGCTTAGATGCACTATCTAGAAGGTATGCTTTACTTGCTTCTCTAGAAACAAAATTGCTTGGTTTTGAGTATATCAAAGACTTGTATGTTGATGACCATGATTTTGGTTCTATTTTTCATGCTTGTGAACATGGTGCTATTGATAAATTTCATGAGACCACGATGGATTTTTGTTCAAAGAAAAACGTCTATGCATTCCTATGTGTTCTATGCGTGAATTGCTTGTGAGAGAATCACATGAAGGTGGTTTGATGGGACACTTTGGTGTTCAAAAGACTTTAGATGTTTTGCATGATCATTTCTATTGGCCTAAAATGAAATCCTGATGTGAATAGATTATGTGCTAACTGTATTGTATGCAAGCAAGCTAAGTCTAAATCACAACCTAATGGGTTATACATGCCTTTGCCCATACCTAATTCTCCTTGGATTGACATATCTATGGATTTTGTGCTTGGATTACCTAGGTCTAAGCATGGGCATGATAGTATTTTTATTGTGGTGGATAGGTTTTCAAAGATGTCACACTTTATTGCATGTAGGAAAACCGGATGATGCATGTGCTGAATTGGTCTTTAGAGAAATTATACGTTTACATGGTATGCCTAGAACTATCGTTGATAGGGACACCAAGTTTTGAGCTATTTTGGAAGACCTTATGGGGTAAATTTGGGAACTAAATTACTTTTTTCTACTACATGTCATCCCCAAACCGATGGTCAAACTGAGGTAGTAAATAGAACTTTGTCACAATTACTTAGGACCATGGTTAAACGAAACTTGAGAACATGGGAAAATTGTTTGCCGCATGTTGAATTTGCATATAATCGTAGTATGCATTCTTCTACTCAATTTTGCCCATTTGAGATTGTTTATGGCTTTATTCCTTTGAGTCCTTTAGATTTGATTGCTTTACCTTTGAGTGAACAAGTGAATTTAGATGGTGCAAAGAAGGCTGAATTTGTGTTGAAGTTGCATGAGCAAGTGCGTGCAAATTTGGAAAGACGCAATGAACAAATCACGAACAACGCAATAAGGAGGCCAAAGGGATGGTAT
This sequence comes from Ricinus communis, assembly GCF_019578655.1. Lineage (NCBI taxonomy): Eukaryota > Viridiplantae > Streptophyta > Magnoliopsida > Malpighiales > Euphorbiaceae > Ricinus > Ricinus communis. Next base: position 15,496,955 of record NC_063260.1, read on the forward strand.
TTGAAGTTGGTGATTGGGTTTGGGTGCACTTCGTCGGGAAGGAAGGTTTCCCCAATCAAAGAAAATCAAAGTTGATGCCACGTGGTGATGGTCCATTTGAAGTAATAGAGCGCATCAAGCGATAATGCATACAAAGTTGACTTACCCGTGAGTATAATGTTAGTGCTACTTTTAATGTTGCTGATTTGTCTCCTTTTGATTTTGATGAAGGGTTGATTCGAGGTCGAGATCCTTTCAAAGAGGGGAATGATGCAACCAAAGATGCATCTAAGTCAACTAGCATGGATCCACTAGCCTATGGAGACCAAGGACACGACCAAGGAGTAGTAAAGGTTCAAGCAAGCCTTAAATTCTTACTTGGAGCATGTTTTGAAGATGGCTAATGATGGTGCTTTTAATGAAGATAACAACGCCTTGAAGATAGACATTAATTGCTATTAATGAAGCTTAAACTTCCGGTCATGGAACAAGGTCAAGGTCAAAGATCGTGGATCAAAGTCTGTGCTTTTCTAGGGTTTCTAGAAGCATTGGGCGCACACGTCAATGGGTTCTGGGCCGCATAATTGGGCCGCACATTGGTTAGGGTTTCTAGAAGCATTGGAGGTCTCCTAACCAAGGCCAAACCACCATATCAGAGAGGAGCGAGGCACCGCCATTAGAAGTCTTTTAGGGTTTGATTCTTTATTGCTTATCTCTTAGTCCTTTTTAGGGTTAGAATCATTTCAAAACTCTATAAATAGAGCTATGTATTTCGGCTAAAGGACATAAGATCAATATACATTTCTGAATGAAGTTTAATTTGAGTTGTTAACTCTTATTCCTTAAGGTGTTCCTTATTGAATTTCTTGAGATTAAATTAACTTGTTTGATTTAGTTTCACATCTACATGTTTGATCAATCAATTAACTTTTTATTAGTTTCTTGAGTTGTTTGAACATTCTTCATCTATTTATAACTAAAGGGCTTAGTAGTTCTATTGCTAAGTTTGTTAGTTCCATAATCAATTGCAAACTTTCAAGTTAGATCTTGGGGCGACAAATTCGAACTTATTGGTAAGGGTGCTTCCTCTTAAATAGGGAGAGCGTTTATCAGTTTGATTTTCTCACCATTACTTATCTTGGTGTTTGAACGTATCCGGTTCGAGTTCGTATCACATGATAGGTTCTAGGGAAATAAAGGAACAAGATTAATTCAATTGCAGCTATCTCAATTAATTAATGTTGGTTTAGCCATTCTCATTATTCTTAATGCTATCATTGAGTTGATATGGAATGCTATCGTGCCTAGTTGACTAATTGTAAGTTTTGATTTGGATGTTGGGTTTGAGTCAATTATATTAGGAGAATTTACACTTGTTGCGGCTTTTCTGAATAAGTAGACTAAGTACTTGAATAGAAAAATTGATATTTAAGCCTATGATCAGAATTACAATTGGATGAAATTTGCACTCTTGAATTGGAAGTTTGGTAAGATTGATTTTTATTTACTTTAATATTCAGCTTTTATTATTTTTCTATTTATTTATAATTTTAGTTCAATCATTCAAAACCCCCTATTTTTGTTATTTAACTTTGATAAGCTATTCACATTGGTTCCCTTGGGATTCGACCTAGTTTTACTATTTCTACAAGTTAGTTTAGGAAAATCAGTCATTTATTTTAAAGGGCTTCGACAACGCGTTCAAAATTTGGCACCGTTGTCGGGGAGCTATTTTAGTTTCTCATTGTTTAATTTATTTATTTATAACTCGTTCTTCTCAGGCTATTGATTTGTAGTATAACTCTGAAACTGAGAAGACAATGCATCAATTAAGAAAGGAGACTAGGCAAAAAAAAAAGTCGTCTCATAGAGGAATTGGAAATAGATTTGGCTATTGGTGATACATCTATTTTTCAAGAAGTTGCAGAAAATATGGCAAACAGAACTCTCAAAGAGCTAGCCGCGTCAGATTGGAATCAACAACCTTTATGCATTACATTTTCTAATATTGCAGTTGATTTTGAACTAAAATCTAGCTTAATTCACTTACTCCCTTCTTTTCGTGGATGTGCAAGTAAAGGTCCTCATAAACACTTGAAAGAATTCCATATTATATGCTCCAGAATGAAGCCACACGGTGTGACCGAAGAGCAAATAAATCTTAAAGCTTTTCCCTTTTCTTTGAAGGATAAAGCAAAAGATTGGCTCTATTATCTAGCCTCTGTTTCAATAACAACATGGAATGAGATGAAAAGATTGTTCTTATATAAGCTTTTTCCTGCAACAAGAGCTGCCAACATCAGAAAAGAAATTTGTGGCATAACACAGTTCACTAGAGAAACATTGTATGAGTCTTGGGAGAGGTTCAAACAATTGTGTGCTAGTTTTCCCCATCACCAAATTTCTGATCAACTCATAATCCAATACTTCTATGAAGGCTTGTTGCCAATGGATAGGAGTATGATTGATGCAGCAAGTGGTGGAGCTTTAGTAGACAAGACACCTGAAGAAGCCAAGCAATTGATTTCAAATATGGCTAAAAATTTTCAGCAATTTGGTACAAGAGGTGATGGAGCTATTAGGCGAATTAATGAGGTAAGCACTAAAAATCTTAAAAATCAAATTTCTGATTAATTGCTTTGGTTTGTCAAATGGTTGTAGGGCGATTGTAAATGGCAAAAGTTTGTGGAATATGCTCAATTTAAGGACATCCCACTGATATGTGCCCTACATTGCAACAAGACTCGATGCAAGAGGCTAATGTTTTAGACGGGTTTACTGGTCAACATCAAAGGAAGTATGATACCTATTCCAATTAATATAATCATGGATGGAGAGATCACCCAAATTTGAGCTATGGAAACCAAGGAGGACATCAAAAGTATCCTTCTCATAACTTCATTAGACCACCTCAAATTCTCCAAAAATCTCAAGCTATAAATTCAGGTATGTCTTTAGAAGATATTGTTAAAAATCTTACTAACAGTACTCTTCAACTTCAACAAGAAACAAGGTCAAGCATTCAAAATTTAAGCAATCAAATTACTCAATTGGCTATGTCGTTTAGTGAATTGGAGGCTCAAAATTTTAGAAAACTACCTTTACAACTAGAGGTAAATCCAAAGGAGAATGTTAGTGCAATTGTACTAAGAAGCGGAAAGGAGATTCCTTCAAGGCTGATTCCACTTAAGGAAAGTGAAGTGAGCAAGGAAAAGGAAGAAACAGCTTCCTCTAAAGCATCACATGGAGTAAAATTCGACCCTCCTCTACCTCTTTCATCTCACACTCCATTACCTCATTTTCCTAGCAGATTAGCTAAGCCAAAAGAAGATGAGCAAGAAAAGGAAATCTTGGATACATTTAGGAAGGTGGAGATAAATATCTCATTATTGGATGCTGTCAAGCAAATTCCTAAATATGCAAAGTTCTTGAAGGAATTGTGCACAAACAAAAGGAGGATGAAGGAAAAGGAGAAAGTGGTGGTAAGTAAAAATGTATCGGCTATCTTACAAAAGAATATGCCAAAAAATACAAGGATCTAGGTATGTTTTCATTACCTTGTGTTATTGGTAATAAGAAAATTGAGCGTGCCATGTTAGATTTAGGAGCTTCTATTAATGTCATGCCATTTTCTGTTTATCGAGAGTTGAAACTAAATGACTTGCAAAAGACTGGTATAGTGATTCAATTAGTTGATCGTTCTTATATTCATCCTATTGGAGTTGTTGAAGATGTTTGGTGCAGGTTAATAAGCTTATATTTCCTATTGACTTTTTACATTCTGGAAATGGATGGTAATTCCTCATCAAAATCAGCTTCAATTTTGTTAGGACGACCATTCATGAAAACAACTAAGACAAAGATTAATGTAGATGAAGGTACTCTCTTTGTAGAGTTTGATGGACAGATTGTTAAGTTTAATATTTTTGATGCAATGAAATATTCTAATAATGTACATTCTCTTTATCATAATGATGTGATTGATTCAATTGTACATGATGTATTTGCAAAAGAAAGTATTGGCGATGAGCAAGAATAGATGCACAATCTAATTTAAAAGGAATTGATTATGAGATTGGTGTAGAAAAATTATTTTCAGCAATATTATCTTAACCAATAAATTCCAATGCTGAAATTTCTAATACTAATAATAAGATGTTACCTTCAATTGTGGAGGCACCAAAATTGGAGCTAAAAGCTTATTAGGAAGTTCAGCGGTGAAATATGGACAAAGACAGCATGTTAGTGCAAGGTGGAATTTTGGATGTGAGAATTTGAGAATTTACAAAGAGAAATCCAAGTTATTCCATGATAACATACTTATTAGGAAACAATTTGAGATTGGTCAAAAAATATTGTTATATAACTCTCAATTGAAGCTTATACCTGGTAAGTTTCGTTCTCGATGGATCGATCCATTTGTTGTTACTAATGTGTTTCCCTATAGTGCAGTGGAAATTAAAAGCTTGGTTTTCAAAGTGAATGGTCAGAGATTGACAATCTTCCATGAGGGTGAAATTGCTCCATGTCTCATTAGTTTTCCTTTGGATCACCCTACTTATTTGGATGACTAAAATATTTCATCATTCCGTCGAGCAAAACGACATTAAACAATTGCGCTATTGGGAGGCAATCCAAATGCTTTCTTTATTTTTATTTATACTTTTTATTTTCTTTCACTTAGTTTATTTTGTTTATAGTTTATAGTTTTTTTTAATGAAGAAGTTCAATTTTTAGACAGGAGATTAATTTTGATAAGGTGTAACCATACCTTTTATAGCTCTCCGAGATGCATCAACCAAATTTTTTCCAGACGATTGTTTTTGATAAGCCGTGACCACGCCTTTTCTCAAACCATCTTCTGATTTTATTTTGAGTAATAGCCCCTAAAAATTTGACTTCTTTACTTTATTCTCTTCAGGTTATGATAAGAAATAAAAAATAAAAAAATAAAAACATTTTTTCCCACTACCCTTTTTTTTTGTAACATTTTTTTAATTTTTTTCATGCCTCTAATGATTCAACTGAACCAGATTTTGAAGCTTGTTTGGAAAAGATGGAACATAAAATTTCAAAGATGGAGAAAAATTTGGGCGCCTTAATAAAGCACTAGGGTTTTTTACCTCCTTGGTCATCATTACCATAGACTACTCAGTCAGAGTTACTCGCAAATCAGGGAGTTTCATATTTCTTTTCATTTCTTTTGCTAGCCATTTTCTTTTTAATACATTGAGGATAATGTATAGTTTAGGAGTGGGGAAGGAATTTATTAATTACATGATTTTTTATTTTTTTTGAAAATTATATTTTCTTTTATGCTTAGAACTAGGTGTACCTTAATTCATATGTGCTAATTTTTCTTTTGCAATCTTGAGTTTTTTTTTATAACCTAGAATATCATGTAAGCTACGGATACATTTTTTATTTGAATTCTAATGCATGAAAGGGATAAAGCATGATTAGTGTTTCTTTGAAATTATTTGATGGTATCTCATTGGTTTGTTGATTAAAAAATACATAAAACTTGATGTAAATTTGAACATTCAAGTGAGCTTTTAAGCCTAAGAGTAGTTCATTATATTTTTCTCTAATTATTTTTGTTGAGTGCTATCAAACTTAGTGTGTTTATTCTAGAACTTGCTTGTGAATGTATATTGAGACCATATTTTTGGATTGATGCTTTAATATGATAAGGGCAATTAAAATTAATCAATTCTTAGACTCTTAAAAGACCTGCCTTATTGATTTTCCTTTTAGTTAGCCACTTTGAGCCTATTTTCTAATCTTTTTTCTTATTTTTAACATATATTGTTTAGCTCAAGACCTTTCGTTTGTTACTCCTATTTTTCTACCCTTGTCAAGACAAGAGGAAAAATGTTGCATGGTATAAAAAGAAACAGAAAAATACTAAATAAAAAAAGAAAAAAAGTACTGATGGAAAGAAATTCAAAAAACAAAATAAGAAAAAAGAAGAAAATGTTGAAAAAAAAGGTTCATATTTATTCCTTTCATGAAATAAGATAATTGGAGAAGTGTTTATCAAATATGTTGAATTGAATTGTTACTTGTTATTTCTCCAAAGTTGTTAATGCTAATAGTATGTTTTTGTGATTATGTGGCATAGTTATCATGTAAGTAAATAACTTTTGTCTTAATAATTGTGAAACATTTTATTTTTTCTTTTATCATACCCTTTTCTAAGTTTCCAGCAGACATTAGAATAGGTAGGCTTAAGGCCACCGAAACCCGTAAAGCTGACACACTGATTTAAACAAATCTCATCTCAAATTAATATTATTAAAACCACAAATTATCTTAATAGTTACACTTTACAAAATTACTTGATGATCGCCACCGCAGAAAACTAGGCGACCCAGGGAAAATTTCGGTGATACATCTCACTAATTACTCGGAGAATCTAAATTTACCAATATACATACCAAATCAAATACATCACCCGGAGTGATGAAGGAGGTAAGATTCTTGAATAAAGTCGAGAGGACTAAATACGATCATCTGATAAATGGGAATTTGCCCGTAGAGTGAGTTAAAATCAAATAATCTAGGGACTATTGCTTCTTCTCGGAAAACATAGATTATTCAAATCAGATATCAAACCATACTATAATCATACCCTACTATTTCCTTCACATAAAATATTAATCATTCGAATCAAAATATCAACCATGCACGTAAATACAATCCATATTATAATCATACCACAATAAATTAATAAATGAATAAATAAAAATATATTTTTACTTTTACGGAATGAGTGGCTCGGTAGAACCCTAAACCCCAAAATCTAGTAGCCATTCGGCTCTCTTAATCCAATAAAAGACGGCACCCAAGCATCCTGGACCTACTCCGAGGTCAGATCACAAATATCCAAATAAGAAATCTAGTAGCCATTCGGCTCTCTTAATCAATATTGGCGCTGCGAGGCAATGCTCGACAGGGGACCTACCTCCCGATTATCAGCACCGTGCCATGCTGGCCAGGGCAAACCCATGAAAATCTTATTACATGTCCAGATCATTCACGCGGCACGCTGTGCGCGCGTCTGATGTAACCCATCAGCAAAGTATGTTCTAACCAACGTTTTCAGAAGACACAATCATCCATTTAATAAATATCATTGTATAATGAAGTCATTCAACCATATCAAATTAATGATTAACAATTAAGAGTAAAACATCGAGGCATTTCGGGTGGAAAATCGATAATATTTGGAATTATTATAACATTACTATAATAATACTCATATTATCTTCAATAATTAATAATCCAAAGAAATTAATTACGTTGAGATATTAGTAACCATGTTAAACATAAACTTCCAAAATAGCATATTAAAAATCGAGACTTAGCAATAGTGCAATGATTAAATGACTTTAACTCGCCGAGTTAGGCGACCTCCTAGTCGCTCTCCAGGTGCCTCGGTAGCGAGGGCAGAAGGCACAATCTAGTCACGGAAAACAATTTATCAAAACGATGAAACAATTACAATAGATCCTAGGTCTAGATTCTAAGAATCTCGACTCAGAACTCACCAGAAATTTCGGCGAACCTCTACAACACGAACATTACCCCAAGTAAAATGGGTCCGGGACACCGGGACAAAACACTCCAAATATCCAACAATTTAAACAACGGTCGGGTCCCCAAACTTCACTATTCCAGGCTCAGCCACCCACTATAGCCAGAAGGCGACACGGACAAATATTTTTGACTCACAAAAATCATCAAATACCCAATATAATCCAATAGACACAAATTTAAAATCAAGGATTTCTAAGATCAATGGCCGAAAAAATTATCGGCTAACGACTAGCTCCCCGGGCGTCCAGTCGTGATCCGAACCCATCGGACTTACAACGACACCGATGCGATCCTCGCTTAGATTTTCCGATCCGACACCCGATCATCCGGAGAAATTTACGGACAATCTCGATCGTCGATTTGCAAACGAAGCACGATTGCCCACGAAACCGATCGCCAAGCTTCGCGAAGCGAAGCGGAGAGTAGGATATGCCCTCGATCGTCCATCCTCCACGGGATCTCGGGAAAAATCCAAAAGCAGCGGCTGCCATTTTCTCACCGGGGATCCTTAAACTGCGACAGGCGCAAACAAAGCCGAGCCGGGAGGTCGATCGGCCAGATCAATGAGCGGCGGAAACATCGCAGACCGGCCATTCCTCGCTCGCCAATGCTATGCGCCTATTCGCGTCTTCTCTCATTCTACCTTGACGCAATCGACGGCGCGACCACAAATGGCCATACGACGACGCCACGGCCTCCTCCCTATAACCGCTCTCTTCTTTCTCTCTTCCTCTTCTTCCTCGACTTCCATTCCTTTCAATATCGACATTTGACCCCTGAACTTTTCCTTATTACAATTTGGTCCCTCAACTTTCTTAATTACTTACAATTTCATCCCATAGAATTCCAATTTGACCCCCAAACTTCTTTTAGCCTTCATAATTAAGCCCCTAACCTATTTAATTTGGGCCAAATCCGAATTATTGAAAATACACAATTATAAAAATACCCCCGTGACCATATTTATTTATGAAAATACCAAACTCACAAATTTTCATTAAAACCCCATAAAAATAAAATTATACTTTTAATCCTTATTCCAAAATAACCTCCAATTAAATCCTACACAATTAAATTAAATAATCAATTTCCAACTTAAAATTTAATACTACTAATCAATTATAATACCAATTCTCCCAAAATTCTTTTATAAAAACATCCTTTATAATTTCTTCCAAAAATTTTCAATATATAATTTTACTTATATAAATATGCATTTATAAAAAAAATTGAATAACCAAAATATAATCATTTCTCAAATAATTTACTTAATTACTCCTTAAAAATCAAACTAATTGGATATGGAAAATAACTCATTTATTTATCTAACATGAACATTCAAAATTTGTATTTAAATCATTCCAATTAAACCGAATAAAAATAAAGCTAAAATTAACTTAAATAAAAACTCACTATTAAATATATATAAAAAAAAAAAAATTCCGGGTGTTACAATTACAATCCTTGTGAAGTCCCTTTAATTTTTGCATCTAATACTTGTGAAATGGTGGAGGCTTGATTCATTAGCAAGCTTATGGTAATAACATGCTATGTTTTGATTCTGAGAGCAAATGCACCCTAAACACTTTAAGAGTATTGAGTGAAACTATGTTAGGGTGTTAAGTCTTGTTGCATTTGATTTTGATAGATTAGTGAGATACTTATTTTTTTTATTACAAATTTTATCCTATGAATGCTATTCTCTTAATTATCATTATAATTCAACTCATTGATGTATATTTAACTTATTTGGTATTTGTGGATATTGAAAGAGATGAAAAGGAAGTAGAGAGGAGAATTGATATGTCGAGTTTAGGTATGCTTGAGGACAAGCAAGGATTAGGTATGAGAGAATTTGATACATCATAAATAGTTATACTTATTGTATTCAATTCCTTTATATTTTGGTTGGATATTGTGCTTAATTATGGAAATTATGTTTGTTCTGATCTAGATGGTGAAATATCAAGGATTAAGTGAAATTCAGCTTAAAGACATGTTTTAAAGCATCGGTTATCAAAAATCAAGTCTTTTAGAGGAAGAGAGAAAATCTATACAGAAGGTCATTTTTAATAAGGCGTGACCATGCCCTACAATCTGTGAGCTGCTGAAATCTGTTGAAGAGAATTTCAAATTTTTAAGTTCAATTCGTAGTGGACCCACTTTTATATTATTTCCTTTATTTTGGAAGTGTTGGATAAAGAAAACTGTCTCCTATATTATTTAGGACTTTATTTATTTAGATTCTCTTTTATTTTAACTTTCGTTATGGATTAGAATTATATAGGAAGTTTATTTTTTTTTTGGATAAGGATTATTTGATTAGGGTTTAGGTTTGACTTCCTATATAAGGAGGATAGTTTTACAAAAAGGGACAACTTTGAGCTTTTATATTTTTTTATTTTCTTCCTCTATTCCCTACAACTCTTGTGAATTTTTACTCCACCATGTGTGGCTAAGCTTTTAATTTCTGATTCAAGAGTGAATAAATTCCAATTTTGATTTTGTGAGGCTTTGTGCTTAATAGAATTTCTTTTTTAATTCAAGTATTCTTTATTTCTTATTTTTATTATTTATGAATATTTAATATTGATTGAACTGACGACTCAGTTTGATATTGATTTTTCTATTGCTATCCTTGAGTTTGTGATCTGTAATTGTCATGAATGATTGACACAAGTAGCAAGGAGTTGGCTCATGTGTGTGTGATTGCGGCCTTTTCGAATTACATAGCTTGCATGATAGGTTCTAGGGAAATAAAGGAACAAGATTAATTCAATTGCAGCTATCTCAATTAATTAATGTTGGTTTAGCCATCTCATTATTCTTAATGCTATCATTGAGTTGATATGGAATGCTATCGTGCCCAGTTGACTAATTGTAAGTTTTGATTTGGATGCTGGGTTTGAGTCAATTATATTAGGAGAATTTATACTTGTTGCGGCTTTTCCGAATAAGTAGACTAAGTACTTGGATAAAAAAATTGATAATTTAAGCCTATGATCAGAATTACAATTGGATGGATTTTGCACTCTTGAATTGAAAGTTTGGTAAGATTAATTTTTATTTATTTTAATATTCAACTTCTATTATTTTCTTGTTTATTTATAATTTTAGTTTAATCATTCAAAACCCCATATTTTTTTTATTTAACTTTGAGAAGCTATTCACATTGGTTCCCTTGGAACTTGACCTGGTGCCCAACACCTCAAACCATTCTTCGATGAATCCAACTACACTTTTTGAGAGTTTTGTATGGAAATATACTTGGATTCCTATGGCATTGAAGTGTGGGATTATGTAATAAAGGGTTGATGCCCATAAGAAGCACAACTATAAGAATAAGCAAGCTATAACTATACTTGTGAGCTGTCTCTTTAGAGAAGAGTGTGGAAGAGTGCAATATTGCACCACGACTCATCAAATTTGGACTACCTTGGCGAACTACCATGAAAGAATAAAATAAGTAAAATCAAGAAAAATCCAAATGTATGTCACCGAGTATGAAATGTTCAAGATAAAGCATAACGAGTCCATCACCAACATGACAAATGGACTTCTCACCATCATCAACAACATGAGAAAGCTTGAAAAGCACTATGAGCTAGTGGATATCAACAACAAAATTCTTAGGAGCCTTCCTTTGGATAAGTATGGTGTTATAGTGGCTAGTATTAAAGAAGCAATTGAAGACTTAACGAAAATTCCCACGAATGTTCTTACAAGTAAGCTTCTAACTCATGAGATTTCTCTTATGAGGGATGAAATAGATAGGGATTGTGGGAAGAAGAAAGCCCTAGCTCTCAAAGTTAGCACTAGAGCTTAAGATACAATTAACATTCCAAGTGATCATAAAGAACAAAGGGAAGCTCTAAGTAAGAGTGATGATGTTGCACTCATCACTAAGCATGTCAAGAGGATACTTAAAGTAAAAAGAAGGAGAAGCAACAAGCCCTTCACAAGTAAAAAGACCTTCTCCAAATCAAGAACAAGCAAGGAGAAAAAAGAGAAAGTCACTTACTACAAGTGTGGAAAGCAATGACATATCAAACTGGATTATCCAAAGTACTTGAAAAGGAATAAGGGAGATAAAGAAAAGAAAAAGGGCTTGAAAGCTACTTGGAGTGATGCATCTTCATCCTCCAATAATGAGAGTAAAAGAAAAGAGGAGGCAAATCTTTGCTTCATGGCCAATATGGAAGAATTCCAAGAGGTATGCTCCACTTCTCACTCATGTAACTCTTCTTCTTCATGTTCATCTTCTCATTCTTTTGGTGATGATTTGTTGGATGATAAGGATGAGCTCTTGCAAAACATGCTTTCAAAATTAAATTTTTATAAAAATAAATGTTCTTGCTTAGAGGAAGACCTTAGAATTTCAAAGAAGAAAATTACCTCCTTAATAACCTCCAATGATGACTTAAGAAAGTCATTGGATGATGTTATAAAAGAAAAGCTTTTTAAAGAAAAAAATCTTTAAAAAATTGAAGTTAAAGAACTTGGATACTTAATTTCAAAATTTCAAAAAAGGGAAGGAGTCTCTTGACACCCTAATTGTGTCTCAAAGACCTCCCCTTGTGAGACATGGACTTAAGTTCAAAGGTGCTTTATCATCCTCATCTCACAACACAATCTTTGTTAAAGCCACTCAATCTTAAGCATTAGAAAGAAACTCAAATGGAGTTTCAAAGAGCAATACACACACTAGACCTCCCATTGAAAAGAAAGGAAAAGGTACACATGTTCCCAAGGCTAAGCCAAGAGGAACAAAGCATGCAGTCATGTATAAGAACACAAATTTTGGTAAACCTTGTTCATGCATGTGTGATAGTAATCATATGAGGTCCAACCTCAAGCACAAGTGACTAAGAAGGCCAACTCGAACTCTATTAAGAATTCTAAGGTCACTTGCCACTATTGCATGAGAATTTGACACATCAATACAAAAACTTGATGTGTGCTACTTGTGTTGGCGGTGTACCAAGTGTAACCTATCGATGCGATCTAGCATCTAATGTAGTATCAGCGTATTCGGAAAAGTGAAAGCCTAGAGTTACTCATTTGTTCTTTGTTATATTAACCTAAAATGAGTAATGAATAATTTCTAAACTAACTAATAGCTACAAGCTAAGTTCTAAGGGAGATGCAGGAGTATTTGATAACTAAAATAACCAAGACAAGAAAGCAAACCCAAAGGGAACCTAAACTAGTTGGCAATCAAACAAAAGATAAAGGATTGGTGAGTCTAATTATGCTACCCGCGGACGAATTCTTAACCGAATTCGATTTCTCTCTCGAGATAACCGAATTTCTAAATCTAATAACCTAAAGTTGGAATCTCTTCCTAACGATTGATTCTTAAATTAGCATTAAGCTTTAATCCGCCTCTATTAAGCTTTGTTAATTCTTAATCCAGCTAGTTAATTATCCTTATCTCTAAGCGATTATTAACCAGTTCTTGCTATTCAAAATTCCAATTGCCAAATGGACTTCTCAATCACACAAAGCAATCTAAACACACAATTCACAACATCTCATGAATAATGTATTATCTTATTAATATTGAAAGCAAGAAGAATACAAAACTAACCCAAACAATCCAACAATATAATACTGAGCCAACAGAGTAAAGAAATCCGAATGGATTTAATCAATCTAGCTAATCATGTTCATTATCAAAATCCATAAGAATACAATTACAACAAAGAGTAAAGGTAGAGAAACCCGATTACACCCTTGGATCAGAGTAAACAGCCCCAATTCCTCTTGTTCGAATTGAATCGATTCTTGTTCCTCTTGCTCGATTTGAAAACCAATCAATGAACCTCGCCTAATCTTCAATCTTCGAAGGGAATCCGATTGAAACCTTGATCCAAGTTTCCATTTTCCCTTGGTTCCAGCTCATACAACCCTTAGAGAGAGAAATATTAGGGTTTGGAACTTTCTCCTCCGTTCTCCTTTTTTCTTTCCTCTTTTTTTTTAATTAATTCCCCCTGTCGCCGCTAACATGGCCGTGTTGATGCCTGTGTTCCCAACACAGGCTGGTGTTTATGGCCGTGCTCCCTAAAAACTTCTTTTTCTTTGATGTTTGATGCACCCAACACGGCCGTATTGGTGCCTGTGTTGGGAACACGGCCAGTGTTGAAACCAACATGGCCATGTTCAGCTTCCTCATGCGCATACTTAGCTTGTTTCGACAGCTTTGACATCCAATTATACTCTAATTCTTCCCTTTATCATTCTTTGACCTCTTTTGGACCTAATGCACACAAACAGATGCATAGGGTGAGTGTTGGGACCAATTCACATCCAAATGTCCATAAAATCAATCTTAAAATCCTCATTTAGATGTGTGTATTTTACGCACATCAAATAACCCCACACTTAGCTTATTGGTTGTCCTCAAGCAATCAAAAGTAAAATAAGGAAAATAAACCACTAAGGAACAACACTTAAGCTGACAGACAAGCTAGAGAGCTCCTCCACATATCCTTAACAAGCGTAAGTCAAACAAAAAGAAATGAAGCAATCAATTCAAGTATCACAACCAAGATGCCAATAATTCACAAAATACTGTCTCAATAAAATTATTTAGAACCAACTCCTCACCAGATTCACTCTAAATCACTCAAAGTATTTAAAGGGTAGTGTTTAATCGCTCAATGCATCAACTACTGCCTTACTTACTATATGCTTGCTCTTAAATCCTACTCCTACCACTTATGGAGAGTCAACAACCATGTCAAGAAGTCTTTATAAGGGTTGTAATGGGGATTAGGTAGGGGTAGGTAAATTTGATAAGAGTTGAACCTATGGTGTTCTGCAATGAGAGAAATAACTAGCACCTGACACCCTGATAATTACAAGGGATAAACAATAAACAATAGTCCAAGGTGGGAAATAGGAATAGTCAAAATGTGAACTCCCAAAAGCAATTAAACAATTAGCTCACTTACTTTCTTTCTTTTCATCACCCTTCCCTCGATTCTTCTTTTTTTTTTCTCTTTTTTTTCATAAGGGAAGAACATTCACATAATAGAGTCAATTTCTTTTGGATTGAAGAAAGCTGCTACAAGATTCCACACTATTCCCAAGATAAAATTTCCTAATAAAAATAACTCATATGCAAAATCATAACCCAAAGCAGGATAAAACTAAGTGGTGATGGAATATGACAAAAAAATGGTGAAAGAAGGGGTTATCTATAGAATCAATAAACGAATGAAGGCTATTTGGCTAGAATGAAAAACCTAAGTGCCTCTATCATACCAAAGTGTTAAACTCTCCTTGTGGCCCTCATAAGCATTACCGAGCAAGTTCTAAAAGTAAAGGCGATGGTGGCACTCTCGGCAAGAAATAAATACAAGCATATAAAGTGTATGCTTACAATTTAGGCTCAATTTCTCACAAGTGTGCTTTTGAGTAGGTTCCAAACAAAAATCATCAAAACAAAATTAAATAAACCAAAGCAACTTAGTGCAAAACTCAAACTAATTATCTTACATTCTTCACAAGACTCAACACTATCTGTTTTACTCGATCACATGGACATAAACAGGATTTCAAAATCAAGTCAACGGTGAGCATCGAAACAAAGTGAAAAATTTTCAAAATTTTACAAAAAAATTGCATAAAGAATAAACAAATAACTGAGATGGGATAAATGAAATGCGATATATACACTAGAAAAGGATCTGAATTTCATATACAAAACAATAAAGACACGAAAACAAGTGTATATAAATATCACCACCCCCGCAGAGGACCTGATATCCTCGATGTACAAAATATAAGAAATGAAAAAGGAAAAAGAACTAATCTTATACGACTATAGCTCCGGGAGTGAAAAGAGGTGCATCGGCCAGTATATGTCGAGGCGTTAGTACAGTACATGGTGGAGGGTGCACAAATAATAAAATAAAGAATTAAAATTGAAACTGAAACAAAAATTAAATAAAATATGAAAACTAAAACTAATAAAATGTTTCAAAACAAAAGGTTAAAATATTAGAGAGTAAAGATAAAAATTGGGGTGCCTCCCAGCGCTTCTTTTTAGTGATAGAGTCTTCTTAGGCGGACTCGTGGTGAAGCAGCGAGGACGGTGGGCGTGATCGGCGACCATCCATCCTACTTCCAAGCAAATGGCTTGAAGTATCCGCTTAGAGGGATAATCATCAATTTTCTCTTCCCGACTATCAAGCAAGCTACCAGTATGATGGGCAAAACTCATTCCTCGTATAATTTCACGTAGTCATGATGCTCTAGGGGCTCTTCCAATTTAAAAGCCGAAGTTTCACCAATTGGAAGGATCGACGGTTGGGCAATTTCTTTAGGAGGAACGTCTGATGGTTTCCTCTCGGTCCTTGTCTTGGTTCACTTGCTAGGAAGAAACTCGAGCTCCTCCAAGACTTCTTCATTGGATAACTCGTGCTCATCTTCTTCCATCATCAGAAGGGGACTTGTGGAAAATCCACCAAAATTCCTCTAATCGGCGCAATCACAATCTGTCAGATTGTACATTGATAGTCTTTGAGGAATCATCGCCTCTCGGTTCCATACATGTTAATGGTTTGGCGGAAGCATCATCGTCAAACCTAGTAGATAAACCGGAAAAATCTCACCCCGAACGCAAAGTGATGGCGCTCGAATGTTCCTCTCGGATTGGTGGCGTTTGATGGAGTTCCCCAATTGCTCTTGAATTTAGTAACTTGAAGATTAAGCCTACTTGATGCTCTATGTTATTAATCGAGGCTTGTTGATCTTCAAGTATCCTCTCTATTTATTGGCATCTATCCTCAAGACATCTGATAAACCTCGTCATCGGACTCTCCGACTTAGCAACTCTTCACCTTAAGTTGATGGTGCAAGATTAAATGTTTTGAAATTCTAGTGGTTCTTGGCCATCTAAGCTCCATCCAAAGGGTGAATGAATGCTCAACTCTTGATTGTAGGTGCTTCACGAGTCATTTGGCCAACTTCGTATAATTCACTGTTCATAGTTATAAGAAAAATGAGCAACATCACTACATAATGGACAATCATTACTCAAATGTAAACCATGACAAAATTCATAAAAAACTTGAGATGAAAGGATAGGAGTGGAGGTTGATCTGGGTACAGCCTATGTAAAGCGATTTCCGAGCTAAGATGCAGGTATCAATTTCGAAAGAGTT
The DNA here is from genome assembly GCF_019578655.1 of Ricinus communis. NCBI lineage: Eukaryota > Viridiplantae > Streptophyta > Magnoliopsida > Malpighiales > Euphorbiaceae > Ricinus > Ricinus communis. Next base: position 15,513,709 of record NC_063260.1, read on the forward strand.
TAGCATTGAACCTTATCTATCTCCCTCTCCAGATCATAAACTTAACTAAATAAATATGTACAAACAAAACAGAACTAAATATAAATAAAAAAATGGCTAAATTAACAAATAGCAAATTTCACTCTAGTTTTCAAACATTCGTACTAAAACTTGATGTGCTACTTTGGCTGTCTAAGCTACAATGTGATGAGGGCGTGCATTCTAGCACAATGGCGGAGTGGCAGTCGTATTCCCTGAAAGTGAAAGCCTAGAGTTACTCCTTTGTTCTTTGTTATATTAACCTAAAATGAGTGACTGAATAATTTCTAAACTACCTAAGAAGCTAAGTTCTAAGGGAGATGCAGGAGTATTTGATAACTGAAATAACCAAGACAAGAAAGCAAACCCAAAGGGAACCTAAACTAGTTGGCAATCAAACAAAAGATAAAGGATTGGTGAGTCTAATTATGCTACCCGTGGATGAATTCTTAACCGAATTTGGTTTCTCTCTCGAGATAACCGAATTCCTAAATCTAATAACCTAAAGTGAGAATCTCTTCCTAACGATTGATTCTTAAATTAGCATTAAGCTTCAATCCGCCTCTATTAAGCTTTGTTAATTCTTAATCCAGCTAGTTAATTATCCTTATCTCTAAGCGATTATTAACCAGTTCTTGCTATTCAAAATTCCAATTGCCAAATGGACTTCTCAATCACACAAAGCAATCTACAACAACGTTCCATCATGAATAATGCATTATCTTATTAATACTAAAAGCAAGAAGAATACAAAACTAACCCAAACAATCCAACAATATAATACTAAGCCAACATAGTAAAGAAATCCCAATGGATTTAATCACTCTAGCTAATCATGTTCATTATCAAAATCCACAAGAATACAATTACAATAAAGAGTAAAGGTAGAAACCCGATTACACCCTTGGATGAGAGTAAACAAGTGATTCCTCTTGCCAATTGAATCGATTCTTATTCCTCTTGCTCTGTTTGAAAACCAATCAATGAACCTTGCCCAATCTTCAATCTTTGAAGGGAATTCAATTGAAACCCTTGATCCAAGTCTCATCATTTCGGTTCCATTTCGTAAAACCCTTAGAGAAAGATTAGGCTTTGGGACGTTCTCCCAGCTCTCTCTTTTCCCCGCTCTTTCAACTTCTCCTTTTCCTTTAATCGTCATTCAAGCGTGTTGATTCCCCACGTTCCCAAACAGAATTATGCAGTGTTATCAAGTGTTACCGTGTGCCGTGCATCAGCTTTTTTTCTTTGATGTTTGATGCAACAACGGTTGGGTTGTGTGCGAACACGGCCAATGTTAGGCTCAACATGGCCATGTTCAGCTTCCTCATCGCATACGCTTACTGTTTTCCATAGCTGACGTCCAATTCATGCTCCAATTCTTCCCTTTATCATTCTTTGACCTCTTTTGGACCTAATGCACACAAACAGATGTATAGGGTGAGTGTTGGGACCAATTCACATCCAAATGTCCATAAAATCAATCTTAAAAACCCCATTTAGATGTGTGTATTTTACGCACATCACATATCAATGTAAAATGAAAAATAAGGAAAATGTATCTTTCAGCGGAGTAACTCAATGACTAACGAAGGGATCAACTTTGTTTGGGTACCTAAAATCAAGTAAATCTGACTCCTTTTTATAGGTGTGTCTTAATTTTACAAGCACAAATCTTTGGCATGTTGATAGTGGATGTTCAAGGCACATGACAGGTGATAAGAGTCTTTTCGTAGATGTCAAGGATTACAAAAGAGGCAAAGTAACTTTTGAAAATGACGCCAAGGGTAAGGTAATTAGCATTAGATCCATTGGTAAGGATGGTAAATCTCCTTTCATTGATAATGTTTTCTAGTGGATGGATTGAAACATAATCTATTGAGTGTAAGTCAATTGTGTGATAAGGGGAACAAAGTCACTTTTAATCAAAATGGATGGAACATCGATTCCACTTGTGGATGATAAGTAATATTGAGGAGAAAGACACTACCACAATTAATTTACACAAAGTTGCTAATCAATCTTTCAAGTGTCTTGTGTCTCACAATGATGAATCTTGGCTATGGCAATGCATGAGAGGAGCTAGTAAATGGACTTTCTAAAGTGAAGTTCATTAAAGACAAGCCTTGTGTACCATGCTAAATGGGAAAACAACACCAATCATCCTTTAAATCCAAAATCATTGTAAGTACTTCTAGACCACTCCAACTACTACATATGGATTTGTTTGGAATTACTAGAGTAGCTAGCTTGAGTGAAAAGTCATATTCATTTGTAATTGTTAATGATTACTCTAGATTTACTTGGGTTAACTTCCTTGCTCATAAGAATAAGGCTTTTAATGTTTTTAAATCTTTTACAAAACATGTTCAAAACGAAAAAGGATATTTGATTTCCTCTGTAAGAAGTGATCATGGAAAAGAATTTGAAAATGATATTTTTGAAAATGTTTGTAAAGAATTTGGTATTTCTCACAACTTTTCCTCTCTTAGAACTCCCCAACAAAATTGAGTTGTGGAAAGAAAAAAATAGAACAGTGCTCAATGAGTATAAACTTCCTTCATACTTTTGGGTTGAAGCTATTAATACTAGTCGTTATGTTGCTAATAGAGTTTTCAAAGGACCTTTGCTAAACAAAACATCTTATGATCTTTGGAAATGAAGAAAACCTAAGATCTCATATTTTAGAGTTTTTAGTTGCAAATGCTACATTTTAAATACCAAGGACAACCTTGGAAAATCTGATGCCAAAACCAATATAGGAATTTTCCTAGGTTACTCCATCTCAAGCAAAGCTTATAGAGTCTTTAATAAACGCACTTTAGTAGTTAAAGAGTCTATGAATGTTGTTTTTGATGAATCAAACAAGCTTGATTTTGGAAAAGGTGTTTGTATGGATGATCTTGTAGGTGCATTTGAGGACCTCAAAGTGAATATTGATGATCCCTTAAAAGAAGTAGATAAACCTATGGAGGAAGCTTAAGAAGATCAACACAACCAAGACGCTATTGAAGATTCCCAAGAGATGGAAAATTCTCAAGACCTTCCAAAAGCTTGGAATTTTAAAAAGGAAACCACTCAAATCATTAGAGATCTATCAAAAGATATAAGTACTCGTTCTAAACTAATAGTTTTAAATAATCTAGCCTTTGCTTCTCAAATTGAGCCAAGGACCTTTGATGAAGCTACAAAAGAGAGAGCATTAAGATCAACGAGAAAAAAGTGTGGGAACTTGTTCTTAGACCTAAGGATAGCCAAGTTATAGGTTGTAAATGGGTTTTTAGAAACAAGCTAGATGAGCAAGGCTCTTTGTACCTATAATATCTGTCCGGTCAATCTAGGCGGTGTACTAGTGGGCGGTGTACTATGCATCTATCTCACTAATGGCGATAGTATCAGTCGTATTCTCTCTAAAAAGTGAAAACGGAGTTACTCCTTTGTTCTTTGTTATATTAACCTAAAATGAATGATGAATAATTTCTAAACTAAATCTAACAAGCTAAGTTCTAAGGGAGATCGCGGGAATAAATGGATAAATGAAATAACCAAGATAAGAAAGCAAACCCAAAGGGAACCTAAACTAGTTAGCAATCAAACAAAAGATAAAGGATTGATGACTCCAATTATGCTACCCGTGGATGAATTCTTAACTGAATTCGATTTCTTTCTCGAGATAACCGAATTCCTAAACATAATAACCTAAAGTTGGAATCTCTTCCTAACGATTGATTCTTAAATTAGCATTAAGCTTTAATCTGCCTCTATTAAGCTTTGTTAATTCTTAATCCGGCTAGTTAATTATCCTTATCTCTAACTGATTATTAACCAGTTCTTGCTATTCAGAATTCCAATTGCCAAATGGACTTCTCCGATCATAAAGCAATCTAAACACACAATTCGCGTCTCATGAATAATGCATTATCTTAAACACCTTGAAGCGAGCGAGATACAAAACTAACTCAAACAATCCAACAATATAATAAAGCCAACATAGTAAAGAAATCCCAATGGATTTAATCAATCTAGCTAAACATGTTCATTATCAAAATCCATAAGAATTCAATTACAACAATGAGTAAAGGTAGAGAAACCCGATTGCACCCTTAGATGAGAGTAAACAGCCCCAATTCCTCTTGCTCGTATTGAATCGATTCTTATTCCTCTTGCTCAAATTGAAACTAATCAACGAACCTCGCCCAATCTTCAATCTTCGAAGGGAATCCAATTTAAACCTTGGTCCAAGTCTTCTTTTACCTTGGTTCCAACTCAAAAAACCCTTAGAGAGAGAAAAATTAGGGTTTGGGACGTTCTCCCCCGTCTTCCTTTTCTTTTCCTCTTTTCTTTCTTTTAATTAATTCCTCCTGCCGTCGCGAACATGGCCGTGTTGATGCCCGTGTTGGGAACTTGAAGTAGGCGTTTTGGAACGGTCCCGTGCTAATGCTCGTGTTACTCTCTTTCTACGTAGTGCGTTATGCGCTTCTTTTTCTTTGATGTCAAATGCACCCAACATGACCCATTTTGGTGCCCGTGTTGGGAACACGGCCATGTTCAGATTAAGTATGCGCAAACTCGACTTGTTTCAGCAACTTTGACGTCCAATTCTACTATAATTCTTCCCTTTATCACTCTTTGACTTCTTTTAGACCTAAAGCACACAAACAAACACATAGGGTGAGTGTTGAGACCAATTCCCATTCAAATGTACATAAAATCAACCTTAAAAACTCCATTTAGATGTGTGTATTCCGCGCACATCAAATAACCCCACACTTAGCTTATTGTTTGTCCTCAAGCAATCAAAAGTAAAATAAGGAAAATAACCCACTAAGGAATAACACTTAAACTGATAAACAAGTTAGAGAGCCCCTGCACATATCCTTAACAAGCATAAGTCAAGCAAAAAGAAAGGAAGCAATCAATTCAAGTATCACAATGATGGGCTCTTTATGCAACCTACACTAAGGCGTTGAACCTACTGTGCCGAGCTAGGTGAGTGTCAGTGTATCCTTGGATCGGGTGAACTGAGATTCTCTCTCGCTTATGTGTTATCTAGTCTACGAAATAGGGTGTGAAAGTTCTAACATACCGGTAATGGTTATGAGTGCAATTAAGTAAATGAAGGATAACAATGGACAATTAAAAGACAATTGTAAAGAGAGAAATAAATCCAAAAGGGAGCCTAAGTGATGGAATTCTAAAGATGAATTTTATGGATTGCCGATCTTGCTTACCCGTGCTAAATCCGAATTGAATCCGGTTCCTCTCTCCTCAAAGGACTTGGGATTCCTAAACCTGCACTAACCTAATAGAATCTCTTCCTATCGATTCACGCAAATTAGCATTAAGTATGATTTAAGACTATTAAGAGTTGTTAGTTCTTAATCCGGTGAGTAAATCAACCTCATCTCTAAGTGTTAACTACCGGTCCTTACTATTCAAAATCCAGTTGTAACAAGCATTTCTCAATGTCAAGAAACAACCTAATAAACAATTAATCCAACGTCTCGAATTAAACTGCATCAAACTTTTATTCTTGAATAGAAGATTGCAAGAATGACAATTATAAAAACTAACAATTAAGCATAATCCATCAACAAAGGTGAACCCTAATGGATTCGAAAGATCTACTTTGCTCATGTTCATAGTCAAAGCAATTAAAGAACAAAATAAGGAAAAACAAATTAAAGGTATGTACACCCTTCTGCTCAAGTGAATTAGAAACCCTAAATTTGCAAATTCAAAATCTCGAACCCTAGTTGCCTCTTGAATGCTCCCAAAGTTTGTCTTGATCTTCGATTCGATGTTGGAATAAGTGGAATCCCCCTTCAATTGATGAAAAATTCATCTCTCCGGGTCTACAATTGAGGTATAGGAAATATTTGATTAAGTGTGTGTCTTGGAATTGGAGTCCAAAAATCGTCACCTTGATTAGAATTCAAAATCGCCTATATAGTTGATTCGATTCGTACAGTAGGGTCCATTTGAATCTGTGAGTCTGTTGTCTTTGAGCCACCACAGGTAGTGCCAAACGATCTTGATCCACCACCACAGGCCGTCGTCTTTGGAGGCATGGGTGGCTCTGGTCGTCTTTGAAATGGCACAGTCTGGGGATAGCCTCTTGATAATTCATTGCGCAGTAGGAGTCGGTGCTTTCGACCCTCAGGTGCTTGTTCTCGCCCAATTTGATGGATTTTGCTCCGTAATCACACGTATTTCCCTCGATTCGATGGTGTCCTTCAAAATGACACGAAGCGAAACAAAAGGCGGTGATTCTAGCATAAAACGGGATAATCATGCATAAAAATGTGAACAATCGGGCATGAAAACATGTGTAGTATGATGCTTATCACACAACCAAGATGCTAATGATTCACAAAATACTATCTCAACAAAATTATTCAGAACCAACTCCTCACAAAATTCACTCTAAATCACTCAAAGTGTTTAAATGGTAGTGTTTAATCGCTTAATGCATCAAATACTGCCTTACTTACTATATGCTTGCTCTTAAATCCTACTCCTACCACTTATGGAGAGTCAACAACCATGTCAAGAGATCTTTATAAGGATTGTAATAGGGATTAGGTAGGGGTAGGTAAATTTGGTAAGAGTTGAACCTATGGTGTTCTGCAATGAGATAAATGACTTGCACATGAGCCACAATAATTACAAGGGATAAACAATGAACAGTAGTCCAAGGTGGGAAATAGGAATCAAGTCAAAATGTGAACTCCCAAAAGCAATTAAACAATTAGCTCACTTACTTTCTTTCTTTTCATCACCCTTCCCTCTTATTCTTCTTATTATTTTTTTCTTTTTTTTATAAGGGAAGAACATTCACATAATAGAGTGAATTTCTTTTGGATTGAATGAAGCTGCTACAAGATTCCAATGCTTTTCCCAAGTACAAAAATTTCCAATAAAAACAATATGCAAAATCATAACCCAAAGCAGAATAAAAATAAGTTGTAATGAAATATGATAAAAAATGGTGAAAGAGGGGGTTATCTACAGAATCAATAAACGAATGAAGGCTATTTGGCTAGAATGAAAAACCTAAGTGCCTCTATCGTACCAAAGTGTTAAACTCTCCTTGTGGCCCTCATAAGCATTACCGAGCAAGTTCTAAAAGTAAAGATAGTAATTGGCACTCTCAAAAAGAAATAGATAAAAGCATGTAAAGAGTATGCTTACAATTGAGGCTCAATTTCTCACAAGTGTGCTTTTTGAGTAGGTTCCAAACAAAAATCATCAAAACAGAAATAAATAAACCAAAGCAACTTAGTGCAAAACTCAAACTAATTAACACATTCTTGGCAGTAGAAACCTATCGGTTTTACCCGATCACATGGACATAAACAGGAACTCTAAATCAAGTCAACAGTAAGAGCATCGAAATAAAATGAAAAATTTTCAAAATTTTACAAAATATTGCACAAAGAATAAACAAATAACTGAGATGAGATAAATGAAATGAGATATATACACTGGAAAAGGATCTAAATTTCATATATAAAACAATAAAAACACAAAAACAAGTGCATATAAATATCATCACCCCACACTTGAAGGACACACAGTCCCCAGTGTACAAAATATAGGAAATGTAAAAGGAAAAAGAGCTAAGCTATCTTTGTTATGGCTCAAGTGAAAAAAGGTGCATCATCATCAGGATATCGGGGCATTGGTGCGATACATACAGGAGTGGGCTGCTCTCCGGGGTGGAAGTAGTCACATGCGGGAGGTGGAATGGTGAATGGGGCAGGCGCAATAGGAGGCTCGTCAGGTAGCTGTGGTGAAAGGTGCTCAGTCGAAGAGGGAGGCTCAGCTGGATCATCCACTAGAGGGATGTCAAAATGGCTCACTTATTTGGAACTGGAACTCTGTGGTGACGAGAGGCATAGTCCAGCATAGCAAAAATATCATCAAACATGTCATTAGCCATAGAGGCCTAGCTAGCTGCTTTCGATCGGGGCTTGAAGTATACTACACATCAAGTCCTCTCGGCCGGCTAACGTTATAAAGGTCCCTGTTTAAAAAGCCTCTTGTCGAATGAAGTCTCTTTGCTTCCTCCTCTCTGCCAACTCTTGTGCTCGACTCTATAAACTCAATTGGGAGACTCTAGATAAGCACTAGAAGACTAGGAGGCTGAAGTAGATGGTCTGGAGGAAGACTACGGAATATTAGAAGAAGGGGTGGAACATCTTGTGTGCAGGGCTCGTGGGGGCGTGTCACTCCTATCCCGAGTCACTCAGAGAGCTCTCCTCAATCTATACTCTAGTCCTAGCGGACCCTGCCTACGAGTCACCATCCCCATACTAACCAACTGGGGAAGTCCTAACGTCTCCATCACCCCCAGCTCTATCAAATGTGGTATCGCCTCCTCCAAAACTCCTAAGCTTCTAGCCAACCGAGTAATGTAAGTTCCAAAACAGAAAAATACCTTCTTTGAGTTGTTGCAACGATCTGATGCATCCGGCCAAAAAAGTATCCCGTATCGAGAAGACTAGTGTTGGTGCATGCTTTGTAAAGTATAAAGCAATTGGGTAACTACACCACCGCTATCTCCCCCGCCAATGATGGTCCTAGCCCGTGATGCATGCAAGTACCCTTGATCCCTCATGCAAGTTAGATGCCTTGGGTGTTTGCGTATCCGACTCATGAAATCTCGGCCCACATCTGTGGATATGACATACCATGCATGTGTATACATTGACTATACCTCCCATTCGGTGGGTCCACACAGGCCCAATGCACTACTCGTACACTCATCGAAAATCTGCGCTCTTCAATCGCCCGGATCGCCGCCATCTTTTCCACTCTCTGAGAAGTCTTTGGCAAACGACGGTCAACCCTATATGTCGGTTCAACTATCTCAAAGAAATGTTGAAATAGGGGTGTCTCGAGATCGGTGGCGGACTACAAGTTCGACTCTAGTGTGTCTATCCCACACCTCTCCGAATTCTTTTTCGTTGTTGGGTATCTACTGCTCGAAGGTGGACTTGGCCGAAGCGAGCGCGAATCTATGGCGCTGCGGTTGTCTAACTTGACCTTAACTAGTTGGTGCAGTGCCTGATGATCGAGAGGAAAAGGAACCATTGGTCTGCCTCCTCTTGTAAATTCCTGATCCTCGTCTGGTGGACCTAGTACCTGAAAAAGAAATTTTTAGTACTAAGGATCGACGAAATTCTGGCAGCATAACGATATAAAATGAACAAACCGAATGATTTAACTCGATAAAGTTAAACCGCTCAATGTCCTGCAAAGAAAAATCAATCCACAACACTGCTAACCAATGCTAACCAATTAAATTTTCAATTCATCCATATGAAGTTTAACTTCGCCATAATCCATCCTGACAAACCAATATAGTTAATATAGACAGCACCTGCAAAGTAGACTACATGTGGCCTATTGTTTAGCAGCCAACAATAATAATAGAGAGGAAAATAAGGTTTCACAAACCAGAATAATGGTAGAAAAGAAAAATGAAAAATGTGAACAAGTTAAATATGTAAACTAAATTAAAGAAAACGAAAGGAAATTTAAACACAAACATGAATGTAAACTAATGCACCAAATAAATAAATAAAAATTCAAACACAAATTCAAACACACAGAAAACACAAATTCGAACTAATATCAAAATCAAAAGCAAAGAATGGAAAATAAAGTCTTACTTGACAAACGCAATATCCAAAGCTTTCAAGATGAGAATAAAAAAGGGAGAGAGCAAGAGTGGAGAGAATTGCCAAATTTTTAGCCATTTGAAATGAATTAACGTATAAGCGTTAAGGAACACGTGGCCAAGAATTAACGATTTATAGCCCATGAACCTGACGTGCGGATATCGACGTGTTGAGTGAAGTTAAGCGTGTTGACTTACCAACTTCTATGGCGCTCATTTTAGAAAACACAGACGGTACGTGTTTGCCCACCGGTGGGCATAAATTCTCGTGTTACCTTGTGCATGTGCCCATCTTTAATTTGATTTTGCATGAATAGAACACGATTCGTGTTGACTGACAAGCGTGTTGACACCAGTTTAGGGTTTATGGTCGTGTTACCTTCGTGTAATGTTCCCTTAAAGTTTGTTTTTTGCAATTAGAACCACGGTGCTGTGTTGATCAACACGGTCGGCATCGATAAATGTGTTGGTAACACCTTGTGTTGAGCTCCAAAGCTGTAAAACTTGAGATTATACGACTTTCTCACTCTTTTCTCCTGCCGCCGACAATAAGTCCTCAACTCATACACTCTACATAAATAAAACTTAACAAAAAAAAACTCAAAATCTAATCAAACTAAGTTCACAGTGAAATGGTAGAATATTAAAATGAAAAATAGAATTTGGGGTGCCTCCCAAGCGCGCTCTCTTTTATGTGATGAGTCTTCTTAGGCTGGATGGTCGTCGAAAACAAGCGATGGGGATTGATGACCATCCATCCTTCTTCCAAGCAAATGGCTTCAAGTATCCGCCAGAGGACAAATCGTCAAATTCCTCTTCCAAGGTAAGCGGCGCCGGTGTGATGGAGAACTACTCGTCGATATTGCCGTAGTCATGATGCTCTTGGGGCTCTTCCAATTTGAAAGTTTGGAGTTTCACTAATTGGAAGGATCGACGTTGGGCAATTTCTTGAGAATGTCGATGGTTTTCTCCGATCCTTGGCTTGGTTCACTTGCTAAAAGAAACTCGAGCTCCTCCGAGACTTTTTCATTGGATAACTCGTGCTCATCTTCCATCATCGAAGGGACTTATGGAAAATCTACTAAAAATTCCTCTAACTGCAACTTTCGGCCATCATCAACTGTATGTTCCCCGCATTGGTAGTCTTGGAGGAATCATGTTTGCCTCTTCCTTTCGGTTCTATCTCCATGTTCGAGGTCTGCGTCCGCACATAAGCATCATCGTCAAATATAATAGATAAACCCGGAAAAATTCTCACTATAAAGTGTGGCTCGAATGTTCCTTGGATTCCTTTAGCGTTTGATAGAGTTCCCAATTGCTCTTGACTAGTAACTTGAAGATCAAGCCTACTTGATGCTCTATGTTCTCAATTGAGGCTTGTTGACCTTCAAGTACCCTCTCTACATTGTTGGAATCTATCCTCGAGACTTGTAAAGAACCTCATCATCGGCTCTACTTAACTCTTCATCTTGAGTTGAAGGTGCAAGATTAAATTTCTAATGTGGTTCTTGAGATCACAGTAGTTCTTGGTCATCTAAGCTCCATCCAAAGGGTGAATGAGTGCTCCACTCTTGATTGTAGGTGCTTCCATCTCAGTCATTTGGCCAACTTCCGTATAATTCACACTTTGCTCACAATTATAAGAACAATGAGTAAAATCACTGCACAATGGACAATCATTACTCAAATGTAAACCACAACAAAATTCATAAAAAACTTAAGATGAAAGGATAGGAGTGGAGAGTTGATCGGTAGCCCTACAAAACGATTCCACTCGAGCTTCTAAAGATGCACAGTTATCCCAATTTTTAGCACTATCTTGGTTCCTGATTCCATTTTTCAACGTGTCATACAAAGAGTTTGAATTTAGCATTGAACCTCCTTATCATTCACTACCTGAATCATAAACTTAAACTAAATAAATATGTACAAATAAAATAAAATAAATAAACAAATAAAAATAAAAATCATAAAATAATAATAAAAATGGCTAAATTAATAAATAGCAAATTTCACTCTGGTTTCAAACAGGTTCCCCAAAAACTTGATGAAACACTATGTATCTGTACAATCATGTAGGCTACAATCTACAATCTGAGGCGGCCTCAATGGTACTGGGTGCTGCCTTGCTTAAGCGAATATCAGTGCGTATTCATAAAATGAAACTGGGAGTTAGTCCTTTGTTCTTTGTTATATTAACCTAAAATGAATGATGAATAATTTCTAAACTAACTAATAGCTACAAGCTAAGTTCTAAGGGAGATGCAGGAATAAATGGATAAATGAAATAACCAAGACAAGAAAGCAAACCCAAAGGGAACCTAAACTAGTTGGCAATCAAACAAAAGATAAAGGATTGATGACTCTAATTATGCTACCCGTGGATGAATTCTTAACTGAATTCAGTTTCTCTCTCGAGATAACCGAATTCCTAAACCTAATAACCTAAAGTTGGAATCTCTTCCTAACGATTGATTCTTAAATTAGCATTAAGCTTCAATCCGCCTCTATTAAGCTTTGTTAATTCTTAATCCGGCTAGTTAATTATCCTTATCTCTAACTGATTATTAACCATTTCTTGCTATTCAGAATTCCAATTGCCAAATGGACTTCTCAATCACATAAAGCAATCTAAATACCACAATTCACAACATCTCATGAATAATGCATTATCTTATAAATACTGAAAGCAGAAAGAATACAAAACTAACTCAAACAATCCAACAATATAATATTAAACCAACATAGTAAAGAAATCCCAATGGACTTAATCAATCTAGCTAAACATGTTCATTATCAAAACCCACAAGAATTCAATTACAACAATGAGTAAAGGTAGAAAAACCCGATTGCACCCTTGGATGAGAGTAAACAGCCCCAATTCCTCTTGCTCGAATTGAATCGATTCTTGTTCCTCTTGCTCAAATTGAAACTAATCAACGAACCTCGCCCAATCTTCAATCTTTGAAGGTAATCCGATTTAAACCTTGGTCAAAGTCTCCTTTTTCCTTGGTTCCAACTCAGAAAACCATTAGAGAGAGAAAGATTAGGGTTTGGGACGCCCCGCTTCTTTCTCTTCTCTTTCTTTCTCTAATTAATTAAATTAAATTCTAAAACAAATAGCGTGTTGATGCGTGTTGAGAATGGTCGGTGTTGATTGGGGTGGCCGTGATAATGGTTTGCCGTTCGAACCTGCAAGATGTACCTAATGCCTATTACTCCTAGTGGTGCTCCTCCTCAGCGCTTTGATGTCAGAATACCCTGACCCAACACGGCACGGCCGTTTGGTGTCCATGTTGGGAGCACGGCTAGTGTTAAAATTAACACGGCCATGTTCAGATTAGGGATGCGCAAAATCGACTTGTTTCGGCAACTTTGACGTCTAATTCTGCTTCAATTCTTCCTTTTATCACTCTTTAACTTCTTTTGGACCTAAAGCATACAAACAAACGCATAGGGTGAATGTTGAGACCAATTCACATCCAAATGTACATAAGATCAGCCTTAAAAACTCCATTTAGATGTGTGTATTCCACGCACATCAGCTCTATCACTAGAAACAAAGTTAGATTGGTTGTAAAAGGTTACAACTAAGAGGAAAGTATTGATTATGATGAGACCTTTGATTTGGTTGCTAGATTAGAAGCTATTAAGATGCTTTTAGCATATGCATGTCACATGAATTTTAAACTTTTTCAAATGGATGTGAAAAGTACTTTGTTAAATGGTTTCATTGAGAAGGAAGTCTATGTTGAGCACCTCTCGACTTTGAAGATCATAAGTTTCCAAATCATGTTTTAAAACTTTCTAAAGCCTTGTATGGATTGAAGCAAGTTCCTAGAGCTTGGTATGAAAGGCTAGTTCTTTTTTCATTGAAAATGAATTTCAAAAAGGCAAGGTTGAACTACTCTTTTCTGTAAAGAAACATAAACATGATACTCTAATTGTTCAAATTTATGTTGATGACATTGTATTTGGTGCTACTAATGAGTTGCTTTGTGAGAATTTTGCTAAGTGCATGACTAGGGAATTTGAAATGAGCATGATGGGAAAGCTCAAATTCTTCCTGCGTCTCCAAATCAAGAAAAGCAAAGATGGAATATTCATCAACCAATATAAGTACACAAGGGAACCTCTAAAGAAATTTGGAATGTATGGTTGCAAAGTAGCTAAGACCCTAACAAGTGTCACAACTAAGTTGGACAAGGATGAGAAGGGTAAGAGCATAAATAAAAAGCTCTATAGAGGTATGATCAGATCACTTTTATACTTAACTACCTATAGACCCGATATCATGTATAATGTTTACCTTTGCACTAGATTTCAATCATATGTCCAAAAGAGTCTCATTTAAAAAACCGTTAAAAGAATTTTGAAATATTTATGTGGAACCTTGAACTTAGGAGTTTGGTACCCTAGATCTTTCTGTAATAATTAAGAGACATGAGAGAGAGGTTGATCACATTCCTATCAAATGTGACAACAATAGTGCGATAGACCTTTATAAGAATCCTATTCAACACTCTAAGAGTAAACACATAGATATTAGACACCCCTTCTTGAGAGATCATGTTCAAAATGGTAGTGTATTACTAGAATATGTTGATACATCTAAAAAAAACTAATTGATGTTTTCACCAAACCCCTAAATGATGAGAGAATGAATTACATAAAAAGAGAATTAAGAATGATAGATGGAAGCACCCTATCTTAAATTCTTGTAATTTATGCAAATACCTTATTGCAGTACTTATTTTTATGATTGTTTTATGGTTGAGTATTGAAATCATCTTAGCCCTAAATTCTTTCTAATCTTGGTGCATCTCAATACTATATAAAATATTGTGATTAAAGTGAAAAGAGCATGCTCATGCATTCATTATGGCATCGATTTTTGTATGAAAATTCAGAAAGCGCACTCGTGCCCTGGCGGAGTGCTCGCACTTTATAGGTCCATAGGCAATCCTAAAAATGATCTTAAAAGCGCGCCCGCGACTCCTCAACGTGATCGCAATTTCTTAAAATTATAGCCGTTGTGACTATTTTTTCAAAAGCGCGACCATGCTTCTCAAAGCGCCTGTGATTCTCCTCAATTTCAATAAAAACTAGCCATTACAGAATTTTAAAATTGGTTTTAATGAAGAACTAGCTATTTTTTACTATTTTCCACACCGCTTTAAGGCTATAAAGGCCACATCTTACTCATTTGCATCATTTTCTCATAATTATTTTAAAAAAACTCAAAAGCCCTTCTTTCTTTCTTCAAAAACTCCCAAACTTCTCTTCATACTCCTTAAGACAAGCATGGGTCCAAGCAAGGTTGTTGGAAGAAGCTCATTCTCCATTGAGTTAATCATTGAAAGAATGAAAGGAGTGAATGATGAGGTAAGAATTAAATACATGATAATATAGAGGAAGGAAACCCAACCTAGTCATTTCTTTGATCAAAAAGCTCTTCTCAAAGTTGAGATTTCTCAAGAGGTACACATTCTTCTTGACAATATAGGACTTATACACTTCTTCCTTCCTCCTACCCTAGAGATTGGTTTTGAGAACCTTATTAAGGAATTTCTTTCTACCTTAGTATTTAATAAAAAGGGAGATGGGAATGACTATTACAGGATAGGATTTAGGCTTTTTGGGAGAGAAGAACCCTTACAAGACCCCCAATTTTCCTCCATCTTTAGATTTCCTGAAAGAGGCCATCTCTTAATCATTGAGAATCTTATAGAGATGCCTCTCTCTTTTTTCTAATTTTAGAGACAAATCTCCACCGAAGAAACCCACTCAAAAGATTTCCTCTCTAGGGATCTCAAATCCCTCACCCATTAGGTAGTTCATAGGATGATCGCCACCAATATTCATGCAAGAGATAATGGGGTTAAGAAAGTTCCCCAAAAGGATCTTATTTTCCTCTTTGCAATGATTCATAGTAAGCGCATCCTAACCTCAAAGTTTTTCCTTGATCACCTCTTTCACCTTGGCAATACTTCAAAAGGTGCTATTCTTGTTTCTTCACATATCACCAAGATTGTCAAATATTTCTAAGGCATTACTCCTTTCACCAAGACCTACCTAACTCTTCATGTCTCACCACTCTTACTTGACTTATCATTCCTAGAGCATGCCATGGTCATTCGACTTAGTCCTAAGTGGGAAATGGATGAGGGATTCTTTCTTCTTATTAGTGAGTATGTGGATGATCAAAAGAAAAGAAAGAAAGATCATAGGACCCCTAGTGAGCCAACTCCTTCTTTTGTCCTAAACCTTCTCTCTCTTTTGAGGACAAAGTCCTAAAGCAAATGGAAAATACTTAGAATTATCTCCATCATTTGCATGCGGACTTAGTAGAGATTCAAAAAGCATACAAAATATCTCATTGTCATGTAGAGGATTGGAAAGAAGAAGAGGAAGAAAAGGATCCCATTCCACCACCCCAAGCAAGCTCTAGTGCAAAGGTAAGGAGATTATGGTCTATCAAGAGGAAAAAGAAGAAGAGGATGATGAGGAAGAAGATTGATCTCTAAATTTGTTGTCTGTCGTCTTCATTTTGTTTTCTATTTTTCTTCTCATGCATGTCTCCCATCATTTGATCACACATATGTACATTATCTCCTTTATCAATGTAATTTCTCTTAAGTGTTTTGCTATCTTTTTGCAAGTTTACATCTCTTGTCCTTTTTAATTTTGCCAAAGGTGGAGTAAAATCTAGAGAAAAATTAAAGAGATAAAATCTCATGACCAAAGGAAATAAGGGGAGAGAAATCTATGGGTAGAATACTCAAAATTGATTAATGATCAAATGGAAGAGTTGATTAATAACTAATCCAAGTAATTAAATTTGTTTAAATAACAAATTCAAAAAGGGGCACAAATGCAACTATTGAGAGGGAGTACCAATTATTAAATACCTTTAAGTAAATTGTTCCTTTGGATTTTAAATATTAGTTGTTGGCTATTCAATTGCAATTATAGTTGATCAATTTTGAATTTCCAATCAATTTGGTTTTTAAAATAAAAAAGGAGAAGATTGTTGACCTAAGGTGCAATTGATCTATATTTTGATTCTAACAACCAAATCAATTATCACTAACACCATGAATGAGTGTCTATGTGAAAGAGCATCAAAGGAACCAAGCCTATCCCAAATATTTTTTAGCCTTGAAGCCAATCTTGTAAATTTACCTTAAAAGCACGAGGGCACTCCAAAGGCACCGGGGCGCTTTTTATAAGGTTAAAAGTTTACAAGACGTTGAAAATTCCACCTCACAGAAGCCCAATCATCTTATGACACTTGGCAGTCAAAGTGTCAAAGCTCCAAAAAGAGCGAGGGCACCTCACTTTAGGTGTTGAGACAAAGACATTTATAGACGATTACGCGGGCGCCTGCGGCAGGCATGAGAAGCCACATGCCGGGCAGAGGGCGCGTGGCATGGGGTGGTTTTGCAATTAATGATGTGTCGAGAACTATTGAGAGAGACCAAATACACCATGCAGTTGGGTTGGCCGTTAAGTTCACATCTCTTTAAGAAACACGCAAAAAGCAGTATGGCTTTCGGACTTTTAAGTAATTTTTGCCAGGTCATTAAATCTTGCATTGAAGGAATTTTGGCTTCATTATAACATCTCTAAAGGGTTGGTATAAGTATAAATACCCCTCTTAAAGACTTAAAAACTAAGTGTGAATTAGATATACTAAAACTCTTGCAGATTCATTTCTCAACTTTTTACACTCATTTTCTTTCTTTGTAAAGTGTATTAAGTTGAAATCTTTGTTCAACTAAAACTCAAAAAGAGTTGTTTTGTGAGCCTAGGTATTAAAAATATAAGAAATTGGTTGTTGAGTAACCATTAATACTTAAGAGTTAAGGGCCTTGGTAAGATTTTGATATACTAACGAAGAGGTTTAGTGTGAGCCTTGAAAACACCAAGTTGTGGGTGAACTTGTAAAACTCAAGGTTGTAGTCTAAGTAATTATAGTGAAATACTCAAGTGAGATCTTGAGGAGTGGACGTAAGGAGAATTGTTCCCGAACCACTACCAACATGAGGGCGGACATTAGGCCCTACTCCTCTTGATAACCCTTCATTCCTCTTATGAGAAGCAATATATCTTTCTTTTAGAACCAACGGAGCTTGGGGTCTTGAAACCTCATTTTCTTCTCATGAACTTGTAGAAGATTTCCCCCTTTTCTCTCTAATTATGCTCTACCCTACAGATTGTGATAAAATATTCTAGCGTCTTGGCCTAGGCCTTAGTTGAGGTAAATTTGAAGTGATCTTCTCAGAAATATTAGCCATTAGTGTGTTAAATTACTGCATCAATTCTTTGGTTGTCTTCTTTTAGTTCTTTATGATGTTCTTGTAAGCCTCTTCCATGTATTTCCGAGTAGCCTTTACTTACATCTTGAAAGTGTCAACCATAGGATTGTTAGTATCAAAAACTAAAGGTAAAATATTATCTTTTCCTATAACAATATGTCATATTAGAGAAATTAGCACCTTATATTGTTCAACAACTTGAGGTGTCAAGCTTCTTTCAATTTGTTCCACAATTTAGGGAATGAATTCTTCCTATCCTACTTCATTAATAGCAACTCTGGCATCCTGAGATCTCATAATACATTTTCTAATAATACTTCTTATTTTTAGTGCCATGAGAACCAGTCTTATTGGGCGTGCAAAAAATATGGTTTGCTTAAAACTTTGTTACAAGCATGCCACGTGTGTAAGGTACATGAATCTTCAAAATTGAATTATGGCTTTTGATTTTCTATAATCAAACGGATTATAAGTCCCCAAGCTCTTTGACCATTATTTGCTTAAATTCCAATTGAACACTAATGATGAAGATGGTGTGTTTCATGCAATAAATTAAATTGACAATAAAAGCTAAAGGTTTTGACTAAAAGAAAATTACATTGTATTAATGATAATATAAAAACTGGATAACAATTTGGATTAAAATGAATGTACTAAAATAACAAAGCTTTTATTTGAAAAATATTGAAACTAAAATAAAGAAAGCTTGAGAAAAAAAGGCATGAATAATTGAAGAAGTTGTTGTATAATTTGTCTGTTGTTGTCGAAATTATTGTTTTATTCTTAAGAGTACTTTTAAGAACATCTTGAGAGACTTTTAAGGAAAGCCCTCTTAAACTTTTTAATAGTAAAAGCTTGGTATAGCACCACCATTGAAGAAACCATTATGTGATGTCTTTGTATGGTTGTTATTTACTTCCTTCATGTGTGGTGTAAGATATATTTTCTCTACATGTATTTGAGATTGTCGAGGCCTTTGATGATCATTATTCTCTTGATAACTTATGGATGAATGCTGCTCAAGCTTTATGCCTTAAAGGATTTGACAAAACTTCCTGGCCCTTTGGCCTAGGACTTTTCTGAGCAAAACTTAAAGTAACTTTCTTTGTAATATTAGCCATTATTGAACTAAATTATTGCATTAAATTTTTAGTTATTTTCTTTTGGTTTTCCGTACTCTCCTATATATATTTACAGATTAATTCTATTTGGATCCTAAAAGTATTAGTTAAAAAATGAGTTTTAGTACCAAAAATATTCATTGAAAATAAAAATTCATCTCACCCTTCCACAACAAGTTCTGTTATAGCGAACGGTGCCTCATAGTAATGAGTCTCTTTGTGAGAAATAAGATCTCATTCTTCACATGCATCATAATATGGGTCATACTAAAACCCCATTCATAAGGACATTCAGAGCATACCTGTTGTTATAGGCGCAAATTCTAAGTCTTTAAATTCCAAGTTGATGTTGATATCGACGTTAATGCCCTCGTTCTTTTTTGGTCCTCAATTTATAAATTCTCCAAGTTCCACACATCTTAAGGAATTATCTCTTTTTTTTCAATCACTAGAACTTCATTATCCTATTACTTGGGGAGTTAGGGTACAAAACAGTTAGTGACTTGATACTAGTTGACATTTATGCTCTTGTATCTACTATACACTTTTTGCACTTTTCTGACCATTTGCATTTAATATCTTCTAATTAATTAATTAATTGACTAAATAATTTTCATGGACTTACTAACATAATGGAACTTTATCACTACTTATATTAGGTTTGGGTTCAAAAAATATTTACAGGCTCAACACAATTATATGATATTAAAAAAGCTAAGATATTAAAATATTTTTAAGCTAACAATTTAAATAAAGTTACAAGGTCAATATCAAGAAGTAAATGTCTGTATATGAATTTTGGGAAATTGTGGAAAAATTAGTGAATAAGGATAGGATAATTTTAATGACATGATTTAATAAATCAAAATTAAGAAAAAGCATAATGTGTATTTTTTGACAATTATTAGTGTGTATTTTTTACAATTAAAGGGTTGACTATTGAATTATTATTAATTACAAGGAGGTTTTAGTATTATCTTATTCTTTTCCATACTTTTCTCTTAAATACAAAAGAAAAAAAATATATATCTGGAGATAGCAAATAGATGGGTCAGTTAGGTTCATATAAGACTATTTTGAGATTCAAATCATTTTGGATATTGACCATTTTAGATTCAGGTAATTTCAAGTTCAGGTGCTATCAAAATCTGCTAGTTTTAAGTTAGAGTTAGATTGGATTTGCGTCTTTTTCACCTTACTTTTTTTTTTTGAACTCAGATAATTATGGGTCTGGATAAAATCTAGTTAGAATTGTCTCGGATTTCCAGTCGAATTTTGGATTAACTTATCATATTCAGGTTAGATTTTTGAATTAATCTAGCTATCCTTTTTTATCTCATGAATCTTACTCAGTATAAATTTTTCTAGTTGAATATGAGAAATTCAAATTTGTTGTACTAGTAATGGAACGATCATTTCATTTATTTTGAAATTTTCTTCAAAAGTTAGAGAAAATAAATCCAAAAATACTAGTTTTCTTAGTTTTAATAATAATTAATATAATTATTTATACTTATAAAGTATTTTTATCGATAAATTAAAAATTAAAAGTTTTAAATAGTGTTAGCATTGAAATTAATTTAATTAATTTTTTATTATCAATTAAATTTCTTGATTTTTAATTAAAAAATTATTCAAAATTATTAATTTAATTTTTTGTTTAGTATAATTTTATTTTTAGTCTCAAACATTTTTCTTCATAAATATAACACAAAAAGATTTCAACTTTTTTCTTTTTTGAAAAAATAAAAATAAAAATTAAAGTAAATTATAAGATAACAAATGCAAAGATCTATTTCTTAACTTAAATGATCTTATTTGATTACTTGTCCATATTTCTATTTTGTGATATTATATATATAAATTCAAACTAATTGTTTTATTTAAGTGTAAAGTTCAAAAAATTATATAATGACTTGACCTTTTTTTCACTTAAGGGATGAAGATATTTTTTATATCAAAGGAGGATTACGTGTTTTATTTTTTTTAGTATTTTTAGATACACATTTATGTTTTTATTATTTTTTACATAGATGTGCATGTATTTAATATGAAATATTATTAAATTATAATTTATAAGCAATATGGTATCTAATAATGCATCATAAAGTTCATAAATATATTAAAAAAATTTATAAGATTATCTCTTAAATTTGATTAAATTTTAAAATATATATTTTTAACAATTTGTGATGATTACAAAATATTTAACCAAAATTTTAAATTACTTAAAAGTACTTATTTTATAAAAAATAAATCTTTATATTAGTATTCAGAATCTACAAAATGAGAAAGTATTGAATATTTCTAAAAGATGCTAAAAAAAAATACATGTTACTCATTTGATACAAAAAATATAAAAACTATATTTTTATCACTTAAATATAAAAGTATCAAACCACATGATAAATTTTTTAACTTTATCTTTTATTTAATGATTAATAACTTATAAAATGAAAACTTTAAAAGATTAGAAATTTGGAGATGATGTACTTTTTAAAATTCTAATTGAAACTAAAATATATTAAAAAAATAGTATTAAAAGTAATTATATATGATAATTACATGTTATAGAAAATATTTTTATTTTAATTAAAGTTACGTTTCAAATCATTTTAGATTTTGAATCGAGTTGTATTAGTTATATATTCGAGTCTCAGATCGTACATATCTCAAGTTCGATTGTTTTGGGTTTGTTTTGAATTTGAGTTATTTTTAGTTTTTGATTGTTTTGGGTTTGAATTATTAACCGTTCTAAGTTATTCGAGTCTCTGATCACTTCATATATAAGTTATTTCGAGTTAGGATAATTTCGATTTCAGGTTATTTCAAGTTTAAATATTTATCAAATTTCAAATGAATCAATTAAAATATTTAAATTCGAGTCAGACTCGACCATCCTTCTATGCACCAAATGGCTTAAAAAGTCATCCAATAATTCACATGCATGTCACATGGATGAGAAACAACTCATGGTGTTGGCTGAAGTTTCATAAGGAGTAAACAAACTTTTGGATTTGGATAAATGTAGGTCCATGGAGGATTCAAAATCAGGTCTTGGTTTGCTTTCTTGAAAGCAATGCTATAACATATAAAACTTTAAGAAAATAAAAAGATTCATAAAAAATTTAGTGGGGCAAAATGGAGTTTATACGGTTAAGAAAATATTTTAATAACATCAATAAATTCAAATTTTAGTAAAAAATAATCTCACCTGTCACTCCTTTTCCTTTAACCTCAAATGCCACTCCACCTCGAAAGGCACTTTTTTTTTTTAAAGAGATAAGGAACAAGTTCTTAATCCTATGTTTGAGCATTCTTCAGGAAAGAAAAAAAAATAGTGAAGGAAAATAAGTTTTAAATTATTTTCATGGGTAGATAACAAAGGAAAGAACTTCATTATTTACTTTTTATTCTCATTCTTTTAATTTTTTTAAAAATAGAAAAGAATAAAATGAAAACTACTAATTTTTTTTCCTTTTTTATTTTTTTATTCTAAGCATAAAAATAATTAATTAATTTACTTTATTTTGATTTCTCTGTTTTCTTTTTCTCTTGCACTGACAGTACTAAAAACATTCCCTTGTATAATAGTATAATCTTAAAGCAGGGTTTGGTTGACGTGGCGAGATGGTATAGCGAGTAGGAGGGAAATCCATACACCATCAAGTAATCGTTTTTCATTTCCAGTGTCATTTTTATTTTGGTGGATTTTTCACTGTCATTTCATTATAGTATATATTTTGGAGGCATAAAAAAAGTTTCCCTCGTTTAGTTGGTTCAAATTTCAAAAACGACCCAACAACTCTCTTTCTCTCTCTCTCTCTTAAATCAGTGATTAAACCCTCAACAAGAAAGAGAAACACACTCCAGAAAAAAGGAAAATTAAATAAATAAAAAGGAAAAGGAAAAGAAAAGAAAAATAGATGACATGATATGCGCATTGTTCAAAAGAGAATTGAAATCCATTTGTAGATCAGTGGTTAGATATATAGATATATCAGTCTCAAGAGCTATGGGCTGTTTCTTTGGTTGCTTTCGTATCAGAGACGACCATCACCGCCGCCCTCCGAACCTTGTCGTCTCCGATTCCACTCGATCCCTTCCGCCTGTATTCTCTCTCTCCCTCTGTTGTTATTCCCTGTTTGTTCACTCAATTATAGGATTTTTCTTCTTCTTCTTCTTTTAGTTTCTTGTTATCTGATTGTATGAATGTTAATCAGGGAGCTGTGGTGTCTAAAAATCGTTTATCGTCTCTTTTTTTGACCGAAGGTAAAATAATTGATTCCTTTAAATAATATGAAATTGTTTTTTTTTTTTTAAATTAATTTTGGTGGACGCTGATAGTTATTGTTTGTTTTTGGGCATTATAATTTTACAAAGAGAGAGAAGATTTAGAATGGAATAAGAGAAAAAGTGATTGTTTCGGATCACCACAAATCAACAAGGAATTGGCGAATGAGGTATGCTTTTGAATAATGGTTGTAGAATTTTTAATGTGTGAGCTATATGATGGATTTCATGTTTCTATTTTTTGCTCTAGTAAGTCTTTTGCTATTTTTCAGTCTTAAGATCATGTTTGGTATTTTCTTCAATGAAGATGTATATCTGAGTGCAAGAGTTTTTTTTTTTTTTTTTTAGTATTTGAGATAACCAAAAGATAGTTAGCAGTATTTGAGGGAATGCACAAATTGTATAATTGATGTTATCTTTACTAAAATCAACCATTTTTAAGTACATTAATATGATAAAAATTTGGGTAGGAGCGGAAGATGCTAGACACTGGAAGGACTTTGAAAAGAACCAAAATGAGCTCCAAACTAAAATATGGAATCTGACTCCAAGATTAGAATTCTATTTCTAATTCCATAATGTACTAAATGCAGTGTCTAGATTTGAATGCTTCTTGCTTAACCTATATAATTGGCCATAATTTTCAGTGCATTAGTAATTTATATTTCTCTTTCTTAGAGGTTCCATTAGGAAGATCGCTAATAAATTTCTTTTTGAGGATTCTTCAATAAGATGATAACGTAGCCCCTTTTTTTTCTAAAATTTGTTTAATTGACGTGGTTATTGTGATAACTGTTACTATTTGACATTTTTCTTTTGTTAGTTGGTTCTGCAGGCTTGCTCTATGATAAGGAACTTTAATCTTTGGTGCTGAAAGAGCTTAGATATAGTTGCTGCTTAATGTTTTGATAACTTGTTTTGTTTGTGTACTTTTTTAATTCTTTGTAGGCTAAATTTCTGAAAGCCTGTGGTACATTACCCGAGACTCCTTCTGAAATTCGGAAGGCGTCAGAGAAGTTAAGAGTTTCGCCTCCTGCTGGTAAAAATTCTCAGTCTTCAGATTTTCACTCATGGCTTCCCAGTACATCTATTAAGAAGCTTCAGTTGGATAAAGAAATTGATCAGCCCCCTACCCCTGTCAAACTTTGTGAAGAGTGGGGACATGGTTCTGTTTCTTCAGAGCAGACGCCTAGCAGGTTTCTCCTTCTAATACTAATAATTGTAATCCAATAGTAGACACAGATATATCCTCTTACTTGGCATATCTTACATGAAATGGAATATTTTTGGGACATTTTACAATCTTGAGGATTGGTTACGAATCATCTTGGAAATGGTTTGCAGCAATCCTAGTCACTTCTTTCAATTGATTTCAGGGAAGATAGTCAATGGCAATCCAAAAGAATCATTAGCAAATAATTTTACGCCTAATTACTAATTAAATGTTTAACTTTACACTTGTTAATAATTCATCCATTTGTTTTAGATTTTGAAAATAAATACTCATGACTTTCAATTTATTTTCAAAAACACTTTTAAGAGACAATTTTCACAATTGCAGAGTAGAAAAGATAATGTGGCAAGTCTAATGTCCTTACTACAAAAGAACAAATTTAGAAGTCAGCAAAAAATTTATTCTAAATTTAAAAATGTCACCATTAAAGATCTTATATATGTGCACCTTTAATACTTCTTGCATCTAATTGCATCATATCATTTGCTAATTTTCAAATTTTTTCTTTTAATAAGCAAGACAAATTGTAAAATTATCATCGAAAAGTGTTTTTAGAAATAGAATGAAAGCATGGGTATTTACTTTTAAAATTCTGAAATAATTGGATAAAATTGTTAAAAAATGTAAAGTTCAGGATTTAATTGGTAATTAGACCATAATTTTATATAATTGCCTTTTCTTTTATTATTTTGGGAATGATGAGATCCATGAAAGGCTTGTCAAATCATTTCTGGTGTAAATCGTTCTTTTACGTATGAGAGTCCATTCACAAACTTTCTGATGGTTGTTAAATACTGAATTACATTTCATTTTATGAAGCTGCATATCCAATGCGCAGAACACTGCAAGAATGTCTGTTAGCTCTGTTGAAGATGGTAAGTTAGGAAGTTTTATAACAGCAGTCAAGATTTATGTTTATAAGAATGATCATAATATAACTTGGATTTCTCGTTGGTTTTCAGCTACAAATGTTCCTTTCAAGAACAAGTCTGTTCGTTTTGAATGCAATCTCGATACATCTTCATCTGAAAGTGGGCACCTCAATATGAGGAAATTTGAATCCCCAGAAGATATGATTGTATCAAAGCCTTCTCCTAAACCAACCCCATTAAAAATTTCTGATGAGATGCAAACACCTGGAACTGTTTTCCCTGCAAGTTTAGAAATTTTAGCAAACGGGAAGACTAGGATTAGGTCCCAATATGTACATCCACTGTTAAAACCAGTTGAGAATGCTTCTCAGTGGAAGGTACTGCAGGAAGATGATTCTAGTTCCCATCAAGGGTTAAGTGAGCTTAAGGGATCTCTTGAACAGCTGAAAGATTCAACACCTAAGTCAGAAGTTGGAGTAAAAGACACTTCTGCTCCGGAAACGAAGGTGGAAGCAAGTTTATCTTCTTGGCTCAAGCCCCCACAATCCCCTCATAAGGATGATGGTCTGAATGATGGATATGCAGCTAGCAAAAATTTCCGTGCTGGTAGAACTCCTATGGACAGGCCAATCATTGGGATGGTTGCTGCTCATTGGAATGAGAATGAACCTTCTCAAATCTCTCCCAAGTGGTGGGATGGGAATGGAATCCCAAATTCAACTAATAAATACAAGGAAGTATGTTCAATGACTATTTATTGTATTTCTTGACTTATTAGGTGCTGGATTTGAGAAATTCTCCCTGTCACTTTTCAGGATCAGAAAGTTAGTTGGCATGCCACACCATTTGAGGAGAGGTTAGAGAAGGCACTATCCGAAGAGAGTTTCATCTCACAAAAGTATGCTTGCTTCCTTCATCTCCTGATTATATTGATGACCATTGCTTTTGGCAATTAAATACAGGAAATTGCATTTCTTCCAAAAGTAGTACCCCTTTTCCCAAAGAATGAACTATGGTTTGCTACTAGGGACAAAGTTTGCACTATACTTCTAGTAGTAGTGTATTGACACTTGGATCAAAGTTGTCTATTCTTGCGCCCTTGCAGAATTTGGCCTTCATCATGGCCATAAAAAAGGTTAAGGAGTAGAAAAGAAAATACGAGATGATGTTGATATACCTGTTCAGATAAATATTAATCAACCAACAAAACTTTTAGTTATGGCAATTAATTTAACATGGATTCATTTCTTTAAACATTAGTAAAACTCTTATTACTAGGTCAAAAACAAGCACTTCTTGTTTGAGCATGTAGACTAATTTCATTGAGAACGATAAAGATTTTTTCCATGTAGACTTTGTCACTGAACAAATGAGACTGAAGTTGTCTGCTCTTTCTTATTATTTTGAAGGATATCTCTGAGCGTATGTAGTAAAGTTGTTTGTTTGTTTACAGGAAGCCTATCAATGGGAGACCCATAGTTTTTGATGAGCACGATGAAAGTGACACTGCTCTTTCCAAGTTACAGGCTTCAACACATTCCAAGTCAGTTGTTTCATTTTGAAGATTAGTGGTGTCATTGCTTGATGTTGTGAGTTTATTTTGAAGTTGACATGCCATCGGTGCACTTTACTGCTAGTGAAAGTGAATTGAAATGTCGAAATTGATGGTTTTGCTTGTATGGAGCTGATTTTGAACTATGAAGATTGAAATGGATTATCCAAATACTGCTGTTAATATAGTTTTAGCAGCAGCTTCAGGAGCTGCTTGCAGTGTAAATCAGTAACGAGAACTCTCAGTTAATGCAAAGCTTTGAGTTTGAGCATTTATCAATTTTGTTGCTCACATGATTGATGGTATGTTTTCAATGACTTAACAAGTATAAGCACATGTACTTTGTCAATATTTGCCTACAAAATGTGTGGTTTACTTGTTTATAACAAAGTTTAATTTCGTCACTCGACTTGTTACTTGGATTCAATTTAGTTATTTTTCAAATTTATAAAATTTTTAACTCAAATCTTTATATATTTAATTCAAATTAATTTTATTTGAAAAAAATAAAATAAAAAGTAATTTAAAAATTATAATAATATTTAAGAATTATTTTATAATTTTACTAAAATTAATATAATTAAACAATGATTACCTATTACCATTATTATTTTTGTTAAAATTTCTCTTAATTTTATTATTTTTAGCACTACCACCACCACTGTTATTGTCTTCTTCCATCATTATTAAGAGAAAAATAGTAATAATACTGACAAGTAACAATTTTTATTTTTTTTATTATGTTTAGTTTAAATATTATTATATTTTTCTAATTTAAATAATTTAATTTAATATAAAAATTAATACTTTTTTATTGTATCTACTTTTTCTAAAGTGTGCGCTCTTTTATTTTTTATAAAAAATAGGGTTAATTTAAGTTAAATATGTACAAGTTTGAATTAAAATATCTATAAATTTAAAAAAAGATTAAAATAAACTTGAACAATAAAATCGATAAACATACTGAAATTTATTCCAACATTAAATCTTATTTTAAGATATTAATGTTGGAAAAGCATAAATTGTTATTATTTACTTGATTTTTTTTGAAATGATCATGAATGACAAATCTCTTTTGTAGAAGGTGACCTTTCATGAAATATGCAATGTAAATTTCATCAAATATTAGCCAAATGTATGTTTTGGAAGTAAAACTTGGAGTAGGAAAATGCACATATGAACTTTCACATAAAGTGATCGGATTCTTGAAGTTACAAATTCAACTTTTACTAAACACTTGGCAGTTGATGTAGAATGCGAGTAGATTATGTCAGAAAAGCTAACATATGTCAGCATATTATTTTGAAATATAAAATAACCTTCAAATAAAACACATCTTATCAATATTAATTTTATTCATTCATCTTTTCATGCCAATAAATGCTACTATTATAAATATAAAATAAAATTTAAATTTGTATAAATACTAAAATTAAATCCAAATACATATTTTTTGAATGTTTATGATATTAATATTTAATTGAGGAAATGAGATTTAACCCATAGTTTCTTGAATATTTGGCAAAATCTAGCATACTATTTTGTTCTTTTAGGAATTTATTGATATAATGACCAATAGCTTTACAAAATCCTTAGGTTTCAACTTTCTTTTTCATTTCTTTTCAAATTTTGGTTATTTTCTCTATTGGACATCCTATCATCTTGAAATTTGGAGGACAAAAAATAAAATTACTTTTTAAAATGGTATTATTATTTTTTAAGACTCATTAGTATCATCTCTATCTTATAATACCTCTTCAAGCAATATAACTTCATGTTTACTTTACAACACCAACGAGATAGATATAAAATTAGAATTTCATAGTAAATGTTATGGATAAAAAAACTAAGTATATGGTGATAAAAAGTTCAAATATGCAACTATGTTTAGTGTTTTTTACAGTCTCGTATCATCTTATATTTTTGTCTTTTTTCTATTTTATATTATTGCACAAGAAATTCACGCCTTTAATTTTGACCCATAGAATATTGAGAAGCTTTTGAAAAATTATTTTAAAAGCAAAAAGTATGAATATTTTAGGAGCTTGTTCTTCAAGTGGTGACGTAATTTTGATTGTAGTACTTTTATATGTCTGCACCATGATATCACACTTTGTGTTTTTAATATCCTCAGTGGCAAAATTAATTTAAAAGAGTTAATGAAAAAAAGGTTGAGAAGTAATAGTTGCAATAAAATAGAAAATACTAAACTTACAAAATATAAAATATAAATTACTTGTTTAGTGAATTGAGTTAAACACGTTGTTAAGGTAACAAATCTTAATAAAATATATTGATGCTTTCTGATCTTTCAATTGTTGTCATTCCATCAAAAACATAAGTTGGTACCTACATATTTTTAATTTGATAATCCTTTGATGCGGTTGTTGTTATATAAATTATACTTAGCAATAATTTTTACCTACTGACACTCAAATTCTTAGTAATGTTTAATTTAGAAAGATTATAAAAATCTAAACACCATTTTGGATATCGATTATGAAGAATTGCAATAAATCATCTACTAAATTTGGTTATTATGTGCCATATACAAAAGACATATTATATGTAGATAGGAATTCTTTCTTTATTGCTTCAGTTATCCATGGATTTTGGATTTATCAAAATTGGTCATGGAGACTTCCCCATCAATGGTATAAAAGATTGTTTTATATATTAAAATGTATTAATAATTAAATAAAAATAGCTACACGAGTGAATTAAAAATTATATAAAAACATATTTTTGAGGGCCATCAGAAATAATTTTTTATCTCATTTCTCTCTTAGACATCCTATCATCTTCAAATTTGGAGGGCAAAAAATAAAATCATTTTCTAAAATGATATTATTATATTCTAAGACTCATTAGTATCATCTCTATCTTATAATAGCTCGTCAAGCAATATGATTTCATGTTTACTTTACAACACCAACGAGATAGATATAAAATTAGAATTTCATAGTAAATGTTATTGGATGAAAAAACTAAGTATATAGTGATAAAAAATTCAAGTACTTGCAACTATGTTTAGTCTTTTTTACAGTCTCATGTCATCTCATGTTTTTGTCTCTTTTCTATCTTATATTATTGCACAAGAAATTCACGCCTTTAATTTCGACCCATAGAATATTAAGAAGCTTTTGAAAATCATTTTAAAAGCAAAAAGTATGAACATTTTAGGAGCTTGTTCTTCAAGGGGTGACGTTGATGGTCGCCATCTGTGTTAGGCTACAATCTAGCGTACTATCGATGCGTAGCACTATATGTGAGTATCAAGGTCGTATTCCTCGGGAAAGTGAAAGCCCAGAGTTACTCCTTTGTTCTTTGTTATATTAACCTAAAATGGATAATGAATAAATTCTAAACTAACTATTAACTACAAGCTAAGTTCTAAGGGAGATGCAGGAGTAATTGATAAATGAAATAATCAAGACAAGAAGACAAACCCAAAGGGAATCTAAACTAGTTGGCAACCGAACAAAAGATAAAGGATTGGTGAGTTTAATTATGCTACCAGTGCATTTTCAATCAAATTCGATTTCTCTCGAGATAACCGAATTCCTAAACCTAATAACCTAAAGTTGGAATCTCTTCCTAACGATTGATTCTTAAATTAGCATTAAGCTTTAATCCGCCTCTATTAAGCTTTGTTAATTCTTAATCCGGCTAGTTAATTATCCTTATCTCTAAGCGATTATTAACCGCTTCTTGTTATTCAAAATTCCAATTGCCAAACGGATTTCTCAATCTCATAAAGCAATCTAAACATCACAATTCACAACGTCTCATGAATAATGCATAATCTTATTAATCACCGAAACAAGAAGAATACAAAACCAACTCAAACAATCCAACAATATAATATCAAGCCAACATAGTAAAGAAATCTCAATGGATTAAATCAGTCTAGCTAAACATGTTCATGTTTAAAACAATCTAGGAAATCAATTACAATGAAAGAATAATGAAAATAAAACATGTACACCCTTTTCTCTCGAATTGGATGAAATACCCAAATCTGGATCTACACTTTGATTAATCTCCCAAACCTCTTGAATTGCTTCCACTACGGTTTTGCTTTTCGGAACCTTGCGATTCCGGGATTCTTACTCCGCAACCTCTCGTGCAATGACTATCGAACGGTAGCAGCTCTATGTCACTCTTTTCCTCTCCCTTCTCAAGAAAAATTCATTTTTCTTATATATTTATTAACTTGGCAGCAGCTCAAGGCCAGCCGTCAAGACACGGCAGTCCGCCTTTGGCTAACCGTGGATCTCACTTAAAGGGTTCCCCAGTAGTCTCCTCACCACAGGTGGCCAAAGCCGTGGTGGGTGGGCTCGCGTGGTATGGGAAAGCCGCTTCTTTAAAATGGCACAATTGGAGATATCTTGGCCTAACTTGGCCGACCAAGTCAGCCGAGTGGCTCAACTCCGTGCTACTCCTCTCCCAATCTGATGGATTTTGGTCCGTAATCACACGTATGTCCCTCGATTACTGATGATGTCCTTCGAAAATGACTTGAAATGAGAAAGGAAACAAAAGACAGGTGATTCTAGCATAAAACGGGATAATCATGCATAAAAAATGTAAACAATCGGGCATGAAAACATGTGTATTATGATGCTTATCAGACGTAATTCTGAATGTAGAACTTTTATATGTCTCCAGCATGATATCACACTTTGTGTTTTTAATATCCTCAGTGGCAAAATTAATTTAAAAGAGTTAACGAATAAAAAGTTGAGAAGTAATAGTTGCAATAAAATAGAAAATATTGAACTTACAAAATATAAAATATAAATTACTTGTTTAGTGAATTGAGTTAAACACATTGTTAAGGTAACAAATCTTAATAAAATATATTGATGCTTTCTGATCTTTCAATTGTTGTCATTCCACCAAAAACATAAGTTGGTACCTACATATTCTTAATTTGATAATCCTTTGATGTGGTTGTTGTTACATAAATTATACTTAGCAATAACTTTTGCCTACTAACAATCAAATTCTTAGTAATGTTTAATTTAGAAAGATTATAAAAATCTAAACACTATTCTGGATATCGATTGTGAAGAATTGCAGTAAATCATCTACTAAATTTGGTTGTTATGTGTCATATATAAAAGACATATTATATGTAGATAGGAATTCTTTCTTTTTTGCTTCAGTTATCCATGGATTTTGGATTTATCAAAATTGTTCATGGAGAACTCCCCATCAATGGTATAAAAGGTTGTTTTATATATTAAAATATATTAATAATTAAATAAAAATAACTATACGAGTGAATTAAAAATTATATAAAAATATACTTTTAAGAGCCATCAGAAATAATTTTTTATCTCATCTCATAGAAGTGCACATCTAAATAAAATAGCCTTGCCATAATTGTCAATACCCATAAAAATTTCAAAACGTATATCATAAGCATTCACTTTATATGTATCGAAAATAACCACTCTACAAAATCATTGGTACCATTCAAAACAAGAGATAACTGTCCAAAAATGTGTTCAAACTTTTTTATTTGTCTATTTTAACACAGCACAAAAATTATTATTATCTTCTTTAGCATTTTTGTATTGATTTAAAAAATTCATTAATGACATCATTCATAACATGCTTTCTTTTAAATTTTAAAAATAGACAACGAACATCTTGTTCAAACATGGGAGATGTCTATGTTTAATTTTTTTTCTCAAATTACATGACACAAATTATTTTTCTAATTGAAAGACTCTACTTTTAATTTTTAATTAGAAGCCTTTTAAGAGCTTACAAATATTATTTAAGTAAAGACTTCCTTAGGAAGGAAGAAGGAAGAAGAGAATTGTATATCATCCAACATTAGTCAAATGTATGTTTTGGAACCAAAACTTAGAGTGAGTAAATGCACATATGAACTTTCACATAAAGTGATCGGCTCTTGAAGTTACAAATTCAACTTCTACCAAACACTTGGCTGTTGATATAGAATGCGAGTAGATCAATGTCAAAAAAGCTAACATACATCAGCATATTGTTTTGAAATATGAAATAACCTTCAAATAAAATGCATCTTATCAATATTAATTTTATTCATTCATCTTTTCATGCCAATAAATGCTATTACTATATAAATAAAATAAAATTTAAATTTGTATAAATACTAAAATTAAATCCAAATACATATTTTCTGAATGTCTATGATATTAATATTTAATTGAGAAAATGAGATTTAACCCATAGTTTCTTGAATATTTGGCAAAATCTCGCATACTATTTTATTTTTTTAGGAATTTATTGATATAATGACCAATAACTTTGCAGAATCTTTAGGTTCCAACATCCTTTTTCATTTCTTTCCCAACTGGTTCTTTTCTCTCTTGGACATCCTATCGTCTTGGAATTTGGAGGGTAAGAAATAAAATCATTTTTTAAAATAGTATTATTATATTCTAAGACTCATCAGTATCATATCTATCTTATAATATGATGCAACCAAAGATGCATCTAAGTCAACTAGCATGGATCCACTAGCCTATGGAGGACCGATGACACGAGCAAGGAGTAAAAGGTTCAAGCAAGCCTTAAATTCTTACTTGGAGCATGTTTTGAAGATGGCTAATGATGGTGCTTTTAATGAAGATAACAACGCCTTGAAGATAGTGACATTAATTGCTATTAATGAAGCTTAAACTTCTGGTCATGGAACAAGGTCAAGGTCAAAGATCAGGGATCAAAGTCAGCGAGGCTTTCCTAGGGTTTCTAGAAGCATCACGCATTAGGGTTTCTAGAAGTATTGGGCCGCATTAGGGGTTTCTAGAAGCATTGGAGGTCTCAGTAACACGACCACCACTTATGCTTAGAGAAGGAGGCCAGCATTTAGAAGTCTTTTAGGGTTTGATTCTTTATTGCTTATCTCTTAGTCCTTTTTAGGGTTAGAATCATTTCAAAACTCTATAAATAGAGCTATGTATTTCTAATTTAAAGGACATAAGATCAATATACATTTCTGAATGAAGTTTAATTTGAGTTGTTAACTCTTATTCCTTAAGGTGTTCCTTATTGAATTTCTTGAGATTAAATTAACTTGTTTGATTTAGTTTCACATCTACATGTTTGATCAATCAATTAACTTTTTATTAGTTTCTTGAGTTGTTTGAACATTCTTCATCTATTTATAACTAAAGGGCTTAGTAGTTCTATTGCTAAGTTTGTTAGTTCCATAATCAATTGCAAACTTTCAAGTTAGATCTTGGGGCGACAAATTCAAACTTATTGGTAAGGGTGCTTCCTCTTAAATAGGGAGAGCGTTTATCAGTTTGATTTTCTCACCATTACTTATCTTGGTGTTTGAACGTATCCGGTTCGAGTTCGTATCATTTGGTATCAGAGCCAAACTTGTTAGTTGGTTCATTTTTTTCAATTAAAGAGTCATCTTCTATTTCATCTCAATTTCTATTCGCATCATTATTAAAAAAAAAAAGTATACTATTTTCATCATCGTGCACATACCAAGGCGATTTCCAAAAAAAAAAAAAAAAAAAGGGAAGGAACGGAAAACTAACCCTAACCATTTGTGTTGGGTAGTTCTCGAAGAATTGACTCTTGATTGATTCATTCGCAATTCCTTTTAATTAATTGGAGCTGTTCTTCATTCTTATAATTCCGATTTGGGTAATTTTATTTGTTTTCTCTTAAAAAGCTTTTCTTTTGGGTTAATTGAGTCTTGTTCGATTAGTTGTAAGCTTGTTTTGTTCACACGCTTATAATTCGTTTTATTGATTCACGAGTGTTCTATTGAACTTTAGAATTAATAAACGTTAAGAGGTTGTGAAAAACTTGTTCTTGTGATTACTAGAACAATTTGATTTAATTTCTATAAGGAATTCAATTCTTTGTGAGTGAAACACGTGAGGGAGTGATCTTTTCTTGTTTTTGCCTTTAACTATAAGAAGCCTCCAGGAGTATAACACTTGATCACGTCCTTTTTCTTAGTCTTTTGGTTTAACCATGTCATCTGAACCATCATTGACTTTGGAAAATTTAGCTTATACATTGAGAGATGTAGTAGAACATATGACAAAACAATTTCAAAAACAAGATGACAAATTAACTAGATTATTGAATGATATGCCTAAAACGTCTAAAGGGATGGTTCCGATAATGACCAAGAAAGTGAGTCTAAAGGGTCTAGACATAATCTCCAACCCAAAATTGACACTAATTTGGGTAGCATTAAGATGAAAATACCATCTTTTCATGGTAAGAGTGACCTTGAAGTTTATTTGGAGTGGGAAAAGAAGGTTGAAAGGGTTTTTGAATGTCATAACTATAGTGAGTCTAAAAAGGTTAAACTTGCTGTTGTTGAATTTTGTGATTATGCTGCCATTTGGTGGGATCAATTGGTGAGTGGTCGTAGGCGTCATGGGGAACACGAAGTTGGTTCATGGGATGAGGTTAAACGCATTATGCGTAAAAGGTTTGTGCCATCGCACTACCAAAGGGATTTGTAAAACAAGTTACAAAATCTAGTACAAGGTAGTAAGAGTGTTGAGGAGTATTGGCAATCTATGGAGATAGCTATGATTAGAGCCAATATAGATGAGGATAGGGAAGCCACAATGGCAAGATTTTGCATGGTTTGAATCGTGATATTGCTAACATAATTGAATTGCGGCATTATGTAGAGATGGAGGATATGTTGCACATGGCCATAAAGGTGGAAAAGCAATTAAAACCAAGAGCGAAGTCGCCGCCTTTAGCTCAAAATGGAGTAATGCATGGAAAGGGAGCAACCAGCCCCTCAACAAGGGTCGTGAGGCATCAAAGGACATGAAGCCAGCCCCTAAATTTGATGTTAACACTAAACCAACGACGCGAAAGTGACCTCGAATCAAAGAAAGTGCAATGCTTCAAGTGTTTGGGGTATGGACATATATCTTCCCAATGTCCAAACAAGCGAACCATGGCAATTCGAGGTGGTGAAGTGGTCTTTGAGAGTGATGAAGAATCCGAACCGGGTGAGGAGGATTACCTATACATGCCCTGAGTTGGAAGAATGTGATGATGTGCAATTGGGTGAGGTTAGTAATGTACTTATAACTTTTAGAGCTCTTAATTTACAACCTATTGATGATGACGATCAAAGGGAAAACATATTCCATACTACATGTAAAGTACAAAACCATGATGCTAATTGTAGTTTAATCATTGATGGGGGTAGTTGTACTAATGTAGCCAGTGCTATGATGGTTGATAAACTTAGACTTCCAACTATTAAGCATCCTAAGCCATACACCTTGCAATGGCTTAATGATCAAAGTGGGATTAGAGTTACTAAGCAAGTACGGATTGCATTTAGTGTAAAGAAGTATAATGATGAGGTATTATGTGATGTTGTTCCCATGCAAGCATGTCATATGTTGCTAGGTAGACCATGGTTATATGATAGATCCGTAATTCATAATGGTCGAACCAATGCATATTCTCTTGTAATGGATGGAAAACCGTATGTTTTGGCACCATTAAGTCCTAAAGAAGTTTGTGAATTACAAAAAGTTGTAAAGGACCGAATGGAAGCATATGAGAAAGAAAAAAGAAAGTGTGAGAGTGCATATGAAAAAGAAAAGGTGCACAAGCAAAAGGGGAGTTGTGTGGAAAATAATGAGGGGGGAGAGCAACGAGTGGTAAAAGGAGAGTTTAGCGAGGGTTTGCGCAAGAATGTGAGCAAAAGAACGAGTAAAGCGCGAAAAAGGGAGGCGAGAGAAAAAATGAGTTTCTTAGTTAGAGAGCGAGACATGAGAAAGGCTTTGAGTGAAAATAGGCAAGTACTTGTACTTATGTACAAGGAGACTTTATTTAACACTAATAATCTTAACTCTTCTCTTCCTAGTGTGTTTGTAAGTGTTTTGCAGGAATATGACGATGTGTTTCCCGAGGAGTTACCTAGTGGGTTGCCACCACTAAGGGGGATAGAGCACCAAATTGACTTTGTGTCGGGGTCATCCATTCCAAATAGACCAGCCTATAGAGTCAATCCGGAGGAGACCAAGAGCTGCAGCGCCAAGTTGAGGAACTACTAAGTAAAGGTTATGTTAGGGAAAGTCTTAGCCCATGTGCATGTTCTGTTTTGTTAGTCCCTAAGAAAGATGGGTCTTGGCGTATGTGTATTGATTGTCGTGCAATTAACAAGATTACCATTAAATATCGTCATCCTATTCCTAGGTTAGATGATATGTTAGATGAATTGCATGGAAGTGTTATCTTTACTAAAATTGATTTGAGAAGTGGCTATCACCAAATTAGAATGAATATAGGTGATGAGTGGAAAGCGACATTCAAAACTAAATTTGGTTTGTATGAGTGGTTGGTCATGCCTTTTGGCTTAACTAACGCACCAAGTACTTTTATGAGACTAATGAACCATGTTTTGCGTGCGTATATTGGTAAATTTGTGGTAGTATACTTTGATGATATTTTGATTTATAGTAAGAGCTTTAGTGAGCATGTTGAACATGTTCGGATGGTGTTGATGGTTTTGCGTGAGAATTCTTTATATGCTAACCTTGCTAAGTGTGATTTTGCACAAACAAACTTGTGTTTCTTGGTTTTGTTGTTAGTAAAAATGGAATTCAGGTCGATGAAGATAAGGTAAAAGCAATTAAGGAGTGGCCAACACCAAAGAATGTTAGTGATGTGAGGAGCTTTCATGGGCTTGCAAGCTTCTATAGGAGGTTTGTCAAGGACTTCACCCGCACAACAGAGCTTGTAAAGAAGAACGTGAAGTTTCATTGGGAGAACAATAAGAAAACGCATTTAATATGCTAAAGGACAAACTTACTTCATCTCCCATTCTTTCACTTCCCGGATTTTTCCAAAACTTTTGAAATTGATTGTGATGCTTCCGGTGTAGGTATTGGAGCTGTTTTAATGCAAGATGGGAAGCCAATAGCCTATTTTAGTGAAAAGTTGAATGGAGCTAGCTTGAAATATCCAACTTATGACAAGGAATTGTATGCTCTGTGCGTGCACTCAATGTTTGGCAGCATTATTTGCTACCTAAGGAGTTTGTGATTCACACGGATCATGAAGCATTAAAGCACTTGAAGGGACAGAACAAGTTGAATAAGCGCCATGCTAAATGGAGTGAATTCATTGAAGCATTTCCTATGTCATTAAGTACAAGCAAGGTAAAGAAAATGTAGTTCTGCTTGATGCACTATCTAGAAGGTATGCTTTACTTGCTTCTCTAGAAACAAAATTACTTGGTTTTGAGTATATCAAAGACTTGTATGTTGATGACCACGATTTTGGTTCTATTTTTCATGCTTGTGAACATGGTGCTATTGATAAATTTCTACAGACACGATGGATTTTTGTTCAAAGAAAAACGTCTATGCATTCCTATGTGTTCTATGCGTGAATTGCTTGTGAGAGAATCACATGAAGGTGGTTTGATGGGACACTTTGGTGTTCAAAAGACTTTAGATGTTTTGCATGATCATTTCTATTGGCCTAAAATGAAATCCTGATGTGAATAGATTATGTGCTAACTGTATTGTATGCAAGCAAGCTAAGTCTAAATCACAACCTAATGGGTTATACATGCCTTTGCCCATACCTAATTCTCCTTGGATTGACATATCTATGGATTTTGTGCTTGGATTACCTAGGTCTAAGCATGGGCATGATAGTATTTTTGTTGTGGTGGATAGGTTTTCAAAGATGTCACACTTTATTGCATGTAGGAAAACCGATGATGCACAACATGTTGTGAATTGTTCTTTAGAAATTATACGCGTTTACATGGTATGCCTAGAACTATTGTCGTTGATAGGGACACCAAGTTTTGAGCTATTTTGGAAGACCTTATGGGGTAAACTGGGAACTAAATTACTTTTTCTACTACATGTCATCCCCAAACCGATGGTCAAACTGAGGTAGTAAATAGAACTTTGTCACAATTACTTAGGACCATGGTTAAACGAAACTTGAGAACATGGGAAAATTGTTTGCCGCATGTTGAATTTGCATATAATCGTAGTATGCATTCTTCTACTCAATTTTGCCCATTTGAGATTGTTTATGGCTTTATTCCTTTGAGTCCTTTAGATTTGATTGCTTTACCTTTGAGTGAACAAGTGAATTTAGATGGTGCAAGAAGGCTGAATTTGTGTTGAAGTTGCATGAGCAAGTGCGTGCAAATTTGGAAAGACGCAATGAACAAATCACCAAACAACGCAATAAGGGCCGCGAAAGGATGGTATTTGAAGTTGGTGATTGGGTTTGGGTGCACTTCAGGAAGGAAAGGTTTCCCAATCAAAGAAAATCAAAGTTGATGCCACGTGGTGATGGTCCATTTGAAGTAATAGAGCGCATCAACGATAATGCATACAAAGTTGACTTACAGTGAGTATAATGTTAGTGCTACTTTTAATGTTGCTGATTTGTCTCCTTTTGATTTTGATGAAGGCGTTGATTCGAGGTCGAATCCTTTCAAAGAGGGGGGAATGATGCAACCAAAGATGCATCTAAGTCAACTAGCATGGATCCACTAGCCTATGGAGGACCGATGACACGAGCAAGGAGTAAAAGGTTCAAGCAAGCCTTAAATTCTTACTTGGAGCATGTTTTGAAGATGGCTAATGATGGTGCTTTTAATGAAGATAACAACGCCTTGAAGATAGTGACATTAATTGCTATTAATGAAGCTTAAACTTCCGGTCATGGAACAAGGTCAAGGTCAAAGATCGGGGATCAAAGTCAACAGGCTTTCCTAGGGTTTCTAGAAGCATTGGGCCGCATTAGGGTTTCTAAGTATTGGGCCGCACATTAGGGTTTCTAGAAGCATTGGAGGTCTCACTTTAACCCTAGGGCAGCCACCACTTATGCTTAGAGAAGGAGGCCGACATTAGAAGTCTTTTAGGGTTTGATTCTTTATTGCTTATCTCTTAGTCCTTTTTAGGGTTAGAATCATTTCAAAACTCTATAAATAGAGCTATGTATTTCGGTAAAGGACATAAGATCAATATACATTTCTGAATGAAGTTTAATTTGAGTTGTTAACTCTTATTCCTTAAGGTGTTCCTTATTGAATTTCTTGAGATTAAATTAACTTGTTTGATTTAGTTTCACATCTACATGTTTGATCAATCAATTAACTTTTTATTAGTTTCTTGAGTTGTTTGAACATTCTTCATCTATTTATAACTAAAGGGCTTAGTAGTTCTATTGCTAAGTTTGTTAGTTCCATAATCAATTGCAAACTTTCAAGTTAGATCTTGGGGCGACAAATTCGAACTTATTGGTAAGGGTGCTTCCTCTTAAATAGGGAGAGCGTTTATCAGTTTGATTTTCTCACCATTACTTATCTTGGTGTTTGAACGTATCCGGTTCGAGTTCGTATCATAATACCTCGTCAAGCAATATGGTTTCATGTTTACTTTACAACACCAACGAGATGACAAGTATTTCATACCACTAATGAAATGATAGATATAAAATTAGAATTTCATAGTAAATCTTATGGATGAAAAAATTAAGTACATGGTGATAAAATATATTCAAATACTTGCAATTATATTTAGCCTTTTTACTGTCTCATGTCATCTCATGTTTTTGTCTCTTTTCTATCTTATATTATTGCACAAGAAATTCTCGCCTTTAACTTTGACCTGTAGAATATTGAAAAGCTTTTAAAAAATCATTTTGAAAGCAAAAAGTATGAACATTTTATGAGCTTGTTCTTCAAGTGGTGACGTAATTCTGAATGTAGAACCTTTTATATGTCTGCAACATGGTATCACACTTTGTGTTTTTAATATCCTTAGTGGCAAAATTAATTTAAAAAATTTAATGAATAAAAGGTTGAGAAGTAATAGTTGCAATAAAATAGAAAATACTGAACTTACAAAATATAAAATATAAATTACTTGTTTAGTGAATTGAGTTAAGCATGTTGTTAAGGTAACATTTTTTAATAAAAAAATATTGATGCTTTCTGATCTTTCAATTGTTGTCATTCCAACAAAAACATAAGTTGGTACCTACATATTCTTAATTTGATAATCCTTTGATGCAGTTGTTGTTACATAAATTATATTTAGCAATAACTTTTTCCTACTGAAACTCAAATTCTTAATGTTTAATTTAGAAAGATTATAAAAATCTAAACACCATTCTAAATATCGATTATGAAGAATTGCAACAAATTATCTACTAAATTTGGTTGTTATGTGCCATATACAAAAGACATATTATATGTAGATATGAATTCTTTCTTTATTGCTTCAATTATCTATGGATTTTGGATTTATCAAAATTGTTCATGGAGAACTCCCCATCAATGGTATAAAAGGTTGTTTTATATACTAAAATGTATTAATAATTAAATAAAAATAGCTATACGAGTGAATTAAAAATTATATAAAAACATATCTTTTTAAGAGCCATCAGAAATAATTTTTTATCTCATCTCATAGAAGTGCACATCTAAATAAAATAGCCTTACCATAATAGTTAATACCCATAAAAATGCCAAAAGGCATATAATAAGCATTCACTTTATATGTATCGAAAATAACCACTCTACAAAATCATTGATACCATTCAAAATAAGAGATAACTATCAAAAAATCTGTTCAAACTTTTTTATTTGTCTATTTTAGTAACTGTCCAAAAATGTGTCCAAACTTTTTTATTTGTCTATTTTAACACAGTAAAAAAATTATTATTATCTTTTTTAGCATTTTTGTATTGCTTTAAAAAATTCATT
This sequence comes from Ricinus communis, assembly GCF_019578655.1. NCBI lineage: Eukaryota > Viridiplantae > Streptophyta > Magnoliopsida > Malpighiales > Euphorbiaceae > Ricinus > Ricinus communis. Next base: position 15,555,566 of record NC_063260.1, read on the forward strand.
CATGACATCATTCATAACAGACTTTCTTTTGAATTTCAAAAATAGATGACGAACATCTTGTTCAAAAATGGGAGATGTCCATGTTTAATTTTTTTTCTCACAAATTATTTTCCTAATTGAAAGACTCTACTTTTAATTTTTAATTAGAAGCCTTTTAAGAGCTTACAATTATTATTTAAGTAAAGAATTTCTTAGGAAGGAAGAAGGAAAAAGAGTCGCATAGCATCCAATATTAGCCAAATGTATGTTTTGGAACCAAAACTTGGATTGAATAAATGTACATATGAACTTTCACATAAAGTGATCGGCTCTTGAAGTTACAAATTCAACTTCTACCAAACACTTGGTTGTTGATGTAGAATGCGAGTAGATCAATGTCAAAAAAGCTAACATACATCAGCATATTGTCTTGAAATATTAAATAACCTTAAAATAAAATGCATCTTATCGATATTAATTTTATTCATTCATCTTTTCATGCCAATAAATCCTATACTATATAAATAAAATAAAATTTAAATTTGTATACATACTAAAATTAAATCCAAATACATATTTTCTGAATGTTTATGATATTAATATTTAATTGAGGAAATGAGATTTAACCCATAGTTTCTTGAATATTTGGCAAAATCTGGCATACTATTTTATTTTTTTAGAAATTTATTGATATAATGACCAATAGCTTTGCAGAATCTTTAGGTTCCACATCCTTTTTCATTTCTTTTCCAACTGGTTCTTTTCTCTCTATGGCATCCTATCATCTTGGAATTTGGAGGGCAAAAAATAAAATTATTTTTTAAAACGGTATTATTATATTCTAAGACTCATTAGTATCATCTCTATCTTATAATACCTCGTCAAACAATATTTTGATGTTATAAGAATATATTGACAAACTAATGTACAATTCATTTGAAAACTTTACCTGCTTTATTAGAATTTAGTTTAGCTATAACTAATTCTATAAAAAAATTGATTATGTATTCTAAATTAATTTTCACTTCATTCAAAGCATATAAACTTTGAATTTATAAATGAGTTCCATAAATTTTATAGATTTCAACCAAACATAGTATAAATTAAACCTCATTTTAACTTTTGGTATTTTATTTGTTTCTAATAAACCCTAAATTTGTATAATTCTAATATTTAAATAAAATTTGAGAGATAATTAGTTATCAATCCAGTTTAATCCCAACCATTAATTTAAAATAATATTAAGTAAACTAATCCAAAAACCATAATAATACTCAAGGTTTGAAAGTTTAAAACTATAATAAATTCTCCTATAAATCTATAGATTCCCAATTTCAGATTGCTACAAAAATAAAATTCAATTAAGTTTAAAATGAGATTTAGACTTTGCGTTCTACCATCAAGTAACGATTTTATACTTTGCTTTTGGGTCATACTATATATATATATATATATACCAAAATATATATTAACATAAATATTAAAAAATATTTTTATAATTATTGAAATAATTATAGTGTCATCTCCATAAAGTATATATGCATATACATAAAGTGTCTTAACTAATATTTATATTATATATAAATTGATAATAAATTATATCTCAATAAAAACAAATCTTTACAACTGTTTTAATGTCTTATAACAATGACAGTTTAGAAACTTCTTATAAGAAATTTAAATCTTAATTAATTTGTTTGGATAAAAATGTACTAGAATTGGAGAAAATTACAAAAGAGAATTGATAGAATATGAGGAAAAATTACTTAGTTTAGAGGTCAGATCTTGGCTAAACTAAAAAAGAACAGATTTCTATCTTGGGAAGTCTACTTCAGTATAGGATGATCTATATGTCAAGTCTCCCTCAAGGATGACTAATATCTCAAGAGATCTCTCAAAGATGATCTATACCTCAGAAGGTCTTCCTCAAGAATGACCTATATGTCAAGTTTTCCTAAATGATGACTTATACCTCTGGAGGTCTCCTTTAAGGATGACTCATATGTCAAATCTCCCTTAGAGATGACTCATATCTCAAGAGATCTCTCAAGGATGACCTATACCTCAGAAGGTCTTCCTCAGGAATGACCTATATGTCAGGTTTTCCTAAAGAATGACTTATACCTATGGAGGTCTCCTTTAAGGATGATTCATATGTCAAATCTCCTTCAAGGATGACCTATATGCCAGGTCTTCTTCAAGGATGATCTATACCTCAAGAGTTCTCCATTAAAGATGACTCTTATACTAGCACCATCACCATCTTCATCGCCATCCCCAATCGCCTTTGCCTTCACCTTTGCGTTTGCCTTTGTCGTCACTATTTTCATCTACCCTACCACTACATGTACTACTTTTGGTAGATAGACAGTCAATAAGGCCTCTACCAGTGCTTCTGCAACTCCATCTAGCGACTATACTTCCCAGAGTAACTTACGTGTCCACGTGAGACATAATAAGTAATAATTTTTATTGTCAAATATGTTTTATTCAAAATATTGATTGATTATTATGGATGTCATAATTGAAGTGTAATGTGAAATGGACCCATTTTATGGGAAAATTTTATTCATTTTGAAGGAAAAATGATGTGCGTGGAATACACACATCTAAATGGAGTTTTTAAGGCTGATTTTATGTACATTTGGATGTGAATTGGTCCCAATACTCACCCTATGCGTTTGTTTATGTGCTTTAGGTCCAAAAGAAGTGTTAAAGGAAAGTAGAAGAATGTGTCAAAGTTGTTAAACACAAGTCGATGATCTGGTGCCGTTAGTACTTTTCCCTAACATGGGCACTCTGGGCACCAATGTTGGACATCATAATTGAGAGCATACAGGCAATATGGGGGTAGTGTTCAAAGTGACAAACACGCCATAAATGATGTTCCCAACACACACGGGAATCAACCACCAGACCATGACCATGTCAGACAGCCGTAGCAATTAATTAGGAAAAGAAAGAGGAAAAGAAAAGGAGAACGAGGAGAGAACGTCCCAAACCCTAATTTTTCTCTCTCTGAGGGTTTTCTGAGCTGGAACCAAGGAAAAAGGAGACTTGGACCAATATTTAAATCGGATTCCCTTCAAAGATTGAAGATTGGGCGAGGTTCATTGATTGGTTTCAATTTGAGCAAGAGGAACAAGAATCGATTCAATTCGAGCAAGAGGAATTGGGGCTGTTTACTCTCATCCAAGGGTGTAATCGGGTTTCTCTACCTTTACTCATTGTTGTAATTGAATTCTTGTGGGTTTTGATAATGAACATGTTTAGCTAGATTGATTAAATCCATTGGAATTTCTTTACTATGTTGGCTTAATATTATATTGTTGGATTGTTTGGGTTAGTTTTATATTCTTTTTGCTTTCAGTATTAATAAGATAATGCATTATTCTTGAGACGTTGTGAATTATGGTGTTTAGATTGCTTTATGTAATTAAGAAGTCCATTTGGCAATTGAAATTTTGAATAGCAAGAACTGGTTAATAGTCACTTAAAGATAAGGATAATTAACTAGCCGGACTAAGAATTAACAAAGCTTAATAGAGGCGGATTAAAGCTTAATGCTAATTTAAGAATCAATCGTTAGGAAGAGATTCCAACTTTAGGTTATTAGGTTTAGAAATTCAGTTATCTCGAGAGGAAACCGGGTAGCATAATTGGAGTCATTAATCCTTTATCTTTTGTTTGATTGACAACTAGTTTAGGTTCCCTTTGGGTTTGCTTTCTTGTCTTGGTTATTTCAATTATCCATTTATTCCTACATCTCCCTTAGAACTTAGCTTGTAGCTATTAGTTAGTTTAGAAATTATTCATCATTCATTTTAGGTTAATATAACAAAGAACAAAGGCGTAACTCTAGGCTTTCACTTTTCGAGGAATACAACCTTGATACTCGCCATTAGTGCTAGACTGCATCGATAAGTACACTGCCTTAGATTGTAGATGCATAGATAGCAACCATAAAGTTTTTGGTTTATGTTAATATTTGGATGTCTTTAAAGTTTGGAGCCATGTGGAAGACTAGAAAGATTTCTTAGGAGAAGATTGATCTAGATGGAAGCATTCGATGGAAGACTAATGAGGTTAAAGATTTTTATTAAAGTGAGTTCCGGTGTATTTAATTCATAATTATTTATAAATATTGTGTAAATTGTTTGTTCTTTTACAACTTTGCAATTGGGTTATTAATTTTTTGTTTGCAGAAAGTTTGCATGTAGGAAGAGGCAATAGATGGCCTAGTTCGAAATGCATGGAAGACCAAAGATTTGATAAGATCGACATGATCCGCAAGATCAAGCAGGCAAAACCTGATTTTGTAGAATTGGAATTATAGAGCAATGACAAAGCATTAGAACAAGCCGAACTCAAATGGATCTCCGAGTTATATACAAAGAATACATTACAAACACCTTTTACCCATTACGAACATGGAAGACAACTTATAAGAATTTTACTAAAGTTAATTTTAGTAACTATATAAATTCTTATATTTTTTAGTAACATCAATTTAGGATTTAAATAATATGTACTATTTTTTGGGCTGCACAATTAGGTTAACCACCTACTGCTTCATATTTTTTTGTTCATAGACATACCAAGAGTAGAGATGGTCATACTTTCATTGATCAGAGGTCCAGATCTGTTCATGTAAGTTAATTTTATTTTTTAAAATAATGAGCATCTTATGAGTCATCTCTATCATATTGGCATCATATTTTTTTAAAGTTTGCTAGGATGCTCTTGAGCTGAAGCGAAGTAGATGATTGATGTGCGTAAAATACACACATCTAAATGGGGTTTTTAAGATTGATTTTATGGACATTTGAATGTGAATTGGTCTCAACACTCACCTTATACATATGTTTGTGTGCATTAGGTCCAAAAGAGGTCAAAGGATGAAAAAGGAAAGAATTGGAGCATAATTGGACGTCAAAGTTAGCTAAGAAACGAGCATGAGGAAGGGGAACATGGCGGCTGATCTCAACTGCCGTGGCTCTCAACACGGTCACAAACATGGGCCGTGTTACTAAAACGGGGACAACCACGGCCGTGTTGGACATCAAAGAAGAAGTAAATTTTAGGGAGCACGGCCACAGAGAGTAACACGGCCAGGAACACCAGCCCGTGTCTTTAACACGACCAGAGACACGGCCGTGTTGGAGGCGACAGGGGGTATTAATTAAAAGAACGAAGAGAGAAAAAAAAGAGAGGAGGCTAGTGTTAGAACGTCCCGAAACCCTAATTTTTCTCCCTAAGGGTTTTCTGAGCTGAAACCAAGGGAAAAGGAGACTTGGATCAAGGTCAATCAGATTTCCTTGAAGGATTGGGCAAGGTTCGTTGATTGATTTTCAAATCGAGCAAGAGGAATAAGAATCGATTGAATTAGAGCAAAAGGATTTGGGGCTGTTTACTCTCATCCAAGGGTGTAATCGGGTTTTCTCTACCTTTGCTTATTGTTGTAATTGAATTCTTGTATATTTTGAAAATGAACATGATTAGCTAGATTGATTAAATCCATTGGGATTTCTTTACTATGTTGGCTTGATATTATATTATTGGATTGTTTGAGTTGGTTTTGTATTCTTCTTGTTTTCAGTATTAATAAGATTATGCATTATTCATGAGACGTTGTGAATTGTGATGTTTAGATTGCTTTATGAGATTGAGAAATCCGTTTGGCAATTGGAATTTTGAATACCGGTTAATAATCGCTTAGAGATAAGGATAATTAACTAGCCGGATTAAGAATTAACAAAGCTTAATAGAGGCGGATTAAAGCTTAATGCTAATTTAAGAATCAATCGTTAGGAAGAGATTCCAACTTTAGGTTATTATGTTTAGGAATTTGGTTATCTCGAGAGAAACCGAATTGATTAAGATCACGGGTAGCATAATTAGACTCACCGATCCTTTGTTTGATTGCCAACTAGTTTAGATTCCCTTTGGGTTTGTCTTCTTGTCTTGATTATTTCATTTATCAATTACTCCTGCATCTCCCTCAGAACTTAGCTTGTAGTTAATAGTTAGTTTAGAATTTATTCATTATCCATTTTAGGTTAATATAACAAAGAACAAAGGAGTAACTCGGGCTTTCACTTTCCGAGGAATACGACCTTGATACTCGCCATTAGTGCTAGGATCGCATCGATAGGTACACTTTAGATTGTAGCTAACACGATTAGCACCCATCAAGTTTTTGGTGCTTCTTGGGAATTATATGAAAACTAGAGTGAAATTTGCTATTTGTTAATTTAGCCATTTTTTCTTTCTTATTATTTAATGATTTTTTGTTTATTTATTTTATTTTATTTATACATATTTATTTAGTTTAAGTTTATGATTCGGATAGTGAATGATAAGGAGGTTCAATGCTAAACTCAAACTCTTTGTGTGACGCATTGGAAAATGGGAATAGGAACCAAGAGAGTGCTAAAAATTGGGATACCCGTGCATCTTTAGAAGCTCGAGTGGAATCACGGCTACCGATCAACTCTCCACTCCTATCCTTTCATCTCAAGTTTTTATGAATTTTGTTGTGGTTTACATTTGAGTAATGATTGTCCACTGTGCGTTGATTTTACTCCTTATTCTTATAACTATGAATGCGAATTATACGGGCAATTGGCCAAGTGACTCGTATGGAAGCACCTATAATCAAGAGTGGAGTACTCATTCACCCTATGGATGGAGCTTAGATGGCCCGAACCACCTGAATCTCGTAGCCACATTACTCTTGCACCTTCGACTCAAGATGAAGAGTTAATGTCGGAGGAGGCCGATGATGAGGTTCATTACAAGTCTTGATGATAGATTCTAACAAACGAGAGGATACTTGAAGATCAACAAGCCTCGATTAATAACATAGAGCATCAAGTAGGCTTAATCTTCAAGTTACTAACAAGAGCAATCGAGAACTCTATCAAAGCACGAATCAGGAACATTTCCACTTTGCGTTCGGTGAGAATTTTTCTGGTTTATCTATTATGTTTGACGATGATGCTTATGTGCAGGACGATTTCTTGAACATGGAGATGGAACTAGAAAAGGAAGAGGCGAACATAATTCCTCTAAAAGACTATCAACAGGAATGTGTTGATGATCTTTGAGTTGCGATTAGAGGAATTGTTGGTAGATTTTCCACAAGTCCCTTCGATGATGGAAGATGAGCACGAGTTATCCAATAAAGAAGTCTTGAAGGAGCTCGAGTTTCTTCTAGCAAGTGAACCAAGCCAAGGACTGAACAAAACCATCGACACTCCTGAAGAGATTGCCCAACCATCGATCCTTCCAATTATTGAAACTCCAAACTTTCAAATTGGAAGAGTCCCTAGAGCATCATAACTACATTCAATTGGTCTTGCCCATCATCTGGCTTGCTTGATAGTCGGGAAGAGGAAATCGATGATTATCCCTCTGGCGGATACTTGAAGCCATTTGCTTGGAGGAAGGATGGATGGTCGTCAATCCCCACCATTTGCTTTTCACCATGAGTCCAAGAAGACTCATCACATCAAAAGAAGCGCTTTTGGGAGGCACCCCAAATTCTATTTTTCAATTTGAATACTTTACCCTTGCATTGTGAACTTAGTTGATTAGGTTTTATAGTTGGTTTTGTTAAGTTTTATTTATGTTGAGTGTATGAGTTGAGGATTTATTGGTTTTGCAGGTGAGAAAGTGCTAAGAATCGCAACTTTTGCATTATCTGGAGATCAACACGGGTGTGTTCAAGACCGTGTTCATTAACACGGCCCGTGTTCTGATTGAAGAAAATCAAACTAAGATGAACACGTTCACAGAAGCTAACACGGGAATTTATGCCCTGCCGTGTCCACAACACGTTCCCGTGTCAAAGACCGTGTTCGTAACACGGGCGTGTTATGAGAAGTGGTAAGTCAGCACGTTTTTATTCGCTTAACACGACCCGATATCCATACCGTGTTCATGAACACGTCCCATGTTGTCGAACACGGGCGTGTTCCGCACACTTTCCTATATATACCACTTCATTCCAAAAAAAATTTGCTCTCCCCCATCTTTTACTCTCACATCTTATTTCTCATTTCAAAGGCTTTGGATATTGCGTTTGTCAAGTAAGTACCCTCCAACTTCATTTTTCATTATTTTATTTTGATATTAGTTCGAATTTATATTTTCTTTGTGTTTCAATTTTTTTTATTTTTTTATTTATTTATTTTTTATTTATTCCCTTATTTTATTATTTGGTGCATGCATTTACATTCGTGTTTGTGCTTAATTTTCTTTTATTTTCTTTAATGTAGTTTATATACTTAACTTGCTCATATTTTCCGTTTTTCTTTTCTACCATTATTTATGATTGTGATTAATTCCTTATTTTTCTCTTTATCATTATTGTTGGTCGCTAAACAATAGGCTCTGTCATAGATAGTCGACTCTGTTTGTATCTATTTTATATTAGCATGTTGGTTTGCCTTGTGATGGATTATGGCGAAGTAAACTCCATATGGATGAATTGCAAATTTAATTGGTTAGCATTAGTTGGCAGTGTTGTGGATTAAATTTTCTTTGCAGGACATTGAGCAGTTTAATTTTATCGAGTTAAATCGTTTGGTTTGTTCATTTTATGCCGTTATGCTGCCAGAATTTTGTTGATCCTTAGTACTAAAAGTTTTCTTTTCAGGTACCATGTCCACCAGACGAGGATCAAGAGTTTACAAGAGGAGGCGGACCGATGGTTCCTCTTCCTCTCGATCGTCGTGCCGACTAGTTCAGCCAAATTAGACCACCGCAGCCATCGATTCCTACTTTTCCAAGGGCAGCCCACCTTTGAGCGTAGATATCAATCGATGAGGCACAAAGATTTGGGAAAGGGGGCGTAGGATAGGAGACCGTCGGACTTGCGATTCGTCGATATCTTGAGACACCCCCATTTTAACATTTCTTTGACATTGTTGAACCAACATATAGGGAGTTGACCGTGGAGTTTGCAGCTTTTTTCTGCAAAAGCCGAGGGTTACGGGACTTCCAACAACCGGATGCGATCGGTTTAGGATTAGCAAGGCAAACTTTCATGATGAGTGTACAACAGTTTGGGGTACACTTAGGCTTGTGGACCGAGGAGGATGCGGAGAGGTTTATAGTCGTATACACACGCTCGGTGTGTCATATCCGCAGATGTGGGCTAAGATTTCTGATGACACCGAGGGTTATAGTACTTGCATGCATTGGCCGGCTAGGACCATCGGCGGAAGATAGTAGTGGTGTAGTTACCCATTATGGGGTACTTATTTCCGCAATAACTCAAAGAAGGTGACTTACATTACTCGGTTAGGAGCTTAGGAGTTTTGGAGGCGATACCACAGTGGGGGTGATGGAAACGTTGGGACTTCCCCGGATGGTTAGTATGGGGATGGTGACTCACACGAGTATAGATGAGGAATGCTCTCTTGAGCCCATGGTACACAGGATGTATTCCAGTCTTCGGGCTCTCAGGTCTTCTTTTAGGAGTCTCCCAATTGAGTTTAGAAAGTCGCGACTTAGAGGCGCGGCATTTCATTCGACAAGAGGCTTTTCAACAGGGACCTTTTTTTAAGTTTGAGCGATGATGGCTATGCTTCAAGCCCTGATTGAGCAGGGAGGTAGGTTAGAGGCCTCTATGGCTAATGACATGTTTGATGATATTTTTGCGCCATTTTGACATCCCTCAGCGAGATGATCCACCGCCCTCTCCGATGAGCACCTTTCAACACAAAGAACGACGAGCCTCCTCTCGCTAATCCACCAGCTCCACATGTGACTACGATCCTCGGTGCACCTCTTTTCACTCCCGGAGCCATAATCGGGCGGTATTAGTTTCTTTTCCTTTTTATTTCATATATTCACTGTGTGTCCTTCAAGTGTGGGGTGGGTGATATTTATCCCATCTTAGTTATTTTTTTATTCTTTATGCAATTTTTGTAAAATTTTGAAAATTTTTCACCTTGTTTGATGCTCTTACTGTTGACTTGATTTTGAAATCCTGTTTATGTCCATGTGATCGGGTAAAACCGATAGTGTTGAGTTTCGCGGAAGAGTGTAAGATAATTAGTTTGAGTTTTGCACTAAGTTGCTTTGGTTTATTTAATTCTGTTTTGATGATTTTTGTTTGGAACCTACTCAAAAGCACACTTGTGAGAAATTGAGCCTAAATTGTAAGCATACACTTTATATGCTTGTATTTATTTCTTTTGAGAGTGCCAAGTCTGTCTTTACTTTTAGAACTTGCTCGGTAATGCTTATGAGGGCCTACAAGGAGAGTTTAACACTTTGGTATGATAGAGGCACTTAGGTTTTCATTCTAGCCAAATAGCCTTCATTCGTTTATTGATTCGTAGATAACCCCTCTTTCACCATTTTCTATCATATTTCATTGCCACTTAGTTTTATTCGCTTTGGATTATGATTTTGCACATGAGTTGTTTTTATTGGGAATTTTTATCTTGGGAATAGCTTTGGAATCTTGTAGCGGCCTTACTTGATCCAAAAAGAAATTCACTATATTATGTGAATGTTCTTCCCTTATGAAAAAGAAAGAAAGTAAGTGAGCCAAACATTTGGACTTGATTCCTATTTCCCACCTTGGACTCATTGTTTATCCCTTATAATTTTTGTGGCTTGTGTGCGGTCATGTAATTCATTCGCGAACACCATAGGTTCAACTCGACCAAATTTACCTACCCTTACGTAATCTCCATTACAACCCTTATAAAGACCTCTTGACATGGTTGTTGACTCTCCATAAGTGGTAGGAGTAGGATTTAAGAGCAAGCATATAGTAAGTGAGTTGATGCATTGAGCGATTAAACACTACCCTTTAAACACTTTGAGTGATTTAGAGTGAATCATGTTCCTTTTGAATGATCATTGAATTGATTGCTTGCTTGCTTTTGACTGTCTTGTTATTAGGTGTGAACCTACTACAGCTTGTATCAGCTTTAAGTATTGTTCCTTAGTGGTTTATTTTCCTTATTTTACTTTTGATTGCGAGAGACAAGCAATGAGCTAAGGGGTTATTTGATGAAATACACTTAAACGGAGTTTAAATTGATTTTATGGACATTTGGATGTGAATTGGTCTCAACACTCACCTTATACATATGTTTGTGTGCATTAGGTCCAAAAGAGGTCAAAGGATGAAAAAGGAAAATGAGATAATGGACATCAAAGGTCGCTGCAGCAGGCTGCCAGCAAGGCTAGCGCAGTGCAGAGGAACTGGTAGAGATACCATGGTGATCGATCGCGTTCAACAAGTCACTTAGTGTTAAGGAACACACGGACGTCGAAGAAGAAGAGATTTGTGGGAACACACGGAAGAAAATGATAACGGAACACACGGGAACACCGGAAACTTAACCTTAACGCGCACGGCGTGTCTAGTAACCGGCCGAAGACACCTGCGCGCAGGGTGTAGAAAAGAAAAAGAAAAAGAGGAGGCTAGGGTTAGAACGTCCCAAAACCCTAATTTTTCTCCATAAGGGTTTTCTGAGTTGAAACCAAGGGAAAAAGGAGACTTGGATCAAGGTTTCAATCAGATTTCCTTGAAGGATCGAAGAATGGGCAAGGTTCGTTGATTGATTTTCAAATCGAGCAAGAGGAACAAGAATCGATTCAATTGGAGCAAAAGGATTTGGGGCTGTTTACTCTCATCCAAGGGTGTAATCGGGTTTTCTCTACCTTTGCTTATTGTTGTAATTGAATTCTTGTATATTTTAAGAATGAACATGATTAGCTAGATTGATTAAATCCATTGGAATTTCTTTACTATGTTGGCTTGATATTATATTGTTGGATTGTTTGAGTTGGTTTTGTATTCTTCTTGTTTTCAGTATTAATAAGATTATGCATTATTCATGAGACGTTGTGAATTGTGATGTTTAGATTGCTTTATGAGATTGAGAAATCCGTTTGGCAATTGGAATTTTGAATACCAAGAACTGGTTAATAATCGCTTAGAGATAAGGATAATTAACTAGCCGGATTAAGAATTAACAAAGCTTAATAGAGGCGGATTAAAGCTTAATGCTAATTTAAGAATCAATTGTTAGGAAGAGATTCCAACTTTAGATTATTATGTTTAGGAATTCGGTTATCTCGAGAGAGAAACCGAATTCGGTTAAGAATTTGTCCACGGGTAGCATAATTAGACTCACCGATCCTTTGTTTGATTGCCAACTAGTTTAGATTCCCTTTGGGTTTGTCTTCTTGTCTTGATTATTTCATTTATCAATTACTCTTGCATCTCCCTCAGAACTTAGCTTGTAGTTAATAGTTAGTTTAGAATTTATTCATTATCTATTTTAGGTTAATATAACAAAGAACAAAGGAGTAACTCTGGGCTTTCACTTTCCCGAGGAATACGACCTTGATACTCGCCATTAGTGCTAGACTGCATCGATAGGTACACTGCCTTAGATTGTAGCTAACACGATTAGCACCCATCAATGACCCAAGCAAATGAGACCTTGAATGAGAATGAGCTTTATCTCAAAGTTGTCGATGGATAATAAAGGAATCGTGTTTATAGTCTTGGATCTCAACCGCTTGAGTTCTTTTCGTCGTCTGATGCCTCTTCTTTAAGGACTCACCATATTAGTTGTGAACATGTTGCTGAAATTCAACAACTGCAAGCTCAAATTGCTAAGCAGGGTGAGTTGATGGCTCAGCAAAGTCGACAAATGACTGAGCATAGTCGATAGATGACTAAGCATCAATTGAAGATTCGAGAGTTACGGAAACTGATAAGAGATTTGATAGCCCATGTCAATACCATGCAACATTCTTCTCACCCACAATTAGAGCAACACGGTTCCCAACCTCAATCAGGGAATGATGATAACGACCAATCACCTATACCTTAGTATTATGTTGACGTTTATTACAAATTACACTGTACTTATTACTACGAACAATACTTATATACATCTACATATATTTAAATGTTTAGCATTTTATATTATATTTTATTATTTCAATTACTATTTTTTCTATTTTAAAAATAAATAAAATAATATTGCCATTAAAATTTTAAAAATAAATATTGCAATTTACCAACAGGTTAATATGATGAATTACAATTTCAAAATTTCAAATCTACCAACAGTTTACCAACAAAGTCTCAAAAGATTACCGATGATTTACCGACTAATACCACTTCAAAAAGACATTAGTTTACCCATGGAAAATACAGTAAATATACCGACGATTTACCGACATACTATGTTGTTGGTAAAAAAACTCTCTCTATTTTTTTGGTGGGACTATAATTTACTGACAATTTTCGACCGTTCTTTTTATTGCTAAATTGTTTTTCTCTAAAATTTTTTGGCGGGACAACAATTTACTGACAATGCAAAATGAGTTATCGACATAATTTTTATCAGTAAATTATTATTTTGAAAATCTTGCTGACAGTTTACCCATAAAAAAATCATTAGTAAATTACTTACGAAATAAAAACCATCGGTAAAAATTTTATTGACAGCGTTCTTATCGATGATTTAAAATAGTTGATAATTCATCAGTAATGGGATTTACTGATGGGCTTCGAACAAATTACCGACAAAATATTTCGTCAATAATCTGTCAAATTCTTATAGTGAAACCTAATTTTCTATAAAGAAAAATATGAAAATTTCACTTAGAGGACATAAAGCCCTAATATATAAAAGGTATAGTTTGTTCAGCATTGGAGTTAGATCGTCGGAATCTAACACCCATTCTAATAACTTTTTTTTTTTTTGTAGATCCTATGAACCAAGAATCCTCAAGCTTTCTTTCTCTCAAGTTTATTCGAAGTTTGTCGAATTTATTAAAAATACTTATTTTCTACTAATCTTATTGCTCGGGTTCAATTTAGCTATTTTTTAAAAGTTTGAATATTTTAGCTTAAACTTTTGTATATTTTCAAACCTATCTTTTCACAAAAATGAGAGAGTGAGATATACTCTCTAGAAAGAGAGTGGATATAATTAAAAATTAAAAAATTAAATTTTTATATTAAATTATTGAAATTAAAAAATATATTAATATTTCAATAAAATATAATAAAAATTAAATATTGCTATAGTGTTCTTACTGTTTCTTTTCTTAATAATGACATTGAAAGAGAAGTTACAATGGTAATGGTTCGAGAGCCGGTAAAGGTGAGAAAGTTTGAGAATAATGGTAGTGAGAATAATGGTGCTAATGTCTACCGCTTAATTATATTAATTGTACTAAAATATAAAATAGTTTTAAATTATATTATTTTTTTTTTCAAGAGAGAGTGACTTTCACTTTCTTATTTGTTTTTTTTAAATATGGTTAATTTGAGTCAAATATATAAATATTTAGACTAAAAAGTCTATAAATTTAGAAAAGGACTAAATTGAACCCATGTGACAATATTAGTGGCCAAATTTCATTTTATTTCTAATTTTGACGTAATTTAATTATATTATTTAAACAAAATAATTGAATAAAGTTTTTAACTAAGAGTTCTAAATTAAATAATATTATCTAATTCATGTAAACTTATTCTTTTACAAAATTAGAATAAAATATTACATTTTAGAAACATTTAATCTTAATTTTTAATAAAAATAATAAATTTTAGTATTTGACTCAGTCTCAGATTTTCTTGTTGAGTTAATTGTTCACCCGTTATGTCATATAAGTATAACATAATAATTATAAATTTATTGTATTTAATATTAAAAAATTTATATAATTCGTTTAATATTAATTTATTTTTATAACAATAATTAGTTATCATAGTTGATAATTGTTAATTAGATATATCACAAAAAAATATTAAATATTTAAAACTAAAACTAAAAGCGCATATCAAGTGAAATTTATTGTTTATATTGAAAACACAAAATAATGATGTTAAATTTATAAATGTTAGTTTAACTAGTTTCACAAAAAAAAAAAGAAAACATATGTTAGTTTAACTCCAATTAATAGTTGCATTTTTTTAAAAATTTTTGTTAGAGTTAAAATATATTTCGGTATTATTTTATATTTTCTTATATGAGTCACTATGTAATATCTGACTTTATTTTCTATTTTAAATATTTAATTTTTTTATTTTTAATAACTATCAATTATGATAATTAATAATATTTATAAGGATTATATAAATAATTTAAAAATATTTCAAATAAGTTTGGTAATATTAAATTAAATAAAAAGTATACTTTTATATAATTTGGTAATATTATTTAATTTAAATTTTCCAATTAAAATATTATTTAATTATTTATTAGATAATATAAGTAAATTACGTTAAAATTAAATAATTTTATTCTAATCCAATAGAAAATTACTATTATGAAATTTGAAATTTAGTATGAAGTTCAAAAATCAAATGAACTTTTGTATTAATTAAATCCTTTGATTGGATTAAATTGAATATTTTGTCAAGTTGCTAGGTGAATTGATAAAAAATTAAAATATGAGCTAATTACTCACAGATCCTAAGTTCATGAGGCAAATTGGTATTTAAACCACTGATATAAATAGGACTAGCAACTTTCTAGCAATTTAAAAACACCAACAATACATGCTAACTTGTAGGCGTATAATGTATAGTGAATAGATATAACAATTTTCAAATTTTAAATTTTGATGATTAAAAATACAGTTGAGGAAATGACACCATCAATCAATAACTTTATAGGGAGGAATCAATTTAAAAAGAATAATTATTACTTTTGCTGAAAGGAATTAATTAATAAAAATTTTAGACTGTATAAATGGTGCTATAATATTATTATGAGGTTGAAATATTTATAATATTATAATATCATTTTATGTTTTAGTACAATTAATCTTGAAATTAAGTTAAAAGGAAATTAATAGTACTATAATTAAAATGTAGGGAGTTGTGTGATATAAATTAAAATTTAGGTATAATAATGGAAGCACACTTAACACTAGAGGTCATTAATGAAATTTACCCCTCAAAATGATAATTAAGCAAACTCTGCCTTTATGAGATCGACATCTTATAGGAGCCTCCCAAGTCTCAAGTTCTCACTCACTGTAATTGTTTTGAGAGAAAAAGAAAATGGTGGTGAAAGTGTACGGTCCAGCCTATGCGTCTCCCAAGAGGGTGCTTGTTTGCCTTATTGAAAAGGGCATTGATTTTGAGACCGTACCTGTTGATCTTATCAAAGGAGAGCACAGAAACCCTGATTTTCTCAAGTTGCAGGTTTGTTCAATTTTTTTTTTTCTTTCTTTATTTTGGTCTTTAATTTGGTTTTAAATTAAGTCAAAAGTTATATATATATATATATATATATTTTTTTTTTTTTTGTCACTTGAAGCCTTTTGGAGCACTTCCTGTAATTCAAGATGGAGACTACACTTTGTATGGTAATAAAACCCCTCCTTATCTGTTTAGTTTATGTTCAATAATATTCTTTGAATTTTGGGTCACCACTGTCTGGAAGGTGGAATTCAGAGTAAAGAGAGGGAGGAAACGAAAATTAAAGAATTTTCTGCTTAATTCATGTCTGAGGTGAAATTTTGTTGTCTCCCCTAATTTGTGTCTAACCAATAGAGAGCATTGGGGTTCTATTTACATTGAGATGAGATTTATTAATCATTATTGGTGGGGATTAATTAACTGGCTGTCATTCAATGGGCAGAGTCGCGAGCAATCATAAGGTATTATGCAGAGAAGTACAAGTCTCAGGGCACTGATTTGCTTGGAAAGACTATAGAAGAGAGGGGACTGGTGGACCAATGGCTTGAAGTAGAGGCACAGAACTATCACCCACATGTTCACAACATGACCCTTCACGTTTTGTTTGCATCAGCCTTGGGGTTTACTCCAGATAAGAAGCTCATCAAAGAGAGTGAAGAAAAAATAGCAAAGGTGCTGGACATTTATGAAGAGAGGCTCTCAAAGAGCAAGTACTTAGCTGGGGATTTCTTTAGCCTTGCTGATCTTAGTCACTTACCCTTTACCCAATACTTAGTTGGTCCGATGAAGAGGGAGTGTATGATAAAGGACAGAAAGTATGTGAGTGCTTGTGGGATGATATCAGCAGCAGGCCATCTTGGAAGAAGGTCCTCGAGCTCTATCGATCCTTCTAAGGATCTGGCTATGGTGTGTTTTTATGTTTGAATAACTGTTACCAACGATTAGCTGGTACTCTTTCTTCTGCTTGTTTATGTTTGCCTTTGAGTACTGGCTTTGCTGAGTATTCAGAAAAAGAAAAAAAGAAAAACCTTGCGTTTCTTGCAAGTAATGAAATAAGTGATTGTGTGAAAGAATAAGTGTACGTGTAGATATGATTCACTGAATATTCATGGATTGTCTACAGAGTCCATAGTGACATCTTGAGAAGTAATTCTTGAAGCTAAGCTACACTTGGCGGAGATGCAGGCCATGTTTTGATTCTTACCCGTTACCAGTCTTGGATAATGTACAATTAGTCACCGTAATTCCATTAACACCCCTTCATTCTGATACGTGCCAAGGTTGTCAATACTGCAAAACAAAAGGGTAAAATTTGAAGATCCAGTAAAAAAAAAGCTTTTAGACCTTGTAAATCAACCGAGGATATAAAATCAATCCCGTTTTTGGTTAATTATGTTAGTGCATGCCTGAAAGATGATGAATTAAAAAATTCAAGATAATCTGTACAAATTCTATTAGCATATAAAGGCATTTGTTTAAATTTATAAGTATTTTTGTATTTGAATGTTTAAAGTAATAGATATGAATTAAATCTATCAAATGCTTGATATTTGTATCCAAGAACAGATATGATATTTGTATACAGGAACAGATATAATTGGATCAATTATAGAGTTAACACTTAAATTCATATTCTAATTGGGATATAAAAATAATAAAAGGTTGAATTACATGGATAAATCATTTACAAGAGGTTAATTAGTCTGTATTAATTCTTTCTATATTTTTAGGTGGCTATGATGCACTACTATATATCAATTTTGATCTATAAAATAGGAATTAAATCAATTAGAGAATTAATATTAAATCAAAAGAGAGTTAATTCATTTTTCATTGACCACATATTATTAAATACATATATGTTTAAAGTTGAGTTAAGTTTAAGAATGAGTTGTTACACTTATATTAGGTCTAGTTAAATGTTAGATTTTATACAAGAGTACAGAAAAGTAGGAGGGAAATTCTATTTTTACAGTAAATTTTTTTTATGATTTTCTTTAAAAACCTTATTATACGATTTTTTGGGATTGAATTATGGTATCTTTTTGATATTTTATTGGTAATTTTTAGTATATTTTTGTTACCATAAAATGACTTTTTAATTTTATTTTAATTATATCTTCTTGTATTTTAAACTGCACTTGGTAATATTATGGTATATTTTTTGAAACACATCTTTATATCATTAAAATACACTAGTTGCTAAAAAAACATATATTATTATTCAATTTTTAATATAGTTTAATATCCTTTTAGTATCTTTATATGTATCTAGTAATCTTTCGACAAATTTAAAGAAAATTCATAATAATATAAGTTAAAATAAATAAATTTTCGATATCGATCTTTTTTCTCATGAAATTCTAGAAAATAAAATAAAATAAAATAAAAACTCAAGTCACAATAATACAAAGTAAAAATTATATCCTCCGATATCTCTTAATTATGTTTTAGTATCTTTTTTCAATAAAATTTAAAACATATAAATAAAAAAATTTGAAAAAGATTATAATAATAATTCTTTTACCATAAAAATGATTTTTTTTCAAAAGCAATACCTTATGAAATTTGTTAAAGGCTAAGAATATTCGGCCATAGTAAGCTAATTAACCAAGTTTAAATATTAATTATGTTAACCAAGTTTAATAAGTCCAAACCAAGACCCAATTTAAGAATAAGTAAGTCTTGGTTAATTCCTTATTACTACTAGGTTAAGGCAAGAAATATATACAAAGAGATGCATGGGGACGGAAGGTGAAGATGGTAATGCACATATAATATCTAATTAATTAGATTAATTAAATATTAAGTCTATATGAAACTAGCATTCAATCTTCATCTCTTCTTCTCTTTGAAAATTTTTCATAAATTGCAACTTTAAAGTCAGGGAATTGTTAAGAATTCATTCGGTCATTTGAGTGAAACTTAATGTGCGAGATATACATAATATCTAAACGGGATTTTAAAAGCGAATTTATGTATATTTGGATGTGAATGTCCGCCACTTTACTTTGTCTTTATTTGTGCTTTAGGTCGAGTGAGGTGATAAAGCAGGAAGGGTCAAAGTTAAAAACAATCAAGCACGGAAAGTTGGGCGTCTATCGAACTGAACACTGGAGTCGTGTTGGTTGGGTAACGATGCAAGCGCGAGAAAAGATGCGTTACGGAAGCCGAAATTCAATACTCTGAAAACTACTTCACGACCAGACACGAAAATACCTGGCCGGCTAGGACGACGGGGAGCAGCCACACCGTGCATGGAACACCAAACCGTGTTCCCAAGCGGCCGGGCGCCGAGAACACGGCCATGTTCGCGGCGACAAGACGAATTAATTAAAAGAAAGAGCAAGAGGAAAGAAAGAGAAAACGGGGGGAGAACGTCCCAAACCCTAACTTTTCTCTCTCTAAGGGTTTTCTGAGCTAGAACCAAGGAAAAAGGAGACTTGGACCAAATTTTAAATCGGATTCCCTTCAAAGATTGAAGATTGGGCGAGATTCGTTGATTGGCTTCAATTTGAGCAAGAGGAACAAGAATCGATTCAAGATTGGGCAAGAGGAATTAGAGCTGTTTACTCTCATCCAATGGTGTATTCGGATTTCTCTACCTTTACTCATTTTTGTAATTGAATTTTTGTGGGTTTTGATAATGAACATGATTAGCTAGATTGATTAAATCTATTAGGATTTCTTTACTATGTTGGCTTAATATTATATTGTTGGATTGTTTGAGTTAGTTTTGTATTCTTCTTGCTTTCAGTATTAATAAGATAATGCATTATTCATGAGACATTGTGAATTGTGGTGTTTAGATTGCTTTATGTAATTGAGAAGTCCATTTGGCAATTGAAATTTTGAATAGCAAGAACTGGTTAATAATCACTTAAAGATAAGGATAATTAACTAGCCAGATTAAGAATTAACAAAGCTTAATAGAGGTGGATTAAAGCTTAATACTAATTTAAGAATCAATCGTTAGGAAGAGATTCCAACTTTAGGTTATTAGGTCTAGGAATTCGGTTATCTCGAGAGAAACCGAATTCGATTAAGAATTAATCCATGGGTAGCATAATTGGAGTCATCAATCCTTTATCTTTTGTTTGATTGCCAACTAGTTTAGGTTCCCTTTGGGTTTGCTTTCTTGTCTTGGTCCTTAGAACTTAGCTTGTAGCTATTAGTTAGTTTAGAAATTATTCATCATTCATTTTAGGTTAATATAACAAAGAACAAATGAGTAACTCTGGACTTTCACTTTCCCAGGAAGACGACCTTGATACTCACCATTAGTGCTACGCACTTAGATTGTAGGCATAGATGGCAACCATCAATGCTCGTATCAATCTTACAAGAATCATCAAATTCTTTTAATTTGTTTTCAAAAATACTTTCTGATACGAACATGGCTAACTTATGCCAAACCTATTTTCAATGTTTATGTCTATACCAAGGATTGTTCACCTAATCAAGCAAAGAAACTTTAACTCCCAACAAGACCCTTAAATAATTTGTACTTAAGAATTATAATTATAAGGAATTAAAGGCTGTTTAATATAAATAAAAATTTAGATTAAACGAAGTTTGTAAAATATCAAGTCTTCACTTGATAAATTCACCAAGTTCATAAAGAACAAAAGAAGAGAATTAACTCTAAAATAATCAATATTTAACCACCTTTACATAAAAATTCGTACTAGCTTATATAAGCCTAAAAAAACCTAATTCTATAATGACAGGAAGAAAATAACAATAAGACTAGGAATAGAATTTCTAAACTAAAAGGATAACTTAAAATAAAACTTCTAACTATTAAAAGACGTCTTTAAATGAACAAAAACTCCTAAAGTTTATCCAACACAAGCCCATATAATAAACATGAAAATTGGGCTTAAGTAACATGTGATATGTAGCCCATTCTTGAGTATTAGACTCCAAATAACTTCACTTGATTATCTTGGATTTATCTTGACTTGTTCATGCTTCCATATGTTGGATTAAGTTAATAACAATATCTTGAGGCCCATTATTTTTATTAAGTCTAATCTCACTTGGACTTTGAATTTGACTAGGACTTCTAGTTGGATTAGGATTCCTAGTGGAAATAGAATTTTTTTCATCGCTTGAACTCCTAATGTCATTAGGGCTCTTTACTGGATTAAGATTCCTAGTGGAATTAAGACTCCTTGTTAAAGTAGGATTCCTTGAGCAAGTAGGATTTTCATTATTAGGATTCCTGATTAGAGTAGGATTCCTTCTGCTACATGGGTTCTTATTGTTCCCCCTTTCTTTGAAAAGATTCGTCCTCAAATCTTGCACGAATATTGTAAAAGAAGCAAACATATAATCTCAATGAACAATAAGAACTCATTATCGACCTGTAAATCTTTCACGGAACTTGTTAGAGGAATTTTAGAATAAATATTACTTTTAATGCCAATAAAATCGACATGCTTAAAAGATTTTATTGTATCAAGCAGTACATTCTCACTCTTCACTAACTCAAATTTTCCCTCATCTTTGACAATGATCTCTTTAATTTTGGACTCACTTAAAGATGGCAAATCATTCTCTTCCTCACCATATTTAGTAATCACATCTTTAAATTCTTTATTGATAGTAGTAGAGTAATTTACCTTCTACATCATCAATATTAGTTTTCAAAGATGGCTTAGACTCCGCTTTATCTTCAAGATGCTTAGCATAATGATGCAATAATCCCTTTAAATCTTCAAAACTATTTTTAAGTGAATCAAGGCTTCTCCTTAAAGATTTTATATTCTTTGAAAGTTCATTATTGAAATCTTGACACAGTTATCGTTTTATCTTCTTTGGCTTAGGTTTAGGATTATAAAAATTTCGCCGACACATTTCATAATAATCATCATTCTTTCTTCTCCACAATCTATCATAAGATTGATAAAGAAGATCTCGACATCCTCTAGCAAACTCATCTTGTCAAAACATCTCACACATACAATCTCACGTGTTTAACATTTAAATTCTAATCTTTTGGTGCTTAAAAGGCTAAAACACTAAAAGTTGTAATAACTCAATAACCAATGAATCGGATTTAGAACA
Source organism: Ricinus communis (assembly GCF_019578655.1). Classification (NCBI taxonomy): domain Eukaryota; kingdom Viridiplantae; phylum Streptophyta; class Magnoliopsida; order Malpighiales; family Euphorbiaceae; genus Ricinus; species Ricinus communis. The sequence continues at coordinate 15,577,830 of NC_063260.1, forward strand.
TATAAGAACACAAACTAAGAAAACAAAACTAGACTTAATGAACAAGATTAAGTCTAAAACTCAATAAAACACATAAGAATAAGATGAACTAATGAAAAACTAAGTTTGATGAATGAATTAAATAAAAAAGACAGATTTAGTATTTATAGAATAAAGAACGTATTTAACACTTAAGAAATGAAGGGAACAAATGAATTGGACTCTAAAAATAGCAAGGAATATGAATTGAACAAGAAAAATACTCTAGATAAGAAAACATATCACAAAGAAGAAGAAAATAACCGATTAGGACATTTTTTTATTTTTTCGACACTAAAGAATATGAATAAACTAAAAATAAAGAATACGTATTCGATTGATGAGCCAAAGCTCTGATACAAAACGATACGAATATATAATTAACTAGTAAATTAGGCTAACAACTCCAATATGGGCTGGGCTTGAATAAAATGGACTAGAACTAGGTAAATTATGTGTGTTATTTGGTATGTCCGTGTATGAAATGCTTGTGTTTATAGAGAATAATTTGTTAAACAATAAAATTAAAGACTAATATACACAAATAAAAAAGTTGATTTTGAATCCATCTTTGGATTTTATGGCGTAAGCTTCCTTATGAAATATGAGAAATGCCACTCATAAGTAAAAGTGTCCTGGTGATTACGAGGGTGGCAATTCCTCCCATCTGCAGGCTAGTCTCAGTGACTAGTTAGCATATTCCTGATTAGGTTAAAAAGCCTTACAGTACCATAGTCACTAAAGTCACTTGGGTGCGTGCTTGAAACCGCCTCCTATAATGGCAACTCCCTTGAGAATAAGAGAAATTGATTCTAGTGTATGTGTGTTTTTAATTTTATTATTTAATAGATTACTCTTCCATCACTACACTATTATCGAATCGACATATTGGTCCTGCCGATACGCTCGAGATGCATGGGTTCTTGTCCACCCTACACTATCAACTAACCATCCATGATAATAAGTAAGTAAATGGATGGGACACTCGGTGGAGACGAGCGAAAAATACAGGGATTTTGAGCCTCCCCCAGACACCTATAGTATGGTAGTAATCTCCAGAACCTTGTTGTTTGCTATGAGATGTTTTCCTTGTAAGTATCTTAAGCCCAAGTATTGAAAGGTCTTGGCCAAAAATGTGGAACTAGGCCCCGAGCTTAAAATATCGGAGAGTATGCTTTAACGTTTGTTTGTTTAAATATACTTAAAAGCTTCCTATCCTCGCGATATAAGCCCCCAAACTCCTAGCGAAGACTTACCATGAACCATATCAGTATAAGTAAGGTCAAGGATGGAACATTTTTAAGCTTTTTTGTCTTTATCTTGCATGCGGCGCATTGCATGCATCATACGCATCGTATATCATGCATCGTATCGTGCTAGTACCTTTATCATCGTATTATATATAGATTCGTACTAACCTTTATTTTTAGATAGATTGGGGCATTTGACAATATTGAAAAGGATTTCTGAGAGAATAGACCACGACATGCCACCACCTAGAGAATGGTCAGAGAATGGTCACCCTGTATGAAATGATGGTCAATAAGCTAATGCACAGACAAATCCCGAATGCCACAATTGACCTGAGGAAGGGGTGCGATTAGGAAGCTCAATGACTCTTACTTAAATATGGGGATGGTTGCTGACAGCCCCTAACCTGTTTTAAGCGGCCAACCCCATTGTCACGACCGTGCTAGTTCTGGGTGAGAGGCTTCTAATACATGCTACGATTGCTACCGTGAATACTCTGCTAATTAATGTTGAGGATCGCTAGAGAGGAGGGTCCCACATTTTTCTGATTGATGAATGAATTCATTCACGCTGCAAGAGAAGGGGGGCTCAGGGCCTCTCACCTTGAAAGCAGAGTGTTGTAGTTTGGACTTCTGACGGATATACGCTTGGAAATACGCGGATGATCAAGATCAAGCTCTTGTTTGATGAGATAATAGCTCTCGTCGAATCTCGAATTCTCGAGATAAACAAGTTTATAGGATTGGTGCCGACCAAGTTCATCGTATTGACGATAACTATCATCGAACTACGGTTGAGTATGACCTAGATTGTCGTGCTATTTATTTATGGCGACTGCTATCAACTAGGGATGATACACTGCTATCAAAAATCGCCAGCTAAATGACACTGAATTTATGCAATTTTATCAAAGATGTGACTACAAACTCTATCATGTGTCGATGGAGGGATCTTGAATCCACCAAGAAGCCAATGGGTCCGGTTTTCTTGACTGAGGAAATAAGATTAACGATAAAAAGGCATCCGAAAGGAAAGTTGATGATGGTCACTTTCCAGATGGGTTGAAAGGTTGTAGATAATAGAATTTGAAAACCTTTATGGACTTGTATGATGATGAAGTCACAGTCGAGAGATATAGAAAAAATACAAAAGTAGGGACTAATAGAGCCACCATTCGAGGTATGAACCCTGATGTAATGTAGTGCAATAGAGGGAGGGAGGGTTCTCTTTAACATCTAAATCTTGAGATTGTAATGGCGATGCTCCACCTGCAAACGCCAAACGAACACATATTGTAAATTGAGCAACCCATCAGCCACAACTTCATCATCCTGCTAAACATAAAATCAAGACCTTATCGATGTTGAAAGCTCTTAATATAACCCGACCCACGACTGACCCATTGACAAGGAAACCCCAACTCAAACTACACAATACCACACCCCACCAAACAAAGCCCAAGTCAAACCAGAGCTGAAAGAACCTTCACCTCGAGCTAGGGCACCATTATCCATGGTGTGTCCTGATGTTAAATGAGAGGCTTGCCTCAATGATAGCATTGTAGTATGGCCTTAGGGGACTTAGAACTAAATGCCTAATGATTATGCGGAGGTTGGCTTAGCATCGACTAGAATAGAGGTTGAGTAATTTTCCCCTGTCAAGAGCCCGAGAAAAAGGGTCCAAAATTCAAGGCCACTTGATTGATATTCGAATTGAAGATATGCCAAGTGGTTCAAAATTAAATGAGCCATGATTGTCTCTAGTTGGAAAGAAAAAGTCCTAACATACAGGTTTCTGAATGAAGTTTAAGACAGGGCCGGACTCCGCGAATAATGATTTGAAGAAAAGTGAGTAAACCAGTGAGCAGAGAGAAAGTCCAAGAGCTGAGATAGATGTATCACATAGGTTGAGTATGGATCTCCATGGATTCATTCACTCTTTGAGACTCAGCTTATCTGAATCGATTAATGCATCAAAAAATACCGTACGATCATTCTAACGATTCGAGTCGATCTAAATTCTTACTATTACGGACGGTATTCTTAGTAAAATCATACCATAGCCGCATTAACATAACAAACCAATCTCAGGTTGATCTTGACGAGCGATTTATATATATTTATTAATAATTATTTGTATTATATAAATAATACCTATTAAAATAACTATAATATTACTTTATAAAAATAATTTTTTATTTATCATTTTATAATTGAAGCAATTATTATCTAAATAGAAAAATAATAATATAAAATAATTATAATATTATAATGTACTTTATAGTCTATAAAAAATATAAGTTATATATATATATATATATATATATATATATATATTAATATATCATATCTAGGATATAGTAATACTAAATACTATCTATCTAGAAACAACCCTACTTTCTTTTCTTACCGCAAATTCTAATAACACACTACCACCAGCACTTCACCTCAATTTTCAATAGGAAGGACAAAATCTAAGGCAAGATTTCTGTGTTCCCTTTTATGTGGAGTAAGTGAACTCAATTTAATTATCAGGCCTCTAATTTCAATTCCTATCTTTCTTCACTTTACTTTTATTTCTCGATGGGTAGATTAAAGAAAGTTTAGATCTTTTTTTGTTGGCTAGGTGAAATATTTGAATTTTGAGTTTTTCTTTACTCTTAATAACTATGTTTCTTCTTATTATGTTGTCCTTATTTTCCGAGATAAATGGAAAATCTTATTTGACCACAATTCTCAATGTTTTTATTTTTGTTATTTTATTTTTTATTTTTTAAATGCTCACCATCATTGGTTTTGGTACCTTACAATTAGTTGTTCAATAGTTTTGCTAAGTCTTGTAAAGTGAAGAATTTTGTTAGCATGAGTTCTTTATTTTACTATTTTCTTTACTAGCATTTACCCGAGCCTTTTAAAATTGTTGTTTGAGTTTTTTTTTTCTTATTGGTTTGTATAGAGGTGTGGATGCACTAGTTTTTCTTTTTCCAATTTCAAGTTGCTGTAAATTTTTGGTTTTGAGCAGTTTTTGTTATATGTTAAGGAAAGTAACTTTTGCTATAAAAGGAACTACTATGAGAGGTGAAACAAGGACTATAAGTAAAATAGATATAAAAGAAATTTTGCTTGAAGCTTGACCCGAATTAAAGCAAAAAAACCCATAAAAGTCTTACAAGATTGTTCTTTCGGAATCGCTTTACTACTTGGTAGTAGTAGGCTTCCGGAAATATTAGGCATAATAAGAAAAACTAGTCAAGCTAGATAGTCATGCTTGTTTGCAGCTCTTTTAAATAAATGACTAATTTAAAGTCTCAACCCTATGATTGAGGCTGATTTTATCTATTTCGTTCTCTTGTTTGTCTTATGATTGAGTAACTTACATTGTATTTTTTTAAATACTAAAACTAAATCTATTTGCCATCAGTCCATTTAAGAATTTGTAGATTTATTTTGTGATTTCTAAACAGATACACGGCTATCAATTTTAATTGTTTCAATTGCTTTAACTTAACTTTATCTTATATTTTGCAGCTTATAAAGATGGTAGAACATGGAGTTAGCTAATTATCCAACACTAAGAAGAGGAAAACAATTGATCCTACTTCTTGACATGATGGCTTGTGCTTAGCGATTCGCCCACCTCTATCAGAAAATAATGTTTCATCCTCGGCAATAACAATACCGCATTTCGCTCAAGTAAACATCCAGTGTCTACCACCAATGTAATAAGAAATGCGAATGTTGACACTACTAATGAAGGTACTAACACTGCTAATCCACCAACTTTCCCTCTTAGTAAAACTAGGTCATTTGTTTGGTTGCATTTTGAGAAAATTAAGAACTCTGATGGAAAAGAGACGAGTAGATTTAGGTGTTTATGGTGTGGTAAGAATTACCAAGGTGGTAGTGCCATGGGAACTTCAGTCTTAGGAAACACTTGCAGTAACTTGCAAAAATTTCCTCATAAACAACAGTTGATTGATGTAGAACATAAGACGGACAAATCGCAAAAGACCTTAACATTCTTAAAGTCCATAGATATAGAAAGTCCTAAGATTGGAGCTTGGTGTTTTGATTAAGAAGCTTGTAGGAAAGTATTAGTTCGAATGATAATTAAAGATGAATTACCCTTCAGATTTTTGGAAAGGGAAGGGTTTAGAGAATTTATTCAAGTTGTTGTACTTGATTTTATAATTCCTTCTAGATTCACCATTGTAAGGGACTGTTTCACTTTGTTTGCCAAAGAAAAGAAAAAATTGAAAGCCATTATTGCAACACAATGTCAAAGAGTCTCTTTAACCACTGATACTTGGACAAGTGTGCATAGTTTAAGCTATCTTTGTTTGACTGCTCATTTTATAGATGCTGATTGGAATATGCAGAAGAGAATATTGAATTTTTGTATTGTTAAGAGTCATAGGGGTATAAATATAGGTAATGCAGTAGATGCTTGTATGAAAGAGTGGGGTATAAAAAAGGTCATGTGCATAACTGTTGATAATGCATCCAGTAATGACACTACTATTCAACAATTGAAGAAAATATTATTAAAGAAAAATGCATTTATTGTGGGTGGAGATGCAATTCATATGAGGTGTTTTGCTCATATCCTTCAATTAATTGTGAAAGATGAACTTCAATTATCTCAAGTTTCCATTAAAAAAATTAGAGATGTTGTGAAGTACATTAGAAGTAGTCCTCAAAGAATGGATCTATTTAAGATGGCTTACGAGTTAGCAAATTTAAAGAATAAGTCCTCTTTATAGTTAGATTGCTTAACTAGGTGGAATTCAACTTATTTGATGCTAGATTGTGCTTTGGGCTATCAAAAGGCTTTTGATATATTGGAGGACATAGACTCCAAATTTCTGGCTGATTTTGGTGATGATTTGCCTAGCGAAGTAGATTGGACTAAAGCTAAGGTGCTTATAAAGTTTCTTAAAAAATTCTATGATGCTACTTGTAAACTGTCTGTCACATTGTACTCTACTTCAATCTTTATATCCCAAAGGTGATCAAGATTTTAAAAGAACTAGATGCTTCTAAAATTAGCAAGGATAATGAGCTAGGAAATGACCATTAAAATGCGAGCTAAATTTGACAAATATTGGGGTTCTTTATATAAAATGAATGATATGTCGTTTGTGGCTGTTGTTTTGGATCCTAGGTGCAAATTAAAGTACTTGAAAGTTGAGTATACCATTCATTATGGTGAAGATGAGGTAAAAAATTTAGAAAAAATGGTGAAAACAACTTTAGAGTTGATGGTGGATGAATACAAGATAATTGAGGACCAATTATATATGGATGAGGTTGTAGGGAGCTCAAAGAAATCTACATATGTTAGTGGGTTAAGTGATATAGAAACAGAAGAAAAGATTGATGAGTTCTTTCTAGAGGAAGAAGTGCAGTAAAATTTATCTAAGAAATCTGAGTTGGATAGGTACTTCAAAGAATTTGCAAAAAAAATTCACCACTGATTTTGATATCTTAGCATGGTGGAAGGTGAATTCAGTAAGGTATCCTATCTTATCCAAAGTTGCACACGATATATTGGTTATCCAAGCTTCAGCGGGGCCTCCGAATCCTGTGATTTAAATCGGAGGATGATCTCTAGATCAATATAGAAGTTCTTTACTTTCTACAATAGCGGAGGTCCTCTTTTGTTGTCAAGATTGGCTTAGAAGTTCAAATAAACCAATCCAGCTTGAAGAATCACTGAAGGAGATTGAAAGCATAGATTCAAGTAACATTTCTTTACTTCCTACATATGTTGGTTTATTGTTGATGCTGTTAAGTTTTATTGATGTAATTTTTTACTTTTATTGCAGAAATTATTCAAAATCCTGAGATTGGCGAGTCCCTTATGTCAAGATTAAATGTGGACTGCTGATTTTGAAAGGAGGTAATAACATTCCTTTACTAACTTTGTGTATAGTTGATAAGCATCATACTACACATGTTTTCATGCCCGATTGTTCACATTTTTATGCATGATTATCCCGTTTTATGCTAGAATCACCTATCTTTTGTTTCCCTTTCGTTTGGTGTCATTTTCGAAGGACACCATCGTGAATCGAGAGAAATCGTGTGATTCTTGGAGCAAAATCCATCAAATCGGGCGAAACAAGCACTTAGGTCGAGCACGGCGGCCTCGTCGATCCTACTACCGTGAATTATCAAGAGGCTATCCCCAATTGTGCCATTTCGCGACGATCTCAGATCCGTGGACCCAGGATCTCGGCCCAAGATCTACTGTGGTGGCTCGGCCAAGGCTTTCAGATTCAACCTGGCGGACTCCTGCTCGAATCAACTATATAGGCGATTTTGAATTCTAATTGAGGGGGACGATTTTTGGACTCAATTCCTGTACTTGAATCAACTATATAGGCGATTTTGAATTCTAATTGAGGGGGACGATTTTTGGACTCAATTCCAAGACACACACTTAATCAAATATTTCCTATACCTCAATTGTGGAGATCAATTTTCATCAATTGAAGAGGGATTCCACTTATTCCAACATCGAATTGAAGATCAAGACAAACTTTGGAAGCATTCAAGAGGCAACTAGGGTTTGAGATTTTGAATTTGCAAATTTAGGGTTTCTCATTCGACTTGAGAGAAGGGTGTACATACCTTTAATTTGTTTTTCCTTATTTTGTTCTTTAATTGCTTTGACTATGAACATGAGGCTAGATCTTTTGAATCCATTAGGGTTCACCTTTGTTGATGGATTATGCTTAATTGTTAGTTTTTTATAATTGTTATTCTTGCAATCTTCTACATTCAGTAATAAAAGTTTGACGCGATTAATTTGAGACGTTGGATTAATTGTTTATTAGGTTGTTTCTTGACATTGAGAAATGCTTGTTATAACTGGATTTTGAATAGTAAGGACCGGTAGTTAACACTTAGAGATGAGGTTGATTTACTCACGGATTAAGAACTAACAACTCTTAATAGTCTTAAATCATACTTAATGCTAATTTGTAGTAATCGATAGGAAGAGATTCCATTAGGTTAGTGCAGGTTTAGGAATCCCAGGAAGCTCGGCAGGCAGGATTCAATCAGGGATTTGTTTACGCGGGTAAGCAAGATCGGCAATCCATAAAATTCATCTTTAGAATTCCATCACTTAGGCTCCCTTTTGGATTTATTTCTCTCTTTACAATTGTCTTTTAATTGTCCATTGTTGTCCTTCATTTACTTAATTGCACTCATAACCATTACCGGTATGTTAGAACTTTCACACCCTATTTCCGGAGTAGATAACATAGCGGTAGTAACTCTAGGTTCACCCGATCTACTGGATCGACGCGACTCACTTTGGCTAGCTGCAGTGCGATGCTGAGGGTTCAACGCCTAGTGTAGGTTGCATAAAGAACCCATCAAGTTTTGGCGCTGTGGAACCAACGTGAACTAGAGTGAATTGTTTTTGTGTTAATTTAGTCATTATTTATTTTATTCATTTATTCTTTAATTTTATTATTATTTATTATTATATTATTTTTATTGATCGGTGGTTGTGTGGACTTTCGTGTAGTTTATGACCGGAGCTCAAACTCGAATCTTATAGAGCCTCTATCGATCCCATCCATCCCCTGAGACTCTTGGAAGAGGTTGCGGTCTGAAGAGGAGGAGATTGAGGTTGAGGTACCGTGGATAGACTAGACACGATGGAAAACCATGACCCCCCCACGCCGATGAGGATCGAGGAGGACGATGTACGAGTTTGCTCGACCATCTTTGGATGGGACGAAAACTAGTATAGTCGGACTGAAGGCCAACAATTTTGAGATAAAGGCCAATGTTATCCGGATGATCCAACAAAGCGTGCAGTTTGGAGGATTGCCCGTGAGGATCCCAATGCACATATCTCCAACTTTTTAGAGATTTGTGACACATTCAAAATAAATGGAACAACCGATGATGCCATTCTACCGAGATTGTTTCCATTTTCCTTGAGGACAGAGCAAAAGAGATGGCTGCAATCTCTTCCACAAATGACGCATCACTACCCGGAAGGCGCGTTGGATCAAAAAATTTTTATATAAGTATTTTCCTCCCGCTAAAACTGCTAAACTTAGAAATGACATATCTTCTTTTGTGCAGTTTGATGATGAAAGCATGTACGATGCATGGGAGAGATTTAAAGATCTTTTGAGAGATCTTGCCCATCACAGATTGCCGTGTGGATGCGTTCGGACCTTCTGATGGTTGAACCTTGCAACGAGGCGATGGTGGATGCCGCGGTGTGGGGCTGCTAAGACAGATACCTTGGCGGCTGTGCTCGAAACTTGATAGAGGAAATGGCCATGAACAACTATCGTTGGCAATCCTCTGGGAAGACGAGGCGAGGGGTGAGGTCAACCAAGTGGACTCTACAAAGACCCAACTTGGCGTCAGTACCAAGGAGCTTCTAGCCAAGAAGATCGACCAACCTGTGATGCTTGGTTCATGCGACGTCTATGAAGTTTTGTGGCAGACCCGAATGTAGCGAATCATGCATCGGGAGGTATGTTTCTTCATCCTCTACTACTTTCCATCTAGTTCGCTATGTTGTCCGATGTTGAACAGTTAATTATATGGGGAATGCCCCATGACAGAACGATCCTACAAATACATACAACCCACTGGATGGCGCAATCATCCCAACTTGATTGGAGGAACAATAATGCTCAGTGGTCCACACTGAGTTTGAGACTTCGTATTATTACAAGAAAGAACATTCAAAAACGACTGCATGACAAGCTCCTTCTCTCTAGAAAGAAGTCAAATTTAGAGGAGCTTATGATGAAGTTTGTGACGCCTACGGAGATGAGGTTCAACAGTGACAGTGCAACTTAGGAACCGATGCAGCCTCGATTCGAACTTGGAGACCCAAATTGGCCAAATCTCTACAGATGTTGTTCCGAGAGCAAGCAAGCGCCGCTCGAACCACCAGGAGTCTAACCAGGGAGCACGTGAGCGCTGCCACTATGCGTTCGTAAGTTAGTTTCGCCCTTCTTTGATGCCACTATTGAGGTGTTAGCGGTTAGGAGCGGTAAGGTTAGGGAACCCGAGGACAAAAAGGTGAAATCAATTCCGGTTAGGGAATATCAACCTAAGATTCCTTATCCCGCTAGAGATAAACAATGACAGGCGAAAAGCAGCTTAGTAAGTTTTAGATATTTTTGAGATAACCCGCATATTATCTCTGCCTTTATTGATGCATGGAGCAGAGATACAAAGTATGCTAAGTTCTTAAAGGACATACTTAGCAGGAAAAGGAAGTTGGAGGAGGTCGCGCTATGTTCGACTTAATGAGGAGTGCTCGGTGGTTGTGAGCAAGTTGCCGGAGAAACATCACGATCCGTGGAGTTTCACTATTCCTTGCACTTTAGGTAATTTATATGTTGATGATGCATTAGCTGATTTGGGGGCTAGCATAAATGTCATGCCCACTAGTTTGTTCAATAAGCTAGGTTTGGGGAGGCAAAATCCATAGGATGTGCATACAATAAATTTACTGTTCGCTAAGCTTCTAGGGAATGTTGTCAGGAAAATGTGCTAGTTAAGGTAGATAAGTTCATATTTCCTGTGGACTTTGTGGTTTTGGATATGGACAATGAGCATGGTATACCATTAATTTTGGAGAGACCTTTCCTCGCTACGCTAGAGCTAAAATAGGACGTATTTGAGGGAAGTTAGAACTTAATGTAGGGACGATTATGTCACTTTTAGTTTACCCTCATTTGATAGTTCTTCCACCGACCATGTTCATGCCATTTGTTGTATTGATGGAATTGATCTTGCATGTAATACACAACCACAAGATGTACAAATGGATGATGCTATACATGTTTCTTCCCCTACTAGTATGTGTTATTCATTTGAAAAAATAACTTGTATCAATATGAGACTTGTCGTGATAGACCCGAGTAAGCGGGTAGTTGCAAGTTTGTTTTGATGTATCACTTTGCAGATCTGGTGGATGAATGGACATCCCAAATCGTCCAGGAGCACCTCTTGGACATCTCTTGCATACTACCGACCTTTTCATTGCTTATATGCCTCGAACCCCGAACTTACATTGAGCTACCCTTAATTTGCCGCTGATGCAGAATGCTGATCCGTAGTCGGTGCTACGACCTCAACGAATACACAAAAGCCTCTTGGAGGCATTCTCAGATCTATTTTGCTTTCCGAATTTTTGGACATTTTTTTATTTTATTTTATGTAGTCATTTGCGGTTAGATATTTCAAATTGTTTTTAATAAGTTTGATTTTGAGGAGATGCTATCTTATTGAACCTTTTACTAGATGTTGCTTGGAATGTGTTTATTCTTGAATTTTACGGAGTTAGCCTACTTGATGCTCAAATACGTAATTTTGAGAACTAACATATTTTGAAGTGTTAAAGTACACATCAAGTGTGATCTAGTAGACTTTCTAGTTTTTATCTCTTTTGTCGTCTTGTTTTTCTCTTAGTTTTCTAATTTCTTTTATGGACTCCCATAATTAGTGCTTCATTTTACGTATTTTATTCCTTTTATTTTAGAGTGCCTACCTTGTTCACACTTTGAGATGTTACGGTGTCTTTCGATGGGTAGTCTAAAGGATTGGTGCAAAACCGATTTTATCTTGCTGTTTTTATCTTGTTTTAATATCCCTTATTGATTGAGTCCATTCATTTTCAACGGCCCTTATCTTGAGTTTTGTTTTAATCGAGTAGTTAATGATTTTCTCCTTTGAATGGATTCCCTTATAGCTTTTATCGAACCTTGTTGGAAGAAGGCAATGAGCGAATCTCTTAATTACAATCCACCCGGTGTAAAACTGGTATTTTTCCTTAAATTCTTCCATTTTACTTTATCTTAGATATAGAACACCGTTAATATTGTTGCTTATTATCGTGATTGACTGTTTAAACTTTGGTTTGAGAATTCATGCAATTTTAACCCACTCAAATGGTGAGATTTGAGCCAATGTGATCTTATTATTATCCTTCTTTCATTAGTGAGCATTTCTACGAATCTACATTTCTAGAACTTGCTTTACGATATCCGCTGAGATTACATGAATTGTCAATAATCGTGAGATGATTTGGGCCTTAGATTTACACAATTTGGCCAAAGCCTAACCCTATTTTTCCACTGTTAGAACCAATTTTGAGCCTTAGCCATTCCTTTCGTGACAATAATAACAATGACACTCATCTTATCACTTATTCATTTGACCATTCTTTCTACCATTGTTGCCGGAAATTATATTAGTTATGCATTTTACTTTGGATCAATCCGCATTCGTATATTTCACTAAGTTGCTAGATTTTCATAAATGCCTCTTCTATCATTGATTGTGTGTCAATAACCAACAACTCCTACATAAGTCGTTGTAATATATATACATAGTATATATATTTATATATATAAAAAAAAGTAGAAAGTATTAATTTAGTTCATTTCGAGCATCATCTTATTTTTAGAGCAACTTAGTGTTCATTTTGGTCTGAAGACTTGATCCTTCATTACTATCTTGCATTACTTGCTTAACTCCAAAGTGATAGCCACTTTCCATATTTATACCTTACCTTAACCCCATTACAACCCGGCTCAAGACCCTTTGATCATGATTATTGATTATTTCGTAGTAGTGGAGATTGAATCCATAAGCAAGCCTATGGTAAGCACTTTTTTCACATTTGGCTGCGAGAGCTCAATGCATCTTCTTTCACCTATATACACTTGTGTGTTTTGAGTGATATCTTGTGAGGCATGATTCTCAATTTCTTAATTTAGATGGTTTATCATTTTAACTTTAGCAACTTTATTAAGTTTGCTCTTTCTCTTAAGGATTTAGTGATTTAGGGATTTTGGGAAAAATCATTACGGAGTTTTGAAATTTGTTTGAGCTAACCTCTGATGCATAAATAGATCGAGTTATTTGATATCTTTGAGGAGTGAGTTGTAAATTGCTTGAGGACAAGCAAAAGTTTAAGTATGGGGTAATTTGATAAGCATCATACTACACATGTTTTCATGCCCGATTGTTCATATTTTTATGCATGATTATCCCGTTTTATGCTAGAATCACCTATCTTTGTTTCCCTTTCGCTTCGCAGTCATTTCGAAGGACACCATCAACAATCGAGGGAAATACGTGTGATTACGGAGCAAAATCCATCAAATTAGTGAAACAGCACCGAGGTGAGCGAAAGCAGCTCGGCGTCCATTCAGATTATCGACTATCCCCAATTCTGCCATTTCGGCCACGGACGACTTGTACGGCCACCACGGCACACACGGCCTCCAAAGACGATTCAACACCAATTGTGACTCAACTCCGGTACGTGCAATCACTATATAAGCGATTTTGAATTCTAATTGAGGGGGACGATTTTTGGACTCAATTCAGACACACACTTAATCAAATATTTCCTATACCTCAATTGTAGACCGAGAGATCAATTTTCATCAATTGAAGGGGGATTCCACTTATTCCAACATCGAATTGAAGATCAAGACAAACTTTGGAAGCATTCGAGGCAAATAGGGTTTGAGATTTTGAATTTGCAATTTAGGGTTTCTCATTCGACTTGAAAGAGAAGGGTGTACATACCTTTAATTTGTTTTTCCTTATTTTGTTCTTTAATTGCTTTGATATAAACATGAGCGCTTAGATCTTTTGAATCCATTAGGGTTCACCTTTGTTGATGGATTATGCTTAATTGTTAGTTTTTATAATTGTCATTCTTGCAATCTTCTTGCTATTCAAGTAATAAAAGTTTGACGCAGCCTTGATTAATTTGAGACGTTGGATTAATTGTTTATTAGGTTGTTTCTTGACATGAGAAAACTTGTTATTGGATTTTGAATAGTAAGGTACCGGTAGTTAACACTTAGAGATGAGGTTGATTTACTCACGGATTAAGAACTAACAACTCTTAATAGTCTTAAATCATACTTAATGCTAATTTGTAGTAACTGATAGGAAGAGATTCCATTAGGTTAGTGCAGTTTAGGAATCGTAGCTCGAGAGGCAAGGTTCAATCGAGTGATTTGACGCTGTAAGCAAGATCGCAATCCATAAAATTCATCTTTAGAATTCCATCACTTAGGCTCCCTTTTGGATTTATTTCTCTCTTTACAATTGTCTTTTAATTGTCCATTGTTGTCCTTCATTTACTTAATTGCACTCATAACCATTAGCTGGTATGTTAGAACTTTCACACCCTATTTCAGACTAGATAACATAGCAAGCATTTGTAACTCTAGGTTCACCCGATCTCCAGGGATACGACCTTGATACTCACTAGTGCTAGTCGCACTCTTGTGGTGGGTTCACCCGCCTTAGGTGTAGGTTGCATAAAGAACCCATCAATAGTATATATAGTATGTTAATTTAATTTTGGTTAAAATTAAGTTATAGAAAAACTCTGGTTCATTTTATTAGCTGATTTTTTTTCAGTTGTTGGAATGAGTACTAATGTTGTTGATGTTCTTCTCTTGTGGAGCTGATATTCTTTTTTAGATTTGGAGTTGTTATATTGCTGTTCTAAATTGCAATTTGTATTCTTTAGAGCTCCTATAATGTTTTGGACTTGTATTTTAGTGCTACATAAAGTTTGTAAATTTATTTGTTTTAATGATTTCCATCTGTAAAATATTTTTATGCTAGCAGTAACATAGATTTTAATGATTTGTATTTGAACATTGAATGAATTATTATACTTACAAGTGATTTAATTGCAAAATAGGTTGTTCAAGAATGTGATTGCAATTCTAATTTAGATTTTCATGCTACTTTCTTTAGGTTGGTAATCGTATTTTCTCTAAATGTATTTGATTAAAGATGAGACTAAAGTTGTATTTTTTAAAATTTTTTAGAACTAAAAATAGCACCTAACCGAACTGTATTTAACCATAAAAATTGATACAATATGGTACGGATCCATTTATGTTTGGTATGGTACTAGCACCTTCAGTTTTAAAATAACCGAGGTTTGGTATGGTAAAGCTGATTTATAGATAACCGAATTGAACTGATCCATGCTCAGTCCTAGTTGCTAGAATGGTGGAGGAAGGAGAAGAAGACAACCGACATCTAGGAACTGCTGATGCATTCATCAAACCACATAAATGCTTTAATTCAAGCCTTATCTGGTATAACTGTTAGGACAACAACTACCCCTAAGGAGATTATTAAAATAGTAACTGATAAAACAATCGGGATGATCATCTTTTAGGATGAAGGCCTACCACTTGAGGGAAAAGACCATAATAAGGCCTTCTACATAATAGTAGAAATCTAGGGGAAAAGGACCCCATGTGTGATGGTGGATGACGGGTCAACTATTAATGTGTGTCCTTCTCGCATACTCCTTAAATTGGGGATGACTATGAAGGACCTAAAACCATTAGACATGGTCATAAGGGCCTATGACGAGACAAAAGAAGATATGTAAGGGATGTCTTTAGCAATGTTAAAGACGGATCCTGTCGAATCCTGGGTAGAGTTCAATATCTTGGATATCCCGTTAACTGGGTACTATTATTAAAAAGGTCATAGTTCCATGCCCTTAGAAGAGTCTCTTCCATAGTACATCAAAAAGTGAAATTCCCTACTGAAGGTGAGATCATCACCATCAATGCCGAAGGTGGTAAGGTTGTCCCAACAATCTAAGAAGTCATCAAAGAAGTGGATGCCCCTACTAGATTACAAGTGGCGATTCTCTATAAGGATTATATGGATCCTAAAGTATATAGCATATTCAAGAATGGGGCTAGAAAATAATCAGCAAGGTATTGGGAAGTTGCCAGACTTCAAAGGTCAAAAGACTCAGTGAGGTTCGGGATATTCTAAAGAAGAAGACGAGGGAAAACTAAAGGACAAGACTCTAACAGATGTGTTCATCTAGGAGTACAAGACCTAACAGATGTGTTCGTCTAGGAGTACAAGACCTACTCTAGGAAGCCTGAAACTATTAGTATAGCTGAGAATAAGGTACTAGGGTTTGAGATTTTCAAGAAACGAATTATTGACAGGATGGTTGAGCTGAGCGTCAAGGAAGTTCGAGAGAAGGTCACCACTAAGATAGAAGAGCTAAAACTAAAAGAATTCACTGCTCAATCGGAGAAGATAAGCCAAGAGGAACTAGATGCTCTTATAGAAAATAATATTATTGATGTTTTTTATGATGATATAATAATCTCTGATATTTATAAGGATGATGTTTCTTTTCTCTTTAAAATCAATGATACAAACAATTTTGTCTACTTGTGTGATGTTTTTTCTAATGGTAGTATGCATTTTAATAATCATGACATGTGCATATTTAACATCAATTTCATACAAATCGATTCATTAAATTTAGGCATTGATGCAAATCCATGGAATATTCTGATAGCTCATGATATAACTCCTGAAGAAATGAGAAGTTTGAGAAAATAATGGAAAAAAGAAAGATGGTATTTGCTTGGTCCTATAACGATATGTCGGGTCTAAATAGAAAAATAATAGAGCACCATATGCTAACTCATCCGCATATCAAGCCAGTCAAGCAGAAGATGAGGAGATTGAGGCTGGAATGGGTAGAGAAAATATGAGAAGAGATTTCCAAGCAGGTTAAGACCAATTTTGCCGATATGGTTGACTACCCCAAATGGTTGGCAAATATTATTCCATTCTTGAAAAAGGATTATATGGTCCCGAATATGCATAAATTACAGGGACTTGAACAAGGCATGCCCTAAGGATGACTTTTCTCTTGCCTATATAGACATAATAGTCAACAGTGCCACTTCAAACGCGATGTATTTCTTTATAGATGGGTTCTCCGGGTACAGTCAGATCATGATGGCAGTAGTGGACAAGCTGAAGACATCATTCATCACCGAGTAAGGAACATACTACTACAAGGTTATGCCTTTTAGACTAAAGAATACGGGGCAGCTTATTAGAAAGCAGCCATTATCTTGTTTTATGAAATGATGCACAAGGAGGTGGAGGTTTACGTTGATGGCATGATTGTAAAGTTTGAAACAAAGGAAGGGCAATTTTAGGCTTTTGATAAGTTTTTAGGACGAGTAGAAAGGTATAACTTGAGACTCAACCCGAAGAATAAGGCATTCAGGGTTACATCAGGGAAGCTATTAGGGCACGTAGTGAGTCAATGGGCCATAAAGATCGATCCAAAAAAGTCAAGGCTATTCAAGAGATGGTGGTGCCAAAGACAGAGAAAGAAGTCAGAGGTCTCCTAGGACGCTTTGCAATACATTAGTAGGTTCATTTCCAAGCTCACAATGGTCTGTGATCTTATCTTTAAGCTTTCTAGCAAACATCAACCTGTTATACGGAATGAACATTGTTATAGGGCCTTTGATAGAATCAAGCAGTATTTGATGAAGCCGTCGGTACTCAAGCCATCGAAGGATGGTAAGCCGCTAATCCTATACTTGGCTTTGGAGGAGGAAGCCATGGGAGAAATAGTAGCACAGTGCCCCATGGGGGAAATGGTAGCACAATTCCGACTCAATGTTGTAGAGGATGTGGTCTATTATCTCAGTAAGAAGTTGCTGCCTTACGAGTCAAAGTTATAACCTTGTGAAAAAGATATGCCTAGCCATGATACAGGCTATAACGAAATTGAGGCGCTACTTTTAGTCTTATAAGGTGCAAGAGATTTAAAAAATAGACCCTTTGAAGTACTTATTTGGAGCTCCATCTCTTATAGAAAAGCTGGCTAGATGATTGGTGCTCCTAACAGAATTTGATATTGAGTATATTACTAAGAAGGTGGCCAAGGGTAGGATTGTAGCTGAGTTTCTAGTTTAAAATATGATCGAAGGAGACGACCCTTAGGATCTGGAATTTCTTGATGAGAATCCGAGGGCAATCAAGATCCAGGAGTGGAAGATGTACTTTGATGGATGATGTGCATAGTTTTACATATGTCTGCTTACATATTATTGTGTATTTTCTTATCAATTATTGTGTTTTTATTCCAAGATTTTATAGGTCCATCATTAGTGTTTGAGCAATTCTAAATCAATTTTAGGCAAAAACGGATGTAATCAGAGGTGTTTGATTTTGGGCTGACTTTTAGAAAGTCAACACGGTCCGTGTTGGAGCTCGTGCAAAAATTTCAGGCCGTGTAGCTTAAGCACTTTGAAGCAGCATATTTTTCGATGGTATCACGCTGGAACGCCAATAACAAGTATTAAAATTTCCGTGTTGGCCAAACACGGGCAAGAATAAATCATCACGCCATCTACCATTCTATCACAGAGTCCAACACGGTGCCTAACATACGCCCTGTTTGGACATGGGGAACATGCCTTGGAAATGGGTTATTACGTAATGAATAAAAGGAACTAGCCAAAAAGAGAAAAAGGAAGTTGCGGATCGGCGATTATAACTTTTGATCTTCCGTTGTAATTTTCCTAGACGTGTTATCAGGCATTTCAAGGGGCTTCCAGGAAACAGATTCCACCTTGGAACATCATATTCATGATCTGGGTTTTGGACTGATGATTGAGGAGGAGTTTTGGAGCGAATCAAGAAGCAATTTTGGAGATTAACTGCAGTGTGGATTAAGGCTTTGAGTTGTTCATCCAATTCTAGAAAGTGGTGTATATGTTCCGATTGCTTTGTTCTTTCACCGTAATTGAATTTCTATTTGCTTTAGACATGAACATGTGTAGTTAGAGTGGTTAAACCCATTGGGGTTCCTTACTATATTGGCTTAGTACTGAATTGTTAGGATTGTTTGAGTTCCTTTCTGTATTCTTTTTGCAATTAATAATTAAATTCAATTTTCTTTACGTTGAATGTGTTGATTACTGCTCATAGAATTCTTTTAGCAATTGAGAAATTCTAATTGAGTTTGGAAATTTAATTGCAAGATCAGGCCAATTTTCACTTAGAGATAAGGTTAATTAATTTTCCGGATTAAGAATTAACAAAGCTCAATAGAGGCAGATTAAAGCTTAAGGATAACTTAATAATCAATCGTTAGGAAGAGATTCCAACTTTAGGTTCTTAAGTTTAGGAATTCGGTTGTCTCGAGAGGAAAATCGAATTTAGTTAAGAATCCGTCCACAGGTAGCATAATCGGACTCAATAATTTGTTATCCTTTGTTTGATTGCTAACTAGTATAGGTCCTCTTTAGGTTTGCTTTCTTGTCTTGATTATTCTCTTTGCTCATTCATTCTCGCATTACACTTGAACTTTAGTTTTTAGCCATTAATAAATCTAGAAATCTCCATTATTAATTTTAGGAGTAATCTCAGATCATTTAGTGTGCTAGAAAAAGCTAGACTTGCATGTGCAATGCAAAGCCAGTTCTAGTCGCATTATTTACTAAGGATGTTACTTTAGCCAATTATTTGTTCTGGGTTGTTACGCCTCTGCTCATTTGTTCAAGTTTTCAATTCAAGTAGTTTATGACCGGGGTTCTAATCCTACGAGTAGACAGTAGACTACACGAGTAGGCTAAGGCGGAGGCGTAGACATAGGAGACGAAGGAGATTGAGCATTCTGAGTCCATTACAGTCTCATCCATTCCTCGCAACAATCAAGATGAGAGCATACGACAACAACAACATGTCGTCATCATTAAACAGATAAAGTCGAGTTTCACCTCGACACACTTTAAATGCCATTGTTCGGTATAAGCTGAATTGCAACAGAGCATGGGGCTTGTAGAAGCTTGCTTACAGAATTTCGAGATCCCTAATCATCGTGCTTATTTCTTGATACCTTTAAGATGGGAAATGGGACTATAATGAGGCCATTAGGCTTATTTACTTGAGGATGAGGCAATAGAGATATGGTTATGGATCTCTACCACCACTTTTTACTTATGAGAGTAAGTACTTCCTTCTAAGCTTAAATGTTCTTTTATTGATGACGAGAACATGTATGTGGGAGATGCGACTGCTGTTTTTCCCACACACGGTTGCCATATTATGATGATGTGCGAAAGGTGTGATTTTACAATGGCTTAAAATCAGCCATGAAAATGTGGATGTACCGAGTACGGGCCATCAAACATGTAAAATGCCAGTAGCAAGCCCATAATTTAATTGAGGAGATGGCCATGAACAATATGGCATCTCTATAGGCGATTCAAGCACATGAGATGAGCACGTACCAGAACCTCAACCTGGCGCGCTAGGAGCTTTTAGAAGCAGATGCCTCAAGCGAGGCAGGTGTGAGTTTTAGGCCAAGGCCTTTTCGAATGGCCTGGATGTAGCATGCGTTCTTCTCTCCCATCTTCCTTTCTTTCATGAACAAAGGTTGATTACGGAAATGCACTGAGCAATGTATAACCCGCACAAACATATACAACCCAGGGATGGAGAAACTATTCCAACTTTGGATGGATATAGTTAAGGTCAGATTTCAAGTCAGTCGTGCAATTCTAACGTGACTCGCTCTCCCTCAACTACCTCAGAACTAGAAAAAGAAGTCCAATTTAGAGGAGTTGATGATGAAGTTTATGTCGACGAACATATTTGATCGCACTTAGAAATCAAGTGGCCTCATAAAGATTTGAGAATCAATCAAATTTCTAAGTGACGGACCGGGACACCACGTAGGACACTCAGTCAAACCCGATGGAGCATGTCAAGGCTGTCACCTTAAGATTAGGTAAGCAGTTAGCTAGCTCTTTACCTATGGCTAATATTGATATTCATGTGTAGGATGAGCCAGCCAAGAAGGAGCTAGAGCTTGCGCAAGCTGAGGACAAGAAGAAGAGTCCTGTGAGAGAATACTAACCGCCAATCCCATATCTTGCTAGGTTGAAGCAAGAAAAGGTGATTAGTAGTTTGGTAAGTTTTTGGATTTATTTAAGCAGTTAAGGATTAACCTACCATTTGGTGAGGCTATATCGCAGATGCCCAGGTATGCGAGATTCTTGAAGGAGATTCTAGGCAACAAAAGGAAGCTTGAGGACTTGGGACTAGTGACACTAAATGAGGAGTGCTCAGCCATTCTTCAAAACAAGCTGCCAGTAAAGAGGTGTGATCCAGGGAGTTTTACTGTTTCCTGTATTATTGGTGATTTGCATATTAGTTGATGCTTTAGCTGATTTAGAAGCTAGAATCAATTTAATGCCTAGTAGTTTGTTTGAAAAACTAGGTTTGAGTGAGCCAAAACCTATTAGGATGAGCGTATAGTTAATGGATAGGACTGTGAAATTTCCTAGAGGAATAGTTGAGGATGTACTTGTTAAGGTAGACAAGTTTATATTTCCTGTTGATTTTGTTGTTATGGATATGAAGGGTGAGAGTAGCGTATCTTTAATCCTAGGTCGACCTTTCCTTACAACATCTAGGGCTGTTATAGATGTATGTGATTGGAAGTTACAGCTTAGAGTAGATGATGAGACTATTACCTTTGACCTTAGCACTTCTATGAGACATTCACTTGACCATGATGATACTGTATATTCTATGGATGTTTTGGATGTTATTGTGAGGTCTAAATTGTAGGAAATATTACATAATGATCCTTTGCAGATGGCTTTACAGGCTGAGGATGAGGAGGAGTTATCCAACGAGGATGTGTTGGAACAACTTGCTTGTTTGCTGGCTACTGAACCCAGCAGGTCTGCTGGCCATTTTTTATTGATATTGACAGGTCAGAAGTGCATAAATTAAGGCCTTCACTTGAGGAGCCACCAACCCTAGAGTTGAAGGAGTTTCCTGAGCACCTATGCCTATTTGGATGAGGCAGAGAAGCTGTCGGTGATCATTACAGCTGATTTGACTCTTGAAAAGAGGGAGATGACTTTAGCCTCTCTCAGTAAGTATCTCGAGGCCTTTGTATATGATATGCATAAAATACACACATCTAAATGAGGTTTTTAATATTAATTTTATGGACATTTGGATGTGAATTGGTCCCAACACTCACCCTATGTGTCTGTTTGTGTGCATTAGGTTCAAAAGAAGTCAAAGAATGATAAAGGGAAGAATTGGAGCATAATTGGACGTCAAAGTGTCGGCCGAAACAAGCAAGTATGCATGAGGAAGTGAACATGGCCGTGTTGGTTTCACATAGACCGGATATTCCCAACACGCACTATAACGGCAATGTCGAGTGCATGAAACATTAAAGAAAAAGTTCTTAGAGCACGGCCCACGAGAGAGTAACACAGGCATAAACACCGGCCGTGTTGGGAGATGGGAGAGACTATAACTGGCAGGTGATAGAGGAATTAATTAAAAGAAAGAAGAGATGAAAGAAAATAAAAGAGCAGGGGAGAATGTCCCAAACCCTAATATTTCTCTCTCTAAGGGTTTTCTAAGCTGGAACCAAGGGAAAAGGAGACTTGAATCAAGGTTTCAATCGGATTCTCTTCAAAGATTGAAGATTGGGCGAGGTTCGTTGATTGGTTTTCAAATCGAGCAAGAGGAACAAGAATCGATTCAATTCGAACAAGAGGAATTGGGACTATTTACTCTCATCCAAAAGTGTAATCGGGTTTCACTACCTTTACTCATTGTTGTAATTGAATTCTTGTGGATTTTGATAATGAACATGATTAGCTAGATTGATTAAATCCATTGAGATTTCTTTACTATGTTGGCTTAGTATTATATTGTTGGATTGTTTGGATTAGTTTTGTATTCTTCTTGCTTTCAGTATTAATAAGATAATGCATTAGTCATGAGACGTTGTGAATTGTGTGTTTAGATTGCTTTGTGTGATTGAGAAGTCCATTTGGTAATTTAAATTTTGAATAGCAAGAACTGGTTAATAATCACTTAGAGATAAGGATAATTAACTAGCCGGATTAAGAATTAACAAAGCTTAATAGAGGCGGATTAAAGCTTAATGCTAATTTAAGAATCAATCGTTAGGAAGAGATTCCAACTTTAGGTTATTAGGTTTAGGAATTCGGTTATCTCGAGACCGAAAACCGAATTTCTAAAGAATTATCCACGGGTAGCATAATTAGGCTCACCAATCCTTTATCTTTTGTTTGATTGCCAACTAGTTTAGGTTCCCTTTGGGTTTGCTTTCTTGTCTTGGTTATTTTAGTTATCAATTACTCTTGCATCTCCTTTAGAACTTAGCTTGTAGCTATTAATTAGTTTAGAAATTATTCATCACTCATTTTAGGTTAATATAATAAAGAACAAAGGAATAACTCTGGACTTTCACTTTCCTGAGGAATACGACCTTGATACTCGCCATTAGTGCTAGACTGCATCGATAGGTACACTGCCTTAGATTGTAGCTAACACAATTAGCAACCATCAGTATACAAGATTGTAGACATTCCTGAAATCAACCCCAGCTATTGTTCGCATAAGATCCTGATGGAGGATAGTTAGAGGCTAGTGGTACAGCCACAATGACGGTTGAACCTGAACATAAAGGAAGTAGTAAAAAAGAAGGTAATTAAACTTCTGGATGCAGGTTTGATTTATCCTATTTCTGACAGCTCTTGGGTTAGTCCTATACAGGTTGTGCCCAAGAAGGAAGGTATGACGGTGTTCAAGAATAAGAAGGATGAGCTAATACCAACTAGGACGGTAACTAGTTTCTGAGTTTGCATTGATTACATGAGGCTTGATGATGCAATTCCTTTTATTGAACAGATATTAGGACGTTTATTAAGACATATATTTTATTGCTATCTTGACGGTTTTTCAGGTTATTTTCATATTCCCATTGCACCTGAGGACTAAGAGAAAACTAATTTTACTTGCCCCTATGATACATTCGCTTACAGGAGGATGCCATTTGGTTTGTGCAATGCACCTGCTACTTTCCAGAGGTGTATGATGGCGATATTCCATAACATGATTGAAAAATCCATGGAGGTGTTCATAGATGATTTCTCGGTATTTGGTAACTCCTTCTCCTATTATTTGCTTAATTTAGAGCGTATGCTCGTGCGCTATGTAGAAGCTAACCTTGTGTTGAATTGGGAAAAGTGTCATTTTATGGTGAGAGAGGGTATTGTGCTAGGGCATAAGATTTCACATGCAGGGATAGAGGTAGATAGAGCTAAGGTAGAGACCATTGCTAAGTTGCCACCCTCTAGCTTAATTAAGGTTGTTAGAAGTTTCCTTGGTCATGCAGGTTTTTATAGAAGGTTCATTAAAGACTTTTCTAAGCTTGCTAGACCTTTGACTCAATTGCTTGCAAAATATGTTCCATTTATATTTTCCGATGACTGTTTGTAGGCCTTTGAGTTACTTAAAGAGAAACTAATTACAGACCCTATTATGGTTTTACCTAAATGGGGGCTGTCTTTTGAGCTTCTATGTGATGCTAGTGATTTTGCAATTGGAGCTGTTTTAGGACAGAGGATTAACTATAAGTTCCAACCTATTTATTATGCTAGCAAGACATTGATAGATGCCCAGGAGCACTAGACCACTACTCAGAAGGAGTTGCTTGCTATGGTATACACGTTCGACAAGTTCCGTTCATACTTGGTGCTATCCAAGACCGTGGTCTACACAGATCACTCGGTGTTGAGGTACTTGTTTGGAAAGCATGACATTAAGCCGAGACTCATTCGTTGGATTTTTCTTTTACAGGAATTCTACATTGAGATCAAGGATAAGAAGGGTGTAGAGAACTTGGCCACAGATCACCTTTCAAGATTAGAGAACCTGAGCCTAGATAAACTTGATGAGAGGGCTACTGATAACAGTTTTCTATATGAGTACTTGTGCTCCATTCAGGTATCTTAGGATGTTCCTTGGTTTTTCGAATTTGCAAATTACTTAGTTGCAAAGGTCCTACCAAAAGGTATGACATTTCAGCAAAAGAAGAAATTCTTTGTTGATTTGAAGTACTACATTTGGAAAGACCCTTTTCTGTTTCAAGTGTGTGCAGACCAGGTGATTCGACGATGCGTGTATGGGGAGGAGATCCTCCAGATTTTGAGGCATTGCCATGACCGACAGATGAGAGGTCATCAAGCAGCTAACCACACTGCTAGGATGGTTCTAGAGGCTGGATTCTATTGCCCGACCATTTTTTGCGATGCTAGTGCATTCGTGCAGGTTTGTGATACATGCCAGAGGTCAGGTGACACTTCTGCTCGTGATGAGATGCCCCAAACAAGCATTCAAATGGTTGAGATTTTTGATGTTTGGGGCATTGACTTCATGGGGCCCTTTCCTTATTCTTTTGGAAATTAGTATATCCTTGTTGTTGAGTATTTCTATGGTGCACAGGCACAAGCTTTAATCGATGATGCTAGAGTCATTACTAAGTTTCTCAAGCGATTGTTTGCTAATTTGGCATACCTATGGCACTGATTAGTGATAGAGGAACTCATTTTTATAATGCCCAACTGGAGAGATTACTTCAACAATATGGAGTGACCCACAAGTTTTCTACACCCTGTCACCCGTAGACTAGTGGGCAAGTAGAGGTTACCAATAAGGGTTTGAAACACATTCTAGAGAAAAACGTGGGGGTGAGTAGGAAGGATTGTGCACATAAGTTAGATGATGCACTTTGGGTATGATCGCCTGCGTGTTTACACCCTATAAGCTTGAAAGCCAGCCATTTACCTTGAGTTAGATCACGAGCCCTTTGGGCCTTAAGGACTTGTAATTTTATGTTGATTTCAGTACAGACAGGCGAGTGGACAAACCAAAATGAGTTGGATGAGTAAGGTCGTGTCAAGCATATGATAACTCCTTCATCTATAAGGAGTAGACTAAGAAGTGGCACGATAAGCGACTGAGGGGCTCCAAGGAGTTTCAAGTTGGGGACCGAGTGTTGCTCTACAATTCACGTCTCCGTTTGTTCCCAGGGAAGCTCAAGAGTCGCTGGTCAAGGCCGTTCATGATCCAACAGGTGTTCCCATATGGCACAATTGAGTTGCATCACCCTTATAGGGGGAGTTTTAAGGTGCTTTGGTTGAGCAAAGTTCTCTAGGGTTATGAGGTTCAGTGATTGCCAGGGATAAGATTCCTAGTCGAGCTTAGCTTTTAGGGCGTTAGCTGAATTGAAAATAAGTGAACTGACTTGGTTTAAGGACCCTGTCAAGCTTTGCTCTCTAGGCACCTGACATATTAGAATAATAGAGGTTATTGGCTAGTGAATTTAGAGTCTGGGAATCTGTTATTACTCTCGTCCTAATTTCTATTTAATTAAGAAAAAATTATTAGTGTATTAGAAAATAATTGGAATATAAAAACCCTCATAAGATTCTATTGATAGTGAAAGTTAATGATTATAATAGCCTAAGCAAATGTCTTATTGATATTTGTTTAGTTCAATTGTTGTTTCATTTACCTTAATCATAATCTCAATTTTTATTGCCTTAAACTTGTTAAAAACAAGTTAATAGATGGATAAATATTTCATTCCTCGTGAGAACAATTTTGCAAATAACAAACAAAAATCAAATACCTAAAAATTACTATCTTTTAGTGTTTATCTATTTCTCATTATTAATCTAGATCAATTCTCTCAAAATATCCAAAAGTAAACATCAATAAGACTAATGCAAAATAAGAAAGATAGAAATAGATAAATCAAACAAGATCACATTATGTTTCTTTCTTACTGATTCATGATTTCTAGCAAATTATAAAAATTCATCATATATCTTTAGTACATTCTTAGAGATACATCAACGACTGTAAATACCATCGCATCTAAAGACAAGGCTACCAAAACCCATCAAAACAACAGAAGGGTACTGCAAAAGGAGGATCTGCAGACAAGCAATATTGCGAGCAGTGAGTAGAGGCGTAAGATGGCGTTGTTGTGATGAATAATATTAAAATCGCTAAATTTATGAGATATAGTTTGTAAACGAAAAATTAAAGAATCAAAAGGAAGAACAATTTCTTTTCAAAAAAAAAAAAGGATACAAATTGACATGAACAACGATTATAAAGCAAAGAAAAATAATTTTTTTAGAAAGAAAATAGAGACGAATGGATTATGGAGTTTTGTTTTGGGAATAGATATGATTATAAATTCTGCTGTTGTGATGAAAATGACGACGTGGTACTGTAAGATTTTAAGTGCTTTTAATTTTTTAATAATAAAAATATATATAGTAAAATATAGCATTAAAAAATCAAATATATTATTCTCTTTTTTCTTAGCGTGTTATTTACTCTCCAAATGGACTTTTATTTGAAAAATAAATTTAGATATAATTGAGGGCTTAAACTACAGCAAAAACATTTTAACTTGTTTATTTGTGCCAAAAAAAGGATTAAGGGCTTATCTACTCCTTGATCCAAATGCAAGGGGCTTATTTGCACCTTTCCCCATTTTAAAACAATCCAAATTCAAGGCCATATGCTAAACTGCTGTTGAACATTGGGAGAGCCATAGCCTATAACATAACTAAAAAGTGTGTCGGTAAGCGGGGGGAAGGAACATCAGTCACTGACTGTACAGCCAGTAAGCGAATAAATGGAAGCATTAGGGTCCGGAAATGGTGCTTTTTGGGGTTGGAATTGGGAACTCCAAAATCAGAAGAAGAAGAAAGCAAGTAATAATAATAACAAGAATAATACCAAGAGAAATGCTTCTTCATCTGATGGAGTTAGCGGCGGCGGCGGCGGTTACCACTTCCCTTTAAAGCAAGCAGCCACGGCTGCTTCTCTCGCTCTTACTGGAGACACAATTGCCCAACTTAGCCACCGATTTGCAAACAACAAGAAGAAACACACTCATACTGTCCCTCCTTCTCATGATGATGACACGGTCAGTGATTTTTTTTTTTTTGTGCTAGCAAAGAGCTTTTCTTTTTATAAGAATTTAGAATGAAATTTAAGAAAGTGATGATGATAAGAATTTTTCCTTAATGAAAGCAGAAGAAAAACATTTTACCTTTAGCCCAACGATTAGGAACTTCCACCCCCATCCCAAACTTGGAGAACGGAGTTTTCACTCCCTTTTGGTTGTGGGCGCAAGGCAGCCATTTCAAGTTTCTGATCATGCTATGAATGGGTTAGTGGTACATTAACAATTATCCGATATATTGAAGTGTTTATTTGGAAACAGCTATATTATAACCATGGAACTGGAATTAGCCTCTTCTAGCTTGTTATAGTATTTTCCAAGCCCACAATTAGATTACATGTTCTAAGCACTTTTTGGGGCAAGAGCTTTTTCTTCTTAACATGCAACCCAATTTCTCTATCTTATCGATCTTAGTTACTGTTGTAACTGCAAGTTTGGATGTCCATGTCTTCAGGTTAACTTTGTGTATGGTGCATTTGATGCAGATTACCAAATCTGGCATCCCATATTTTCTTTATTGTTATTGTGCATAAATTTCAACAGAGAGGGAAATTATTATTTTATCTTTCTGCAACTAGAAAAGACAGATAAATAGGAATGGAACTACGAAAACATAGAACTCAAATAATGTAAAAGTGCACCATTTTTTTTCTTTGGAATGTCCACAAATTGGAATGGGCTAAGTAAATTCATCTGAACTTAGAAGTGATCAAAGCATAAATCTTAAACTTTGCTGATAAATGTTGGCTGCTCTTTTTTTTCTTTTTGTACATTTTCAGATTAATCTTTATATTTCTTACACCATAATTTGGTTGAACAGCTTGATATCTATCATTACTTATCTCTCTTGCTACTTTCTCCTTTGCACATGACACTATGACAGTTATAAAACTTTTCCCTTCTTGATCTTGTATGGGGTGGAGCAATGTGCTACCTTACCTTGGGAATGCAAGAGACAGGAATAGAGTAGTCAATTAGCTCGAAGGCAGAGAGTTGTTGGGACAGAGGATTAAGAGGGGAGGAGGGACAGTGTAAAAGATAAGAAAAGAGTTAAGAGAGTGGAATATCTGATAACTTTCGCATTAGTTACCTTAAAGTTGTAGTTCTGCATAATTTTCTTCAGGCGATTATTATCATCTCATCTAAATGGCATAAAGTAGATATTAATTAAATGTAGAACTTCAGTAACATATAAATTGACATTACACTTGCCAATTAACTTTTCCCAAAATTGATATGAAACCCTAATAAATTTCCTAGAATGATCAGTGAAGTGTATAAACTATGCCTGCTCCTTTCCACCACATATTGAGCTAAGTATCATATGCCCTCCCATTCCATTACTACAATACAACCCTGAATTCGGCATTCCAGCAACTACAAAACTGAAATATATTCAATTTTTCTCTGCTGATAATCTATGCATCTGCAGTGGATATGAAGTATAGAACATAGAGATAGAATCTAGATGTTCATTTATGTGGATGAACACATGGATTGACCATTACATGACATGTTGCACTTTTGTTAGCATTAGATGCAACACTAAACCATGTCAATTCATGCAATTCTTGTTCATGTCTAAGTTATGTTAACTCATTCTCAGAAGCACTTCTGCATGGATTCAGGAAATGCCATCTGTTTTCTTATTGTTGCTTTACCTATTTTGTGCTTTCAGCTGTTTTAAGTTTTGATTTCGAAATTCCCCCTTCACCATCTCATGCAGATCATCCTTTTGGAACATGACTGGCTCCGTGCCTTACGAATGACTTCTTATGGATTTCTTTTCTATGGCCCTGGTTCTTATGCCTGGTATCAATATCTTGATCATTGTTTGCCTAAACAGTCAGCAAAGAATTTGATTCTGAAGGTGCTCTGGTTTCTCTTTATCAATTTTCTTTTTTGGATTTTTCACATTTAATTTCTTATAACTACAGTAACTTGACAGGTCAAGCAGTAGCTTCATTGGAAATCTTATTTCATTTCCTTTCAGGTGTTGTTGAACCAAATAATACTTGGTCCATCTGTGATTGCTGTTGTCTTTGCGTGGAACAATTTATGGCAAGGGAAGCTTACGGAGCTTCCTGCAAAGTACAAAAAAGATGCTCTTCCTACACTTCTTTACGGTAAAGAATGCCTTGAGGTGGTAAACTTTTATTTCCTTGAAATTTTATGTGATTTCATTTAATGTTCATATCTGGTGTTAATGCAGGTTTTAGGTTCTGGATCCCTGTCAGTGCGTTGAATTTTTGGTAAGCCTTTCGATCTTTCTTTTGATGCTTTATATTAGCTTTGCATGTAAATCTTAACAAGCATCTCTAATAGAACGTAGAATGGAGCATTTTGAATTTCCTTTTCTTTTCTTTCTGCAATGCAATAAATTTCTAAAACATTTCTAGTGCCTAAATCTTGTGGATTGGCCGACAACAAACACATGTTAATCTACCTCATAACATTTGCATTTAGAATGTCATATTGATGAGAATAGCAATGTAATTTAACTATCATTATAAAACATAACAGTTACAATGCTGTAGAAGGTGGTTTGATACGAGTGCCAGCGCATCTAAATAGATGTACACTGTTGCTCTAGTGCAATGCATAAATGTGCTTCGATTTACTGAAAGTTCCCAAAATTTGGCCTCATTTTCCAGGAATCAAACAGTGCATCTCATCAATTTATTTTCCATGTTGCACAATGTCGGCATGCTTAGAAAGCTGTAAATTTTTATTTTTCTCATGCAAGTGAGAAAAGTATGATTCCAAATTATAACCGAAAAGCCTCTGTTTTATCGTTTAAAACCTCATAAATCTGATGAAGTTTTGATGAAAGAACCTGCCTGCATTAATTAATTTTGAAGATTTTATTGCAGCTAGACTGGTTTATAATCACCTTTGACTGAGCATGTGTCTAGACTGTAGATTTTAACATCAGCGGCAAGTTTAGACAACGAGGACAATTACTAGATAATTGGCATTATTACAAAATTAGAACTGCATTAATTAGTTTTTGAAGATCATAGCTAGTCCGATCATGTTTGTCTACTGGTCCCCTCATACATTTTTAGCTGCTAACAGGATTCCTTTGAAATATTTTCAGAAT
Organism: Ricinus communis; assembly: GCF_019578655.1. Taxonomy (NCBI): domain Eukaryota; kingdom Viridiplantae; phylum Streptophyta; class Magnoliopsida; order Malpighiales; family Euphorbiaceae; genus Ricinus; species Ricinus communis. The sequence continues at coordinate 15,608,941 of NC_063260.1, forward strand.
TAATTAGTTTGAATAATTAATGATGATATTGCAATATTGGATTTTGAAGAAGTCTAGAATATCCACCATTTTTGGATGATTTTCTGAATTATGCTTTCTTTGGCACATCTCTGATGTAAATTTTGCTTAAACAATTACAAGAGCCTTGTTTTTACTTTGATCGGTGGTAATTAAAAGTGAAAATTACACCACAAAATTCTCGTAGGTTTGATTTTGACCAATCTTTTCTTAGAATATGGTTCTGCAGTACATTCCAACAATTTTTCTCTTAATGATGATTAGTAGCTTGTCTAGTTACATGATTGTCATATGCTTATGCGCTATATTTGGCATTTTTGCAGGGTGGTCCCACTTCAAACTCGCGTAGCTTTCATGTCAATGGGGTCTATATTTTGGAATTTCTGCTTATCATCATCAATGAGCAAGTAGATTCATTTGCACAGGGATTTATCAATTTGGTATTAGCACTGTCTAATTTTAAACATGAATCTTTCTCATGGCCATTTCAGTTTACTGATTCTGAGCTTAATCAATTTTATGCCGTCTAATCATAGATTGAATCTTGAACAAATGTGAGGTGAAATCTTAAAAGGACTTGTTATATTATCTGTGTTGCACACTCTAAAGGATGTATATTAATTATTGAATATCTCCACTCCTTGATCACCCAATACATAACCTTTCTTTGAACTCAGTTTCCTAAAAAAGAAAAAAACATTTAAATTGTGCTATTGTGATTTAGATAGACACTTTATATATTTAGTTGTGAAAAATAAAGCTAGAGAAGTCCTTGAGAAAATGTATTGAGATTCAGATTTATTTGAAAAGTACAAGAAGTCAATACCTGTAATTTGCCCTGACTTTTGTTACTTTTTGGTATCGAACCTTTCAAGTGAAAATGTTTACTATTAAGCTCCAAAACTATGTAACTTGGTGCTCTTAAGCCTTTTTTTTTTTTCGGAAACTTTAGGAGGAAATTACACCTGACGTTTTTTTTCCTTACTTTTTATACAATATTCTTTTTGTTTTATACTATTTAGCTGGTTATGTTTTCTTTTTTCCCTATAACCGTTTTTTTTATATTAAATTTACTTCTCTCGCGATTTTAAAAGGATATTATCGACTGACCAATTAAAACTTTTTATTGATACTTATCTTGAGTACTTTTCAGATATTTCTAATTTTAAAATTCAGTTATAGTTGATTCACTTGAAGAAGGTTAATCAGCTTCGAGACGATGAGTTGTGGGTAAATATTGGCAGAATTAGGTAGAATTAGGTTGAGGTTTGGAATTGAAGAATTAGGTTTGCTACTCAACCATAAAGTTTACCTAATTTCACTAATATTCATCCACAATTTATCATCTCAAGGCTGATTAACTTCCTTCAAAAGCAACAAGTGAATCAAACGTAATTGAAATATAAAATTAGAAATATCTAAAAAGTTCTAATTGGTCAGTCAATAATATTTTTCTAAAGAATTTATCTTCTTGTAAACTAAATGATTGACAATCTTTCCAACAAAGTAATCTTCACTTTTTATTTTATATTTTCACAATTATAAAATAATTAATAATACGAAAAAGAAACAAATAAACTAATAACCATTAATAAAAGTAATTAAAATCAAATCCAACTAAACTATAAATCAACCTAAAATAAACTAAAACAAAAAATTATGAAACAGAGGAAGTATATAATGAGTATATATATCTTATGAAAAGCATATATTGAGTATATTAAGACAAATACATAAAAGAACATAAAAGAATATACTGTAATAAATATATTATGAGTATACAGAGATATATTATAAGTATATAAACAACAAAACTTAAAAAAAACAACAAATGTTAAAAAACCATACGATAATAAGTATATAATGAATATAAAGGTATACTGTAAGTATATAAATAATAAAACTTAGACAAACAAAAAAATAAGTAAGAAACCATTAAATGAGTATAAAGTAATAAGTATATAATGATTACACAAATAGTATATTATAAGTATATAAACAACATAAATTAAAAAATAATAAAAAAATTATACAATAATAAGTATATAGAAGTATACTATAAGTATATAAACAATATAAAATAAACAAAGAACAAAAAGCATTAAAAACTTATTAATAAGTATATGCTAATTATATAGAAATATACTGTAAGTATATAAACAACATCAATTAAACAAAAAAATTAAAAGATTATATAGTAATAAGTATATAAAGAGTATACAAAGATATATTATAAATATACAAACAACAAAAATTAGACAAATCAAAAAAATAAAAAACATAAAAAAAAAACAGAGTAAAAGATATATAAAGAGTATATAAAGATATATTATAAGTATACAAACAACAAAAGAAAAAAAAAATATATATATATATATATATATATATATATATATATATACCTAAAATCAGAATAATTAAGGATAAAATAAATATTTTCAAAAAATTAATCATAATCAGCCAAAATTTAAAATAAAATAAGAGAAAAATAAACAAAAGACAAGCTTTAGATTTCAGCTCTATGAACTCAACCTTGGCCTTCTTAGCATCAATGGCAGCTTTGCCACCACTATCAATATTTGATTTTCATTTTCTTTAAGCTTTAACATCAACATTCGTTTTTGAAGAAAAATCATCAATATTTTTCTTCGAAGAAGAATTAACATTTTTTTTTTCTCCTTGATATCAAAATCTCCATGATATTTAGGAGAAGATTTTGTACTTTTTAATTTCTTTTCTAAAGACTCAGCGCTCTTTTTTGTACACCTAGCATCATTTTTCTTACCTATTATACTTAAATCTTTAATACTACAACAAAGAATGTCTAAATCTCTAAAATTTGTGAATTAGAATGAAGATTTCTTTTCGGAGATGATGACAATTGAATATGAACCATAATACTGCAACAAAATCAGAAAATAAAATATAAAAACCACTTGAAGAACTGAATCACCGAAAATCAAGGAATAGTGGGAATTTAGAAAGAAATAGAAAGACAAAAAAACAAAGAAAATCGTAAAAATATCATGCAATCAGAGAGTATCAGGAAGAAAATTGTGAGGAAAAAATGGATTTAGTGCAAAAGAATCAGTTAGAGGCAAAAGGAATATAACTAGCTAAAGAATGTAAAAACAAAAAGAATAAGAAAAAACAACCAGAGCATAAAAGTAAAAGGAAGAAAAAGAAAACGTATCGGGTGTAATTATTGCTGTTTTCAATTTTGTAGGCCGAGTCTTCTCCTGGGCCTCTGAGTATATTGTATTCCCTGAACGGTTTTGCCTCTCTCCACTGTCATTATTAGAATTTAGAGGACATGCTGAAAGTTCTGTTCAAGAATTAGCTTCTCACATGCGCATTACTGGCATTACTAAGAAGAGAACAGTATAACAAATTCTGGTCTATTTTTCTCTCACTCGTTCAAATGAATAGCAACTCGCACACAATTCTTTGGTATACAAACCTTCTCTTATCATTGATACCGACAAACTTGAACTTGTAATATTTGATAGGAGTGCACAGATGAACAATCCATGTACTTTGGAATGTTACTTGCAAACGTGAACTCGAATCTTTGTTCTATGCATAATTATTTTTTGGCTTTATGAATTAGCTTGTAATTTGTTCAAATCATATATACAGTCTAAATATCAATATAATTTACAAGGTTACAGGATTGGATAGAAAATCCTGAATCTTCTCTAACCTGCTGGGGAATTAGTCGACATATACACTGATCATTTTTCCTTGTTGGGGATTGCCTCGGGGAGTTTAAAAGTAGGAGGCTTATCAACGCCTTTCCGCGAGTACTCCCTCCATCTTCGAGCTGCTGCAGCAGCTCGATTCGCTCTCTCCTTCACTTCCTCGTCTGGAACAAATATCATATCAGCTTCTGTCTTATGCTTAAATTAGTCTAAAGAATACAGATGCCGCAAAAATTAAAAGTATCCCACTGACTGAAAACTGTTGGCAAGGTAAATGAAAGGAAAAAGGTAAAAGAAAAACCTAAATCACAATTATGTGCATATGCCACTTTCAGCAAAACTCAAAACAACTTAATTTAATGGAATAAAATTGATGTCTTTGACATAATTACACAAATATCTACTGGACACAATTATATAAAACTTCATTAAATGTTTTATGCAAATTGATGATCTTTTTACTTTATCTGCCTAAAAATCCGCTTGATAAGACTTTCTTGTGAATTTACATAAGGAAAATCAGAAGTAGCAGAATCGAAGTTCCAACGTCACCAAGAAAGGAAACGTGTCCCAAGCCATTAATGTACCTGATCTTTTGTAGTCTTTCGGCTTCCCCCAGAGATCGCTCCAGTATGATGATCCAGTTTTATTGGAATCCTTTTGGTTCATCATCCTTATTTTAGCTTGCTCCTGCAAGAATTAAGAACTCTTGTTTATCATATCTAACACAATATTTAGTATTAGAACAGTTTCTATGAAACATAAAATTAAAGAAAACCAACAAGTAGCAAGAATACATCAATCAAGCAACTATATGGTGCACTGGTAAAATGATGAATCTTTAGCAAATATGAATCAATCAACATTACAAGTCTGTGCTTCGCCAAACAAAATTTTAGCCAATTGTTTTGATCATCAATGCTGGTAGCAAAAGAAGAAATACATTACCATAATTACCTCTTTATGCAAGTATGAATGTGTATGGACTTATAAGCTTCTTTTTAATTACACCACAAATCATTGGATAAAAAAGAATCACCATAAGTCATTACATATTTTGCAACTTTTATATATAAGCAGTTTGATGATTTTGGGTTTGAAGATATCGTACTTGTTTGTATGGAGTGATTTTCTCTATTATAACCTTTTGTTATATATATATATATAAATATATATATATATATTACAGAAAGAAATTAACTATTCTAGAAAATTTCATTACAATTACGATACACAATGTGCGTATACAGCAAGTCAGCTAGTACTAGCTACAAGAATGAGTTAATAGTCACTATGTCTCATAGCCAAATATTAATTCATACAAAAATAACTTCCACATGGCCAATTTAACATAAATCAATCCACATCATGTCTATTAAGATCTGCTAGCAATTCGCTTAATTGATCAACTGCAACTAGTGCAGGAGCTAAATTGAATCCAAATTGAAATATAGGGGAAGATTGCATTTTTGCTTTTATTCACATGTTAGATTGACATTAAATGTTGACAAATATAAAAGGTAAATTGCCCCGTTGGTTCCAATTGGATACAAGGGGCAAAAGTATTGGCAACAATGGAGCAATTTATTTGAAGATGAAACTACATTTCAATTTGTTCCAATTTCATCACCTACTTTAAATTTTTCTATATTGCTGTAATTGTACTCATAAAAGTTTTCGTCATTAAAAAAATAATGATATCTAATGTGGCTGCCTAATTTTACAAATTGTTCTTAATCAGAAAGATCAAGGTCCAAATATTTAGAATATCCTTCAATACTTAATAATAGTTAGGATGGCCATCGAGTTTCCAGGATGAGATTAACAAAATTCCAGCAACAAGACTACATATTATGTGAAACTAAAATTGGGTGGTAATATTGGAACAGATTTAGTTTTAGAACATAATTTAAATTCATGCAATGATTTGGGCAACAAAGAACACAATATGTTCTAAACAAGAGATAAAGGGTTTCCTACCAAGACTTTTGATTGCCGTTTTTCCCATCGAGAACTTGCCTGACAGCACAAGTTTAAATTAGTTAGAATTGCAATTTGACTAATAATAACAAAAAGCATAATATACTAGCAGTTAACATGACTTAATCTGCTAATGCCATTGATCAGAATTCTCCTTGCTAAACATTAAGAATGTAAGCAAGCTGAATGCAATATATCTCAAGAATTTCTCAGTAGGAAAATGCAACAACAAAAACAAACAAAAGATAACATAGTAAATTTGTTGACTTTTTACCATTCTGAAAACATCTACTGCTCCGGATCCCATTCCCGAAAGCATTAGGGCAACCTGATCATCA